>NC_136068.1:584696504-585380074 GCF_964261635.1 Lissotriton helveticus
GGTTGGCAGCACCATATCGAAAGATGCAGGCTTAAACTAGATCAAATCTTCGGAGGGTTGGTCAAAGCGCAACGAGGATCTCACTTTTGCCCAATCTTGCCAGTAATTCAAATATTCAAACAGCAGGCTCTAGGAATAGCCTTATATGAGGTGGAGCTTTGGAGCCATAAGCATATGGCCAAAATGGTAATAGTGGAAAATCAATTTCTACGACAGCTGACGAGTTTGCCAATGAGCACTCCGAGACGTATTTGGGCAACCCCTGAGCTCCATTTCCATCGTGAAGGGATAAAGGAAGTCCTAGACATCCCTGGGTTGGAAAGCATACCCTGGATCAAGTATATAGAATAGACACTGAGTATGATGAGGTGTGAGAACCTGTGGGATGATCTGCAGGTAGCTGTCTCAACTAACAAATTATTTTTAGAGAGAAACTATGGCAGTATATATTGTCTCAATTGCAGGCTCATCCTACATTTGGCACACTGACCGATTCCTTTCTTTTGATGATGGACGAATTTAGCTAGAACAGTTTCTTGATGAGATTGAATCCCCAGGAACAAGGAAGTTATATCTCCAATTTCGATACAGTACAGGCACATACTGATGCTACAGCTTGGGAGTGTGCAAGTATCGCCCTCACAGATCTGCTCACATACCGCCCTGGGCTGTCAATCACAGCCTGGCGGTGTGTGCAGGTGCACTGGCATCAACCATGGATGTGCAAGAGTACACAGCTACCAATCACAGCACAGCTACAGCTTGGGAGAGTGAGTGTGCATGTACAACTCTCACAGACACATCATGGGATCTGCTCACACACCACCCTGTCAATCAGAGCCTGGCAGTGTGCAGGTACACTGGCATCAACCATGCATGCATGAGAGAGTACACACCTACCTATCACAGCACAGCTACAGCTTGGGAGAGTGTGCATGTACCGCTCTCACAACACTTTAAATCACAGGTCGCAGGAACTGTGAGTCACACATCGGAGGGCAGAGCTATTCAGAAGGCGACCAACTTTACATTTCTAGTGGCAGTTGTTTATAAAACAGTCTGATGAAAACTGTCATCTAATCACCAAATACAGACTAGTGTTCAGTGTGTGCTCTTCTCTCCTGAAGGATGTCCTCATGTTTCGGAATCAATCATAATTGGACTTGGCTCATCTCATGTGCACCAACTAGCAACATGACACATGTTAGAAGTATGTTATTCATGCTAACTCTTTGTTTGTTTTAGCTTGTAATTAAATGTGGGTGTGTCTGTTCTGCTGTGTTTTTAGGTCCAGGCTGACGTTAGCAGCGCTCGCGTTGCTCTCACCATGTGACGGCTTCTTGTCATCAATACGATTTTAGAAGCTCGCTTTCTGCTCCGCCCGTGTTTTCCATTGGTGCGCGTCATTGTGCGTCACCAATTATGCAAAACCGGGTGTTATGATTGTCCAGGAGGCTTTTTAGTCCCTCCTGGTTACCACCCTGTCCACTTTTGGCCCAGCCCACTGTGATTGGATCTTTTACTTGCGGCAGGAGACAGGGTCTCTTAATTAGCCCCTAAGCGATTTTTTTATTTAGCTCCTCCCGCACATGTCTCCCAGGGATGAGTTGTGATTACGTGGAGCTCGCAGCCTCGCATACTTGAGGCTTTTCTCCAAGCGCACATCTCTCTCTGTGTAATTTTTTCAGCTTTACCGCACACACTTGATAAAAAGAGCCTGTCTAAACAGAAACTTGCGGGGATCAGCTGTGATTACATGGAGCTCGCGCCTCGCATAGTTCAAAGTAATGCCGCACGCATGGCTCTGTAGAAAACACCTCAAGCAACAGCCACTAAACTTAAGTGATATGCTTTCAATCTGGTTTCTAAATTCACCTAAAGACAGCTTCAGGCGAGAGTAATGTTTTCAGCTGCAGTGCATGTAGTAGCATTTGGTCGTTTTTTTTTTAAATAACACAACCAGAGGAAAAAGCTGCTTCTACAGAGGTAGGCGACGTTCTCAGTGCTTTTCCTGCCAAAGTCATCGAGAAGGCCGTCAACAGACAGCTCGCCGCCTTCCTCGAGACAAACGGATCCCTCGACCCTTCGCAGTCCGGCTTCCGAGCCAACCACAGCATCGAGACCGCCCTCATCACAGCCACCGACGACATCAGATCCCTGCTCGACAACGGGGAATCAGCGGCCCTCATCCTCCTGGACCTATCTGCGGCGTTCGACACTGTCTGCCACCGCACCCTAGTACAGAGCCTCAACAACATCGGAATCCAAGGAAAGGCTCTGGAGTGGATCATCTCGTTCCTCGCCAAAAGAACCCAGAGAGTCCGCCTCCCCCCGTTCAGATCCGAGGCCACCGAAGTCATCTGCGGCATACCACAAGGATCCTCACTCAGCCCCACCCTTTTCAACGTCTACATGAGCCCCCTCGCAGCCATCGCACGCCAACACAACCTCAACATCATCTCCTACGCCGACGACACCCAGCTGATCCTCTCCCTCACCAACGACCCCGCCACCGCCAGAGCCAGCCTACACAAAGGGATGAAAGACGTCGCCGAGTGGATGAAGAACAGCCGCCTGAAACTGAACTCAGACAAGACGGAAGTCCTCATCCTGGGATCATCGCCCTCCGCCTGGGACGAGACCTGGTGGCCCCCTGCCTTGGGCACCACCCCCAAGCCAACGGACCACGCACGAAACCTGGGCTTCATCCTGGACTCCTCCCTCTCGATGACCAGACAAGTCAACGCCGTTTCGTCATCGTGCTTCAACACCCTGCGCATGCTCCGTAAGATCTTCCGATGGATCCCCACCGAAACCAGAAAGACAGTCACCCAGGCACTCGTCACCAGCCGACTAGACTACGGGAACACCCTCTACGCGGGAACCACTGCCAAACTACAGAAAAGACTCCAGCGCATACAGAACACCTCCGCACGACTCATCCTGGACATCCCTCGCCACAGCCACATCTTGACCCACCTGAGAGACCTGCACTGGCTCCCCGTCAACAAGAGGATCACGTTCAGACTCCTCACCCACGCACACAAGGCTCTCCACGACATGGGCCCGAAGTACCTCAACAGCCCCCTCACTTTCTACACACCCACCCCCCAGCTACGATCGGCCAGCCTCGCCCTCGCCGCCGTACCACGCATTCGCAGAGCCACCGCTGGAGGAAGATCCTTCTCCTACCTGGCGGCCAAGACATGGAACTCCCTCCCCATCCACCTACGGCTGACCCGGGACAACCTCTCCTTCAGGAAACAACTCGAGACCTGGCTTTTCGAGCAGTAGCGGACCCCTCCCCCAGCGCCTTGAGACCCTACTGGGTGAGTAGCGCGCTATACAAATTGCTGATTGATTGATTGATAACATGAGCAAATGACGCGGTAATCTTACACCTGGCCCCAGATAAGGCTGGTGTGAGTTTCGGCCTGCAGAAGCCAGAGGTGCCTGTCCTTGGCAAACAGTGTTGTCTTTCCAGCAGCTCACTTCCTGACCCACCAACCCACTTAGGGCATGCCAGAATGTACTGTGAGAGAGCATGCATTATCTACATAAGACAGACTCAAACAAATTGCCTTGATGTAGACTGGCCTGAGAAGTTATTCATCAACATGATCATTCTCCCAGCTAAGATGAAACAAGCATTACAAATGCAATAGGTCTCGCCTTTCATTAAGTTAAAGCCATTTGCTTTGCTATACAATACTATTAGCAAAGCAAATGGCTTTAACTTAATCAAAGGCAAGACCTATTGCATTTTCAATGCTTGTTTCTTCTTGCGTTGTCTGAGTTACAGTAACAGTTCTTAGCATCACTTGTTTGAAACACGTGGACGTGAGAGATGTGCACTGAATAAACTATAACTCCAGTGTAGTTACTTTTACTCCCAGTACTGCTGTGAGTAATGGTGGTACCAGTAGTATCTGCTACTAGTGGTTGTACTAGTGGCGCTCTGATCTCTATGACTCAGATTTTAGGGATACTGCTACCGCTGGATATTCTAACACTAATGGGTAGTATAAAGGCCGTTACTACTAGTAATATCACCAATAGTATTACTACCAGCATTAATAATTCTACTACTAATAGATCTGTATTATTACAGCTGCTAGTAATGATGCTACTTCTGCACTTGGGTACTACTAATAGTGTCATTACCACCTACAGGACTGCTTCTGGTAATGGAAGTATTAATGGTTGTGAGAGGGGCGGGTGGAAAAAGAAGCTAGGAAGTCTTATGTGTGGATCTATGTTGGCGTATTTATTCAAATCACAGTGTACACACAAAAAAAATACAGGTGAGACTTCGTGGGTGTTGGTTTCTGGATGGTGCTTGAGATTTCTCTGCCAGTTTCTTCCTCTCCAGGTGGACGGTGATGACGTTCCCCCGGGTACCGTGGGAAGAGACAGAGGCGGTAAGTATGGCTGTCACGGGTTTTGGGCTTGGTAAAAAAGTACTATCACCAAGGTGGTAGGGAACACCGGGTGCACTCAGATTAAGGGCAGTGCAGAGGCTGAGTAGGGAACGTGCTCAAATTACGGGGTAAAATGTGCAGAAGTCTCAACTCTCCCTTACATCAGGTCACAAGCTTAAGTATGGTGCCAAACAGTCAATGCCGATGCCAGAGTTACGGCAGCATTCAGGCGTCCTCCGGGGGCGTCCACCAATCCTCGGACCAGGCCTCTGCTTCACCGGTAACGTTGTCCTCGTCCTCCGCTGTGAAGGCGCTGATCTCGGGTCGGTCCTCATCAGGTCAAGCCGTCTTCGGGGTTTCCAGGTTCCTCTCGTCCGGGTTCTGCGCGTCGTCCTTCTTGCTCCTGGCGTCCTCCGGGTTCCGTCCTTCTCCCGCCAGGTCCGCCTTTCTAATGCCCCAGGCCTCCTCCCATTGGTCGGTTCTCTTCCCTGGGCGATCCTGCAGGGAAGAGGAGTTCGGGTTAGTTAACGCTCGCTTGTCTGGTGTGGCGAACAGCAACACGGCCTGAGAGCCCCAGCGGGGGTCTATCATGGGGGTAAAAGCGGGCTCCTCCTCACATCCCCCTTCCCTAACTTTCTTGCTAGCAAGAAAAGGATCGAGTGGGTATCTGGAGAGGTAATCAGCATTTGTTTGTTCTTTTCCTTTTCAATGTTGAGTCCGGAATCAGTATGGTTGGAGCGCCAAGAACCATCTTAGTATCCTGTCGTTGTGTCCTTTGTTTTTAGCCAACCATTCTAGCGGGGAGTGATCTGTATATAGGGTGAATTCTCGGCCCTCTAAATAATACCTAAGGGTTTCCACTGCCCATTTGATGGCGAGGGCCTCCTTTTCAATAACAGCGTATCTTTTCTCTCGTGAGAACAGTTTTCTGCCTATATATAGTATAGGTCTCTCGTGCCCCTGGGAGTCGATCTGGGATAACACCGCCCCCAGGCCAGCGTCCGAGGCGTCCATTTGTAACACAAAAGGCCTAGAGTAGTTAGGACTGAGTAGGACCGGTCGGGAAGGGAGGGCATGTTTTAACTGCATAAAGGCTTTTTTAAGGCCAGGAGAGGGTTGCCTCAACTCTTGTTCGGTCTTTGTCTCTTTTTTTAATAGATCAGTCATGGGTGAAGCCAGTTGTGAGAAATTGGGTATAAACCTTCTACAATACCCTAAAACCCTAAGAAAAGCTCTTAATTCTTTCTTTGTCTGGGGAAAGGGGATAGAGGTGATGGCTTCTATCTTTTCTTCCTGTGGCTTTCAATATCCCTCTCCCTTAAGGTACCCTAGATATTTTACTGAGCAAGCTGTTAATTTGCTTTTGGCCAGGTTTATGGTTAGCCCACTGCTTTTCAGTGCTTGTATAACTCCGGTAAGGTGAGACAAGTGTTCTTCCCATGACAAACTATGGATGACTATATTGTCAATGTATGCTGCTGCAAACTCTGCACAGGGTCTTAAAACCTGGTTCATTAACCTTTGAAAGGGGGCTGGGCCCCTTGCAGACCGAAAGGCAATACTGTAAAATGGTATAACCCACTAGGAGTGGAGAATGCCATTTCTTCCCGATCTTGTGGCTTCAGGGGCACCTGCCAATACCCCTTACATAAGTCTAAGGTACTGATGTACCGTACTGTGTCAGTCGTTCTACCATTTCATCGACTCTCAGAAGGGGGTAGGAATCAAATTGGGAAATTTTGTTAGCCTCCCTAAAGTCGATGCAGAATCTGATGGACCCATCAGGCTTAGGCACTCAAACTATGTGCGAGTTCCACTCACTGTTAGAGGGATCAAAGATGCCCATATTTATCATGTTTTGAACTTCCTGTTCTATGGCTTGCCTGCGTGACTCAGGGATATGGTACAGCCTTAGTTTCACCTTCTTGCCTGGGGGTGTGGTGATGGCATTTCTATAAGTGGGGTTTTTCCCTGTTCGACGGAAAATACCTTAGAGAGGGGTTTTATCTGGTCACTAGTTCCTGTCTTTGTTTCTCGGGCAAGTCACAGTCGATACTTTGTTGGAAGAGACAGGCAGGTTCTGGAGGGATCCCTAACAAAACAGGAATAGCTCATTCCCACTTTTTCAGCAAATTGATATGATATATCTGGGTATGGGCTTTTCTCTTAGGATCCAACTCTAGCCGGTAGGTTACTGGAGTGACCCTTTCTACAACCCGATAAGAACCTTGCCACTGTCCTAGTAACTTGTGATCGGAAGAGGGAATCATCAGTAGAGCAAAATCGTTTACCTCTAAACTGTGGTCTTTAGCTTTTTTGTCGTATTGAGCCCCTTGTGCAGCTTGGGCCTGTTCCATGTGGGAAGCAACAATACTACGGATTTGTCCCAGATGGGTTTTTAGGTTGTGGACATATTCTGGGAGGGGTTTTACACCCTCAGGGTCTTCTTCCCACTCTTCTTTGAGCATGTCCAGCAGGGTACGAGGCTGGCGTCCATATAGTAATTCGAAGGGGGAGTACCCCGTATTTTTCTGGGTTTTGCACCTAATGTCAAAGAGAGCCAAAGGAAGCTTATCTTCCCACTTACGAGACTCAAGATCCAACAGCTTTTTTAAGGTGGTCTTCAATGTAGCATTGTATCTTTCCACTAACCCATCGGTCTGGGGGTGCTAAGCTGCTGTTCTGATTTGTTCGATGTTTAACATAAGACAGACTTGTTTCAAGAGGTGAGAATAAATGGAGTCCCTTGATTTGTGATAATTTCTCTTGGGAACCCCACCCTAGAGAATATATTGATCATTGCTTTGGCAATTTGAGCGGCATTTGGTTGGCGTAAGGCTACTGCTTCGGGGAAGCGGGTGGCATAATCCACTAACACCAGAGCAAACCTACATCCACTGTGAGAGGGAAGTAAGGGACCGATTATATGCATTCCCACTCTCGAGAAAGGCTCTTGAATAAGTGGCATGGGATGTAAAGGAACTTTCGTGGGTAAAATCCTGCTGTTTTCTTGGCAGATGGGACATTCCTTGCAGTACTGACGTACCTTTTGGTAAATACCTGGCCAGTAGAATTTCTCTATTTTTTTTAAAACAATTTTTATTATTTTCTGAACAATCTATTACAAAATACCATTGCATCCGCTTTCAATTACCTCCCCCCACCTCCCCAACCCCTCTCCCATGATATTGTTCCCATCTCCTTGTACATAGTATCATTCGATGGATTATCTTGTAACCTCCTACTTATCTTACTTGAAACCATACCGACTTCCACCCCCTCCCCTCCCCTCCTCCCCCGGTGTGTCGCACTGTGATTATCCATTTCCAACTGCATTTTGCAATTGCACTACAGCGTGGCCAATCCTAACGTGTACCTGCTAGGGATTTGCAATTTCTAGTAGCCTTGTCCTAGTCTTCTTCCTGGTGAGTATCAGCTAGTGCTTGCACCATCATTTCCCAGGCCCGTGCTGTTTCAAAGTCCTTTTCTTTTTTTGAACGTTTCGCCTGCTTGAATCTGAGCATACTGTTGCTGCTGACCCACTTTTGCATCTCTGCCTTCCACCTTCCGCTACAAGGGCCCTCTTTTGCTTTCCAGCGCCTCGTTATTTCCCTTTTAGCTAACAGCAGTCCCAGGTCCACAAATTTACTAGTCAGCTTTGTTTTGGACATGTGTGGAAACCAGTGTAATATGGGCTGACATTGCTATTTTGAGGAAGGAATACAAGCAAGCAGTCAAGACCAGACAAGACAATATCAAACACGAGGCCTGGGAAAATCTTCTTTCTACGGTTGTCCTAAGGGACAGCAGGCAATTTTGGGATATAATCAACCAGCCCTTCTTCTCTGATTCAGCCAATGTTGCCATGGATTGTGTTATCCCCGACGACAAATGACTGGCCCACTTTAGAACGGTGTACGGAGACAACGAGACGGCTAGTCAAGTGTGTCCCCTGGTGGTCCCAGATGCTTCCCCTATTTATTTTAAAAGGTCAGAGGTGGAGAAAGCTATTTTGGCCACTACCAAGAATAAGGCCCCTGCCCCTGATGGGGTGCCGGCCGATTTCTATATATACTCACCCAAGCTATGGGCGGGTGTTTTGGCTAACGTTTTCACCGCCGCTAATGGCAACTCTCTGCCAACCACCTGGGTAACTTCTACCATCGTCCCCATTTTTAAGAAGGGCCAGCGGGATGATCCCGGGTGTTATAGGCCCATATCCCTCCTGGACTCTGCAGTTAAGATCTTAGGCAGAGTCCTTCTGGTTAAACTGAGGGATAGCGTTGAGAAGTGCGGGTGGCTGGCCGATATTCAATATGGGTTCAGAGAGAGGAGAGGAACGGTTGAGCAATGCTCCAACTTACATCTGTTGATCTCGAAATATACGGTGGCCAAGGAGGGGTCTCTATTCCTAGCGTTTATGGACCTCTCCTCGGCCTTCGACTTGGTGAACAGGTCTAAGTTGTGGACCACCCTCCTGGGGATGGGGATAGATGAGGCGCTGGTCAGGTACATGGCTTCCCTTCACCAAGAGCTATTTGCTGTGGTGCGGGTTACAAATGAGGGAAGGTGTACGCCCAGTTTTAATTCTATGCGTGGGGTCAGGCAGGGCTGTATATTGGCCCCGCTGCTCTTTACCATTTACATTAATGGCTTGGGTGCCTACCTGGAGGACGTTGAGGGTGATGTTCCGCGTGCAGGAGCAGTTAAGATCCCTGCTCTCTTGTACGCGGATGACGCGGTGCTGATAGCTCGCACTGGTGTCTGTCTGCAACGTCTTCTGGATGCTTTTGGCACATTTAAGGACCACCTGGACTTAAAAATAAACACGAATAAATCACACACAATGGTTGTTGGGCGCCAAAGTAATAAGGGGAAATTCAAAACCTTTGAATGTAAAGGCGAGGTTGTCACCAGAGTCTCGACTTTCCCCTATTTGGGGGTCCTTTTTGATTAGAGGGGCTCTTGGGGACCCCAGGTCAGAGCTAAGAGGCTGGCGGTGACTAGATCATCAGCAGCCCTCATGGGATTTGCAAGCAGGCTGGGTGCTAGGCCGATGGAAGCCCTCCTGAAGATCTATAATAGCAAATCTGTTGCTCTGGCCTTATATGGTTCACCCCTTTGGGGCTATGTAAATCTTGAACCAATACAGAAGGCGGAAAACAGATTTCTACGGTCCCTCTTGTCTGTCCCACAGTCCACACCGACCTTTTCCATACATATGGAGGTGGGTCTGGATTTCTTCATTGATGGGTTGAACATGGCACCCTTGATCTTTTGGCTAAAGACGTGGCTCAATGAAGAACTGCCCCTTGATCATAAGATAATGGCTGATGTCATGTCTTTGGACCACTTTAAAAGGGTGCCATGGCTGGCCTATCTGATGAAGTCCTTTTCAGAACTGGGACGACCGGAACTCTTCACATCCCCCATGGACATTAAGAAACAGGATATAGACTTAATCAAGAAGCAGTTCATGGGTAGGGCAAGAGTGGGTCGTGAGGAAAGGGAACTGCAGAAACCGGCAGTGAGGAAACACTATCTGCTTGTAAATCCCATTGCACTAGCACCCTACCTTGGTTTCGTTACGAAGCCATTCCATAGGTTTCTCTTGACCAAGTTTAGGTTTAATTTGTTACCTTTTTATCTGGGTAACTTTAAAACTTGGGAAAAACCAGAGCTAGCTCCCCCCTGTTGTTGTGATTATTTTTCTGTTCAAGATACCATGCATTTTGTTATGTTTTGTGGTTTCTTTCTAGAGCCTAGGAAAAAATATCTGTTATCTGTTTTAAAGGAGGCTGGCTTCACACAGATGAGACCAGCCCTGCTCTATCTCCAATCACTGAACGACATTCGCATTACATCTTGCATGGCAAATTTCTTGGTGGCGGCAGCTAGAGCTAAAAAAACACACCAGAGTAATGGGCCCCCTAAATGAGTTTTATTAATATTTTTAAACGTTGTATAAAATGAATTTAATCCGCTCTTTTTAAATGGAGCCTGGTACAGAACCTAATTGTATGCACTGATTTGTATGATATTGTAAATAGTTTTTATTTGTCTCGCAATGTTTTATCTCTTTGTATGATTTTTAACTAAATCTAATAAAGATATTTTGACTGACTGACTGTGTAATATGCAAGTTGCCATGTCGAATGTTAAATTCCTTTCTGTTTCCTCATGCAATATGTTTCCCACTTCCTTCCAATAATCTCCTATCTTTGGGCACTCCCACAGCATGTGTTCCAACTCCACTTCCTCCCTCCTACATCTGGGACACACGGCTTCCTCTACAATGAAATACTTCTTAATCTTTACTGGCGTCAGGTACGCTCTGTGCAATATAAAAAAATGCACTACTTGGAATCGCGCATTCTTCGTGCCCTTCCAAGCTATACGCACTATGTGTTCCCATGCCGTTTCTGATATCGGTTTCCCGACTCCCTCTTCCCACTTTACCCTCAAATCCTCTAGGGGCGCCAAATCTTCATGTAACATTCTGGAATACAAACACGTGACCGCCTTAAAAGTTCACGCCGCCATTACCACATATTGGCATGCCTTCGTCGTTTTGGGTTCTCTTGGTCCTTCTCGCCACTGCAGCCGTATGGCATGCGCCACTGCCGCGTGCAATAAAAAGCCTCCCCTGGGAAGGTCATACCTGTCCTGTAAGGCCCCGTATGGCAACAGTTCCCCGTCTTCATACAAATCCCCAATCATCTGTATCTCAGCTTGCTCCCAGTCCATCAAATGGGTCCAGTCACTCCCGTGTGGTAACGCTGTAAGCATCCCCAACGGTATTTATGGCGCATAAGGATGTAGCACTCCCACTTTGCGCTGGCTGCGATTCCAAGACAATCGTGGTGTTTTCTCCTCCTGGGTAAGGTCGGCTAGGTCTAGTTTCTGCTGTAAGATTATATAGGACAGAACATGTTGTGGTATTCCTTTCCCTCTTTTATTATCTGGGCCCCTAAACTCCCTCGCGATCTCCTGTGTTAGCACCTGGAGTTGTGCCGCTAAGTAATATAACTCAAAATCTGGAACCGCTAAGCCCCCTTCAGCTTTCGGATGCATCAGGGTGGCCAGTGCAACCCTTCTTCCTGCACCACATATAAAGCCTGTTATCAGGGTGCGCAAAGACCTAAAGACTAAGTTCGGTATCCAAACAGGCAGGGTCCTAAAGTAGTATAGCAGTCGCGGTAACGCTACCATTTTTAATAAAGCAATGCGGCCCATCACAGACAATGGCAGTGTGGACCAAAAGGTCATATTATCCTTTAAGGCTCTCACACATCGTCCTATATTCCCCTCCAGAATGTATGCCATTCCATGGTATATGTTCACACCTAGGTATACCAGACATGTCGGCTCCCAACGCACTACGCTCAAACCCTCCGGTGGGCGCCCACCGAGCTTTATCGGGAACAGGCATGTCTTGGCCCAATTTACTCGGAGTCCTGAAACATCTCCAAACCCCGATAACAGGGCTGCCGCTCCATCCAGCGCCGCATCAGCATCTCCTAAAAACATCAGCAGATCATCCGCGTATAGCGAAATATACTGCTGGTCCCACCCTGAAATCTAGGCTCTCATAGTGTCTACCCAATCTCGCTCTCGTCGCCAGGGGCTCTATCGCTAGTGCAAACAGTAACGGGGAGATCAAACATCCTTGTCTCGTGCCACGTGCAACTCCACATTGGTGTGATATCAGCCCCCCTGCTTTCACTCTGGCCACCGCATCATTATATAGCACCCTCGTCCAGTTCACAAAATCTTCCCCTAACCCAAAACGCCCCAATGTCGCATGCAGGTACCTCAATTCTAAGCCGTCAAAGGCTTTTTCTATATCCACCGACAGCACCATCGGGTTCAGAGCGTCTGGGTTTACCTCTCCCATAATCCGTATCAGCTTCTGTATATTATTGGCTGTATTCCTGGTTGGAATAAACCCCGCTTGGTCATCATGGACCAGACCTGTCATGTGTTGCAGCAGGCGGGTCGCCAATATCTTACTCAAAACCTTATAAACTGTGGTCAACATGGATAGTGGTCTGTAAGCCGCAATATCTGTGCTATACTTCCCAGGCTTTAATAACGGGATAACAAGCGCTTCTCTCATGGTACTAGGGAGACATCCCAGCTCCTTTGCTTCATTATAAACCTCCAGCATTCGGGGGGCCAAAAGATCAATAAACTGTAGATAAAATTCTATCAGTAACCCATCCACACCTGGTGTCTTATTACGGGCCATATGTTTAATGGCGCTCCAAACCTCTTCCAATGTGATCCCCTGACCTAAAAATTTTGCTTGCTCCAATCTCCAAGAAGGCTTCTATATCTGATACCGTAGCTACCAGAGCGCTTTCATATAGCTTCTCATAATAAGCTAAGAACCTGTACAAAATTTCTCGTTGCGTAAAGACCGTGTCACCTCCTCGTTCCGTTAAGGCCAAGATCGGTGAACCCCATGATATCGGATTGGCTAGCCATGCCAGCAGCGATCCTGCCTTATCACCCTCATCGTACGCTCGTGTAATATAGGCCTTGTAGTTATTGTTCCTCAGTCCTTTCCACCTCCCCCGCCACAGCTTCCTTGGCTGCCACCACCTCCTCCTGCATTTCAGGGTGGCCAGGTCGAACTAATTCAACTACCTTCAGCTTACTCGCAGCTTTTCCTACTTCCTGTAGCAAGATCTTCCTCACCCCCATGTGTTTACTGATGCAAATCCCCCGTATCACTACTTTAAATGCGTCCCACTCTATCACCCTCGTAGTTGCTGTGAAAATAATGTGTTATTCCCTCTCCTATGGCGCTGTGGAAAGCCGGGTCGTCCAACGTTTCAGGCCGAAGCCTCCATGTTGGAATAGCCGACCGCGCTGTCAACCAACGCAAGTCAAATAACAGTGGATTATGGTCTTATAACGTTCGTGTGAGATATTCTGTGTGCGCCACTAAGGGAGCTATCTGCGACGAGCACAAGACTGCATCCAATCTAACATGTAACTCGTGCACTGCTGAAAAGTAGGAATATTCTCTGGCCAGCGGGTGTTGTGTGCGCCACACGTCTATCAAACCCCATTTAGTCTGCCAATTCAATCGTCCCTTGGCCGATCTATGCACAGGAGAGTCCAGTAAAGGTGGGTGCGATCTATCCAGGGACACATCAACAATAGAGTTAAAATCTACCCCCATTATCACTGTAATGTGCTAATGAGCCAGACAGTTGTTCAAAAAAGCCTGCCTGTTCAGTGTTTGGAGCGTAAATACTACACAGTGCAACTTCCTTCCCTCTTAGTCTCCCTTCCACGGCCACAAATCTGCCATCAGGGTCAATAGTTTGCTTCATGACCTGGAACGGCACCACCGCCCGTATCCATATCAGTACTCCTCTAGCAAATGCTGAATATGCCGTGCTGAATACCTGCCCTCTCCATCTTCATTGCAGAGCTATTCCCTCCGCCTTTGTGAGGTGCGTTTCTTGGAGCAGCGCTATGTGTATTCCCCTTCTAACCAAATAGGCATGTATCTTGTGCCTTCTTGTCATCGTGTGCAAGCCCCTCACATTCCAGGTAAGACATCTTAAATCAGGTGTTGTCCCCATTACTGCTCAGTACCACCTTCATTACTTCATTCCCCGCATCCGACACACCGGTGGTTCCCCCATTCCCTCCCCTTCTCCAAACTCCCCTGACCCATCCCCCTCCCAAGAACAGGACCTAGAACAACATAGTTAGCCCCCATCCAAACCTTTGTAACAACTAAGTCTTCACTTAGCCCACCAGTCGTCACTGATGGCATGCCTTAAGGGCAACAGGGGTGCTCAGTGCCGGCCAGTGACCCTGTGCTTTTCGGTTCTAAACCCACTGCAAACCCCCTCCAGAAACATGACATTCCCGTTCCCCAACCCCCCTCCAGACACTGTGCCAGACCTCCATAAGTTCTCAACCCTTGCTCTGGTTCGCCATTGTGGGCTCCAACCCTAAGGTCATCTCTACTATATGTCCAATAGGCTCATCAATAAATCTGCATCTCTATTCAGCCATCATCCCTCGCTCCCAACAACCCCATTTCACTCAATCATTATCTAGGTCTACTCATCCAGCAGTTCATCCGCCGTTCCCGGAGTGACCGACGGTGCTTGTACGCTTTCGACTCCTGATGTGTCAGTGACCGAGTGCTCAACTTCCTTCTCAGCATCCATGTCCTTCTGTGAGTTTCCCAACAGTTCACTGGAGATATCCGTTACTGCCTTAAGGACGTCCCGTCGTTGCACCTCAGTTTGTGACAACGTCGGTTTATGCAGTCCGCACCGTCGGCGTCATATCCTCTGCGATTTGCGAAGTTGTTGGCCCTCCACGCGTTCAGACGTTTGACGCTCTGGGCCTTCTTTACCCGCTCTGTAGGACTCTAACCACTCCCACGCTTCCTCAGGCATTTCGTGGAAGTGAGTCCTTCCATCCCGCGCTATCCTCAATTTAGCCGGGAACAACAAAGAGTACTGCAAGCCTTCTGCCCTCAATTCCTTTTTGATCGACTGGAAGGACGCCCGTCGGAGTTGGATCTCAAAGGTATAGTCCGGGAACAGGGTTACCTTACTATTACCTACATGGAAGGGGCCATCAGTACGGCTTTCTGGAGCAACAAGTCCCTGTCCCTGAAGTGCAGCAGCCGTGCTATCACCGGTCTAGGGGGTCGTCCCTGTTGCGGCGGTTTCGCAGGGACCCTATGCGCTCTTTCTAGGGTATAGTAGGTTGACAATCCCTCAGGAGCTACCACCGTTTTCAGCCAGTACTCTAGGTAGCGCACCATATCTGGCCCTTCCGCTTTTTCCGGCAGTCCCACTACGCGTATGTTGTTCCTTCTGTTCCTACTTTCCACATCCTTGGCTCGTTTTTCCAGCACTCGAATGCGCTCCAGCACATTGGCCACTGTCGCAGTCAGCGTGGTCTGCGCGGATACCACCTCCTGAAGTGCCTTTTCCACGGTCTCAACTCTATCCTTTAATTTTGAATGGTCCGCTCGCAAGAGTCCTAGGCCTGTCGCCACTTGTGCAATGTCTTGTTGTAGGGCTGCTCGGGAATCCGCTATGGCCGCCAAGATTTTGTCAAATTGTAATTGTATGCCCGATTCCTGATGAGTCTCCTGCAATTCCTGTTAATTTTGGGACTAGAGCTCAGTGTCAGATTGCTGCTGCGACTCCTCTTTTTTCGCTCTTGGTTTGCCCATGATAATGGTTGGTTAATATCCTCAACAAAGTTTCACGCTCCTTCCCTACTCTCGTTGATATCCGCGGGGCTCAGTGATCCCCCCCTTCCCAAGTTCGCCTTGAGTGTTCAGTCCCCAGTCTGTTCTCCCTTCAGACACCAGTTCGGCCCAGCGCCACTCCATCAAACATCCTCACACTGAGCACCCCTCATTCGCAGCAGCTCCTGTGTTTCGTTCGAAAGGCCGCGGTCTCACCTTTGTTTTGAAATCGCCCTTGGGTTGTGGTGTAGTTCTCCAGGATACACAATTCCAAGCTACGGTCCGTGTATCCCTGTCATGCGTCACACCTTGGGCCCTCATAAGCCCTGCATCCCGGCCCTATGTTGTGGCGTTCCTCTTATCGCCGTCATTTTCTGATGCAGGCAAGATGGTGCCCCTTTTTCCCCCAAGCGTCCCACGAACGTCCTGTTGCTCAGCCCGTTGTCGCCGCGGGTCCTGCGTTTCTGCTCCTCTTGTGCCTTCCTGCCGTTTACAGGGGACCAGTCAACCTCCCACAGCTCTCAGTGCCATGCTCAATCCAGTGCGCAGATCGCTGTAGTCCCGGGGCTCCTCAGCCGCCTTCAGGGCTCGTCGCTCCGTTTCCCGTCTGCGCTCGCTCACCAGGGCTGGACCGCCTGTCGTCCGCGTGGCCGTTTATCCTCCTCCGAGAATGCTCATCTCTGTTCTGCTCGCCGTAGGAGCTGCGCTCCGGTGGTGTTCGCGCTTCCATTCTCAGGGCTCCAGCTTCCGTTCTCCCCTCGCTGCCAATGGGCCACCGTGTGGATCCTCCAGGCGGCGTGTACCGCGATCGACCCTTTCAGCCTAACGCTTCCCGATTTTCGGCTACTCGCAAGCTTTCTCCCTGCCAGACGTGTTCTATGCCCCCCTCTGCTCCCTGGCAGTCCTGGCTCCCCACTCTCGCGGCCCGACTCGGTCGTCCCCTTTATGCATTCGCCGCCATTTTCTCCGTCTTCCCAGCCTCCGTCCTCATTCTAATTCTCTTCCCGATAGCCGCGATTTATCCCCGGCTCGGGAGCGAGTTGCTGTCCCAACTTGGTTCCCTTGTTCACTCTCACCGTCCAGAGGGGTATCGGGTCTGGTTTATTCACTTTTCAGGATTTCTACGGAGGTTCTCAGTGGAGCTCAGCGCTCACGCTGTCATCCGCATTGGCCTCCAAGCCACGCCCCCCAGCCAGTAGAATTTCTCTAAGATGGTTTTTTCGGTTTTCTCCTCGCAAAAATGCCCGCCCAATAGGTGACTATGTGCCAGGAATAGCAACTTCTCTCTATACTGTTGGGGAACCATTAGCTGATGTGGCATATTCCTCCCCCTTACCAGGTTGTTAGGACTAGAAGCATGTAAGCGCTTCCCGCACTACAAGTCCCAGAATGCCTCACCAGGGAGAATGGTAGTGTGCTGTCCCATGCTGCCATTGAGACCCGTCATATGATCTGAAGGGAGGTTCATAATACTCTCCTACCAATATGGCGGTGCTTGGTTTTCCTTGCTGAACCCTCCTTTGACCTTTCAACAGCCTCTCCCTGCAATACCGTCTTGAATATCCGTGTTTGTTCAAGAAGACTAGTGTATTCCTTTCCTTTATACCTTCACTCTTGCAACTCCTTTATCGAGGTATTGGAGCGCCTGGATTCTCCCCTTTTCCCACTCTCTGATCCCCTGCCTCTCTGAGAAACAAACCATTCCACAAGGCGTTTTTCTTTTTCAACTTGAACTTTATTGCTTCGAACAATGCTGCATTCTTGAACTCATCGGTAGCGTGGTTGTGAGGTTATTGCTGACGGTTGCAACACCTGTGTTTGCCGAATACGAAAAACTGGTTTGAGTCGTGTTTGGGAAACACCGTTGCTCGAGTATACCGGATCCTGCACTTTAGAACCAGCCGTTTATCGTTAAAACGCATGGACGCGTTTCTTCTCTGTGACCTGCAACCGTGAATTAAGCCGCTGCCCGCTGTATATCAAAACGCGAGGACGCGTTTATTTTGTTTTCTTTATTAGAGGCGTGCAAGCCTCGTGTACTGCAAACGCTGGATGCGTCTTTTCTGGATGGATATGTTGAGAAGGATTCCTTAACTTATGGTTCTTTTTGCCCTAATTATATGAGGAATGCGATCGTTTCTCCACTATTTTGCACCCTACAGAGTACAGCGGCAACCCTGCTTTTCTTTTCAAAGAGAGACCATCCAAAAAGTACTTATCTTGAAGTTATTTTCAAGAGTCTCTAAACCTCTTTTGGGGCACCTTGGTTCATCAGGTCAGGTAAGTGTGGGACAGCACAGTACAAGTGGCCATATGTTAGGTAAGTCTGTTAAGCTATCATACGTATGCTAACTTCTATCATATGTGTTTATTTTCTCCACACTGCAGTGAGCTGAGTTGAAACCTACCTGCATTACTACCCGCTTCCTTGGCAGACCTATGGTTTTTTGGTATCTCTCTTTTAGTGAGATAGGCACTCTCTCCTTGGTGTTCCTTGAATCACTTAGAGGGTGGTATCTTTCTGAAAGACAGTGATACTTCCATCGCTTCCGAGGAGATTGGCCTTCTGCCTAGATATACTTCCAAGCCCGACATAGGTACAGTAATCCCTTTTTGGAAATAAATTGAGGACCTATTTGATTTGGGTCTCCCTCTTCCATGGCTTTGTTCCAAGCCTCTCTTAAGGTGGGATCTTCTCTCTGGGCAGAAAAGAAACCTCGATCATATTGCCAAATAAGTGGTTCGGTCTTACGGGTTTAAGGCTGCTCTGGTCCAGTCTCTTTTTTCTCTTTTTTTCTGTTTTCCACTTTTCTTCGGCTTGCCTTCTGGAAACCCGGGTTCTGGCTCTTGTGGAAAAGGAGCGGTACTCCTCCACTCCTCCCCTTCTGTCCATGTCTCTCTCACTAATTTTGACATATGTGGGTAGTCATTCCCTAACACTAGGGTTTCAGGTAGTTTGGGAACAAGACCTACCCGCAGGGGATGGGCATCTATGGCTGGGTCATGCTGTATCTGAACCTCAGTGGCGAGATACGTTTGAGTATCCCCATGAATACATTGTATGTTAACATGACCCATGGGTTGAGGGATGCCTCCGGGGATGGTTTGGGGTTGTATTACACTTTGTAAACAACCGGTGTCTATTAAGGCCTGTCTTCTTTCCCCATTAACTAGGACCTCTCTGTGATAGGAAAAACTGGAGCTGGAGGGACTACAACAGTAGGTAGGAGTGAGGCCAACCTCTATGGGCTCCTCTTTCTGGGGGCATACTGTGGCTATGTGCCCAAAAGCCCCACAGTTATAACACTGAGGTCCTGGTTGAGGTGTTGCCCTGACAGGTACTGGCATGGGACTAGGTAAAAGGGTGACAGTTTCTGGTTTAGTAGAGGGTTGTTTAGTTGGTCAGATGGGGGTATTCCCTGGTTGTTTCCAATGATGATCATCTCGTCCTTTTTGCAGTTCTTGCGCCCTATAAAAGGCACTGGCTATTTCAATGGCACTTTCTAGAGTTAGGCCTCTATGCTGGCGTACCCATTTCTGTAAATGGGGGTACAAAGAACTCAAATACTGTTCAAGATAGATTTTTTCCATGATCTCTTCTTTGGTCGCTGTTTGGGGCTTTAGCCATCTGTCCATCATATCCCTAATACGATAAGCCAGAGCCCTGGGAGTTTCTTGTGGCCCCCTCCTTGATTTGTCTCAATTTTATACGATAGGTGTCCTCATCTATCCCCAATCTTTCCAGTATATTCTTCTTTATTTCTTCATATGGGGTAAGTCCTTGAGGGTTAACTGCCTGGTAGGCTGCCTGCAAATCCCCTGAGAGAAGGGGACCCAGATATTGTAGAAAAAACAATGGAGGAGTAACCCCTCGTGGGTAGGGAGAAAAATAACTCTCTAATAATGAGCACAAGAGCTCTGGTTAGCAAATTTTGCCCCAACCTGTTACTGGATAAGGCATATCCTTATAGAAGACCCCTCACTCACCAACCTGGTTGGTGACATGCTTCATCATTGGGGTCCCACCCCATAAGCCGAGTGCCTACGGGGTGTGCTGCGACACCTGATTACAGTGGAGCTGGTTTCGTTTTTATGTGTTCAAGACTATCAAAAAATGTGTATTAAAAAGGGCCAACACTACTCACTTCAAGTATTTATTCTTGAGCGCTTGAACCCTTAGTAAAAATCAAGTGTGGCACCTTTGCCTAATTAGGAAGGCTTTGGTGTCAGAAAGTCGTGTTAAAATATATAAAAAAATAGCGAAAGTGTGCTATGTGATTGTGAATATACAAAATTATTGTTTAAAAAGGTCTACATGTTTCAACCCATACATGGATTCAAGGGTTTTCGTCAGGACCGTAGGTGATTTGAACTGGGTGGTCCGCCCGCGCTAAGGAGCGTCCTGCCCTAGTTCAATTTAGAGATCGTAAATAAGGATCTCGTGCAAAAAGGTGCGTTTTTCACTTTTGGAAAAAACCTGTGACAAGACAGAGAAACAAAAAACAGGAAGGGGTCACGCACAGGGGTAGACAAAATGGATTGTACCACATATAACATATATATTCATGATCATTAGGACAATCATAATATCCACGTGTGGAATCATACCAGCATATCACTATTGTGATTAGAACATATCTATTGCGTGGGTGGCAACAGAAATATAGTGATAAAATGCCGGGAGGTGCCTTTCAATCAAAGGGCAGCCGCCAAATGAGGGGTGTCGATATGGTTTGGCGTCTGTAATACGTGAAAAACAGGGGTCGATAAATGGGAGAGTGACCTATTAGCGTGCTGCGCTGTGATCGGCTGCCAAATAGATGTGAGCAGTCGTGAGAAAAACCGTCTCAATAGTATTGGGGCGGCTAGATTGTGCTTACGCTTGGAAGCGAGAGTCTCGCTTCATAGGCACCAGCGTAACCAAGTTGACAGGATTCCGTCTCCTGTAGATTAAAAACAACAACAAGTATCTAGTGTTAGCGCTTTGGTAAAAGCGCTTTTACAGTCGAATATTGCCCCAAGCAAAATTACGGGTGATCGTTCCCGCATAGCGATCCTTCAAGTGTACTTACTTGTCGCTTCTGTTCATCAGACCGATTAACCTACTTGGTTCTTGCTCGGCGTGCCCCGTGGAGTGTCTCCGGTGTCTGTTTGCCGGTAATGTGAACACTTCCTCGTTGGGCGTGGCCGGGTCACGTGTGGTGAGCACGTGATCCGGAGGTGGCCAATCACAGTGTTCAGTGAACACTGTTGTAGGACAACCCCAGGTAAAGCAGTGTTTACTTCGCCATGGTAACGGTTGTAATGCTCTAAGGCGGACAGCGCTCGCTTAGCTGAGTCATAGTTCTAGGGTATTTTTTCGTGTTTCTGAGCAAAAGCATAGATGTGAATGGGGAGTATGTACAAGGTGTTAAGTGTACAGAGAATGCTTACAGGGAATAGGAAAACAGGCAAAGTTGCCGTTAGGAGGCTTTTGTAAACCGGAACAGGCATAGGATAACTCCATGTGGTGGGTCTGGATTCCAACATGCTCTCTTATGTCAATACATTGTTCCACGGGATATTATCGTTTAAGCCGGTTTTGTGCGTGGAAAGTCTGTAGACCCATCTCTGTTCCTTCTCGTATAGGCGTTTGTCTAGGTTTGTACCAGGTTGTACTTGTTCAATTATTGTCCATTTTATGTCATCAGCAGTGTGACCTACCGATAAAAAATGTTCAGTAAGCTTTGGATTTGTCTTTTTGCACCTGATGGTGCTCCTGTGCTCTCCGATGCGAAGTTTTATTTTTCTACTGGTCATTCCTATATAATGCAAGTTGCATGGACATGTCAATCTGTAGATGACATTCTCGCTATTGCAGTTAGTCTGCCCTCTTATTGTCCACACTTTGTTGGGTTCCAACAGTAGTGTTTTTGTATTTGTGGTGAAGGGGCAGACACTGCAACTTCCGCATTTATAGTGACCAGTTACCTTAGGTAGACCCCAGAGATTAGTTTGTGTTTCTTTTCTAGGGTGTAACGCTAGGGGTCTGGTATTGACTACTGCATCTTTTATGCTTCGTGCTCTTTTGAAAGAGAATAAAGGTTTGTTCCATCTTAGATTGCCTGTGTTCAGAATGTTCCAGTGTTTTTTTTTTATTCTTGATACGTCATTGGATATAGTGTTATATGTTGTAACACACGTCAAAGGTATCTCTTCCGGGACCCTTTCTTTTGGTTCCAAGAGCGCTGCGCGAGGCTGATTACGAGCTCGCTTCTGGCTTTTCTGGAGGATTCTGTTTGGGTAACCTCTGTTTTGAAGTTTCTGAGAAAGGTCTTTGGCTTGGCTCTTGTAATCATTTAGTTCACTACAATTCCTACGGATTCTAAGGTATTGCCCGTATGGTAAATTTTCGCGTAGGGGTCTGGGGTGAAAGCTTTCAAAACGGAGGAGGTTATTTTTGGCAGTAGGTTTATAATGGGTAATAGTAGTCAGTTTCCCATCTTTTTTTGTGATTTTAACGTCTAGGAAGACCAGGGTGTCACTGTTTTTTTCATATGTGAACTTTAGGTGATTGTCTCGAGTGTTTATCCAGTTGAAGAAAGAGGTTAGTGACTCCTCTGAGCCTTTCCAAATGGTTAGCACATCGTCGATGTACCTACGCCATATCAGGAGATTAGAGCTATAGGGGTTTGTATCGCTGAGGATGTATTTCTCTTCAAAGTCAAATACATACAAACCCGCTATGCTTGGAGCAAAAGAACTGCCCATGGATGTCCCACCTGTTTGTAGGAATATTTGACCTTCAAACTCGAAATAATTCCTTTTTAGTGCTAGCCTTGCACACTCGAGGATAAAGTTTTTGGGTGTTCTTGATGTCCATGTTTCCTTCTCTAGAGCTCTTTCTAGTACTTCCAGCGTTGCATCCTGAGGGATGCTGGTGTACAGGCTCTCAATGTCAAAACTCACCAGGATGGTGTCATTATCCACAGTGAGTTGGTCAAGGATTTGTAAGAGACTCTTTGTGTCCTGTAGGTATGTGCTGGTTCTTTGCACCATGGCTTTGAAAAAAACGTCACAAAATTGTGACAGTGGTTCGAGGACTGATCCCAAACCAGAGACAATTGGTCTACCTGGCGGTGGTGTCCTGTTTTTATGTATCTTGGGGAGGGTATAAAAGTAGGGGATTCTGCCTTCGCTTTTGCAAAGGAAATTTGCCTCCTGTTTCGATATGAACCCCTCTGTTTCTGCATATTCCACTAGCGATGTTATCTCGCTTTTCAAGTCTTCTGTGGGATCCACTGGTAGTCTCCGATAACTGTTGTCATCTGCTAGGAGTCGCAGACATTCGGTTTGGTAAGCTGTGCGATCTTGCACAACAATTCCTCCACCTTTGTCCGCAGGTTTTATTACAATTGTTTCACAATTCCGCAGAGTTTCGAGGGCGACCCTTTCCTGATTGGTCAGGTTCATGAATTGTTTCTTAGGTTTAGTGTTCTCAATTTCATTGAAAACTGCCTGCTCGAAAGTGGAAACTTCCACAGGTATCAAGTGTGGCGGGGGGGTGAAAGTGGCTTTGTTTCTCAGACCCGTTTCGTTAGGATCTGGATTCTCCTCAGAGATCGGTCTTTTTTCGAAGAAAGCTTTTAGTCTAAGTTTTCTAAAAAAGGAGGAGAGTTCACAGTGAAGTCTGAATTTGTCCAGATTCGCTGTCGGGACAAATCCTAAGCCTTTATTCAGAACTGATTCTTCCTCTGTGCTCAGTGGTCTACTTGCGAGGTTGGTTATTAGGTTTTCCGGTTGCTCGGTCCTGCCTGTTGCGGTCTGGGCTTGTTCTGATTCGCACTCGGATCTTCCGCTGCCCAGTGTACATGTGCTCCCTGGTTTTGATTTCTTCGTTTTCGCAGCTGCGAGAGTTGGATAAAACACATAAGACACCACACTACACTTGCCAAACCCTTTGGCAACATGGCCGAAAACCAGGGTCTATCATATACCTCTGCTGAGGTCGATGAGATCATGAGTGACCTATCCGTGTTCGCAGATGCTAATATAGCACAAAGTATTTCAACAACAAAAGATTGGGAGAATCTTACAGAGATGAAAAGAAACAGAATTAGGACCATCTTGCATGGGACAATTCTAAAAGAATACTTGAGTAACAGTATGGCTCCTAAAGGGCTATTGGTTTCAAATGCACCACGCATTTTTCTTGAAGACGAAGCTTTTCGTAAGGACTGGGCGGCCATAGCATGGCACTGCACGCACGATTGGATCGTTTTGATATTAAAGACAGCCTTAAGACTGTCCGAAAAAATACAAGTCGAGATCCAGGTGACAGAAAGCCACATGAAAACTACGATTACAGGCTTTAAGAAAAAACTGGATGAATTAAACAAGGAAATGACAGACTATAAAGACAATTTGACCCAGCAAAAAGTACAAAAGTTCCAGAAGGATCTAAAGAAATTCTCTTATACCAAGGCATACCCATACTCTGACCCAGAGTTTACCCCTCAATCTAAAGGAGAAGATACCTCAGATGCCTCCAGTAATGCCTCAAGCAATACTTCTAATTCGAGTACAAATTCTGGAGGAAGCAATTCCAAACCAAGAGGGAGAGGACGGGGTAGAGGTCAAGGGAACTGGTCACATTACGCATTGGTACCAATGCAAGGACCACCTGATCCATACTACCACCCACAAAATATGCCAATGTATGGCTGGCAACCACCGTTCCAGCAGCCATTTTTTCAACCAAACCCATACACACCCCCTTTTTTATACCGGGGCGGAAGGGGAAGGGGAAAACGAAGAAATCAAAACCAGGGAGCACATGTACACTGGGCAGCGGAAGATCCGAGTGCGAATCAGAACAAGCCCAGACCGCAACAGGCAGGACCGAGCAACCGGAAAACCTAATAACCAACCTCGCAAGTAGACCACTGAGCACAGAGGAAGAATCAGTTCTGAATAAAGGCTTAGGATTTGTCCCGACAGCGAATCTGGACAAATTCAGACTTCACTGTGAACTCTCCTCCTTTTTTAGAAAACTTAGACTAAAAGCTTTCTTCGAAAAAAGACCGATCTCTGAGGAGAATCCAGATCCTAACGAAACGGGTCTGAGAAACAAAGCCACTTTCACCCCCCCGCCACACTTGATACCTGTGGAAGTTTCCACTTTCGAGCAGGCAGTTTTCAATGAAATTGAGAACACTAAACCTAAGAAACAATTCATGAACCTGACCAATCAGGAAAGGGTCGCCCTCGAAACTCTGCGGAATTGTGAAACAATTGTAATAAAACCTGCGGACAAAGGTGGAGGAATTGTTGTGCAAGATCGCACAGCTTACCAAACCGAATGTCTGCGACTCCTAGCAGATGACAACAGTTATCGGAGACTACCAGTGGATCCCACAGAAGACTTGAAAAGCGAGATAACATCGCTAGTGGAATATGCAGAAACAGAGGGGTTCATATCGAAACAGGAGGCAAATTTCCTTTGCAAAAGCGAAGGCAGAATCCCCTACTTTTATACCCTCCCCAAGATACATAAAAACAGGACACCACCGCCAGGTAGACCAATTGTCTCTGGTTTGGGATCAGTCCTCGAACCACTGTCACAATTTTGTGACGTTTTTTTCAAAGCCATGGTGCAAAGAACCAGCACATACCTACAGGACACAAAGAGTCTCTTACAAATCCTTGACCAACTCACTGTGGATAATGACACCATCCTGGTGAGTTTTGACATTGAGAGCCTGTACACCAGCATCCCTCAGGATGCAACGCTGGAAGTACTAGAAAGAGCTCTAGAGAAGGAAACATGGACATCAAGAACACCCAAAAACTTTATCCTCGAGTGTGCAAGGCTAGCACTAAAAAGGAATTATTTCGAGTTTGAAGGTCAAATATTCCTACAAACAGGTGGGACATCCATGGGCAGTTCTTTTGCTCCAAGCATAGCGGGTTTGTATGTATTTGACTTTGAAGAGAAATACATCCTCAGCGATACAAACCCCTATAGCTCTAATCTCCTGATATGGCGTAGGTACATCGACGATGTGCTAACCATTTGGAAAGGCTCAGAGGAGTCACTAACCTCTTTCTTCAACTGGATAAACACTCGAGACAATCACCTAAAGTTCACATATGAAAAAAACAGTGACACCCTGGTCTTCCTAGACGTTAAAATCACAAAAAAAGATGGGAAACTGACTACTATTACCCATTATAAACCTACTGCCAAAAATAACCTCCTCCGTTTTGAAAGCTTTCACCCCAGACCCCTACGCGAAAATTTACCATACGGGCAATACCTTAGAATCCGTAGGAATTGTAGTGAACTAAATGATTACAAGAGCCAAGCCAAAGACCTTTCTCAGAAACTTCAAAACAGAGGTTACCCAAACAGAATCCTCCAGAAAAGCCAGAAGCGAGCTCGTAATCAGCCTCGCGCAGCGCTCTTGGAACCAAAAGAAAGGGTCCCGGAAGAGATACCTTTGACGTGTGTTACAACATATAACACTATATCCAATGACGTATCAAGAATAATAAAAAAACACTGGAACATTCTGAACACAGGCAATCTAAGATGGAACAAACCTTTATTCTCTTTCAAAAGAGCACGAAGCATAAAAGATGCAGTAGTCAATACCAGACCCCTAGCGTTACACCCTAGAAAAGAAACACAAACTAATCTCTGGGGTCTACCTAAGGTAACTGGTCACTATAAATGCGGAAGTTGCAGTGTCTGCCCCTTCACCACAAATACAAAAACACTACTGTTGGAACCCAACAAAGTGTGGACAATAAGAGGGCAGACTAACTGCAATAGCGAGAATGTCATCTACAGATTGACATGTCCATGCAACTTGCATTATATAGGAATGACCAGTAGAAAAATAAAACTTCGCATCGGAGAGCACAGGAGCACCATCAGGTGCAAAAAGACAAATACAAAGCTTACTGAACATTTTTTATCGGTAGGTCACACTGCTGATGACATAAAATGGACAATAATTGAACAAGTACAACCTGGTACAAACCTAGACAAACGCCTATACGAGAAGGAACAGAGATGGGTCTACAGACTTTCCACGCACAAAACCGGCTTAAACGATAATATCCCGTGGAACAATGTATTGACATAAGAGAGCATGTTGGAATCCAGACCCACCACATGGAGTTATCCTATGCCTGTTCCGGTTTACAAAAGCCTCCTAACGGCAACTTTGCCTGTTTTCCTATTCCCTGTAAGCATTCTCTGTACACTTAACACCTTGTACATACTCCCCATTCACATCTATGCTTTTGCTCAGAAACACGAAAAAATACCCTAGAACTATGACTCAGCTAAGCGAGCGCTGTCCGCCTTAGAGCATTACAACCGTTACCATGGCGAAGTAAACACTGCTTTACCTGGGGTTGTCCTACAACAGTGTTCACTGAACACTGTGATTGGCCACCTCCGGATCACGTGCTCACCACACGTGACCCGGCCACGCCCAACGAGGAAGTGTTCACATTACCGGCAAACAGACACCGGAGACACTCCACGGGGCACGCCGAGCAAGAACCAAGTAGGTTAATCGGTCTGATGAACAGAAGCGACAAGTAAGTACACTTGAAGGATCGCTATGCGGGAACGATCACCCGTAATTTTGCTTGGGGCAATATTCGACTGTAAAAGCGCTTTTACCAAAGCGCTAACACTAGATACTTGTTGTTGTTTTTAATCTACAGGAGACGGAATCCTGTCAACTTGGTTACGCTGGTGCCTATGAAGCGAGACTCTCGCTTCCAAGCGTAAGCACAATCTAGCCGCCCCAATACTATTGAGACGGTTTTTCTCACGACTGCTCACATCTATTTGGCAGCCGATCACAGCGCAGCACGCTAATAGGTCACTCTCCCATTTATCGACCCCTGTTTTTCACGTATTACAGACGCCAAACCATATCGACACCCCTCATTTGGCGGCTGCCCTTTGATTGAAAGGCACCTCCCGGCATTTTATCACTATATTTCTGTTGCCACCCACGCAATAGATATGTTCTAATCACAATAGTGATATGCTGGTATGATTCCACACGTGGATATTATGATTGTCCTAATGATCATGAATATATATGTTATATGTGGTACAATCCATTTTGTCTACCCCTGTGCGTGACCCCTTCCTGTTTTTTGTTTCTCTGTCTTGTCACAGGTTTTTTCCAAAAGTGAAAAACGCACCTTTTTGCACGAGATCCTTATTTACGATCTCTAAATTGAACTAGGGCAGGACGCTCCTTAGCGCGGGCGGACCACCCAGTTCAAATCACCTACGGTCCTGACGAAAACCCTTGAATCCATGTATGGGTTGAAACATGTAGACCTTTTTAAACAATAATTTTGTATATTCACAATCACATAGCACACTTTCGCTATTTTTTTATATATTTTAACACGACTTTCTGACACCAAAGCCTTCCTAATTAGGCAAAGGTGCCACACTTGATTTTTACTAAGGGTTCAAGCGCTCAAGAATAAATACTTGAAGTGAGTAGTGTTGGCCCTTTTTAATACACATTTTTTGATAGTCTTGAACACATAAAAACGAAACCAGCTCCACTGTAATCAGGTGTCGCAGCACACCCCGTAGGCACTCGGCTTATGGGGTGGGACCCCAATGATGAAGCATGTCACCAACCAGGTTGGTGAGTGAGGGGTCTTCTATAAGGATATGCCTTATCCAGTAACAGGTTGGGGCAAAATTTGCTAACCAGAGCTCTTGTGCTCATTATTAGAGAGTTATTTTTCTCCCTACCCACGAGGGGTTACTCCTCCATTGTTTTTTCTAGATTAATTGGGGGACCAGGAGTTCCCACCTCACATAGTGCCTAGCATTATTATCTTTCCCTCTCTCTCTCCATTGTTGTAAAGACCCAGATATTGTCCCCATTTATCTAGGGACCATCCAGCAGCTCGAACCATTTGCTCAAAATTGGAAAAGAAAAAATGAGGATCTTCTCCCTCGATGTATTTCTGAAAAACAACTGAGGGTAAGCCTGTATGTCCTCGAGGTTGACTAAGCGTATCAGCCAACTTCCCTATAACATTTTCCTGGGCTTGGCTCTGGGCTGAGAGCATCTTGTGGAGTTTCTCTCGGTCTTCCTGTGCAACAGCTAAGAATTTCTCCATTATCCTGCCAAGTTTTTCTTGTCCTTCGGCCATTTTCTAAAACGCAGTCTCCATTTTCCTGGATCCCACTTCTGACACTAGATGTGAGAGGGACGGGCGGGAAAAGAAGCTAGGAGGTCTTATGCGTAGATCTATGTTGGCGTATTTATTCAAATCACAGTGTACACACAAAAAAAAACACAGGTGAGATTTTGTGGGTGTTGGTTTCTGGATGGTGCTTGAGATTTCTCTGCCGGTTTCCTCCTCTCCCGGTGGGCGGTGATGACATTACCCCGGGTACCGTGGAAAGAGAAGAGACAAAGGCAATAAGTATGGCTGTCACAGGCTTTGGGCTTGGTAAAAGAGTACCATCACCAAGGAGGTAGGGAACACCGGGTGCATTCGGATTAAGGGCAGTGCAGAGGCTGAGTAGGGAACGTGCTCAAATGATGGGGTAAAATATGCAGAAGTCTCAACTCTTCCCTTACATCAGGTCACGAGCTTAAGTATGGTGCTAAACAGTCAATGCCAATGTCTAGGAGGCAACAACAGGGACGGCAACAAGCAGGGATGGAAAGCCAGGGCTAAGAAACTTAAAAAGGTGCGCCCGCTCCCCTCCCCTCAGCAAATGGAAGGGAAAGAAAAAGGCAAACACTTTCAATCCCCGTGCCTGTACTCCCAATAATGTTATCTCCCTCCCCCAACCCCCTCGCCTGATTCACATACAGCGAAAGCCGTAACTCTCCAGAGTTACGGCGGTATACAGGCGTCCTCCGGGGGCGTCCACCAATCCTCGGACCAGGCCTCTGCTTCACCGGTGATGTCGTCCTCGTTCTCCGCTGTGAAGGAGCTGATCTTGGGTGGGTCCTCGTCAGGTCCAGCCGTCTTCAGGGTTTCCAGGTTCCTCCCGTCCGGGTTCTGTGTGTCGTCCTCCTTGCTCCTGGCGTCTTCTGGGTTCCGTCCTTCTCCCGCCAGGTCCGCCTTTCTAATGCCCTAGGCCTCCTCCCATTGTCGTTTCTCTTCCCTGGGCGTTCCTGCAGGGAAGAGGAGCTGGGGTTAGTTAACCTTCGCTTGTCTGGTGCGGCGGATGGCAACACGTCCTGAGAGCCCCGGCAGGGGTCTATCAGGGGGGTAAAAGCGGGCTCCTCCTCACAATGGGGCTGTAATTTTTAGCACTCTTAATTGGTACTATTCATTGATTTATAAAGTTTTATATAGCGCGAACATGATCCCGAGGGATATCAGAGCGCTTCACCATTACGGGAGGGACAATGTTCAGGGATGTACAGGCGTCAAATACATATCAAACGAAACAGTTACAAAGAGTGAATCAAACCATCACAATAGCTTAGAATAGCGGATCTGGGAGGGGAAGAAAAGATTAATGAAGGAAATATAGCAAATCAGTACCAGACGTGAAGGTGTAAGTCCAGTGTCTTACAGCAGATGAGCCAAACCCAAATTAAGATAAGAACTTGCTCATAAGGAATCTTTTACTTCCAGTTTGAAAGCAACCGTGGAGGTGAGTCTGTGAACTTCAGGAGGGAGAGAGTTCCAGATCCTCTGGGCAGAGCCAGAGAAAGCTCTTTGACATGTTCTCTTTTTGCGTTAGACCAGTAAAGGTTGAAATCACCAAGGAAGATTTGGAACACTACTGAATCGACATTACCGGCAATGATTTCCATTAATTGCTCAATGAAGGAGAGATTGTCCCCCAGGGGGATGATAGAATGTATGTAGTTTACATACCGGGAGGTGGTTACTTGAGATTTTGGGACAAAGGTATTCACTGGAGGAAAGTGTAGAGGACTCAGAGTGAGAGACCAAATGTGTACACCGATGTATACAAGCTAGGCCACCGCCCTGCTTCTTCGATCTGTTGAGACAAATTATGTCATGGGAAGGAGGCACTAGGAGGTCTAGGATAGGAGTGGAATAGGGATTCAACCAAGAGTCAGTGAGGATGACGATATCAATCTCATTGTGTTGGATGAGGTTGAAGATATCAGAGGTGTGTTTACTGGCTGATCTGCAGTTGAACAGTAGGCATTTAATTTGTCCCGGTGTGTGGGAGGGAGGCATCTGTGTGATGTTCACCCGCTTGAGGTTGTCGTTATTTATTATTCTCTGAGGTTGTGTGGGGGTTCTCTGTTTGGGTTAGCGTGAATGGCTTGAATTTGACCGAGATGAGTCTTGTTGGTGTCTAAGGTAAGGGAATAAGAGGAGAGCAGATCATTGCTATCATTAGACGCTAGATCGGTCTTCGTCCTTCTGGGCCGGGAGTGGACTTTAGGGAGAGGTAAGGTACCAAATGTGGAGAGGGAAGGATGCTGGACAGGGCAAGTTTTCACGCTAGAGGGGACTCTGGCCAAATTTCGAAGGGAGAGCAGGGAGCTGATCAAGGGGAGATGCTCAATTGAGAGGGCTTTCAAGACATGAAGTTCGGCTGTAAGAAGGTGCAACTGAAGAGATATATCATCAAGGTGTGCCACCAGGTCTGAGTGCTGGGTGAGGGGTAAAGGATGTGTGGGGGGATCAGGTAGAGAGGTGGGGCCACAAAGGGGGCCCGAGAGGTCTAAGGCGATATTGCTAAGTTCCGGGGGGGAGTTGGCCTTGAGGATTTACAATGTTCCTGAAAGCTTGGAAAGAGGGGCTGGGGAATGTGAGAGGACAGGTGGGCGAATTGCCTGTATGTCAGTGGTGGTCAAATGGGGTTGAGGGGGTTTGGCTGATCATGATCTGAAGAGGAGCGTTGCCAAGTCGTCTGCCTAGCACACAGCTTTCCAAACTTTCCATGTTGGTGACACACCTTTTTGTGAAAAACATTTCAGGGACACGGTAACGCGAGCTCATGAGTTGTAATGCCACTTCCTGTAATGCCACCTGTGATGTCACAAGCTGTGATGTTACTTCATGCGATGTCATGCACCATGATGTCACTTGCATACTGCCTAACGGCCGTTTCTAGGTGTTTTGCCGCCCTAGGCGAGAATTGAAAAATGCCGCCCCCTCCCTTTTACTACCATCACTCTCTCCCCCTGTCATCCAGGCAAGAAGAACTAATGCATTAGATATAAAAGAACTTGGAAAGTCTGGAAGTGACAAAATGGTTGTGTTTTGCCCAGAAAGCAAATTACAGCAAGATAAACAGCAGGTGCCAAATTACTACAGTGAACCAGCTATATTGCCCAGTTCATGATTACACTGGCATACATCTTGTGCTGCTCAGGTCACAAAGCTTACGATTCGAAATAGCACGCTCTTGTACCTTGCAGGTATATCTCCAAATGGTTTGCCATGGAAGGATGCAGCAGGAGGCATTTATTTAGCTACACATAACATGGAGCTGGTAATGTTTTGACAAAAATGATATCATTTCGTTGAAAAAATTATATGCATCCAATAAAAGGTTATATTCCTAATAGCCCCCACCTCCATTTGGGATGGTGAGAATAAGGGTGAATTTGTTCCTGAATATTAGCAGAACATAGAAGGAACATATCGGCAGGATTCAGTATTGTAGAGTAAACTTGACTATTACACAAAAAATTAAGTTGTTCATTTATGACAAGTGTATCTTGAGTGCATACCATTTACTATTTTCTTTCATTTTTGTGAAGGGAAATATTAAAGAGTGCAGAAAAACAATGTGCTCTGAATGGTGTTGACATGTTTGGGATGCATTCTTCACACTCACATACTCCATTAGTAAATGGGCATTACTATAAAAGAACACTGTTTACTATCTGTTTTGTTGGACCCAGCATAGGAAATGATCTCTCAATCAGTATTCTTTTAATGCTATAAGGGAAGAGCCAGTTCCATTCTTTACATGCTTATCAGGGGAGAACTCTTATCTTGAAGGAAGAGAATCCCAAGTCTCCTCTTCATCCTGATGTGCTTAACATCCCCATGTTTAGTTCACCACCAAATATGACCACTGGAACCTGTCCTTGTTGTTCGTCCTCCTAGACCTGTATAAACAAGGACCACACGTCCTCGAGGGCACAGAACTTCCCAAAAGTGGAAATATTTGTTTTATATACATTTATGACCATGGAGAACAATGCTGACACATCTGGAAAAATCATTCTGAAATAGAGTGTGTCTGTATTCTCAGAAGGTACCCTTGCCAAACTGTAGTAGATCACTGCGCTGCAACGCACATAGAAGCCACCGTTACCCCTTTGCATACACGTGCTAGACAGATACTGCAGTGTGTCTGACAAAAAGTAGAGGGTTTCTAACTTTACCACCAAGGGAATCAGCAACCTGAATTATTTAGCACTGACAACTCCTGGGTGCTAGTGAAACAGAACACCCGGACTTGAACCTGCAGCATTGGGCTGCCTCTAATTTGGGACCATCCGGGTGACAAACATAATTTACTCTCCAACAAAAATTCTTTCCTCCACGTTACCTCAATTACTTTTGAGATTGGGAAAAGATATTCGACAAATTGCTATCACTTTTGCACAGAAACCCTGTTCACTCATTTGCAGGATGCACACTAGTCCAGAGCATAGACCACTAAACTTTACATATTTCAAACACCCTGCAGCTACGACTCCATACCTGGCCACAAGTCTATTTATTAGATAATCTCATCAGCTCAGAGCTCTGCTTTGAACGTTTTAAAAACTACCTTTACCTCCTGTTGCAGACAAAGCAGGAGAGGGTGTTCTCAACGCCCTTACCGTATGGCTGAGATAAAAGTGCACCCCTTAAGTGTTTTGAGCAGCGCGTGCCACAAAGCACACACATCACAATGAAGCAGTAGAAATGGGAGATCGCAATAAAGAACAACATTTTTTTTAGTGAAAAAGAAAACTTAAGTTAAAAGAGAAACTGAATTTCTGCAAGTACCATTTGTACGTTTACTGTTGTAACGCTCACAATAAACAAATTGAATCAGGAAAACATGCAACTGGGGTAAAACTTAAGCAAGTTTTTTAACCAAGAATATCTAAACATTTGTAAATCCATACAGTACATATGCATTAACTTGTGTATGGTAATAATATTTTTGTGAATCAGGCCCACGTGGAATATCCTCTTGGATTTTCACCTCAAAAGTCGAACGGGAACATAATAAAAAGAAATAAGCAAGCAGCGTTTGACACACAAAAACACAAATTCTTGGTATAAACCAGACATGAAAGAAAAACAAGCAATAGAATTGGGTGAGGAGCTTCGTGATTGAAAATGTTGATGTTTATGTATAGCTCTCAATTAATACTTTACATTTTGAGTTTCTGGTGGCTGTGACATGATTCAATGTTTCCAAGCTCAGCTAATGAGAGGAAACACTCCCCTTACGTATTTTGTCCTCAATCCCAAAAATAATTGGCAGGGAAACTACAGACCTGGATGAAAGATGACAGACGGTAACTTTACTTTTCAACTACATAATTATACATACAGGTTACCTGTCAGAAAGGGAAAACTCAATTACACAAATTTGATTTACATAGACGACATTTGTCTGCTCTTCACATTAGTCATAATGTAATTTGGCCAACCTAAACATTTTTAATAGTCATACTATACGGTATGTAGTCAACTGTAGGCCAAAAGGCATCCTCGAAAATACAGGTAAATATAGAATCATAGTGATTTATAAAGAACCTGGACCTTTACCTGTAACTATTCATATCATTATTGACTTAGCATATGCAGATGTTCTCCCCTCATTACTTAACGAAGCATGGTCTGTGTTTTTTATCATTTGGACAAAGTGCAGACAGCTGAGGTGAGAAGCCAATATGTATCTTGCTAAACGTTCTCCCGCACTGTAAGGGAACATTTGACATCGAGGCTACATGGGCAGTGACGGGACTAAGAAAATTAAAACGTGCGACGTTCGCTTCACCACTTACCCCAGTGATGACAGCTGTGTTTCCAGCGGCGAAAACGCAGGTGGTGGCCAAGAGCACGATAAAGCACCTCAGCTTTGTCATGGCGCCTCCTGCTGTGTTTTTTAAAAAGTGCAGCGAGAGAGCAGGGCGGGCGTGACGAAGTTGAAAGATAGCTTGGAGCTGTGCAGAGGCATACGCGAGCCCTTTCAGGTGTAAATGTAAATGTCCAGGAATTTATATAGCGCAAATCACCACGCGGTTTCTAAGCGCTTGCTTAGGGAACCCGTCCTGGTATTCCCCTGTGAGATAACCCCGGCAGGGTATCCGCAAGGTGAAAGCCAGGCATCCCGCCGCGAGGGGCCGTTGTGGAGATTAAGCAAGCTATTGCCCAGAGTCGCAGAGTGTGAACCCGTGAATCGAGTAGGCACCGGAGCGAGAATTGTCGAGTCCATGGACATTTTAGGACTCAAGACCCCGCCGAGCCGGGAATTGAACCCTGGTCCCGGGCTGACCTCTGCTTCCAGGTCTGCCTCCTCTAACCAGTGAGCAAGTATTAGAAATGTGCGCCTCACTTTACACAACACCTTGCCACTGGAGGCTATTCCCTAACGGCCACATGCATCATTGTAGGATTTTGCAATTCCTAAATTGCGAAAATTAAGGAATCGCAATTTAGGAATTGCAAAATCCTATGCCTCAAGAAATCTTAAAAGTTTTTAGGATTTCTTAATTTTCTGTATTTGCGATTCCTTAATTGCGAATCGCAATTAAGGAATGGCATTACATTGATTCCTATGGGCCTAGAGGCCCATAGGAATCAATGCCTTTTTGCGAATTTTATTTTGCGAATGACAAGTTGTTGATGCATTTCAAGGGTGCTGAGTGGGGTCCAAAGGACCCCCCCTGCACCCTTGAAATGTTTTTTTAAGTGCAAGTTTCACACACACATGTCCAAAGGACATGTGTGTGTGTAACATGACACTTTCAAAAATGCTTTTTTTAGCATTTTTGAAAGATTTCGCAAATTAACACGAGGGTCAACCTCGTGTTAATTTGCACCTCCTATTTGCAAATTCGCATTTTTTAAAACATTCATGCATTGCATTTAAGGAATCGCACACATTTTTTAAAATTGTTTCATGCATACCAAAAAGAGATTTTGGAATCGCAAACGGACGAATTTTCCGATTCGCACCGTTTGCGACTCCAAAATCGTTTGATGCATGTGGCCGTTAGAGTGTAAAGGATCGCAAATTTGCAATGGCTGACTGCTGATGATCCCGTGGAAGGCGTGCAGCGCGCACCCTTTTTCCTATGTAGACGTTTCTTTTGCCGCCCTAGCCCTTTTGTCGCCCTAGGCGGCCACCTAGTCCTGCCTAATGGTAGAAACGGCCCACTTGGTAGCAGTTAAACGACCCGGTGTAAATCGATCAGGTCTGGAACCCAAGACTCTCATAAGGAGACGACTGTTGCACAACAGCAGTGCCCCAGAGGCTTGCTCCATATATATAGCTACCAAGACAATCCCAGGCTGTGAACTTATGGGTTTTTCTATTAATGATCAGGGGGGCGCACTTTACTCAGGCCTACTGTGCTATAGATCTCCGGCTAGTGCCCTATCTGCTGTAATGGAACTTATTGATGTTATCTACGAGTTCTCTAACACGCACACGAGGCTAATAGTGCTGGGTGACTTTAATCTATGGCCAGATGGCCCGACCGACTCCGCTTTTAAAGAGTTGGTTCAGGCTAACGGTAACATCCAGCTACAGCAGTTGGTACTCTCGCAGACACACGTAAAGGGTCATGCTCTCGATCTTATTTTTGCTGACGCCGACCAAGTGGCCATACGAAGCATCCTTCCTCAGTGTTGGATGGACCATGCACTTTTTCACTTTCATCTTTCATTCCCCACCCCATCTATGAAGAAACGCAATGTGGGAGCCACTAAGGTGGGCAGACAATGGTCGAAGCTCCTGAAACTTTCTCCATGCCCCACTTTGCTTTCAGATGGCATTAGGTTGGGTGATAATGTGGCGGCCAGCTATGAGACTCTTAGTCAACGAATTCTAACGTCTCTGGACTCACTGGCTCCCCTTCAAAAACTAGAGGCAGAACAAAACAGGCAATGCCATGGTTCTCAGACGAACTCCACCAGCTCAAGCACCATTGTAAACGGGCTGAGCGGAAGTGGAGAAAGTTATACCTTGAGTCTGATAGAGCTCTTTTTAAACAGGCTCTGGCGACCTATAAAGCCCAGATCAAGCAGGCCAAGGCCAGCTTCCTAGAGGAATCACTCTTGGCAGCGGAGAATAAGTCCCAGACCTTATTCAAAATCGTGAAAGATTTGGCATCTCCCGCTAGCACCGTCAAGAACATTCCCGCCACTCAAACTCTATGTAACGCACTGGCCTCGGCCTTTGAGGATAAGATCACAACAATCCTGAATAATCTTGGCACACCGCCTGGTTCCATCGCCCACACTTTGGACCACTCCACCTCTATGGCTGTTCCTGTGCTTGATGCCAGCTCTGCGCAATTGAACATTTTCCCTTCGCCGTCCTTTGAAGATTTCTGTGCACTGGCAGATGGGGTATCCTCGGGCTCGCCTTTAGACCCTCTTCCACCTAAATTCTGGAAACTTTTCCGGGAAGAGCTCTTCCCGCCGCTCTTCTCCATCTGCTGTCAGTCCCTTGAGTCGGCACAGGTTCCGGACTGCTGGAAGTTGGCAGTGGTATCCCCTCTCCTAAAAAAGGACACTTTGGACCCTACCTGTCCAGCAAACTATAGACCCATTTCGTTGCTCCCATTCCCAATTAAAATCTTGGAGAAACTGGTGACTAAACATCTTTCCAGTTTTATGGAGAGCAACGCATGCCTGGACGTGGCCCAGTTTGGCTTCAGACCTGCCCACGGGACGGAGTCTGCATTGGTGACAGTGCTAGATGACCTGCGGACGCGTGCCGACCAAGGTCGAGCTGCTTTCTTATTATTATTAATTATTATTTTTCTTAGTATTACTCGACATGTCGGCCGCGTTCGACACGGTCAGCCATACGATCCTGATTAGGAGACTGGAGGAAATAGGGGTATCGGGACTGGCTCTGGATTGGCTGGTGTCCTATCTCGACAACCAACACCAAATGGTTGCCCTGCCGCCCTTTAAATCTAACACCAGAAAGGTGGGAGAGGGAGTGCCCCAAGGATCGGCCATCAGCCCGATCCTGTTCAATCTCTACCTCCGCCCCCTGATCCAGTTGATAAAATCCTACGGCATAGCAGTCACCAACTATGCGGATGACACCCAACTTGTCTTCGCGTTTGAGGGCAAGGAGGCAGTGTCGCAAGAGACTTTCCATCAGTGCATGTCCATGACGGCGGCATGGCTGAGCCGTAATTCTCTGCAATTCAACGGTTCCAAAACGGAGGTGTTGCATTGTTCCATGGACCGTTCCCCTAGGCCTTTGCCATCGAATTTCTGGCCTCCAACTTTCCGGGATACCAGCATGCCGGCCCAATCAGTCAGAAACTTGGGGGTGATGTTTGACTCCAGTCTGCAGCTAGATGTGTCGGTAAATAAAACAGTGGCCACTTGTATGGCACTTCTGCGAATGCTGCGGAAAATATTACCGATGCTCCCGGTACAATCTAGGCCAGAAGTAGTGAGAGGTATCATCCTAAGTAGGCTTGACTACTGTAACTCACTAATTCTAGGGGCTCCAAAGACCCTGGTGGCAAAATTGCAACGAGTGCAAAATCTCGCCGCCAAGCTGGCTCTCTCACGTAGTCGTTTTGACTCTGCAACAAAAGCACTTAGGGAGCTCCATTGGCTTTCAATCCCTCAGAGGATTGAGTTTAAAGCCCTCTGCCTGGTACATAAAGCCCTTCATGGACAGGGTCCCTCTTCCTTGCAGAACCTGTTTTCCTGGTATGTACCTTCCAGATCTCTCCGCTCGGCCTCAGCATGTATGGTGACACTTCCCAAGATTCTGAGGATTCGGTTAGGAGGCCGATTCTTTAGATTCACTGCGGCAAAATTGTGGAACTCTATACCACTTGGCTTACGCCGCACAGACGATTTTACTTCTTTTAAGAAGGCTTTGAAAACGTTCCTGTTTCCCATAACCTGTTAAAACCCCTTTCTGTAAGCTATGCAACTGTCTGTACATTGTGTGTGTGTCATCCAAGTCTAAGCGCCAGGATACCCGATGGGTGACAGTCATTGCGTTATATAAAAACACCAATACATACATACATACATACCTGCACGGTGGCCATTCCAGTGGGCCGTGCTGAGTCAGGGGGGACTACGGTACCATGATGTTAAACCCAGCTTTATAAACGCTAGAGACTACAAAGTGCGGGCCTGGCCCTACAGGCCCCCCCTTCAGTCTCCCCCTTGCACCGTATTCAGTGCTGTGTTTAGTTTGAGCCCGCACATATAGACTTACGAGATTGGCCAACTAGCTGCAATTACACTCCTACAGTGGTACACCCCAGTGGACTTCCCCCTGGGACACAATCTGGCGCGAACGACTGAACAACAACACCCACAACAGCAAGGAACTCTTCAGCATCGTTAAAGAGCTCTCCAACCCCAGCGCCAGCAACAACGACATCACGCCCTCGCAAGACCTCTGCAACTCACTCGCCTCGTTCTTCCACCACAAGATCGCCGACATACACAACAGCTTCGGCACCCAGACCACGCACCAAACCACCGAACCAACACCCCCCACCACCACCCTCTGCAACTGGACCTCCGTCAGCACTAAAGACACCACCCGCGTGATGAACACAATCCACTCCGGCTCCCCAGCCGACCCCTGTCCACACCACATCTTTAACAAAGCTGACTCCATCATCGCACCCCAAATCCGGAACATCATTAACAACTCCTTCGCATCTGCCACCTTCCCGGAGAGCTGGAAACATGCGGAGCTCAGCGCCCTCCTGAAGAAACCCACCGCGGACCCCACGGACCTCAAGAACTTCCGCCCCATCTCGCTCCTCCCTTTTCCTGCCAAAGTCATCGAGAAGACCGTCAACAAACAGCTGTCCGACTTCCTCGAGACAAACGCTCCCTCGACCTATCGCAGTCCGGTTTTCGAGCAAACCACAGCACTGAGACCACCCTCATCGCAGCTACCGGCGACATCAGGTCCCTGCTGGACAATGGGGAAACTGCTGCCCTCATCCTCCTTGACCTATCGGCCGCATTCGACAGTCTGCTACCGCACCCTAACAACCCGCCTCCACCACGCCGGGATCCAAGGGAAAGCTCTGGAATGGATCACCTCCTTCCTCTCCGACAGAACTCAGAGAGTCTGCCTTCCCCCTTCCGCTCAGCGGCCACCAAGATCATCTGCGGTGTTCCTCAAGGCTCCTCGCTCAGCCCCACCCTCTTCAACGTCTACATGAGCCCCCTCGCTGCCATCGCACGCCAACACAACCTTAACATCATCTCCTACTCTGACGACACCCAGCTGATCCTCTCCCTCACCAACGACCCCTGCCACCGCCAGAGCCAGCCTCCAGGAAGGAATGAAAGACATCGTAGAATGGATGAAGCTCAGCCGTCTGAAACTGAACTCAGACAAGACGCAAGTCCTCATCCTCGGACCATCCCCCTCCGCCTGGAACGACTCCTGGTGGCCCCCCGCACTGGGCACCGCCCCCAAGCCCACGGACTACGCACGCAACCTGGGCTTCATCCTGGACTCCTCCCTCAGGATGACCAAACAAATCTGCGCCATCTCGTCATCTTGTTTCAACACCCTGCGCATGCTCCGAAAGATCTTCCGGTGGATCCCCACCGAAACCAGAAAGACGGTCACCCAGGACCTCGTCACCAGCCGACTGGACTACGGGAACGCCCTCTACTCTGGAACCACAGCCAAACTACAGAAAAGACTCCAGCGCATACAGAACGCTTCTGCACAACTCATCCTGGACATCCCTCGTCACAGCCACATCTCTGTCCATCTGAGAGACCTGCACTGGCTCCCCGTCAGCAAGAGGATCACGTTCAGGCTCCTCACCCACGCACACAAGGCTCTCCAAGACATGGGACCCAAATACCTCAACAACCGCCTCACATTCTACACACCCACCCGCCAGCTCCGATCCGCCAGCCTCGCCCTCGCCACCATCCCACGGATTCGCAGAACCACCACCGGGGGAAGATCTTTCTCCTACCTGGCAGCCAAGACATGGAACTCCCTCCCCACCCACCCACGGCTGACCCAGGACCATCTAGCGGATGAGTAGCGCGCTCTATAAATGTGTTTGATTTGATTTGATGGGGAAGGTGGACAAGGTCCAGTCCAAGCTCCCGTTCGAACAGCGCAAAACTAGGACACGGGAGACCGGCGGCGCCCAGCCCCCTCCGGAACGGTGCGAAATGGAAAAGTGACCCACAAAGATTTTACCCAAATCCTGGCCACTATCCAATGCAGTCTCAGTGCCATAGATGGTAAAACTTGTTGGTCTATCGAGTCGACCGGATGTCTGAACGCCTCAATAAACACACTGAGAGGATAGACATGATGGAGAGGCGAATCGCCGAGGTCGAGGAGGCACACACGGAGACAGACGCAATGCAAAACGGATGGACAAGGCTCTTATGCAGCTGCAAGACAAAACAGAAGACCTTGAAGCTATGTCAAGGAGGAGTAATATACGCCTTACTGGACTTCCCGAGACTACATTAGCTGGGAATATGGAACTTTTCATCGAAACTCTGCTGGTCTCACTATTGGGTCGAGACACTTTCTCCACTATCTTCGTAATCGAGCGAGCACATCTCTCGTTGGGCCTGCGTCCCCCCCCAGGTGCTCCTCCGCGTCCGATCATTGCTAAGTTTTTAAACTACAGGGCTAGAGATGCGACTCTGAGAAAAGCTTGAGACTTGGTGACTTTACAATATGAGGGCTCCAAACTGTCACTGTCTCCCGACTTCACGGCTAAGGTGCAGGAGGCGCGGAGACAATATGCTCCATTAAAGTGCGCACTTCAGGCTCAAGAACTGGACTACGCCATGCTCTACCTTGCGCGCCTGCAAGTCACCATGAATGGTGTCTGGAAGATATTTCTGGATCCTAAGACCTTGCAGAAAGTTCTAAAGGACTATACCAAGGTGCAACTATACACAACTGCTGTGGATCAGTTGCAGGGGGCGGAGGAAGGCAATATTGACGACAATGACAAGGCACGTATTGCATGTTTGGCAAAACAGTAGGACACATTATGCTGAGAAGTTAAGGGCGGAAATGGTTTTTTTGTATTTTACCACAATTTATCAGGACATGTGTCTACTTGACAATCAGACACATTGCTCTTAGTTGTTGGTTATAGAGTAGCTTGTACCTCATAAATATTCACCACTAAGTTAATTTACAGTATTGGTGTATTGAGACTGTGCACCCCTCACTACAAGAGGAGAGTTGATAAGGCTGCATTGATGATGGGTCTGCGTAGTTAGAGGGATAGCGCTTTAGCTGGAGTGTTTGAACAAGTCAGCTAGCTGAGGGGGACCTGTTACCCTGGGGGAATTAGGAGACAATTTGCAGCGCCATACTTGAAGATAGCTGATGGCTTGATACTACTCCTTTAAGTTGCAGGGAGGGGACTACGCTCCGGGTGGGAGCTGCTTATTGTGCTACAGCCTACTGGGCAGCCTGTGAGAGTAAGATTCATCAAGATACGGGCTGCAACCTGCCATAATAGTATTGGAAGGGCTAACAGTTACTCTTGGCATTCGCCAGGCGTACACTGGCGGAGAGGTAACATTCGCCCCTATGTGTGCTCCACTTGCTGGCATCTTGCCACTTTTGGTTGAGTTATGTGTGGGCGGGGGGTATGATCGATTGTGTCAAGTTGGGGTCGACGCAATGTGGGGGGGAGGTGTTTGCAGGGAATTTTTTTGTTCTTGTTGAGCCACAGCAAAGAAGCAAACATGAGATGTATTACATTTCCTTTAAACTGTTGGATAGGCTAGACATGGCGGCACTGACTTTGTTACATATAGCTCTCTGTATAACTATACAATTTATTTATTTATTTATGTAATTTATAAAGCGCGAACAAATGCCCGAGGGCGTCTCGGCAATGACACAGAAGGAAGGGCAAACAATCAGATTTTTTACATGGAACGTTCGGGGAGCCTCAATAAACATCACAAAGTGCGAAATGTAATAGCTTATCTTAAACGACACTCTATTGACATAGCATTACTCCAGGAAACTCATCTGCCTGTGGATAGAACAATGCTATCACAGAAATTGGTGCAGGGCTTGTTCCAAACTTCGGGGTTCACTTCCCATGCCAGAGGGGTACTCACGTGGGTAAACCCGAAATCCATTCCGGATTTAAAATAAACCCGGAAGTGACTGACTCAGAGGGTAGGTACACTATCTCCAGATGGTAGGGGGAAGGGCCTTGACATGCGGATCATCAATGTGTATGAACCCAGGTATGACAACCCCCACTTTTACAACTCTCTTTTCACATCTCCATGCCTCGATGCTGTGCTTCAGCTAATGGTGGGGGCGACTTTAGCTGCGTCTTGGATCCATCACTGGATCGCTGTTGGGGTCCTGAACGTCGTACTTCGGCCTCAGCAAAAATTATCACTGACACAACCCTACGATTAGACATGGTGGAAGTGTGGGGGGATGATTCCCGGGGCAAGGGGAATACACACACTACTCCGCTCCTCATAGTCTCCACACGAGAATTGATTATTGGTTATTGGCGCGTGAAATGTATTCGGAAGTCAGAGACTGTAGGGTCCACCCACGGACTTTGTCTCACCATGCTCCTACACTTTTGGTACTGTGCAGCCCACAGAGACGGCCCGCCTGTGTACTTGGAGGTTTCCCCCATATCCGCTGCTTGATGTGGCACTCAAAGCTGAAATGGCTGAGGCAATAGAGGAATTTTTTGTAAACAGCAGGATCTGTGTCACAGTTTTCCACTGTATGGGAAACATTTAAGTTGTACATTAGAGGTGTTGCCATATCTAAACACTCAGGGGTGTTTCAGGCAATTCAGAACAGGTTAGAACAGCTTGAGAAACGCCTGATTGAGATTGAGACAGCATTGTGCCGAGATGGGGCGGCGGAGGGAGACGACGAATTGCAAAAAAGCTTGCGGAATATCAGGTAGCCACAGATAGCGAAGTTCAACATATGGGAAAATACGTAGTAGCTAGAAGTTATGAGGAGGGAGAGCGGCCGGGAGCCACACTTGCGGCGCTATTGAGAAATAGAAGAGAGGCATCAACAATCACAGCAATACGGTCGGAGGAAGGTGAGATGTTGGTAGATAATGAAGGTATAGCCAACCAATTTAAGCAATATTACGAATCCCTTTATTGCTCTCGTCCCCATGCAGAGCACAGTGCAATTCGCGACTACTTAGAGCACATAAAATTACCCTGGCTCACTAATGCTCAACAAGAGTACCTGATGAGACCACTAGAGGCCTGGGAAATACACGAGGCTCTAAGCCATATGCAATCTGGTAGTGCCTCAGGACAGGATGGCTTGACGGTGGCCTTCTATAAAGAATTTGCAGATCTTCTTACTCCACACCTGGCAACACTTTTTGAAGAGCTTTATGAATCAGGGGCACTGCCCCCAACAATGGGTGAAGCCATGATAGTCACTATACTTAAACGTGGCAAGCTCCCAACTGAGTGTTTCTCCTTTCGCCCATTATGGTTGCTGAACGTAGATACTAAAATATATGCTAAAGTACTTGCCAACCTTCTTGCTCCCCTGGTCCAGAGCCTCGTCAGCACTGAACAGGCAGGGTTTATCCCGGGTGGTAACCTCACATACAATCTGTGCACCTTTTTAGGCACTCTACAACATATTAATCCAGAAGTAAAGGCTACTGCTGTTTTTTAAGATGCAGAAAAGCGCTTGATTCGGTGAAATGGCCATTTTTATGCGCAATGCTGGAAAGAATGGGGGTGGGTGGTGTGTTCTTGAACTTAGTCGCAGTATTGTACAACTCCCCTACTGCTAGAATACGAATTGGGGATATGGTAACTGCCCCAGTAAAAATCTCTAGGGGTACTAGACAGGGATGCCCTCTGTCTCCTCTGTTATATGCCATAGTAGCAGAACCCCTAGCATGTGCTCTCAGGGAATATCATGGGTTACATGGAATCTGGTTTCCGAACTATAACCTAATAGTGTCATCATACGCAGATGACATGCCGCTATACATTGGAAACCCGGAGGCTAATCTTTCTCCTGTACTCAGGGAAGTAGCTAGATTTGGTGAACTCTCAGGCCTAAGAATCAATTAGACTAAGTCCATAATATTCCCCCTGACACCAGCCACCACCCCTTTCGAACTAGACTTCCCCTTAACCTGGACCACAGAACTGTTCCGCTATCTGGGCATACAAATTCACACTAACCTGGAGACAGTATTTAAGGAAAACTACGGAAGAGCAGTCACTAAACTAGAAGAAGATGTTGAAAGATGGATTCGCTTGCCTATCTCGCTCCTGGGGCAGATAACGCTAATGAAAATGGTGGTTTTTACCAAGGTTTCTATTCTTGTTTTTAAATATCCCTATGGTCCTCCCAGCTTATTTTTTCAAAAATATTACCTCCATACTGACTAAACTGGCGTGGGCGGGTAAGCAACCAAGGGTGCAATGGAAGGTCCTTACCCTACCTTACTATCTCGGAGGGTTGGGAATCCCAGACATCGACTTGTACTACAGAGTAGCGCAATGTTCACATGCTTTTCACTGACTACACCAGACACTTGACCCGCCGCACTTACACATTGAGAGCGTGGCAGTCACCCCATCTGACCTCCCCGCTAGTCTGTTCCATCCCCCAGATAGGCATACAGGGATCCTGGATTCTATAAATTCCACAGTGCACGCACGGTATAACTTGAATAACAGATAAGGCTGTAACATATTATCCTCCACACTTGTTCAGTTGGAATGGTGTGCTTGGTTCCTAATGAGCAGAGATCGAGCAGCGCTTAAGGCACCGCAGACATTGAGTGTAACAGTAGTGTACGGCCTCTTTCTGGATGGGAAAATGCACACGTGGGATGAGGCTGTAACTGAGGGCACTGCGGTCACCCTGTTAGTGCAGTTTCAAAATCACAGGGTGAGGCATGCTATGCATGAAATACTAGGTGAAGATATGGCGGAACCCCCAGAGGTGACTCCACTTACGCTTATACTGAAAGCAGCATCACCTGCCAAACTAGTGTCCAGTATTTATGGCAGTGCACAGGCCTATCGCAACAACTACTACACAAAATCTAGACTGGAGTGGAAAAAGGACCTAGACATGAACTTAGAGGATGAAACATGAAGATATTGTTGTGAGGCGACCCATCAGGTGTCATTAAATGGCCGGCACGACTAATCCATTTTAAATATCTTCAAAGAATTTACTACACCCTGGAGAGGCTGTATCGCTATGGTCTGCGTGAGAACGATGAGTGTGAGAGGTGCAAGACGAGCCCGGCAAACTTTATATACATAGCCAGGCTATTTCCAACAATTGCAAAGTTCTGGGAAAAGATATTCCAGACACTGAGCGATATCACTGAGGTCCCAATGTGGCTGCAGCCGAAAGGAACCCCCTGCCAGCGCGTGCTGCCGCTGCCGTTGCTTGGTGAGGAGGCGCGAGCTCTGGACACCGCATGTGCCAGGAAGGCACAGAAGAGCGTCCACCATGGCAAGTGATGCCATCATGCTTCTAAGGGGCCTTGCAAAGCTCAGCAAAGCAATTGCGGAATCTCAATCTGGACAGATCAGAAATGCAGTCTTCGGGGGACCAGCTCTTGCCATGGCACGGAACTGGCAGGTGACCGCAGAGACCCGCTTCAGTTCGGCCATGGAAAAAATGCAGGATCCTGGTAAGCAGCAGGAGAATTTAGCAGATAATGATTTTCCATGCGATTTCCTTCACCCTCCCCTCCTTTTCCCCCGCCTTCATTGCCTTTCTACTTCCCAGCTACTTCCCCCCTCCCCTGAATCTTTCCTCTTGCTTGCTTTTCCCCTTTCGTATTTGTGCTTATTGTTTATCTTGACCTTACAAGTAACTATGTTGCCATGCTCTAATAACTGTGTAACCTTTGTAACTACCATCTGATGCTCATGTAAAGCGCTCTGATACCGCCGGGTCTAGCCAGCGCTATATAAAACCTTTAAAATAAATAAATAAATAAATAAATAAATAAATGCACCCATATCAGTTAGTTGCACTGCTGGGGACTATACTAAGAAGCTAAATAAGGGAATTAGATGTTTGATTGAAATGGGAGTGTTATTGGGAAAGCGCAGATTAGCGATGTGTTGGTCGCGTGGCCCTCCGCCCTCCATACAGGAGTGGTCAAGGGATATGTTGTATTGCAACACGCAGATGGAACTGTACAGTGAGCTACTTCCCCCTCGTAGTCGTCCAAAGAACTTCTGGGGACTATATCAAACGTATCTTGCTGGGAAGACTCTACCGCTCACAGATTCACACCCTGATGTGGAGGGTGAACCAGTGGTGAATGCTAATGTTAGTAGCCAACGGGGCACCGCTGTATGTAACCAACCTGTGTAGATACACTTTACAATAATAATGTATAATAAGGAAGGTGGAATTATGTCTGCTATGTCCGCCGAGTGATTTCTGTGTGGCTCTTGCTGTTGTTTTTTGTTTTAATTTCCTTTAACTTTGACAAAAAATGGTCTGTATCATTGCGTTACTATATACACTCATGTTAACCCCTTCCCTCCTGATGACGAGCTGGGCTTGTCATGGCACACACTGGTCGTGTGCTGATGACGAGTCCCCGGCGCTCGGGAAGCCATTTGCTTCCTGAGCGTCGAGGAAAGAGGTTCATGTTTGCGTGTCTGGGGGGGTTTGAGGCCGCAAGGAGGCATCAGGGGAGAGGAAAGAGATTTTCCTCTCCCCTGATGTCTCTTTGCAGGGCATTTCTGCACAGCGTCGCAGAAAAACGCCACTAGGCACCAGGGATTTTTTTGTTTGTAATGGCTGCGACCCTTTGGGCAAGGGTCGCTTCCTAGAGGGGACATTTTTTACCAATGTTTTTCTGCTCCACCCCCACCCCCCTGGGGGCGAATTGGCCCATTTTTTCTGTTTTTTGGCCCACTAGGCCCTAAGAATTGTGTTTTGTAGTGTGTGGAAGTGAGCCCTTGGGCAAGGCTCGCTTCCAAAGGTGGTTATATTTTTGGATTTTTTTACTGCCCGCCCCCCTTGGTGCCAGTCGGTCTTTTTTTGTCCTTACTGCCCCCGTGTGAGGGGGGTACAGTAAGGACAAAAAGACCGTCTGGCACCAAAGGGGGCAGGCAGAAAAAAAATCCAAAGATATAACCAGTGTCTTGGTGGAAAACCTCACCTAATCCCCATTGGTCTCAGCCCTATTCGAAGGCCCATCTGGCCGAATGTCCATTTGGGTGGCAAATTTGTGTGTTATATTTTTAATTGTTATATTGTTTGCGAAATGTAGTAGTCATTTTTTTTTTCTCTATTTCATTCTAGTTCAAGGCTTTTGCTGTTTGGATTGTTGTAGGTTGCGGTTCTGTTACTGCTGGTTTTGCAGCTTGTGGAGTTGCATGTGCTTGGTAAGTGAATGTATTTTGTACTACTTTCCCTAGATGAATGTGTTTTTGTAAAAGGTGTAGTTATATCAGTTTGTGTGGCTCTGTGTTTTGATTGTCAAAATCTTTTTTGCATTAGTGCTTGATGTGTACTTTGTTGTCTAATGTGTACTTTTTTTTCTTTCTAGAGGGATATCATTTCTTTTTGCTGTGTCTCAGCAGAGTAGGTGCTGGTGAGTGTAGCTATCTTTGGTAAGAGTTATATTGTTTTGGAGTGTATAGATCTTTGTGTGAAAGCCTTATCTTGTTAACTACTTACTTTGCACAGTGTTGGTTGTTGTTCACTTGTTTGTGCAGTCTTCTTTCTTTGTAAGGATAATGGCTAGTCGCAGGATTACTGCTCAGCAGGTTGTTGGTATGCTTTTTGAGTCTTCCTCTGACCATGGTTCAGAGACTGACTCCGATTCGGAGCCAGAGGTAGGTGGAGAAGATTCAGGCAGTGAGTTTTCTCTTCGCATGGAATCATCGGATGATGAAGCTTCTTCTAGTGCTGATGAAGTGCCTGTGTTAGAGGAGGACATTGATGTGCCGGTAGTGGGCCAAGAGGCATCTGGGCTGCAGCCAAGGGCCGCAAGGTTTCCCTTTGGTGTACGTCAGCGATAGGCATCTGGGCTGCAGGCTGCACCCAAAAGGCTTCACATTGCTGTGGTGCGGCAAGAGGCATCTGGTGCTGCTAGGCTTCCTGTTGGTGTAGTGCAGCAAGAGGCATCTGGGGCTGCTAGGCTTCCCATTGGTGTAGTGCGGCAAAAGGCATCTGGGGCTGCTAGGTTTCCCATTGGAGTAGTGCAGCAAGAAGCATCCGAGGCTGCTAGGCTGCCCGTTGGTGTAGTGCGGCAAGAACCCTCTGGGGATGCTGGGTTTTCCGTTGGTATTGTGCAGCAAGAAGTATCTGAGGCTGCTAGGCTTCCTGTTGGTGTAGTGCGGCAAGAGGCATCTGGGCTGCAGGCTGGGGCGGCTGCACTTCCCGTTGATAGGGATGGCCTCTGGGTTGGCCCTGGCATGGCGCAGCCGGCATTGCCAGATTTCACTGGTGTTCCAGGGAGTAGAGTGAATACTGAGAATTTTCTGCTGATACATTTTTTTCAGTTGTTTTTGGACGATGTGTTTTTGGCAGATATTGAGCAAACTAATTTGTATGCAGAACAGTTTTTGAGGGACAACAGTGCCAGCCTTAAGCCCCATTCTAGAGCTACCCGGTGGACTCCCACAAATGTTGAAGTGATGAAGAAGTTTTTGGGATTAACTTTTTTGATGGGCTTGCTAAGGAAGCCATCAATGTCTTCATATTGGTCCACTAGTCCCTTGATGGCAACAGCTATATTTCCAGCAGTCATGAGTCGTGATCGGTATTTGCTTCTGCTTCGGATGATGCATTTTGTTGATAATGGTTTAGCGTTGCCACGAGATCACCCTGATTGTGACCGTCTTTTTAAGATTCGGCCTGTCCTTGATCACTTTGTTGATCGTTTTTCTGAGATCTTTGCTCCTGGTAAAGAAATAGCAGTGGATGAGTCTTTGGTATTGTTCAAGGGCCGCTTGGTTTTTAGGCAATACATTCCTAGTAAGAGGGCACGCTATGGAATTAAACTGTATATGCTGTGTGACAGTGGGACTGGATATGTCTGTAATTTCAGGGTGTACACCGGTAAGGAGTCCAGCATTAACCTTCCTGGTTGTCCTTCCACTTTTGGAGTGACTGAGAAAATTGTGTGGGAACTAGGTAGAGGATTATTTAACAAATGCCACTATTTATATGTAGATAACTTCTACACTTGTGTGCGGTTGTTCAAGGAATAGGCCAAAGTGGGCACTGTTGCTTGTGGCACAATGCGCTGTAACCGTAAAGGTTTCCCCAAAAAACTTGTTTGCAAAAGGCTTGTGCGTGGGACAGTCTAGTGCATTGCGATGTGAGCAGCTTCTAGCTGTGAAGTTTTCAGACAGGAGAGATGTGTACATGCTGACTACTATCCATGATGAAAGCACTGCACCTGTGCGGGGTCAGGGTGCTGAAGTGCGCAAACCTGTGTGCATTTTAGACTATAATAGGCACATGGGTGGTGGTGACAGAGTAGATCAGAGGTTGGAACCTTATGCAGCTCTTCGAAAGTCTTACACTTGGTATAAGAAGTTGGCTATCCATCTTTTCCACTTGGCAACCTTTAATGCTTTTGTTGTGTTCCAGAATTCTTGTCCTGAGTCAAAGATGCCTTTTGTTAAGTTTCAGGAGTCTATAATAGGCAGCCTTGTACTAGTGGAACAGGCAAGTGTTCCTAGAGTTTGAGTGGTGGAGGATGTGGCTAGACTGAAAGATCGCCACTTTCCTGAATACATTTCTCCCACATCCTCAAAAGACTTTCCCACTAGAAGATGTAGAGTCTGTTGGCGAAGAGGCGTGGGGAGGGAGACTTGTATGTTCTGGCCTGACTGTCCTTCTAATCCTGGATTGTGTGTGTCAGCTTGTTTTAAATCGTACCACATGCATAAGAAAGAAGTTTTGGGAGTTTCAATGAGCGGTAAAGTGAACTGCCTGGTCTGTATTCTGTAATATTTTTTAGTCTGTTTCAAGGTTGGCATTAGTGCAATGTATTTAGTTTTAGAATTTGTGTTAGCAGATTTGTAGGTATTTGCAATTGGTTTGTGTTATTTAAAAAAAAATAATTCTAAATGCGATGGTGGTGTGTGCAGGCTGGTGCTTGGATGGCGGTGTGCGTGGACTGGCGCTTGGCTGGTGGTGTGCGTGGACTGGTGCTTGGCTGGCAGAGTGCACGGATTGGTGTTTGGCTGGGGGTGTGCGTGGATTTTTGCATGGCTGGCGGAGTGCAAGGATAGGTGCTTGGCTGGCGGTGTGCGTGGATGGCGCTTGGCTGGTGGAGTGCAAGGATTGGTGCTTGGCTGTTGGTGTGCGTGGACTGGAGCTTGCCTGGCGGAGTGTATGGATTGGTGCTTGGCTGGCGGTGTGCGTGCACTGGTGTTTGGATGGCGGTGTGCGTGCAGTGGCGCTGGGCAGGCGGGCTGTGTGGACTGGCGCTTGGCTGGTGGTGTGCGTGGACTGGAGCTTGGCCGGCGGAGTGTATGGATTGGTGCTTGGCTGGCGGTGTGCGTGCACTGGTGTTTGGATGGCGGTGTGCGTGCAGTGGCGCTTGGCTGGCGGGCTGCATGGACTGGTGCTTGGCTGGTGGTGTGCGTGGACTGGTGCTTGGCTGGTGGTGTGCGTGGACTGGTGCTTGGCTGGTGGTGTGCGTGGACTGGCACTTGACTGGTGGTGTGCGTGGACTGGTGCTTGGCTGGCAGAGTGCAAGGATTGGTGTGTGGTTGGCGGTGTGTGTGGATTGGTGCTTGGCTGGCGATGTGTGTGGACTGGTGCTTGGATGGTGGTGTGGGTGCACTGGCGCTCGGCTGGCGGTGTGTGAGTATTTACTTTCTGTTGGTCACTACACACACTGCTAGCTGAGTGCCACTCCACGCAGTCCATCACTTTGTGTAGTTGCTGTGTCAGGAAAGTGGGCATGTGAAAGTGCTGGGCCCTTGAATGGCGCTGTCTGTTGATGTGAATGTTGTGATGTGATGGGCCCGTGGCTGGCGGTGTGAATGTTTTGTATGTGTCACACGTATGAAAGGTGTATGAATGGCCTGTAAAGAGGCTGGTGCCTTGAGGTGGCTTTACAGCTCACGAGCGGAGTCAATGGTTCAGTTTCTTGACTTTTGAAGTATTAACAGTGCATTTCATTTTTGTGAAATAACTTGCTAATACAATTGTATATGCTGAATCATCCCTCACCCTCGTGCCAAATCCAACCAGTATGTGTGTGTGCTTGCGGATTAGAAGGCTGTGCATTAAAATTTGACTTTTTTCTCTTTCTGAAGCAGGGTGTACCTTGTCCCTTTTTGTGAATGTTGTAATTTGTTGCTTTTGATCCCGGATGGTGTTAGTGGTCAGGTGTGAAAGGAGCGTGAATGGCCTGTAAAACGGTTAGTGCCTTGTCGTGGCTTTACAGCTCACGAGTTGCGAGGCACTGGTTCGGTTTTTATGCATTTATTTATTGACAGAGCATTGAATTTCTGTGAAATATTTTGTTAATAAAATTTTATGTACTGAACCATCACTTGCCCTCGTGCCAAATCCAACCAATATGTGTGTGTGTTTCAGGAATAGGTAGCTGTGCCGGAATGTTTGACTTTTGAGTAACTCTGTGAAGGTGTACATTACAGCTATAAATAACTTACTAAATTGAGATATTATTGGTAAACCATGGGAGTATATGGTGATGTCTCTCTTGTGAATTCTAAGTTATTTTTTTATCCACAATGTCCTGTAAACTTGAAAATGTCTGTCACAATTTCCATGCAATATTGTCCCAAAAATCTCACGCTGTAGAACTGAAAACATAATTAAGTCAAAACAATTTGGTTTTGAAAGGGAGGTCACCTGTTTTTTTGGTCCTGTGCTCGGCGGCTATCTAGGGAAACCTATCAAACCCATACACTTCTGAAAACTAGACACCCGGAGGCTTCTAAGGAGCTACGGCTTGCATGGATCCCCCAACGTTCTCTTACACAGAATCCCTTGCAAACCTCAATTTTAGCTGGAAAAATCTGTTTTTTCACACATTTTTGTGTGGGACAGCGTGGCATCACTAGGCTCACACAAATTTCCTCCCACCCAGTGTTCCCCCAGGTCTCCCGATAAAAATGGTGCCTCACTTGTGTGGGTGGTTCATGGGCCCGCAACAGGCAAGGGCCCAAAACCTAATGAGGCGACATCAAAATTACCTATCACAAAGCAACCTGATTTTGCAAGGGGGTTCCCATGAGTTTTTGGCCAGGGGCTCTGGGTAACAGAACCTGGTAGGAGGCAGTCGAGTCACCCCATCCTGAATTCCCCTGGGTGTCTAGTTTTCAAAAATGTATAGGTTTGCTAGGTTTCCCTAGGTCCCGGCAGAGCTAGGGTTCAAAAACGACAGGTAGGCACTTTGCCAAAAAAGGCCCATTTTTCAATGCGAAATTGAGGAGCGACCACGTTGCATTTTGCGCCCTTTCCTGACGCAGGCACTAGGCAGACCCACGCAAGTGAGGTACCATTTTTCTCAGAAGACTTTGGGGAACGCGGGGTGGGAGGACATTTGTTGATCCACACAGATTCCAGAACTTTCCACCACAGAAATGTGAGGAAAATGCATTTTTTTGTCAATTGTTTAGCTTTACAAGGGATTCTGGGTAACAGAACCTGGTGGGAGGCAGTCGAGTCACCCCATCCTGAATTTTCCTGGGTGTCTAGTTTTCAAAAATGTATAGGTTTGCTAGGTTTCCCTAGGTTCCGGCAGAGCTAGGATTCAAAAACGACAGGTAGGCACTTTGCCAAAAAAGGCCAATTTTTCACTGCGAAATTGAGGTGCGACCCCGTTGCGTTTTGCGCCGTTTACTGATGCAGGCACTAGGCAGACCCATGCAAGTGAGGTACCATTTTTATCGGGAGACCTGCGGGAACGCTGGGTGGGTGGAAACCTGTTGATCCACACAGATTCCAGAACTTTCCACCACAGAAATGTGAGAAAAATGCGTTTTGTTTGTCAATTTTTTAGCTTTGTAAGGGACTCTGGGTAACAGAACCTGGTGGGAGGCAGTTTAGTCACCCCATCCTGAATTCCCCTGGGAATCTAGTTTTCAAAAATGTATAGGTTTGCTAGGTTTCCCTAGGTGCCGGCAGAGCTAGGGTTAAAAAATGACAGGTAGGCATTTTGCCAAAAAAGGCCCATTTTTCACTGCGAAATTGAGGTGCGACCACGTTGCGTTTTGCTCCGTTTACTGATGCAGGCACTAGGCAGACCCACGCACGTGAGGTACCATTTTTCTCAGAGGAATTTGGGGAAGGCGGAATTTGTTGATCCACGCAGACTCCAGAACTTTTCACCACAGAAATGTGAGGACAATTCGTTTTTTTTTTCTCAATTTTTTAGCTTTGCAAGGGATTCTGGGTAACAGAACCTGGTGGGAGGCAGTCGAGTCACCCCATCCTGAATTCCCCTGGATGTTTCATTTTAAAAAATGTATAGGTTTGCTAGGTTTCCCTAGGTGCCGGCAGAGCTAGGGTTAAAAAATGACAGGTAGGCACTTTGCCAAAAAAGGCCCTTTTTTCAATGCGAAATTGAGGAGCGACCACGTTGCATTTTGCGCCCTTTCCTGACGCAGGCACTAGGCAGACCCACGCAAGTGAGGTACCATTTTTCTCAGAAGACTATGTGGAATGCGGAGTGGGAGGAAATGTGTTGATCCACGCAGATTCCTGAACTTTCCACCACAGAAATGTGAGGAAAATGCATTTCTTTTGTCAATTGTTTAACTTTACAAGTGATTCTGGGTAACAAAACTCGGTGGGAGGCAGTCGAGTCACCCCATCCTAAATTACCCTGGGTGTCTAGTTTTCAAAAATGTATAGGTTTGCTAAGTTTCCCTAGTTGCCGGCAGAGCTAGGGTTCAATAACGACAGGTAGGCACTTTGTCAAAAAAGGCCCATTTTTCACTGCGAATTTGAGGTGCAACCACATTGTGTTTTGTGCCGTTTCCTGACGCAGGCACTAGGCAGACCCACGCACGTGAGGTACCATTTTTCTCAGAAGACTTTGGGGAACGCAGGGTGGGTGGAAATTTGTTGATCCACGCAGATTCTAGAACTTTCCACCACAGAAATGTGAGAAAAATTTGGTTTTTTTGGTCAGTTTTAGCTTTGCAAGGGATTCTGGGTAACAGAACCTGGTGGAAGGCAGTCGAGTCACCCCATCCTGAATTCCCCTGGGTGTCTAGTTTTTAAAAATGTACTGGTTTGCTAGGTTTCCCTAGGTGCCGGCAGAGCAAGGGTTAAAAAACTACAGCTAGTCACTTTGCCAAAACATGGTCATTTGTCCTTGCGAAATTGAGGTGCGACCACGTTGTGTTTTGCGCCGTTTCCCGACGCAGGCACTAGGCAGACCCATGCAAGTGAGGTATCATTTTTCTTGGAAGACTTTGGGGAATGCAGGATGGAAGGAAATTTGTGGATCCACGCAGATTCCAGAACTTTCCACCATAGAAATGTGGGGAAAATGTGTTTTTTGTACACTTATTTAGGTTTGCAAGGAATTCTGGGTAACAGAACCTGGTGGGAGGCCGTTGAGTCACCCCATCATGGATTCCCCAGGGTGTCTACTTTTCAAAAATGTATAGGTTTGCTAGGTTTCTCTAGGTGCCGGCAGAGCTAGGGTGCAGAAACTACAGGTAGGCACTTTGCCAAAAAAGGGTCAATTTTTAACTGCGAAATTGAGATATGACCACGTTGCATTTTGCCCCGTTTTCTGTCGTAGGCACAAGGCCGACCCACACAAGTGACAAACCGTTTTTATCGGGAGACTTAGGGTCATTCAGATTTGTAAATCAACTGTTATTACCTGTTGAGTTTTCATGCATTTCTCCCTTCAAAATGAAAGACATTGTGTAAAAAAAATCCTTTTGAAAAATTACCAATAATTCTCATGCTAGTATGAGTATTCCCAATTTTGAAAATGTGGAAATATATACTGTTTCTAAACTCTATAATTTGTACCCTATTCAGAAATACATAAGTGTCTTTCATACCGATTTTTCCATGTACACATTTTATTATTATTATTATTATGGAGTTTTATAAAGCGCCTGGTTACGCGCCCCGGCGTGTCCCCGCGCTGAGAGAGAAGCATGAAGTGGCCAGAACAGGGACATTACATCAATACTGAGCGGAAGAGGTGGGTTTTAAGAGCTCTGCGGAACTTGTCCTCAGAAGGTTCGAGACGTAGCTCCATCGGAAGCATATTCCAGCTCTTGGCTGCGAGTAGCCTGAAGGATCTGCCCCCCATTCGGGCTTTATGAATTTTGGGGACGACTACTAGTCCGGTGCCATAGGATCTAAGCACCCATTCCGGTCTGTAAGGAGTGATAAGGCAGTGTAGGGGATAGGGCGCCTTGCCCCCGATGATGCGGTGACACATACACAGTGCTTTAAAGGTAATCCTTTCTTTGACCGGAAGCCAGTGCAGGGACTTCAAAGCAGCTCTAGAGGCCGTTCTCCTAGGGAGCCTCAGCACCAGCCGGGCTGTGGCATTTTGGAGTACCTGGAGACGATTGAGGCTTCTAGCTGTTATTCCCAGATAGAGGAGGTTGGAGTAATCAAGTCTTGATGTAACCAAGGCATGCACCAGAGTCTGTCTGGCACCCACAGGAAGTAGGTCCAGGATCTTCCGTAGACTCTTGAGAAAACCGAAGCACATCCCAACTACACGATCTATCTGGGGAGCGAATGACAGGTCAGAGTCAAACATCACCCCAAGATTTTTCGCCTGTTGACAGGGCACTGGAGTGGAGCCCAGGCATGCAGGCCACCATGCCGAGGACCACACATCCGGACCACCTCCCACCACGAGCACTTCGGTTTTGGACCCATTCAGCTTCAGGCAGTTGTTAGACATCCAGGATGCAAGCTCCTGCATGCAAGCACTGAAGCTGACTGCCGCAACATCAGGTGCCCGTGACAGCGAGATGACCAGCTGTGTGTCATCGGCATATGACACTAGTTGGATGCCATGACTTTCCACAATGGTGGCTACAGGGGAAGCATAAAGGTTAAACAGGGTGGGGCTCAGGGCAGAGCCCTGAGGAACCCCTTGATCAAGACTGAACATACGCGAGTAGTGTTCTCCTAGTCTGACCTGAAAACCCCTATCGGTCAGGAAAGATTGGATCCACCTCAGCGCTGACCCAGTGACTCCACCTTTGTTAAGACACTGTAGCAAGGTGAAATGTGCTACAGTGTCAAAGGCTGCACTTAGGTCAAGTAGAATGAGGGCCATTGTATGTCCCTCATCTACCCCTTGCCTGATGGTCTCAGTGGCCATAAGCAACGCAGACTCAGTGGAATGGCAGGACCGGAAGCCAAACTGAGTTGGATGAAGTAGGTTGGCTTGCTCCACAAATGACATAAGCTGAAGATTTGCCACCCTTTCTGCCACTTTGGCCAGGTAAGGGAGGAGTGAGAGAGGACGGAGATTGTAGAGCCTGTCCCAGCTTAGATTCGGCTTTTTTTGAAGTGGGAGAACAACGGCCTACTTCCAACTTTTAGGTACAGTATTGGATCTAAAAGAAAGATCCAGAACATCCCTAATATAAGGTTCAAGGATCTCAATACTCTCTCCAAGAAGTTTAGGTGACACCGGATCACGGGGGGATCCTGACTTAATGGAGCGGCATATCTGCTGGAGCCAGTCAGGGGATGGGGTGGAAAAATAGTCCAGCCTATTGCCCCCCACAACCTCCAGTATGCTCTCCCTAAACTCTGTTCCCTTTTTCTTTCCCCCTGAAAAAGTGGAATAGATGGTAGCCACTTTATCAGAAAAGAAAGCAGCAATGCGGTTGCAGGATTCCTCTGAGTCCGAGGACGGGTCAACAGATGAACCACAGAGAGAGATTTCTTTATACATTTTTAATAACTCCTTGGTCGAGTTTTTAGCTTCTCCTATCCTACCTGAAAAGTAAGTTGTTTTGGCACGCCTGATGGAGCTATGATATTCTCTGCGTTTGTCTATGTAACTCTGTTTTGCTTGATCGAGGTAGGCTACCCTCCACTGTCTTTCTAGTTGGTTGCATTGCGATTTAGCTAGGCGAAGCTCATCGCTAAACCAGGGAGCGGATTTCTGGGGTCTGCTGCCGGGATTTTTATGACCGAGAGGGGCTATGTCATCTAAGGCATTATTATTGCGGCCTTCTAGTCTATCTGATGCCGTGTCAGCATCCTCACCTCCTGGTCTGCTGCCTTTAGTCAGTGCAGTGTCGAACTTGGCTTTGGAAAATGCAGACCATTTACGGCTCATATATTTAGAATTGGTACGTTTTTGGGTATTGCTAGCAGAAATATTTATTATGAAAGGCACTAGAAAGTGGTCAGACCAAGGAATAGGGACGGGGGCCTTAACTTCAATGTCTTCCCAGTTAGCGAAAATAGGGTCCAATAAGTGGCCCTTTTGGTGGGTAGGGGCCTTAGATCTGATGTGTAATTGGAGGGATTGTAGTTGCTGACAGAAGTCGGTGGCTCCCTTGTCCAGTTGGTCATCCAAATGGATGTTAAGGTCACCTAAGAGTATAAACTTGTCCCTGCGTAGAGCCGCTTCTGTTATACCTTCAGTGAGGCTGGTAGTAAAGTGGGCAAAATGACCAGGGGAGCGATAGACCAAGAAGCCCTTCAGCGTGTTACTAGCGTTAACCTTAATGGAAAAGGCTCCTGTCTCACTGTCAACGATAGCGAGAGGTTCAAGTTGACAGCAAAGTGGCTGCTTAGATATTATGGCAATCCCACCGCCTCTTCCCACAGTTCTATCCAGTCTCACCATGGTATAGCCAGCTGGAAGAGAAGCGACTATATCCGGTTCTGAGTTGGAGTCAAGCCAAGTCTCAGTAAGGAATAGGAGGTCGAATTTCATATCTGTGAGCAGGTCGTAAATGTCAAGGTTATGCTTCCGCATAGATCTGGTGTTAAGTAGTCCACATGTAAGACTAATGTTCTCAGCCTTAGGTGTAGATATACTGTGCCAGTTATACTGACACTCCTTACAGTTGTTGGTGTCTTCCACATTAAGACTATGGAGACAGGCTTTAGCAAATGCAGGACAGAGGGCGCGAAGTTGCTGCGCACTCCAGTGTATTGCTGACCCGTTTCGGCCAGGATTCGAGGCCCCTGTCCCCGGCCGGCCGCGGACGGGCGCAGACGGGCTTGCCTTAGGCGCGCCTTTGGCGCGCTGTCGGCGTGCCCGCTGCGCTCGCCCGTTGCGCGGACGAGTGGTCATTGCCTAATATAGGAAGGTGAAGGAAGTGACGCAGCAAGGGGGAGGAGTCGCGTCCCTCCGTTCAATCGGCACAAAATAGCTGTGACGGACTACTTGAATACTTGCTCTATACCCGGTACATAATAAAAAACCATTGCAAGTTGCTGCTCAGTTTTTGGCTCTGGGTTCATCGGGTTCTTGGCGAAACTACAAATTCTGTATATCCCCACAACCAAGAAGGTCTAACGGATGTAACTTTATATTGCTTTCAAAGAGCTGTCAAAATTACAAGAAGTTACAGGTGAAAATGTTGAGACAAAAGGCTGTTTTATTTAACTAATTTTCAATGTTTGCAATATTTAACTGTTAGTTTCTATAAAGAAACCTTCATGGATTTAGACAAATGACCCCTTTCTGAATTCAGAATTTTGTCCACTTTTCAAAAATGTATAGCTTTCCAGGATCCATTATTGCTTTCGAACTCATTTCTACCATTAACTGGAAGGAGTTTGAAAGCACTAAAAATAGCAAAACTAGGCTATGCCCCAGAAAAATGCCAAAACTGTGTGAAAAATTTTGGTTCTCTGACAAAAGACTGTCATTTCCTAAAAGCTGAGAAAATGCTGATTTCAGCCCCAGAAACCCTTTTTTGATAACATTTGCAGGGAAAAACCCAGAGGCTTTCATTTGCAACACGTTTTCCCCATTTTTCTGAAAAACAACATTTTTACTGTATTTTGCTTAATTTCTGGGACCCTTCCAAGTGAATCCACAAACCCTGGGTATCTTTAGAATCCCCATGATGTTGGAAGAAAAGGACGCAAATTTGGCGTGGATACCTTATGTGGTCAAAAAGTTACAGGGGCCTAAGCGCCCACTGACCAAAATCGCCAAATAATGGCTTAGCACAGGAGGGGAAAAGGCCTAGCAGTGAAGGGGTTAAAGCTACATGAATATATACTCTGTTAGGGTTTATCTCTACGACATATCCTGCTGATGCTTGACACGTTGTTACTCTCGATGTATGACGTAAAATAAAATAATATATTTTTTTTTTGACCAGAGTACGTTCAACAAAGGAGCGCAGCATAGATGGCTAACGTATATTGAAAAGTAGGACAGACTTTTCTCTTGCAGGGGTATGGTATAACTCGACCTTATGTTGGGGGGAGGGGGGATAAGTTAAATGTTATTGCTATTTATGGTTGATAAAAATGGTATATGCAAAATGTGAACTGTAAGTGTCTCAGAGGAGGCTCTGAGGACATGAGCTTGTGATACTTGAAATATGCATCTCTGCAGATCCGAGACAAGGATTATGTGAGTTGATGTGACACACATGTGTGAAAATGTACTGTTATTATGCAAAATGCCAATAAATATATTTTATTAAAAGCCTTGACAAATGCAACCAACGCACGAGCTGGAGAAGGAGCTATGTCGGGACCAGCAAGGTCCAGGAACTCACCCCGAGCAATCAGGGGAGCTCAAAAGAAACAAAGGTGACCCTCAAAAGGACCCACAGGCCGGAGGCACTGGAGTTGCAAGAGGACCTTGAGCAGCTCACCAAAAGATGCAGGACACGGTGCACATGATGCAGTGTGGCTGAAGTTTCTGGTTACTGGAAGTACTTGATGTTGGGGCTACTTGGAGCCTGAAGATTTTGCTGGAAGGAAGCCAACAACCTTTTGGAACTGCAAGTTGACGTGGTGAACAGAGGTTCAGATATTTCAGCCCCCACGAGGGATTCTGGCGTCAAACTTGGTAAGAGGGCAGGCCTCATGAGTTTGGGAAAACCACCACCTGTGTTGCAGAACCTATCGGAGTCCGGAGGAGCTCAGGATCAGCAGACCAGTCAACTTAGTTGAGGTGCCTGCGAATGCACAGAAGTGTCTTTGATGCCCACAGGCCGTGGAAGGTTCCGGTATGGTGCACATGCACAGACGATGCAGCAGACTGGAAGGGAGACGAAATCGAGCCCAAACAAAGTTATGTTATGTTAATTTTAATCTGTAAGGCACAACAGCTATCCAAAAAGGGTTTCACTGCAGCGAGAAGGAGACGGAAAGCAGAGGATGAAATTATTGGTTAAAAAGCCAAGTTTTTAGAGATTTTTGAAATTGCCGTACACAGTTTCATTACGAAGCCACACTGGGAGAGAATTCCATAAGGAGAGGCCCAAGTAGGCAAAGGAGCGACCGTCCATGCGTGACAATCTAATTCTAGGGATGGAGAATTTCGCCTGAGTAGATTAACAAAGGGGGCGTGGAGGCATGTAAGAATGAACCAGAGTCTGCAGGTATTGGGGAGCCACCCCAGCTTTGATTTTGAACATGTAGCTCAGGGCTTTGAACTTAATTCAGTTCTCCACCCTGAGCCAATGAAGGTCACTCAGAGAGCCGGAGACAGAGGCAGCTCTAGGAACCTGGCATATCAGTCTGGCGGCGGAGTTCTGTACCACCTGCAGCTTACGTGTCACATCCTTATTTGTCCCCAGATACAGAATGTTGCCGTAGTCCAGTCTAGAAGTGAAATGATCTTGGACTACGGTTCTCTGGGTAGAATTAGGCAACATCCAGATAATCTTTTTAAGCCATTTCAGGATGGTAAAGCATGTTGCAGCCACCTTCATGGCTTGGTATCTCATAGTTAATAGATCATCAATGATAAAGCCTAAGTTGCGAACTTGGCGGGAGTGCTGAGGAAGAGCGCCCATTTCAAGAGGCCAATGTTGGGAACCCCAAAGATCTTTGTTGTTTCCTAGAATCAAGTTCTCGGTCTTCTCTCCATTGAGCTTAAGAAAATTTGCCTGCATCCAAGATGCAATTTTACCCAAACCTAACTGGAGGGCAGATGTCTCAGACATCTTCTCTGCAGAGAGAGAAAGATGATTTGGGTGTTGTCCGTATAGGAGAACAAAGACAGCCCAGCCTCCTCTGCAATGTCCAGAGTGCCCAGACGGTAGAAGAAGTAGTGTCTGATCTGAATCTTGTCCCGCGACAAATCTAGGGACCTACACCCAGGTAAGCCCTTAAGTACCCTAAGGAAAGGGTTGGGACGATTCAGAGGACCATCTTAGGGGTGGGTCTGGACAGGGGGGAGGTTACTCCCATGTCCTCTGTCCAGTTTTGCGCCAGAGCGGGAGCCAACGGCTCCCAGGACTGGCTTGAACTGGACTATGCACAGGGACACCAAATATGCCCCTCGTGCAGACTTTGTGGCGCTGGCAAGTGCACTAACCCGGCTCTAATACACTAAATCCTGTTGGGAAGGTGGTTACACCTCCCTGTGACAGGATGCCTATTGTTCTGCCTTCCCCTGCTCGAACTTGGCTCAGCAGCAGAAGGGCAGAAATGTGTCTGGTCGGCAGCAACCATTTTGTGCTGTCCAGGTCTAGAAGGTTGGCACCTGGAACACTGAGAGCCTAACGGAGGGCTCTTCCAGTGCTTGGAATCATACCTCCCACACCGTTTATGGTGTGGGGTTATGATTCCAACATGTTGGAAACCAAACATGATAGGATTTGTTGCAGCCAGTTTCGAGATGGTCATCGCGAAATTATGCAGTGCCCCTTTATATAGTATATAGCTGCTTCACTGAAAACCCCAGAGAATGGACTCTAGGCTGTAGAGGTGTCCAGCTCATGCAGGGGCACCCTCTCACTTAGAAACAAGCACCCTGCCTTCAGGATTGCAAAGGCCTGCTATAGGGGTGACTTATAGGTTTTAAGTGCAGTGACCCTAGATATAGGAAACCTATATAAATGAATATAATTTTTATAAAGTGCAACTTATGTCTATCGGCGTCTTGGCGCTATAGGAAAGCGAAAAGCTATAGCAGAATGTCAGAAGCGGGTCGACCTGATGAGCCAGGTGCCTTCTACTCCTGCAGGAAAAGCCAGGTCTTTAAGGCTTTTCTGAAAGTAAGTAGGAAGGGAGCAAATTTTAATGTCAGTGGAAGGCTGTTCCAGAGCACAGCTGTGACCCTGAAAAAACTCTTCCCACCGCAGTAGGTTCTCCTAAATGCTAGCACCAACATACACAGGCTGCAATGGCAGGCCTGTAGTTCCATTTTGAATGGTCCCTCATGGGTTGCGTAATACATGCTTCAGCCCATGGGAGACCTCTGGGGTACCTATGTCCTGGGTACCTTAGTACCATGTACTAGGGACTTATAAGGGTACCCCAGTATCCGATCTGGGATGTACCGAAGTACTGAACACAACAATTTAGGGAGAAAGCAGATAGACTAGGGCCAGATTAGCAGGATCTCGGTCAGACTAGTTGATAACAGCTTAGCACCAGACAAAGAGTGGGGGTAACCATAGAAGCAGATCCTACTTTCCTACACCCATTGTATGCATTTGTCACCTAGACCCACTTACGCCAAGACCAACCACAAGCAGCCCCAGTCAACCGAATCATACACCTGTTTGAAATCCAACAATGCCAAGGCGTATGCATTATCATTTAGTTATGAAGAATGATATAGATGGGAAAGGGGTCTCATATTACATAGGTTGTTCCTTCTCGTAAGGGACCCACATTGGTCTGTATGTATGAGTGTTATAAGATATCCTTGTAGACGGGTAGCCAAGATTTTACTAAGTATCTTCAATTCTACATTTAACATACAGAGGGGATGGTAGGAGGAGGCCTCTGTCGGATCCTTATTTGTCTTAGGAGCTACAACCATAATTGCCTCTCTCTGCGAGACACAGCATCTCCACCCCTGCCAGATACCCAGTCCCTACTGTAGCGCTCAACAGGACTGTGTATATTTTACATAAGTGGGCCATAAATGTATCATTGATGGTGCGATGCGTGCATATGAGCACTCCTCTGTCATCCCTACTGACAGTATTAGGGTATATTGGACTTCACTTTTTTCCAGTCGGGCAAGCATCCCTTCCTCTTTATCCCCTTCTGCATGTAGCCTCTGACTGTTGGTGGTATAAGCGGAGAGGATGTGGCCTAATGAACCTCAGAACAACCACACAATCCTTTGAGATTCCATTGGCCCGACACATGCATTTGCAGTGCTTCAACAATATAAAGCTTTTAAGTCCATAAACGTACCTCGCTCCGAGCATAACTCGACATACCACTTCCAGAGAGAGAGGGCACTGGAATTTCCTGCCTAACCAATTTGTGCATTAACTAAGATGTAATTTGGGGGCATGGCTTGATCGCCAGCAGGCATGGACGCGTGAGCCGACTGCTCCGCGCCAGCCTCAGCAATTATCCTGCACAAATAATTCCCCTGGCTGTGGTCGCGGTCCCGAAGGGGCCCCCCAGGGTCGTGAAACACCGGCGGACATGAGAGCGGCGCTGTAGAGGCTCCTGGTGCCGAGCTCTCGGCTGCGTTCACTGGAGGAGGCCGGCCATCTTGGATTGAGGCCTACAGCGGAATGAACATCCCCGGGCTGGGGGGCCGACGGTGAAGTGGTCGCCTGGCTGCCCCGGACCTGTGCGGTGACACGGCGCGTGGATCGCGCTGCGACTGTGAGTGGGGGCACTCGGCGCCGACTCCACGACACGGCCTGGAGGCATTGTGCTGCCCGGAGCTTCCTGCACGGTGAAGCGGAGCAGGTCCGGGAGAAGCATGGGTGCAGTGGCGCACCCGCCGAACCCCGGGATAGTGGAGCTCTGCGGCACCGGACGGCGAGGAGCGTCGTGGGGCCGCCAACCTAACAACGCAGACCCCAGGATAAGACGGTGGGGACCCCCCGGGGCACGGCATGTTCCGGCGCTGGGGCAGAGCGCGACGGCCGGTGGCAGGGCGAGAGCTACTCAGAAGTGGGGGTGCAGTGGTGCCCGGACTGAGGGGCGCCGCGGACTGTGTTGCCTTTTCCCCTCCACCCGCCCGGCTCCAGCGCGCTGCTGCTAAGGGGAGCCTTTGATGGGGCGCCATGATCCCGGCCGCCCCAGCCGGTGAGGATCGGTCGCATTGAACTGAATCCTACCTGTAGTGGGACCCGAGTACCGGCGGGACCTCCAGGGTTGCGATTATAGCGCTACAAGTCGCCGCATCAGGGAGTGGCGGGGCTTACATCATCACATCACCACGCGGACCCGGAGTGGTGCACCCCTGGCCCATTGGTGGTGCGCAGGCACAGAAGCGTACTGGAGGCACCCAGGGGATCATCGGAACCGCATACCCAGGCTGGTGGGCAGTTGTAGCAGGGTATGAGCAACTGCTGGGGCCCTACATTACTGGCCCCCATTTTGCCCATCCCGCTGAGTATATGCCTGTCTAGTGGGGACCCCGGAGCATGGTGTAGCAGTGGGGAGAGGGTGCTTCATCCTGGAGAGGGACCCAGCCATTAGGAGGTGGCATGGGGGGACTGTCCTGCCGGTGGACCTGGGGCCGTGGTGGGGACACCCACGAAGTCACTAGAGCGACGACGGGGAAGACTGCTACAAGGGTTGGACCCAAAGTGTCCTGGCTGGAAGGGCGGCGAGCGCTGTGGTGATTCCGGAGGTGGGGGCCACGCCTAAATAGGCCCAAAGACGGTGCTCGGAAGCAGCACTGCCTGGCACTCGGAAGTAGGTAGTTCTCCTTCTTGCTCCCCACTGACATTGGCTGGATAGTGGGGTACCCCGGGCTGCCACTGGCCCCCTGAGGTGAGGGCGACGCCTGTGGTATCATGGGGAAGATGTGGCATAAAACTGGGGTGACGCCCTCTGATCCCATCGAGGACCCCGCCGAGAACCAAGACCAGAACCTGACTGAACCCCCGGCCCCAGGACTACAGCAGCAACAATTAGACCAGATCCTTACAGCCATCTCGGACACAAAAGTGGCATTGCGCCACGACATTGCACAGGTGTCAGCGAGCCTGGGTTTACTGCGAGCCGACCATGGTAAACTGGCAGACCGCGTTAAAACGGCGGAGCTGTCGCTTGAATTGCTCAAACCGGCCCAAAAAGTGACAGAGGCGACAATGGGGGACCTCTTGCGCAGGGTGCAGCAGCTGGAAAAGAGAGCAGAAGATGCGGAAGGGCGCAATCGGCGCAACAACATCCGGGTGGTAGGCCTTCCCGAGAAAGTCGAAGGGGACTGTATGATCTCATATCTGGAGGCCTGGTTGCGCGATGGGGTCACCCCTGAGGGCCTGACGCAGTTCTATACGCTGGAAAGAGCCCACAGAGTATCGGCCCGTCCGCCTGCGGTGGGTAGACCACCCCGGCCGGTGGTAGCTCGCCTGTTGCACTTCAAGAACCGAGACGTGATCCTGCGGAATGCCCGGACATGTGGTCCGTTCCAGGTGGACAATGCCTCAGTCACTATCTATCCGGATTATTCCTATGAAGTCCAGCGTAGCCGCTTCTCATTCTTGGTGGTAAAGAGGGCACTCCGGGAAGAAGGCATACAATATTCTCTCCTGTTTCCGGCTTGCTTGAAGGTGATGGTGGACGGGAAGACGTCTTTCTTCGACACACCTGTCGACGCCTAATATTGGCTGGAAGAATATCGAGCAGGTACGGACGGTGCCAGAGAAGGGGAGAGGACTGCTGAGACCCGACCGAAACCCCGCAGGGGTCGTCGCATTCGGAAACGCACTCTGATTGCACAGACACCATCGACTTCGCAAACGGAGCTGGAAAGACAGGCGGCCTTGCAGGCGGTGTCAGCCATATCGGGAGCGGCGGCTGCAGTCCCACTAGTGAACTCAGGATCCCAGCAGGGGTCAGAGGAGGTGGTGTCGGGGAGCTCTGGAGAAGACTCAGGAATCCCGCCACAGGTTTCCCCTGGGACAGCCGATGGCATCTTGGATGCATGACTTTGCTGGACCCTGATCAGAATACAGTGAGGAGTTGAGTGGCTGCTGGGGACCTGCGGACTTGCGGGTGGGGGGGGGGGGTGGTCTTGATGGAGATGTTTTGAGGTTTCTTACTTACATTGCGGTGGGCTGAGGCGGGATTGAGGGGGGAGGTTGCGTGAGGCGGGGTACAGCCAGGGGAGGGAATTTGCCCACAAGGGGCTGTGCATATGAAGACTATAGTGTGATTGTCGTTCAGCTTGTCTTGGTGGAGGGCCACCTCCTCTACCTCACACTAACTTGTGAGACTCTGGTGGCTACCAGAGTAGTCCCATTAGTAGGGATCGGAGTTTGGATGGGTAACTGTGGTTTAGCACCTGTTCTGGGGAGGGGTGGGGTAGGGGGAAGTTGGGGATGTTCTGGGTTTGAGGGGATTGTCAGTGTGCCCTCTAGGCTGAGTGGGGTTGTATTTGGTTGTGTGCTTTTTATGGCGACCCGTTTTGAATTGAAATGTATTACTTGGAATGTGCGGGGACTGAACTCCATGAGGAAACGTTATAAAGTGCATGCCTATCTGGTTCGCAGGGGGGTTCAGGTAGCTTTCTTACACACATTGATCAAGCAGAGGGGTGAGCGCTGCAGCGACGGTGGAGAGGGCAATTGTTTTACACCACTTACTCTGCATTTGCCAGGGGGACCTTAATTTGGGTGCAGGCGGGAGTTCCCTTCCAACCATTGAACACCGTAGTGGACTCAGAGGGGAGGTTTGTGGCAGTGATGGGGCGCTTGGATGGTAGGGATGTGACCCTCTGTAGTGTGTACGCTCCGAATTCAGAACAGACTGCTTTCTTCCCGCGGCTGTCGGGGAGACTGGCCTCACTCTTGACGTGAATGGTGCTACTGGGGGGAGATTTTAACGCCGTTATGGATGTGGAGTTAGATAGGTCCCACCCCCTGTTGGCGCAGTCTATGGTACATAAGATAGCTAAGGCGAGACGAGAGTGGCAGGAAGCTTGGGACTTGGTAGATACCTGGCGGGTTCAGCATCCCACGGAGAGGGACTACTCGTTCTACTCGGTGCCATATGACCTACATGTGCGCCTGGATAGTATCCTATGCTCCCCGGGGGCTCAGGAGCTTACCCATCACAGCGAGTACTTAGCAAGAACGATTTCAGACCACAATCCTTGTCTTACTACATTGCTCTGGTCGCAACAACGACAGGTGATCCCGACTTGGCGTCTGAATCCAATGGCATTGGAAGATCCAGTTTTCAGTGCAGAGGTCAAACGAGTATTGAACATTATTTTGCCCACAACTCGGGGACAGCGTCTAGTAGAGCCCAGGAATGGGATACTTTTAAAGTGGTGGTGAGGGGTGTATGCATTTCGTGCACCGCAGGGACTCGCAAGTTCCTGCTGCAGGAGTTGGAACGGGAAGAGGAGAACCGCGTCAGGAGGAAAGACTTAGCCACTCGAATGCAGAGGGACGTGAGGAAGTGCTAGCAGCGCGCGAGAGGGTGGCTGTGCAGGTTGAGCGGCTCCATTGTTTCGACTATAAAGAATATATGACGCGGGCACACGCAGAAAGGGATAAGGTGGGGTCATTATTAGCATGGTTAGCCAATCCGGCTGCCAGGGGCTCCCCAACAGTGTCGTTGATCGCGGCCGAGGGCGTCCAGGTCTACTCGCAGAGATTAATGACCAATTTCGGGAATATTACACTGTGCTTTACCAGAGCAGGATGAAGGACTTGCCCGATGGCCTGGTGGATTTCCTGGGTGCAGCACAACTGCCACAACTAGACCCGGAGCAGGCCAACAAGCTGGGAGAAGGTATTACACTCGGAGAGATAAGGATGGCAGTTAAACATATGGCCAGAAGGAAGACACCTAGGGCAGATGGCCTCCCGGTGGAGTTCTACGCACTATATGCGGATCTCCTTGCGCCGCAGTTGCAATTGGTATATGGGGAAGCATGGGAGCTGGGCAGGCTGCCACCTTCTACCAGAGAAACGATTATAGTCCCGCTGTTGAAAAAGGGTGGGGACCCATCCTCTAGATCGGCGTACCGACCGCTTTCGATGCTTACAGTTGATTACAAGGTCCTGAGCAAGATCCTAGCTACGCGGCTCTTGGAGCACATGACTATGCTGGTGCATTCGGATCAGGCGGGCTTTATCCCCACCAGGAATACAGCGTCGTGCATCCGGCCGATGATTCGGATTATGGGAGACGGGAGCGAGGGCTCACTGGAAGCGGTAGTGTTGTCGGTTGATATAGAGAAAGCGTTTGACAGTGTGGAGTGGCCTTATTTGTTTCAGGTGCTGCGGGCGTTTGGCCTAGGTGACAATTTTATACGCTGGACAATCCTGTTATACAGCTCTGCCACGGCTAGAGTCCGTACGGGGGGTACTATATCGGCGGCATATCAGGTAGGGAGAGGCACTCGTCAGGGCTGCTCATTATCTCCATTGTTATTTGCATTGGCGATTAAACCGCTGGCGGCCCATGCCAGACAGGGACGATCGTATGAGGGAGTGCGGCTGTGTGGGGAGATCCACTACATATCTCTATATGCAGATGACCTGCTGTTGTATTTGGCGGATGCGGAGGGGTCCCTACGTGGCGCCAGAATGCTTCTACAGGAGTTTGGTTACATGTCAGGGTTGCGGGTGAATTGGAGCAAGACCTGTCTGTTTCCTTTGACCCAGGGCCACCAGCAACCTCAGGAGGTGGGAGAACTAAGATGGGAACCTAGATGCCTGCCATATCTGGGCGTCCGCATCTATCACGATCAGTCCGACTTAGTGGAGGGCAATATAGGTGGGGCCCTGAGGGGGATTAAAGGTAGTATGGAGTTTTGACGAACCCTCCCCTTATCGGTGGCCGGGTGAGTAGCGTTATTGAAGATGGTGGTGCTCCCACGACTACTCTATTTCTTCCGTACGTTGCCAATATGGATCCCGGCATCCTTTTTTAGGACGCTACGAGCACTGACGACTAGGTTTATTTGGGGCTCGGGTAGAAGGAGAGTAGCGCTGAATACCTTGATGAGAACTCGGGAGGAAGGGAGACTGGCAGTCCCGGATTTTGAATGGTACTACTTGGCGGCACAGTTGCAATGGCTTACACAGGCCGTAGCTCGGGAATTTAGAGGCCCAGACGGCCCACAGGGGAGGATAATTCCCCGTCATGTGTTGTCTTTAATAGTTCTTCAACAGAAAATCAGGGTGGATCAGCTCACCCTCGAGGAACGCACACTCCGCTTATGCTGGAACCGAAGCCAGAGGCGAGCGAGTTTTGCTAACCCATATGCACCGGAGATTCCCTTGGGCATGTGCACGGCCCTCCCGCATGGAGGGGATTGGTCGGCGCTGGCTGGCTGGGAAGGGCTATGGGTCCACATGATGGGAGATTTATATAGGGATGGAACCCTCCTCCCGTTCCAGGAGTTACGGAGCGCCTTTAAGTTACCGAAAGGGGAGTTCTTGCTGCATTCCGCCTTTGTGGCAGGGATTCGGAAGCACTGGAGGCTGGGGCTGTCGGAGCCGCCGACCTCACTGGGCTGCCAGTATGTCACTATGGCAGCGGGCACATTCATAGCTATAACCAGTTTATATAGGCGATTATCTACGGAGAAACTCCTGCCCCTAGCCGCGCTTAAAGATAAATGGGAGACAGACCTAGGCAGACCCATACCTGAGACGACGTGGCCTCAGTTATTGAGAAAAGCATGGAAGGGCACACGTAACGCCAGGTTTCAACTAGTCCAATTCTTTACTCTGCATGGGGCTTACTTGACACCAGTGAAAATCTTACAGTATTTCGGGGCTACCCAGTCGAGATGCCACAGGTGTAACGCAGATGGCGCAGATTTCGGTCACATGTTCTGGTCCTGTGTGGGGCTGGGGTCTTACTGGATGGACGTGGTGGCGTGTTTGAACCGGGTGACGGAGCGTACACTAGAGGTGGAGATGGGCGCTTGTCTATTGCTTTGGTTCCCGCACACTCCTAATACTAAGGTTACCAGCAAGTTCTGCAACCTGGGGCTGATAATGGCTAAGAGGGAGCTTACCATGCAGTGGAAGTCTAGAGCGGGCCGAGCTACCAGAGATGGAGGGCGAGCTTTTTGAATTGGGCAGGCAGCGAAGGGACGCTCCGGTTACAGCTAGCTAGGCGTACGGCTAATGACAAGGCGATGGAGGCAGCGAGAGCATGGGGTGCATTGGTGGCGGAGCTCCAGGCTCCGGAAGACGAGCAGGAAGAGGAAGATGAGAATACAGGATTAGCACATGAAGAGGGGGTTGAAAGGGGGAATTCTGAAGGGAACGGCGAAGGAGGGGGAACCCAAGCGCGTACTTAGGGGAGTCAACCCGCATGTTCTAGGTGAGGAGAAGCTGAAATTCAGAGCAGAGACAAGGGACCCATGGAACCAGATCTTGACAACCCTTGCACACTTGAAGTTGCTGTTGCTGTATCACTTGGGGCAGCCTGGCTGCACGATTTGAGATACTGGGTGAATAGCTTTATTGAACAACACTGAATATACAAGGGCACACTGACAGGGGGTGGGGGTGCGGGGGGGGCAGTGGAGATGTTAGGACAAAATTTTGTGATCTGAGTTATCCTGATAATCAATCGCATTTGAGATCATGCACATAATGGTCGGGAATGTATCATTGATGTAATTTGTATGTTGGGCGCAGAAAACAATAAAAATTTGTTTAAAAACAAAACAAAACTAAGATGTCATTTATCATGGTTCCTGATGAAGGCCATAGAACCGAAACGTGTGTAAGTCACTATCGGTCAAAATCTATTAGCAATGTTGTATTTGCACGTCTCAACCCAACCAGTCGAGCTGAATTGAAGCAGTTCCATCTGATTGTTGCAAGCCATGAAGAACTAGAATGTTTGGCCCTTTAAGATACAGTGATATATAATGAAATAAATGTGATCTTAATTGGATCACTAAAATATAATTCATTAGAAATGGAATTGGTACATATTGCGGTTTAGTAAAATAAAATGTAAATGTACATGCACACTCCATAGGTTAGTTTTCCATATAAAATAAACCCATTGTATACATTCTAGAAGGATGAATTGAAGTGTGACTGGATAGGCTTGTTCCATCACTTTTTATATGGAGGAACACATTGCTCTTTTAAATTATTTATAATCATGAAACTTTTTTTAGATTTTGCAATTATTTAATGTATATTGATCATTTGTTTTGTATAACTTGTCTTTTTTGATACTATTAAATTGTTCCTGATATAGATCTTGATCTAGGTTCACGTTTTTCTATTTGTTTGCCCATACTTTCAACAGTTGCCTAAGTAGTTATATATATATATATGTATTTGCTGAATATCCAAGTCTGCCCATTGACTTCCACTCTCAGATGAGATAGGTAAAGCATGCTGTATTTCAGCCCATGTTTGCGTAAAGTGTTTTTGAAGTCCGCAAACATAAGTCTCTCCTTCTGCCCTCCTCTACTAAAGAGTTCAGTGAGGAGGCGCTCAGCAAAGAGGTCAGGGTGACCCACATATGCAAACTTCACCACCCCCATGATTCTGAGATTGTTTCGGCAGGACCATGATTCAAGGTCTTTATTCTTGGTGGCTGTAAACTTAAAAGTTTCTCAACTTTCTCCAAGCGTTTCACAAGACACGGCATCATCTTCCATTTCCAAAATACGCCTCTCCACCACATCTCATCTAGTATTTTTGCAACCCAGCCGCTCGCCTGTGCGGTCCAATCGGCTTGTAAGGGAGTCAAAGCAGGCATCAATAGATCTGAAGCCAGTGCGGAGCTCCATTATGGCAGCAGTGTATCTGCAGTCACAGCATCTCAAAGTGGGGTCTCTTCAGTGTCTGTGGGGGAGTGTCGGCGCCACACACCATTGGGCTGTTTCAACAGATGTTTTTTCAGTTTAGGGTCACCCTGTCTCATACTGAAGACCAGAGGAGCCCAAAAGGATCACAGCCCAGGAACCACAACGGCCAACAATTGGCTTACTGAGTCCCTATAGTTGTGGCTGAAATGTGGGCTTGTACCTCCAAGGAGAAGCGTGGCTCAGTGGTTAGAGGCGGCAGACCCGGAAGCTGAGATCGGCCGTGGACCAGGGTTCGATTCCCCGCCTCGGCGGGTCTCGGGCTCAAAATTCCAAGGACTCGACAATTCTCGCTCCGGTGCCTACTCGACTCACGGGGTCACACTCTGCGACTCTGGGCAATAGCTTGCTTAATCTCCACTACGGCCCCTCGCGGCGGGATGCCTGGCTTTCACCTTGTGGATACCCTGCCGGGGTATCTCACAGGGGAATACCAGGACGGGTTCCCTAAGCAAGCGCCTTGATACCTTCGGGTGATACGTGCGCTATATAAGTCGCAATACATTTACATTTACAAACCAGCATGGTGAGAGGTAGGGATCACAGTGGTCTGCAAGTTGTTAGAAAAAGGACGATGCAACCCTGCCGTGTCTATGTCTAGTCTCATAGAGCCTTTTATGGCTCAAGTCCCAGCTACCTAAGAGGCTCTCACATTACCACCCTGCCAGAACTCTGCGCTCTTCTGAAGCACTGCTGGCAGTGGTGCCAAAAATGAAAAGGAAGAAATGGGGAGGGTATTCCTTCTCGGCACTGACTGTGTTGGCTGGCATGCCCTTCTCCTGTTACCACAGAATAACTAAGGATGAAGGTTCCTTTAAAGCTTAGCTTAAAACTTAGCTTTTTAATAGTGCATTCTAACGTAGAAACTCTTTACGGATCAGCAGTTGATTCGTTTTTAGCTCCGTGACACTCAATACAGCAGCTGTGCGCTCTACAAGGGCCACTTGATTGATTTTTATCCCCCAGATGCAGCAATTGAGATAAAGGAGGGGGTGGTGAGGGGGGAAAAAGGGGGGCTCAGTCTCTCATCATACCCCCATTCTCCTCTACTGCACGGCTACCAAAAGTTGGGGGGAGCACCTGGATGTGGCAGTCATCACAGGTGGACGGGCCCCAGGTAGCCGCACCATCGCACACTAGGCTCAAGGTATCGCACAGACGCCTAAGCCCAAGTAGTAACTGCCCCAGCCAGTCATCTGGCACTACTGGTGTTGGGGGCCTAATTTGCAGGTAGAACCACTGAGCACAGTAATAGGCTGCTGCCCAGCCAGCAGGATCCAAGCAAGCTGAGTCCCGGGGCCTGACACTCATCCCTGTAATGCAGTGTAGGAAGGGCCCTTCCACAGTACAGCCTATGCTGCACAGGGCCCAGTAGCTTCTTTAACTTGCACTGCAAGTAATAGGTAACCCGGAGTTCCCATAATTTATACACACCAAATGGGAGAACTGGATCTCCGAAATGCTAATGTGCAAGGAAATTCTGTACTTTTCGATGCCTAAACTTTGCCAAACTTCTTCATTTCAGGTATACAGTGTCGTTTTCAGCAACTTAATTTAAAATGATATTAGGAATCAGTAACTGATGCCTTTAAGTGACACATGAAGCTGAACATTTAACAATATTTGCATTTAAACAATTTTGGGGTAGATGGCCTAGAAAGTATCAACAAAATGGAAAATGTTTTTGCCCATATATCCACAAACTAATGAAAAGTGTCGATTTGCTATTAGTTTGAAAATCAAATAGAGGTGCCATCAAACTTCACTACATAGTTCAAGCTCCGGTGTAATTCAGTTATTTTAGGAAAAAGCTTTAAGTGATAAGGCATGCATTTGGATGTACAGTGGGCAGTTGTAATAGGGCTATTTGCCACTTAATAGAGAAAGTTCCAAAACAACTCTGTCACAGTTCTTTGATTTAAGATGGGATAAAGAATGTTTTTAAAGGTTTGATTTAGATGTTGAACAATTTAGGCAGAAGGCATGATCCCTGGGGTAAACTAAAAATAGCTTTTTCAGGAGAGAACATCACAGTGGAGACACAGATCCAAGCCTTCCTATTAGTTAAATCGTGAGACCGTTTCTTCCACCCAGGATGTTCAGATTGGATGTCTATACATGTAGCAGTGCTGTCTTAGATGCTATATTGATCTTAAATCCGGACTTATGGCTATCCTAGTGGTTTCCATTTTCAGTAGTAAATGACTTAAGTTGTAATCTATCAACTGAATCTACTAGCTTTAGTAGGAAATAGAGGTTTGTATAGCCCTATAATTAGTGGTTCATCTTTTTTTATTTTGCTTTAATGGGCAGAGGACATATTAGTCTCTTTAAACTTCTTTGGTATCAGCCCAGTCAGATAAATATGGGAAAATAAGAACATTCTCAAACTCTGAAAAACGAGTTGTCTTGTTAAAAAAAGTTCACTCAGAAAGACCCATTTTTTCCTCTATAAATGGGATTAAATCAGGGAATGCTTCATGAAGGGCAAGTCCCAAAACAGAGTTCTAAAACATCGAAAAGAAAATACTGGACGTCTCCCTCTGCCTGTTCACATAAAGCAACATGGCTTTGCCAATGCTTTTGTCATTTGTTTTGGAAACCTTTACAGTTAACAGAACTGCCATGTAGTTGCCAATATAAAAAATTAAACATTGGCTAAAATCAAAAATATTTTTAGAGAGAAAAAAACACGCTGCCATAGTAGTCCCTGCAACTGAAGATAACATCTGAACCTTAGGTTAGGAGTAGGAGGCCCACAGACGGCGCGTGCAGTGTCTTTACACACATGCGAGAGCCAATGTAAAGTCAATGGGAACTTAGAAGTTAGATAAAGAAGGATTTAGGACACTTCCGGTCTAGCTAGGAGGAAACAATTAAAAACCTAGACACTTGGGTAGTCAATACCCTTGGGAGCACCGAAGTACTCGCGTTACCTCACCCACAGGAAGCGGGTGCATAGGTGTGAAGATGTGTCGGGTTTCGCCGTTGAACTCTATGGAGCCTTTTAACAAAGATGCTGCAGGCGACCAGGAGGAAGGTGTCCGGCTGGAGCCAAGGGTGGATCGAGGATGAAGAGGACCTGAAAGCAGAGGGGACAGAGTCTGGGTCACTAGCCAGTGACCGGGTGGAACCAGGATGGAACCAGATGACGTCGAGGAGCAATCAGGTGCAGTCTTGAAGCTTGTCTCTTCAGCCACGCGGACCAGGAGGCGTCGAGGACGACCAGGTGCTGGAGGCGAGCTGTCCCACGAAGGTTCTCGCAGATGGAGGGGTCGACTGCCGGATTGGAGTCAACAAGCCTTGGCAAAGACAACCCACGCAGGATTCAAAGAAGGCTTCTGGTGCAGACCAGCAAGGTCTGACGTGCCTCACCTTTGCAGGGAGGCAAAGGCCAGTCTGGAGCAACCAGACCAGCGAGTTGGTTCAAAAGGATTGTCGTCACAGAGGCTACTAGCCAGCAGGCCAGCAACCGGACAACGCGTCGAGCAGAACACAAGCAGAAGGGCCCCAAGCAGAACTTGTGGAGTGTGGAGGGCTGATCTTCGGTGCAGGTGGAGCTTGGATTCGGGGCTTCTCAATCCCCAGAGCACACCTTCGAGGATACCTCAGGAGCTGCACAGTTAGCAAGTTGCAGGCTTTTCAAGATGTCCGGTCCCACGTGTCTCGTCACCTCCACGGATCTCAGCTATGCTGCAGACGCGAAGAGAGGATCAGAGAGGTCTGGGTCTTGTCAGGCTCTGTGCTAGGGTCCCGGCGGGAGCGTCAACAAAGCAAGCCGTTGATTTGCTGGATGGTGCCTGGTTGCCCAGGGTGGTCACTCCTTGGCTACAAGGGAGATTCTTCAGACTTCAGCTTCAGCAGAACGTCGAAGGTCCAGAGTTTCGTGTCAAGTTTCGATTCCAGGATTAATCTAAATTCCTAGTACTCAGCTCCTACCTTTATAAAACTAAAAGGGGCTGGATTACATTCTAGGTCCCTCCTATGGGTGGGACCAGTAAGGGGGTGGTTACACCCCCGTTCCTTTGTCCAGTTTCGCGCTGGGGCTGGAGTGCCCCAGCAACCGGTTTGAACTGGGGTATGCAAGGAGCACCTAGTGTGCCCTAGGCAGTCTCATATTCTATTCAGCCCTCCCTGTCCCAATACACAAAGTCCTGTCTGGGGTGGTGCTCGCACCTCCCCAGGCAGGAAACCTATTATCCAAGCCTCCCTGACTGGAAGGGCTCCCAGCAGCAGGAGGTCAGACATGTGTCTGTGGCAGCAGCATCCATTTTGTGATGCTGGGGCTCTGGTTAACTTTAACCGGGTACAGTAGTTTTAACATGTCTTCTCCCTCTAGAAGGGTGGAATGCTACCCCCGTCGCCAGAATTGACGAGGGGGTAGTATTCCAAAGCGTATGACACCTTACACGACATGTTTGGATAAAGCCAAACCAAAGTTAGCATTAACCGCGAGGATTATAATGCACTTAAAAGTATATGGTATGGCAATATCATAGAACAGCTATAAGGACATGGTTCCGAAAGCTGCAGACAGGCTCAGCTCATTCTACAGCACCATCTCACACATAACCAAGCACTCTGCCTCCAGGATTGTTAAGGCCTGCCATAGGAGTAACTTATAGGTTACTATGTGTCTATATATAAGGTAGGTATAGGGATACTATACCTAAGCAAGGGGTGATTACACGACCTTGCCCCAGCTGAGTGATCAGCCAGTTGTGTCAATTTAGGTGGCCAGTCAGGGATGGCATTATATATGCTGCAGCCCCTGGTAGGCCGTGGGTGCACCTATGCCCTGGGTACCTATGGTTCACTTATACAGGGACTCACAAGGGTGCCCCAATATCCAATTTGGTATGTACGTCCAGTACATAGAGTCCATTTTACAGAGAGAGCAGATAGCCTGGGGTCCTGAATAGCAGGATCCTAGGGCAACTAAGTCGAAAACCAGATAAACACTAGGAAAAAAGTTGGGGGTAACCACAGTCAGGTATCCACCTTCCTACAACTACTTTATGTGTGGATGTGCTACTTGTAAAAGGGTAGCATGCTGCCACTCGCAGGAAGTTAGCCAATCGCGAAGTGGGCGGATATATTTATTTAAATAGCACTCTACTACCCAAGGGCGTCTAGGCGCTTGAAGAATCAACACACAGTAAACACTAGCTGTCATATTTCCAGTCCTTTTTTTTTTGTAAAAATATTTCCAGTCCTTATGTAGGGTTACAGAGTAAAGAGCCATGCCTTTAGTCCCTTCCTAACAGACAACTAAGAAGCATTCCTCAAATAAAATGGTAGCTTATTCCACCATCTTGTAGTTATGGTAAAGAAACTTTTACCGCCCCATCTCTGGAAACGGAACATAGGCTCTCTTACTAACTTCTGTATAGTCGACCGAAGTATTCATCCAGGGATATGCCATTTAAAGCACAAGTTACTTACCTTCGGTAACGATATATCTGTAAGAAACAGTAGTTAGTATTAGATTCCTTACCTTAGAATATCCCCAGGCGTCAGACTGGATCCGGAAACTTTTGCGTAGCAGTACCCTTGCGCGTCGGTAGGCGTCGTGTGCGGCTCCGCGTCCGTCGTCGGCACCGGGATGATGTCGCCTGAGTACTTAGACGCCGCCCTCGCACGCTGACGTCAGTTCTTATACACAGCTGTTCCGCGCCAGAAATGCAGAGCCATGATAAAAACAAACACTGGTGCCATGAAACTAGGGCCCTGAAAGGGGATGACCTTAACACTAGATATCAGTTCGCAGAACGTAGAGGATGGGTGGGGCGGTAAGGAATCCAATACTAACTACTGTTTTTTACAGCTATATCGTTACCGAAGGTAAGTAACTTGTGCATCAGAAACAGGTTAGTATTAGATTCCTTACCTTAGAATAGATACCCCAGCAAATCCCAACCCCGATGGTGGGTCTGCGAACCAATGATCACACCAGAAAGTCCAGGAGAACGGAACGGCCAAAAAAGCCAGCTCTCCGGACTTGGCTGTCCAGGCAGTAGTGTCTCGCAAACGTGTGCAGCGAGGCCCACGTAGCCGCCTGACAAATGTCCTGCAAGGGGACTCCCCGGCCCAGGGCAGTCGTAGCCGCCGTGGCCCGTGTGGAATGGGCACGAAGCCCCACAGGAGGCTCCTTTCGAGCCAAAGAGTAACAAGCCTTGATGCACAAGACGACCCATCGAGAAATGGTTTGTTTGTGCACTGTCCGTCCCTTCTTAGCGCCCACGTAACTAACAAAGAGTTGGTCATCCACCCGGAACTGGCTTGTGCGATCCAAATAGAATGAGAACGCACGTTTTGGGTCCAGATGGTGGAGCCTCTCTATCTCTTTCGAGGGTTGCGGAGGCGGAAAGAAGGTGGGCAAAGTGATGGACTGCCCAATGTGGAAGGCTGTGACTACCTTGGGCAGGAAAGAGGGTCGCATCCGCAACACAACTTTGTCCGGATGGACTGAAAGGATAGGAGGCTGAGAAGAAAGGGCCTGGAGCTCACTCACTCTCCTGGCAGAGGTGATGGCAACCAGGAAAGCGGTCTTCAGAGTAAGGAGGCAAAGAGGACAGTTATGAAGTGGCTCAAAGGGAGCACACATCAGAAAAGTTAGAACACGGTTCAAGTCCCACTGAGGCATCACGAAAGGAACTGGAGGAAACATATGAGTGATGCCCTTCAAAAACCTATTTACAATCGGGGACTCGAACAAAGAGGGCTGATCAGGTAGCCTTAAGAAGGCAGAAATGGCCGAGAGGTAGCCCTTCAGAGTGCCAGTGCAGAGCCCTGCTCGGCAAAAGAAAGAAGAAAGGGGAGAACCTCTGAAAGAGAGGCAGAAAGGGGATCCAAAGCCTTTGCTGTGCACCATGCCACAAATTTGTTTCACCTGCAGGCATATACCGATTTAGTGAAGGGACGCCTGGCTGCCAGAATGACATTACAGACTTCAGGAGGCAAGTCAAATGGCCTCAACTGCCGCTGCTCAATCTCCACGCATGTAAGTGGAGACTGGACAGGTTCGGGTGGAGGACCGTCCCCTGCTGTTGCAACAGAAGGTCCTCCTGAAGGGGCAGTCGAATCGGGGGGGTCGACAGACATGCTGAGTAGCTCTGAATACCAGAACCTCCATGCCCAGTCCGGGGCCACAAGGATGACTTGGGCCAAGTCGCGCCTCATCTTCTTCAGCACTCGGGGCAGAAGTGATATAGGCGGAAAGGCATACAACAGACCGCAACTCCACTTGCGATGAAAAGCGTCTCCGAGCAGTGCCGCCTTGGAAATTCCATCGCGCAGTACTGATGACATTGCGCGTTCTCTTCTGTGGCGAATAGATCTAACCAAGGCTCTCCCCACTGCTGAAAGAGGCCTTGCGCCACGTCCGAGTTCAGACGCCATTCTTGATCCATCATGCACAGACGGCTGAGTTCGTCCGCCCTGGTGTTCAGGGAACTTGCCAGATGTTGAACCACCAGGGTCACGCCCTGATGTTCCAGCCACTGCCAGAGGCGCAGAGCCCCCTGGCATAGGGTCCACGACCCCACCCCGCCCTGTTTGTTGCAGTACCACATGGCGGTGGTGTTGTCCGTGACCACCTGCACTACACTCCCCCGGACAGAGGGGAGGAATGCCTTCAGTGCAAGCCGGATCGCCCGCAGCTCCAGAAGATTGGTATGGAGCCGGGACTCCGCCAGAGAGCAGAGGCCTCTGATCTCCGCCTCTCCCATGTGGCCTCCCCAGCCCTGGAGGGACGCGTCCGTCACAACTACGTGCTCCGGTTGGGGTAGGGAGAGGGATCTGCCTCTGACCCAATCGCGGTCCGTGAGCCACCACTGCAACTATCTTGCAGTGCCCTCCGAGATCAAGACATGGTCGGACAAGTTGCCCTGATGCTGGGCCCACTGAAACTTCAGGTCCCACTGCAGAGCCCGCATCCGCCACCTGGCATGATGCACCAGAAAGATGCAGGAGGCCATCAGCCCCAGAAGCCGCAGCGTCAACCTGACTGAGACTCGGGATAAAGGCTGAAAGATCGGAATCAGAGCCTGAATATCCCGAACCCGCTGTTCGGGAGGATAAACCCAAAACTGCGCCGAGTCTAGAACCACTCCGATGAAGAGGAGCTTCTGAGAGCGACACAGGTGCGACTTCAGCACATTGATGGAGAACCCCAGCAGGTGCAGGAGGTCAGCCGTAGTCTAGAGGTGGCTGACGACTGTCTGGGGCGAGCCCGCCTTCAACAACCAGTCGTCGAGGTAGGGGGAAGACTGAAACCCCTAACCTGCGCAGATGAGCTGCAACCACCACCATCACTTTCGTGAACACCCGTGGGGCCCTGGTAAGACCGAAGGGGAGCACGGTAAACTGAAAGTGCTCGTGGCCTACCGTGAACCGCAGGTAGCGCGGTGGGCCGGCAAGACGGGGATGTGGAAATAAGCGTCCTGCAAGTCCAACGCTACCATCCAGTCTCCCGGGTCCAGGGCAGCTAAGACCTGAGCCAGTGTCAGCATCTTGAACCTCTCCTTCCGGAGGAAGCCGTTGACGTTCCGCAGGTCCAAGATAGGGCGTAGGCCCCATTTGCCCTTCTTGGGAACCAGAAAGTAGTGGGAATAACAACCACACCCTACTTCTGGCCCAGGAACGCGCTCGATGTTCCCCTTGGCCAAGAGGGCCGCAACTTCCTCTCGCAGAAGATTCAAGTGATCCCCCGACACGCGGTGGTACTGCGGTGGCATGGCTGGAGGGGTCGACTCGAAGGGGAGGGAGTAGCCCCTTCGGACGATTTGCATCATCCACCTATCCGATATGATGTTGCGCCAGTGGAGGAGGTTATGGCAAACCCTGCCCCCCACTGGCGTCACGTGGGCCTGAAAGCTCGGACTAGGAGGGCTTTGAGGCGGATGCTGCAGGGGTAGATGAGGGCTGGCCTTGCCGTTGTCCCCGGGCACTGCCACGGCGGTTACCACGTCCGCCACCGCGCTGGATGTTAGTCTGCCGCCCGTGGCTGGCAGGACGTGTGGGGGCGCCCCTTCCTTGGCCACGAAAGGCAGCAGATTGCTGGTGCGGGGCCGACAGGCCCAAGGACTTGGCCGTAGCCCAGGAGTCCTTTAAGCGCTCAAGCGCACTGTCTGCCTGGTCGCCAAAGAGGCGACGGCCATCAAACGACATGTCCATAAGGGTGCTTTGAACATCAGCCGAAAAGTTGGCGGACCTCAGCCAGGCGTGGCGACGAATCGCCACCGTCGTTGCCATCGCTCTACCCAGCGAGTCCGTTGTATCCAGCCCACATCGGATGGAGTACCGTGCCGCATCTCGACCCTCCGCAAGGGCTTGGGCGAGTTTAGTCCGGGCCTCCTCCGGACATTGTGGCAGCACGTCCGCGACTGTGTCCCACAGAGAGTTGGTATAAAAACCTAAGATGCACGCGGTGTTAACGGACCGCAAACTCAAAATCAGGGAGGAGAACATCTTTTTGCCATACTGTTCATACCTCTTGGATTACCAATCGGGGGGAGCCGTCAGGAATGCGGTCTGGGAGTTAGAGGCCTGTATGACCAGGCTCTCGGGAGTGGGGTGGGTGGACAGGAAGCAAGGGTCTCCCGGAGCCGGGCGGTGGCGTCTGGCCACGTTCCTATCTACAGGATCGGTACAAAAGGGGGTGGTGATGGACGGAGCATCTGAATCAATCAAACATTCACACCCAGTCAAAAGATCTGGGTTTAATCCATCACCGTTCTTTAGCCCACTCTGCCACCCCAGTTCAGACATGGCTATATGCAAATCAGTCTGACCCTGTGCCTCATGGGAACAGTCCATCCCGAACTGCCAAGCCATGTCTTCCCTGGACTGGAAACAAGCTTCCGAGGACCGGTTTCTGGCATTCCAGCCGTCTTCAGCCCGGCTTGCTTGAATCCTGTGGCAAAGTGAGCAAGGGACTCACGTCTGAGCATACCCTGCCACACTTATGGCGGCCAAAAGCGGTACAAAAGGGTGTGTGGTGATGGATGGAGCATCTGAATCAATCAAACACTCACACCCAGTCAAAAGATCTGGGTTTAATCCATCACCGTTCTTTAGCCCACTCTGCCACCCCAGTTCAGACATGGCTATATGCAAATCAGTCTGACCCTGTGCCTCATGGGAACAGTCCAGCCCGAACTGCCAAGCCATGTCTTTCCTGGACCGGAAACAAGCTTCCGAGGACCGGTTTCTGGCATTCCAGCCATCTTCAGCCCGGCTTGCTTGAATCCAGTGGCAAAGTGAGCAAGGGACTTACGTCTGAGCATACCCTGCCACACTTATGGCGGCCAAAAGCGGTACAAAAGGGGGTGGTGATGGACGGAGCATCTGAATCAATCAAACACTCACACCCAGTCAAAAGATCTGGGTTTAATCCATCACCGTTCTTTAGCCCACTCTGCCACCCCAGTTCAGACATGGCTATATGCAAATCAGTCTGACCCTGTGCCTCAAGGATGACCTGTAGCGGGCCAGGACCCAAGAAGGTCAGACAAGGCCTCATTAAACGGCAACAGAGGCTCCGAAGAGCTTGCTTGCTGTTTAAGGACCTCAGTGAAGAGGTTAGTCCTCACGGCTGCGACGGGGAGTTCAAGGGATAAGGCCTTGGCCTCTCGCGTCAACACCACAGTAGCCACGGTAGGAGGGGAGACAAAACCAGTGTCTGGCGAAGTTTCCAAACCACTGGCATCCCCTAGCTCACCTGCCCAGTCCTGATAAGGACGTGCCAGAGGGTCCTCAGACCCCTCCCAATCCGCCTTGCCACCCATCTCCTGGTACTCAGGGTCAAATGATGGGGCCGGCTCATAGAAGAAAAAATCTCCCATCGGCGTCAAATGTGGCGTAGAGTGACGCCGCTCCGGCGTCGGAACCGGGGACGACGTCGTCAGTGGACGGTGCCGGAGGCGACACCCTAGGGGCCGGCGAGGTCATAAGTTCGACCGGCGACGACCCGGATCCGGTTCCAGTGGGGCCCTGCGGCACCAGGACCGAAGTCGCCAGAGCCGAAGCACCCGACGGCGCCGAAGCACCCAGCCCGCTTGGGCTGCCAGTCGGGGCCGCTTGGCTCGAAGGCGCCGCGGAACCCGACAGAGGAGTGAGTGACCTCATGGCCGTGAGGAAGGCGTCGATCTCCTCCGGCGTCGCGTTCTGCCCAGGGACTGGCGGGTATGGAGCAGGCCGCGACACCCGTGGCTCCGGCAGAGCCGCGTGGGCGGTGTTTCCCGAACCCCCGGCACACCAGCTCCCTGGGACCGCCGACTGGTAGCTGTACATCACGCCTCCGGGTGCACGAAAAATTGGTTCTGTATACACCTCCGTGTGATGGGCTACCGATAATAACAAAGAGGAATTCCTTAGAGATTTGACGACTAAATAGATTCTCTTTAATTACCAAACATTGATGTCTACACATCTAGAAGAGAACTTAAGGATTGGAACTATCCGTTTTATGTGGGAATTATCACCACCTTTACTCCTATATGGGGTCATCCCCCGTTTCTAATGTCCTGATGAAGACTCGCATGGCCCAGGCTCAAATAACCGCAAGGCCCTAAGACGAGTCGAAACGTCGATGCCCTATATAATAAACCTGGACCACCTTTTTCTCTCTACAATTATGTGCAGATATTGATGACATATAATTTTGTCTCAAATTAACAATGAGAGAGTGTTTTTTGTACTAATCGAGTGGCTAGGTTATGCAGAACGGTTGAATATGGATCCGTTACTGCCCTATAAAAATCGTTTGAATTCTATGTCACTTCTTTGAATTTCTTCTTTTCTTTTCTAATCACTTCACAATTCTTATGGCACCCTTTGCTATGCTGCACGCTCTGTTCGGGGCAACCAATATTTTGGATTGATTTATAAACTGAATTATGTATATATTTTTTGTTTGACGCTGAGACAATAGATTCAAATATTGTCCTTGAATTGGAAGTGGATGCTGTTGCCTTTATATGTTTTTATGAATACATGCATACACTGGATGGAGCTGATTAATGTGTATATGCTCTAAACTCGTAGGTTGAAGGATTGATTATTGATTGACTCAATTTATTTAACTATAGAGGTCTTGGACCATTGTTGTTTAATATCGATCCTCCTTTGTCAACTGCCAGTTTGTTTTCTCAGTAGCGGTAAGCAAGGCCAGTTCAGTATTGTGTTGGCTTCTGAAACCATACTGGGTAAGATCCACTCTACGCAGGAATCCCGACCAAACACCTACAGCGACTACAACGTCGACTACAACTACGACTGGGCCCGCCTGATCCTCAACCTCCCCCAACGCAGCCACATCACCCCCCACCTCAGAGACCTTCATTGGCTCCCCATCAACAAGAGGATCAACTTCAAGCTCCTCACCCACGCTCACAAAGTACTCCACAACTCCGGACCAGCCTACCTGAACAACAGACTCAACTTCTACACCCCGCCAGCTCCGCTCCGCCAGCCTAGCCCTCGCCGACGTCCCACGAATCCAGTGCACCACCTCCGGAGGCAGGTCCTTCTCCTTCCTCGCTGCCAAGACCTGGAACACCCTCCCCACCCCACCCACCCACGGCAGACCCAGGACCTGCTCACCTTCAGGAAGCTCCTCAAGACCTGGCTTTTCGAGCAGTAGCAGCAGCCCCCCCCCCTTGAGACCCTCACGGGTAAGTAGTGTGCTTTACAAGTTCTGTGATTGATTGATAGGATCAAGGACCTGATTTTTCTCAATGAAATGCACCTAGTACCGGATTAATATGGTTTTTTAAGTATCTTAGTTGGTAGAGGTAGGCGGGAGATGGGACGATAAATTCCTACCTCAGTGTTATCTTAGTTGGGCTTTTTTAATAAAGGTAGAATATATGTCTTTTTCCACAGCAAGGGGAAAGTTGCAGTTTCAATGGCGGTATTTAAAACCTCCATGAGAGGGCAGGTAATTGTCTCAACTTACTTTTGACTTATTCTTGGAGGACACGGGTCCAACGGGGATCTTGACTTAGTTGCTACCAGAATCTTTGTGGTTTGTTCGTGAGACATTAGTGGAACATTTAAAAAACAGAGTGGAGTGCGTTCATGAGCTAAGATGGACAAGCCTAAAAGTGGATTTTCAATATTGGTTAATGGAGCCTGAACAGTTAGTGTTTTGACCGCATGGGCCGTGAATGTGTTATAAAGTGCAGAGACTTGATCACAAAAGAATGAGGCCAAATTATCACAGAACGCTTGATCGGTTGTGCTTTGACTAGTATCCTGCATGCGGCTAAGTTTCAAAGCTGTTGCAAACAGCTCCTTAGAATGGTTTTGTGCCCCTTCTATCAACCGATGTTGTTTGTATGCTGTTGTGAGATGAACACAAAGGTGAATGTAAATGTAAATGTAAATGTATTTCGATTTATATAGCGCACGAATCACCCAGGGGTCTCAAGGCGCTTGCTTAGGGAACCCGTCCTGGTATTCCCCTGTGAGATACCCCGGCAGGGTATTCACAAGGTGAAAGCCAGGCATCCCGCCGCGAGGGGCCGTAGTGGAGATTAAGCAAGCTATTGCCCAGAGTCGCAGAGTGTGACCCCGTGAGTCGAGTAGGCACCGGAGAGTAGGCACAAATAGATGAAGAGGGCTGGCTGAAAGCCCCCTCAGTAAGTATATTTCAGTATAAGCAAAAAGTTGTGGTTAACCTGAGGCCTGAAAGTTAGCGTTTGTAGGCTCGGAGGTGTAAGGCGCTCTATAAATCTAGATAATTAATCCCGAGACCTGTGACCTTTAGTCTGTGTAACCCTAGTCTGGGAGCCAACTCAGCATTGGTATACTACATAAGTACCCATCAAGCAGCAGACTGCTTTCGTATCACACATACTTGAGAAAGCATCTGCTAAAAGTCCCAAAACAGGGTATGAGAATTTCTTGGATGGTACGGAAAGGCCATAACAATGAATCTGGGCTGTGCTCACCCAACTGAAAAGTTAAGTTAAGTCTGCTTTGGTACTGGACCTCTTCTTTTTACCAGTATTTGGAACAGAAAAGTCCAAAAACTACTCACTCTAATGTAGACACAGAAAAAGACAGGCACTAGTATGTAAGTGTTGTAGAAAAGTGACCCTTGCCTGGCCTGGCAATGGTCAGCAGCAGATCTTTTGTGAATCCGCTGAAGCCTTAGGTTCAGCTCCAGCTGAACCTTTAGCAGTGGGAAGCAGAATCTAATTATTAACAAATTCAGTAAGAACCTTCCATTATAAATCAAGTGAATGGTGATGCTGGTTGAGGACAACTTTATGAAAGAGATTCCAATGCTTACCACACCAGAAGCATTCCCAGCTTCTTTTGAGCTTCCGTTCAGGGGCATTCTAGACACAATCCATTGAAAGGAGGTCTCCTTAAACAGGCTGAGAAACGTGAACAGAACAAAAGAGAACCAATCACCTTACATCTCACTAACAGAAACTGCTAAGCTACACCATCAAAGGAGGAACAGAGAGGATTAGCTTTTTTCATTTGAGGGGGACAATACATTTTACACTGTTCAGCTTTGCAATAAAAAAAGTTGTAAGTCTTTAACAAGCTTTAAAACAGGTACTGGAAGAACAATTCAGAACGAAACAGTATGGCAGTGTCTATCCCCTTGAACTAAAGTACTCCTTCATGGACTTAAAATAGTTACAAAGCAAAAAGGCTATAAAGTGTCACGTGGAAGGCTGAACTGTAGCTTCCCATTATCATAAAACTGGGGAAGAACATGTATAACCTTCAAAGAAAATGTGAACTACACAAGTGTGTGCAGTCTTCCGGCCCCAAAGGCATGTATGGTCTTCTGGAGGACTGGTTGCTACTAGCAAAGATCAACAAAAGGTATGGAGAAGAGGCCAGCCCCTCAAACCAACATGTTTTTGAGACAGTAATTTAACACACATGGCCCAGTACTGAAAAAAAAGTTACTTAACTGCTGGAACAACTTTTCTGGTTAGATACTCCAACAGCAGATTCCTCACCTTGTGAAAGTTCCCGCGAGTGGTGGACTTGATCAGGACCCCTTGCGCACCAATAGGTGACATTGTGTGACTCTGTCCTGCCTCAGATGTGACATCAGGGCCCCTACATATGCACCATATCCACACAATGACATCAGTTTCTTTTTATCACTGTCCATTCTGTTGGATGCAGAGCCATGAAAATCAGACAGAACAGAGTGCAGATCTTTTTAGAGATTGGGCATCCTAGTAAAAGGGCTATGTGAGCCCACTCCACAGAACAGGGAGGGTCGGTGAGTAATCGGTGGTTAGATAATGTCTCTATCAGTAAAGGTGTTACCGATAGAGACTTCGAACCTCATATCCTCAATTTGTGAATGTATACGAAAGCAGTACACCTCCTGCGGTCGTGGGTCTGTAAAATAGCTCAAACCATAAGTTCTGCAAGATTGGTCAAGCGAAATACCCTTACTGCCAGACCTGCCTATCCAGGCATAAATGCTTCATGAGCAGAGATGCCAACATCATGGGCTGGCTATTGGCCAGAATTGGTACTCTGCACACCCGCGCAGTGGTCGCAGCTTTTTCTCTGGTGGAATTAGCGTGCAAGCCATATGAGGGCTGCTTCTTGGGTAGCCCATAGCAGATCTTGATGCATAGCACAATCCATCCTCAGATGGTTTTCTAATGCACCGCTTTGCCTTTCTTAGCTCATGAGAAACTGATGAAAAGTTGGTCTTCCTGTCGGATGTCTCTGGTTCGGTCCACATAGAAGCTAAATGCTTGTTTGGGGTCAAGACAATGAAACCTTTCTTCCTCCTTGGAGGAATGATGTGATGCATAGAAAGCAAACAGTGATTGAGTGCCCAATGAGGAAGGGCTCGACTACCTTGGGCAGAAATGCCACTATTGTCTGGAGGACTAATTTGTCCAAGAAGAAAGTAGTAGAAGGATGAACCAAGGACACTGTCTGAAGTTCACTCTCGCCTGGCCGATGTTATGGCGTTGAGGAATGCTGTCTTGAGGCTAAGTAGGCGAAGAGAACTACTGTGCATTGGGTCAATGGGAGTGCACACAAGTGAGTACCAAATTATGGTCCCACTGCAGAATGAGAAATGGAGTTAGCCGGTACATAGGAACCAGTCCCCACGAAAAAACGCATAACCGGTGACTTGAAGAAGGATGGCTGGTCAGGTAAACATAAGAAGGCAGAGATAAAACCTTTAACTGCTGCCACAAGGCCTTGCTAGGCCAGTGACAAACAGAACAATAGATCATCTGATAACTGCGCAATCTGAGACTATACATTTCAGGAAGAGCACCAACAAACTTCTCCCAGGTCAAATATAGATCGATTTGGTAGATAAACGCCTCGCCGCCAATATGACACCAAACACTTAAGGAGGAAGATCAAAAAGCATTAACTGTAGCCGCTTTATCTCCACACAAGGAGCTCTAGATTGTGAAGGCTTGGGTGCAGGACTTTGCCCTGCTGCTGCAACAGGAGGTTCTCCCGAAGGGGCTGCTGGATTAGAGAAAAGAAATGCTGAAGTCGTCTCTGAGGGAGGACTGCCATTGGACCATCCACTTGCAAAACTCTGGACATAGCCCATTTTCTACAGTGGCGAATTGATCAAGCTAGGGGTCTCCACACTGCCGGAAGACACCCCATGTCACCTCAGAGTGCAGCTGCCATTCATGATCTGCTAAGAAACATCAGCTGGGTTTGTCCGCCTTGGTGTGCAAGGTGCTTTGCAGTCCGGGAGATGCCAGAGCACAGAACCCACAATGCTCTGCTGATAGCAATAGCAAATAGCAGTTCTGTTGTTCGGCAGACTGGGCACATGCTCAGTCTTATTGGTCAGCAGGAACGCCTTCAGTGCTAAGCGAGTCGCTCGCAGTTCCAGCAGGTTGATCTGGAGATGAGCTTCTGCCAGAATCCCATCATCTTCACCTCCTCAACCCATCAATGATGCGTCCTTCATAACCACTTAGTCTGGGTGGGGTAGGGTGAGGGGTCTGCCACTGGTCCAATCACAGTCGAGCAGCCACCACTGCAGATCTTTTGCAGTTTCCTTCGACACCTGGATGAAGTCTGAGAGGTCCCCTTGAGGCTGAGCCCACTGAGATATTAGATCCAGTGCAAAGCATGCATGTGCCACATGGTCCACAAGTTAAGCGGTCCATAAGCCTCAGAGTCGGTTTTACTGAGATGCAGGTTAAGGGTTGAAACATCAGGATCATAGAACCAAATGTCCTGCACTCGTTAAGGTATAAGGGAAGCTCGAAAAAGCACTGTATCAAGGAAAGTTCCAATGAAAGGGAGCTGTTGTGTAGAGTAAGGTATGACTTCGGCACACTAATGGAAAAGCCGAACAATGTCAGTAGATCAGCGGTCGTCTGGTTGACAGGATCCTACCTTCTGTAGTCACTTCTCGAGTAATAGGAAGACTGGCAATTCCCAACCTCCGCAGATCAGCTGCGACCACCAACACCACCTTGGTACATACCAAATATGCGCTGTTTAGCCAAAAGGGAGCTTGTGGCCTACCTGAAAACGCAGGTAGTGTCTGCAAGACTGAAGGAGATGGTTGTGAAAATATGCATCCTGCAGGGGTAGCAGACAGACTCCTGGATTCATGGTAGACAGAACTTGGGCAAGAGTGAGCAATTTGAACGAGTTCTTCTAGAGGTAGAAGTTCATAAGGGCAAAGGTCTAGGATAGGGTGGGGCCCTCCATCCGTTTTTGGCACGAGTAACAACTAGTTCTATTTTTCGACATCAACCTTTCTATTGCTAGATTGGCCAAGAAAGATGAAACCTCTCCATGAAGTAAGGACAAGTGTTTAACAGAGAGGTGTTGCAGTTTAAGTGAAATGTCCCAGAGGTTATGGGAGTAGGATATAAGGTGTAGAGTATCATTTTTCAATGACCTGGAGCACCCCTAGGTTTGGACGTGATGCCCCACACTGGGAAAGTAAAAGGTTACCTGACCTACCACATGGCGATTGTGTGCTACCATGGACAAATTAAAGTGGTTTTGTGATGGCTGCTGGGACGGGGGTTGGGATTTGGGGAGTGTGTTGCCCCTAAGCCTGGACACTGTTGGCCTGCTCCCCAGCCTCATCCCCGAAAGGACTGAGACGCCTGCGGCTTATAAGGCATATATTGCACTGTCTCTGCTAGGAACATCCACAGAAGCCTCAAAAGGGACACTGTTGTTGGGAGGGTCGACCTGGTGTCTTCTGGGACAACTGGCAAGATGTCCACCACCCTGTTTCAGAACATGTGCGCGCACCTACCCATGAGGTGTTGACAGACCTGAGGGAAAGACTGGCACCGAATACTTTTGTTTTGCAAACATTTCCAATCTTATGGATTCTTGTTCAGGCAGGGTCATCGGTAAGGAGTGAAAGTTCCTGGAAGCTGGCAGACACCTGCAACAGTAAACACTATGGGTGGGATACTGGAGGATGAAATCTGGGTTTCCTAGAGCAAGCCTGTTTCACCGTGGGGCAAGAGCCCAGTTTTGCCCAGGTGCCCACCAGGTCATCAATTGAGGCTTCATTAAAAGGCAATAGAGATTCTTGGTTGGTCGGAGCTGGGTTCAGAACAACTGTGAGGATATCCATTTTGACCCCTTGCATGGGTAGGTTGATCTCGGACCTCTGCTGCCCTCCCGATCACCGTGGTGAAAGCAGTGAATGAACTATTCTGTAGCCACAACAGAGTTTTGGGAGGAAAACCCATTGTTTGATGAGGTATCCAGACCACTAGCATCCTGAAGGTCATCAAATAGGTTTTCATCCTCCTATAAGTCATCCCCGTAATCATCATCATTAGTGAGATAGGTCTGGGTTGGGTGGTTCGTAATGCTTTGTTGTAGAGGTTAGGGGCAGAGGTTCTGAATCTAATAGACTATTGGATCCATGTCCTGTGTCGATACAAGCGTTGAGGCTCAAGTCGGAGGAGTCAGTTACGACACCGAGAATGGCGCTGGACATTGTGCCAAAGCTTGAGCCGGCAGCGTCATACTCGAAGGGAACGACCTGGTGCAGTCAGTGCCATGGACAGATTCACTAATGTGGTCCCGACAGACAGCCACTTCAGATCCTTGGGAGCTTTAAAGCAAGCCAGCTGCAACCAGTGGTATACTATAGGTTTTCTCTACAGCCTCTCTGAGCGGACAGCTCCCACGCTATTGCAGTATGCTCAAGGTGGAGTGGAAGTGGGAACACTGCTGAAGTCCATTCTGCAGCCTTATGGTACCTGGGGCTTTGTGCAATCATAGGACTATGGAAACCAGAGTTTTGACTTCTTGTGCTTTTTGTGGAACCTCTGTGACTTACCTGAACTCCGCAACTTTGATTTTGAACGCTCATGTGAGCTTCCTCTGGAACAAGAGCATGTCTGTGCCCTCGACTGGGACTGCATTTTGAGACTGAATTCGGGGATGGCTAACTGGCCTTTGTGATTTCTGAAGACTTTGCTGTGAATCTTGACGCAACAGGAACACGGCTGAGTCATGTGAGCTGCAGCGGCAGATGTCATGGGACATCTTCGAGGACAGTCATGACCGCTTGAAACTTTTAATTTTAGGGCCTGTTACTGCGCACTAGAAAATTTGAGAAGTTTGGCTGAGGGAAAAATTGTCTTTCAATAGAAACCACTGCTAGTTCCAGAACCGTGTCAAGAGATGCAGAAAAAAAAAATGAACGGACTTCATGGAATGGAGGTGGTGTACATATGGACCCAGACATCCCATCCGAGGCAGGGCAGAGCAGATGCGGAGCTGCATGACACCACCTACGGACACACAAGGGAATTGCATTGACGTTTCCGGATCCAGTCTGGCGTCTAGGGGATATGCACAAGGTGAGGAATTTGCAGTTAGAAGTCTCAATAACATCTCATTATAGCAGGGAGTACACTGTCCAGCCAGATGCACTGACACATGCAGAGGTGTGTTCTCTCCCACATAGAAAAGAAGGAGCAGTGGACAAAGGCTAGTTTCTTTAAGTAATGGAAAACCTCTGGGTAAACAACATATAAGAAAATGCAAAACGATCACTGGTTGATTCATCTTTCAAGAGAAATGCAACAAATGTTGGTATTCACTTCACAGTTCAAACAGACTACAGCCCTGTGATAATAAACGATGAGGATTCTACTTTGGTGACCCACTTCCATGAATGACTGAGACATAGTTGTTTATTGTCCAGGAACAAGCTTGGAATTGGAGTATCCTGGGCTCACAAGAGGGTCTTCGGGGTGGGAGGGATCTCCTTGGTAAATGCCAATGAGCAAGTTACTTACCTTCGGAAACTTTTTCTGGTGGATAAAGTATCTGACTATGGACTGCTCACCTTTTGCATTACCCAATACGAAGCATTCCATGGAAACTTTTCTACTCAGCTCTCCCACATCGATGAGGATGTCAATAGAGCAACTCGGCGTGACGTCATCGGAGCCATTAGACGACCTAGTCAGCTTACTGACATCAGTTCCACACATTTTTTCCATGCCTTCGAGGCGAACGGGTGAACCAACAACATTTCTACTAGTATTCACAGTCCGTATACAAACAACCAAATCTGGAAATGCTTCATCATAGACATTTTCTAGTGATAAGTACCACATGATTCCAACAATAAATTACATAAGATATACATTGATTTTTCCCCCACTATAAGCAGACAGCCAATGGGGAGGCGGGTGGGTCAGTGTGGAATGCACAGGCAGATACTGGATCTACCAGAAAAAGCTTTGTCGAAGGTAATTAACTTGTTCTTCCGATGGATAAATCTGCCTGTAGATTCCTCACCTTTCGAATTGAATCCCCAAGCAGTCCCACTCCTGGGAGAGGGTTCATGATAGCACCAAAAAATCCTGCAGCACAGAACAAGCAAAATGGCCGCCGCTCCTCACCTCTGAGTGTAAGCAGTAATGCTTCACAAAAGTGTGGAGGGAGGCCCAAGTTGCAACCTTGCAGATGTCTACCACAGAGACACCTCTAGCTAAAGCCGAAGAAGATAACTTAGCTCTGCTAGAATGAGCACAAATACCTTCAGGAGGCTCCTTCTTGGCCAAGGCATAGCATATCTTGATGCACAGGATGATCCACCTGGACAGCGTGCTTTTGTGGACAACCTTCCCCTTCATCTTGCCCACATAACCAATGAAGAGTTGATCGTCCAACCTGAAGTCCTTGGTTCTGTACAAGTAGAAGCTGAATGCCCTCTTGGGGTCCAGGCGATAAAGTCTCTCCTCCTCCTTAGAAGGCGGAGGGTAGAAGGTGGGTTCGGTGATGGACTGCCCTAGGTGGAAAGGAGTGACCACCTTAGGCAGAAACGCAGCTCTGGCCCTAAGAACCATCTTATTCGCATGGAAAGAGGTAAAATGGAGGCTTAGAACGAAGAGCCTACAATTCACTCACCCTCCTAGCGGAAGTGATTGCCACTAAAAATATACTTTTAAATGCTAGAAACCTTAAGGGACAATTATGCAATGCTTCAAAGTGTGAACCCATCATGAATGTGAGAACCAAATTCAAACCCCACTGAGGCATGATAAAAGGAGTGGGAGGAAATGTATTAGTGAGACCCTTAATGAATCTCATAACTATGGGAGATTTAAACAATAAGGGTTGGTCTGGTAAACAGAGAAAAGCAGACAAGTAGCTTTTAACAGTAGCTACTGCACAATCCTGTTGCGCTGGGGAAAGAAAGAAACACAGAACACCAGACAAATCGGCCTGTAAATGATCAATGGATCTCTCTCCACACGAATTAACAAACTTGGCCCACCTACCAGAATAGACCGCTTTCGTGCAGTGTCTGTCTGATAATATAACATCCACCACATCCAGTGGGAGAGAGAAAGAATGAACTCAGGTTTCCCTATTCAATTTCCAGGCATGAAGGTGCAAGCTTTGGATGTAGGGGGAGTAGAACCTGCCCCTATGACAGAATGTCTGCCCTGAGGAGACAGAGCGGAGGGTGCAACGAGAGGCACCCGGGGTGACCAATATGTCTTCGGCCAGGTGTTGGCGAATCTTCCTCAGAACTTGAGGAATCAAGAGTATGAGGGGAAACGCCTAAAGAAGCTGTCATCCCCAATCTAACTGAAAAGCGTCTCCCAATGCTCCCATCATTGGATACTGGAGACTGCAGAATCCCTGGCAGTGCACGTTCTCATGAGTGGCAAACACGTCCAACTGAGGAAACCCTCACAGCCTGAAAATGTGAAGGACCACCTCTTGATGGAGACGCCACTTGTGATCGGCCGAATACTGCTGAGTGAGACTATCCACACGCACGTTCAGTTCTCAAACCAGATTTGCGATTACACAAATCTGATGATTCTGAGCCCAGGACCAGAGTCGCAGAGCCTCTCTGCCGAGAAGATTCAACCTTACTCCGCCCAGTTTGTTGATGTACCACATCGCAGTAATGTTGAATGAGGACCTGAACCGACTGACCGCAAAGAGAAGGGAGGAAGGCCTTGAGAGCTAAACTCATCACCCACAATTCCAGATGACAGATGTGAAATAATCTTTCCTCTGAAGACCAAAGACCTTTGACCTTCCGATCCCTCAGATGGGCTCCCCACCCTAGAGTGGAGGTATCCATTATCACGGCGGCTACCGCAGATGGAGGATGAAACTGCTTCTCTTGAGATGGGTTGCCTGGAACACTCCACCATAGCAGATCCGCTGCCGTGTCTTTGGAGATTCTTATCACCTCTTCAAGATCTCCGTTGTGTTGCAACCACAGCCTACGGAGACACCACTAGAGGGCCTAAGTGTGCAAGGTTGGCCAACAGTATGCAGGAAGCAAGCAGACCTATCAGGCGTAAGACCTTCTGGACTGGAACAGCCTCTCCATTCTGAAAAAGTGGAATCATAGCCTGGATGTCTTGGATCATCTATGGAGGCAGGATGACATGACTTACAGTAGTGTCTACTACTGCCCCTATGAACAGGTTGCGCTGAGAGGGCACCGAGTGAGATTTGGGTACATTTATTAAAAACCCACCTTGAACAGTTGTGTTGTTACCTGCAAATGATGCAGCACCATCCCTGGCGACGTGGCTTTGAGCAGTCAATTGTCTAGATAGGGAAAAACAGGAATCCCTGTCCTTCTGAGATGAGCTGCCACCACCACCATCACCTCTGTGAAGACTCGTGGTGCGGAAGTAAGACCGAACTGAAGGTCCGCAAACTGGTAATGTTGAGACCCCACCATAAAACATAGATACTTCCAATGAGAGTTCAGGATGGGAATGTGAAAATATGCATCCTGTATATCGATAGACACCATCCAAACTTACTTCTCCAGCGCAAGAAGAACATGAGCCAGGGTCAACATTTTGAACTTATCCTGTTTGAGGTAAACATTCAAAAACCTGAGGTCGAGTATTGGTCTTAATCGACCGTCCTTTCTGGGAATCAGGAAGTACCAAGAGTAGCACCCCTGACACCTATCCTGCTCCGGAACCACCTCAATGGCATCCTTTTGCAACAATGTCAGGACCTCCAGCTGGAGAAGCAAGATGCTTTTCCGAGCACAAGCCCTGACTGGGAGGGAAAGGAGGGGGAAACTTCAGGGAGGGTAGGGCATACCCATTCTCCAAGATGTTCAACACCCAGAGATCTGTAGTAACAGACCTCCAATGCTGTAGAAAATGGGACACCCTATCCTCCCACGTGACTAGCATGCTCTAGGATGGTAAAGCTAGAGCTGCTTCCCTGCTACACCAGCTGGAAGGGCAGAAGAGGAAGAGGAGGATTGTTGTTGTGCAGCACTCCGCAGACTACCTCTGCCCTTTCCCCTCTACAAGGAATTTGCCTGATGCTGCTGTGGTTGTTGCCTGGCACGAAAGGACGTTTTTTTTCCAAAGTCTCAAAACTTTCAGAACAGTCCAAAGCACCTGGACTGAGATTTAATTCCCAAAGACCTTGCTGTGGCTTTACTGTCCTTAAAATGCTGCAGCCCTAATCCGCATTAGCCCCAAACAGGCGAGATCCATCAAAGGGCAAATCCAGCAATGTAGCCTGGACATCAGGAGAGAATCCCGAACCACACAACCATGCATGCCTTCTAGTAGCCACAGACCATCCCATCACCCTGGCTACCGAATCGGCCGTGTCCAGACTGGATTGTATCACTTAGCGGGCAGCAGCTTGGGCATCCGACAACACCTCTGACAAATGCCCTTGTACCTCCTCGGGCCACTTTGGGACAACCTCCCTGGCTGAGTCATGAAGGCATGGATGTTGCAACCCACAAGGCATGTGGCATTTGTGGACTTAAGGGCCATACTCCCCAACGAGAACACCTTCTTTGCCGATTGCTCCATGCCCTTTGACTCCCTATTCGCAGGCGTACATGGGAAGGAACGTGCAGACAACCTCGAAGAGCATGAAGCCTGGACCACCAAGCTTTGTGGCGAAGGACGGGTGAACAGAAAAGCAGGATCCCCTGGTGCCACCTTGTACCTCCTTGCCATGGTCCTGGAGACCTCTGGAGTGGACATTGGCTTCTACCCGACCGAGAATTTGCTATGTCAATGCCTCATTTCAAGGGAAGTAAAGGTTCTGAAATAGAGGAAGGAGAATGGAGTACCTCCGCCAGAATATTAGACCTCAACCTTGCTGTAGGAAGAGGCAACTCAAGAGGTCTGCAGCCTTTCTGATCACAGCGTGATATGTTCTCACCTCTTGCATCGGCAAGCCCTTTGGTGACAAAAGCTCCCAATCAGGAGGGGTGTCCAGGCCACTAGCCTCCTGTAAACCCTCAAAATCCGGGTCAGTTTCTACAATCTCGCCTTGCTCAGCCACTCCATGTTCCTCCTGTTACTCTTCTTCCCTCCAACAGTCTTTGCACCTACCTCCGAGACTTATCCTTGGAAATAGTGTTGGCAGCGCCAGACGCAGCAATGGTGACTTCGGGACCGGCGTTGAAGTGAGGTCCGCAGGAGACGAAGCCGGTCGAAGAAGAGTCGGCGCCGGTTTGGAGCCAGATGGCACCGGGGATGAACCATCTAGAGGAGCTCGACCCGCCAAAGACTGCAACGGTGTCAAAAATCTTGGCATCGGAAGAGGATGGAACCATAGGCATGAAAGGTATGAGCAGTACCTGGGGAAAGTGAAGTGGCAAACCTACCAGGAAATATGCCAAAGGACCCATGGGGCAAACAGGAGCACCAGTAGGGCTTGCTGCTCTGGCGATCAAGTCAAACATAGCATTTAAAAAATGTGACTGATCCGATCCCAGAGCCAGGAAAGTAGGATATGTCGGATCCGGTACCACAGGCTCTGTAGCAGTTTGGGGAGGCACTGAATTTGGCTCTGGTTGTGGCATCGGAGACCCCAGAGCCAGAGGTGGAGTGGTTGATTTTGGCAATGGTGGAGGTGTTCCATCTCTTGGAGCCGGTGGAGTCACTGCCCTTGGAAACAGGGCAGGAGTCACCCCCGGTGAAGGAGTCGGAGATATCTTATCCCTGAGATGACATTTGGGACTCGTGATACTGACTTCGGAGTCACATCTTTCAAAGAGCGACGCTGAGAACCATAGCGCTGCTTCTTGTGTTTCTTCAAAGACCTCGAAGTGTGTGGAATCGGCAACTTCGAGCTGGTCCTTGACCTCCTCTGCTTTTTGGCCTTGAAAAATGTGGCCTTGCTCTCCTTCCGCGCTTTTAGATTCATGCGCTTGCACGAAGTTCATGTCCAGACGTCGTGGTCAGACGAAAGACACCATACACAATCTTCATGTGGGGGGGTTAGTGATGGACATCTGGCCCCCACATTCTCTGCATGGCTTGAAACCAGACTTCCTCAGAGTAGTCATCTTCGACGGCTACAAAGTCACGACAACAGCAACAAAGAATTTCCCAGAAATGGAGAGTCTGGGGAAAAACGTACGCGTTGACGGTGTGGAAAAAAGGGAACTGCCTTCAGCACACTGACAAGGTCTTCTTATGGCTCAGATGATATCACACATGGTCACGTGCAGAACCGTCCCATTGAGACGTCCTTGTTGACGTGGGAGAACTGAGGAGAAATGTTTCAGTGGAATGATGCGCATTGGGTTAATTCAAAAGGTGAGAAATCCACAGAGGATGTATCCATCCAAAGTATAAATATTTACAATTTTCATAGCTTGTCACAGACTAATTATAATGTAAGAGTTTGCTTTCCCAACTTCTGTTTTAAACCGGCATAAACACAGAAGGTCCACCAACTCCCTTGACATTGCCTATATTAGCCACTGACTCAGAATATGGATGGTTATACTCTGTTGTGTGCCCAACATTAGTTTGTTGTATCACTTGAGTGAGACTTAGATCAGTCATTTTCCTATAGCAACTTCCTAGTTGCCTACCTCTTTTCGCACTCCTTTAGGTGCTGCACAACATTTTATTTTGCAACCAGTTTTGAACACAAATTCCCAGTCCTCCTTTGGCATACAATATGTACGATTTAAGGTGGGCGACAGTCTCAACGTAGGGCCTGGGAAAACGAGAGAATCTTTATTCCAAACTTCGACTTCATCATCATTTGTTAAATAAGACAGCCCAAACTAACTCTGCTATTTGATAACACAAGAAGCAGCAGGGTGGGTAACAGAATCCATCAAAGACCAGCAAATAGAAGTACATTACAAAAGACCATGAGACAGAAAACTGGATTGACCAGAAATATCTCCTGCAAAGGATTATCATTATTTGTCAGTGCATGTTAACCACTGGGTTCTTTAAATTAGGAGACCCAAGGGAAAAAAACAAAAGCTTCTACAAGAAAGAGCAACAAATCAAAGAATAAGGCTCCTAGTGCCTCGTGGAAAGATGATGAAAGAGATTGCTCCAGACCTCACCTTCTTAGAATTTTAATACCCAGCCTCCAAAACAGGTTTTCTCAAATGTGTGCCTCTAGTGAAAGTGGTTTGTCAAGGAGGAATCATAAAACTCAACACTCTGGACTAGTCAGGAGGCTGAGCACAGAAGTCCAAGCTTCTGCCCATCGTCACAATTTCCATTGTGTCTGCGCTGAATTGCAAAACATTATTTCCATTCAGCAATGAGTTGCTTCTCCTTAGGGACTGAACTGGTGTTTCAAATTCTCAGTCCTTTGATTAAATCCAACAGTGTGTAAGACTAATGTCATCTGTTTAGTGAACACATTTTTCATCAATGATGCCATCAACGCTCCCAAAGGGTCTTAAAACAGGTTGAAATGAATATGGGAGATGATTGCTTAGGGACTCCAAAGGGAAACAGTCTCATCTGAATAGGATTAGCACCATCTTTTTTCAACATGCTTGTTGGCCAATTATTTAGTTTTTAGATGCAACGTGAACCAATGATTATAGAGGATGGAACTCATCGGGTTCAAGGCCGATTGCTCGCTACAAGAAGTAGGCACTGTAGATGCAAGAGAATGGCCCTAGATTCACTGTAGTTTAAAACTACCACAACACCAAGCAGAGCTGATAATTTCTTTGAAGACTTCTTTAACAGTAAGAAGACACCAACTCCTGCTAGTGCTCTTATTCAGCAGCTTAAACGGTTTAGTCTAGGATCAGTCTCAGTAGAAATGAGCGAGTGACCCGTCTAAATCATTTCTACTACAGTAATACCAGACACTAGGCTGGGGGTGGCACAGTATAAATCAAACATGATATGACCAGGCAAATAAGTGTGGCAGGGCCCAATTGATAAATCGTATTGATCTTAAAGGGGCTCTCAGAATAATTTAAATCACCAATGCTTATGGTTTGGGGGCTGGCAATGTGATAGCACCAACGAAACCCAACACTTTTTACAATAGAATTAAGGACAATATATCAAAATAAAAGTGAGCAAGAAGGTGAAATGTCATACCAATGTATGATGATTATGGCCACCACTATTGCTATTCGCAATTAACCTTTTGTCCGAAAATATCACAGCAACACCCCCTCTTTTTCTGTGACTTCGTCATGCCAAAGGATTTTATAGCTCAGCATGAAGAAAATTTCAAGAACAGAGCTAGAGGCAGTATTGAGCAATGATTTAAAATACGAACAGAAGTCAATTTTGGTTATCAAGGGGCACAAAAGAAAACGCCCCTGGTAGACAGGAGCAGCACAACCTGTATAAAGGGATTTATGTTTTATAAATCAGGTTTTATAGCATATTTCTTGCAAATTTGAACATGAAAGTTTCAGAAGAGAATTCCCAATGTATCCTACAAAGTAAACCGACACCTGAAACCCACACTTTGATGTCAAATACCCATCTCAAGTTAAGGGCAGACGAGTTTCCTGTACTACCCAGGTGCCTGAGACGTGGTCCTAAATCGCCTTCTTCAAGTGCCAAAAAATGTTTGGTCTACTCATACGAAGTATTGCTACTATAAGAGTCTTGAACACCAATACTTTGATGCAAGAGCACCAGTAGGATTTCCGTAATTGATGCCTAGTCACCAGAGCACCAGCCTAGGAACGGCAAGAACACCAACCACTTGTGAACACTTTCCCAAACATTCGGGCTTTCATATTTGAAAAGAACAATGGTATTTCATTCACAGTAAATTCTGCTAAATTAGGTTATATAATCCACTCATTGAAGACAGACTTGTGAAGGAGAGTTTCTACGGTCATTTTTGGCCTCCAGTACAAACCCAGTTAAGGAGGACATCTTCGGGGGCCGAGACATATTTTAGTGGCCTAAAAGCAGTCCAAAGCATACACACGATCATCCTCCTCCCCTTCCCCAACTCTGTGGCTCGCTCTTATCAGTATCCACTTTTGTAAATTAACCTATTTTGAACCCAGCTGATCTTCTGCTCCTAATCCCCACTGCACAGCTTACCCTTCTATTTACCCATAGTTTCTTTGCTTACCTTTCCCAGTACCCAACATTCTGCAACCATCCTTCCTGTGCCCTCCCTGGATTACTTCCTCTTTTGAACCCCATCTTATGGCTCATCTCGTAGCCCAGTTTTGTTTGTACTTCTGTCGTTTGGCTTTCCTGCACCCTTACTTCAGATGCTTAATTTGTATCACGTTAGATTTGCAGGTATTGTATTACCAATGAAGCAGAAGCCCATCTACCTCAAATATCAGAAATAATTTTCATCTTCCCAAACAAATTTCACAGCCTTTTCCCTCAACCCCCAAAAAAAGAAAACCCAACAAACATATCCCACTTTGGTTTTTTTTTTGTATTTTTAATGGGACGCAACAAATGAAGTCACCAATCCCATTGGTGGGAAGGCAGCCTCAAATGTGATGGGAAGCTGGTGGTGGAGCCTGGCCCTGCTAAGACCCTCCAGACTCATCTGCCGAATTGAGACCCAGACTCCTGCTGGACATGTAAAAACAACACATAAACCCCCTTCCCCAAAATGTCCCCTGTGAGGGGCAGCAAGTCCATGGAATGTTCCAGGCTCCAGAATGCCTGCACGAGTCTTCCGAACAGTATGCGCAGCACCAGATCCGGAGCTTGGCTCTGCAGCCGAGATGTCTCCTAGAATCATTGTTTCCTGAGTTTGGATGCTTTAATTTTCCTCAATCAGGTTCAGATCCAGGTCGGCAAAGTCGTGCTGGAAGAGTCTGGAGTGGGTGGATGTAATACGGTCACGTCTGATTTCCTCCTCCTCCTCACTCAGCACATGGATGCAGCTGGTGATAGGGCTGCTGGAAGGGCAGGGTGACATCCCAGTGCAAGCCAGAAAGGAGGAGGAAGAGCTCCGTTCATCAGAGTTATCGAAGAAACAGAGGGTTCCCACATTCTGCTTCTGCAACAGAAAAGATCATGAGGCAAATCTGAACAAAGCAAAACGTAAATCAATATTTTAAACTTCACCAGAAATCAACCTAATGTGCTCATTACAAGGAAGCCCAAAATGACGTCTACAGGATACTTTACTAATTTTGATAAAGCAAAAAATATAACAGAATAGGGATGGCAGTAGGAACAAAGTCACATCTGAATCTCTGAATACAATCAACAATTCAACACCGCCATACGTGGGCATTAAATCAAAGACACTACAACAATCCTTTGCTGTGGTGTAAATACCGTTCTCACAAAAATATATCAAAATTATATTTAGGATATTTTAACTCACTTAGTAAAATTTGGACCTATTCACAAATATGGTAATTCAAATTTCAATCCTTCACAATACCATCCCCTGCAAACCTACATGCCCTGTTCCACCCTTCCTCAAATCCTATTGCCACATACTGCATCAATAAATAAGCAATTACAGTACCTGCCTATCCACCACTGAAAGAAAAAGGTAACCAGTAAGAAAACAAGTTACTTACCTGTAACTTTGGTTCCCCAGTATTGGTAACTTTCATAGATTCCCATGCTTTGTATCATTCCCCGTCGTCGGAATGGGAGCCTCGGTAGTATAAAAACCATAGAGACAAAAGAGAAACCCAGGCCTAGGCCTCATCTCATTTTGTATCCTATCACCCTCTTTTTGTAAAAAGAGACCAAATTTTTGCCAGAACCAATCAGAGCAGCCTCACCCTCTGGAACCTTCCTGAGAGAGCTCAGAGCCTCAGATTTTCGTAGCCGTTGTGCAAACCGCCACTAACTCTGTAACAAGGCTGAGCTTTCCCCGGGGAGGCGGGTGGGCGCATGGGAATCTATGAAAGTTACCAATACTGGGGAACCAAAGTTACAGGTAAGTAACTTGTTTTCTTGCCCCAGTATTGGAACTTTCATAGATTCCCATGCTTTGTATCAGAATAGCTAGCAGTAAATTACCAAGAACACATTTTGTAAATACATGGCATCACATAACCATAGAAGCAATATAGAAAACATAGTAAAAACAAACAAAATGTGCTCACCAGGATGGAGGGATCTTAGGGAAAGCTCACCTCTTAATGAAACAGATTCCGAAGGACTGCCTGACCAACAGCCGCATCATCTCGTCCTGTAGACTCCAGGCAGTAGTGTTTCGTGAAGGTATGCGTACTGCTCCACGTAGCTGCCCTGCAGATGTCCTTAATGGCCACTCCTGAAAAGAGAGCCACAGAGGAAGCCATCGACCTTGTGGAATGTGCACGGACTCTTCCGTCCAGTGGCTTGCCGGCCTCCTGATGACAGAACTGAATCGCACTGGAGATACAGCGAGAAATGCCACTCTTTGTCAAAGGCAACCCCTTGCGAGGTGCGCTGTAGGACACAAACATCTGAGTTGACTTCCGAAAGGGACGTGTGCGCTCCAAGTAAAACTTTAAGCATCGTTGAACGTCCAAAGAATGGAGCGTCCGCTCCGCCGGTGTAGAAGGGTGTGGAAAGAAGGTTTTCAGGATCACCGGTTCATTCAAGTGGAACTCAGATGGTGCTTTCGGGATGAATTTGGGATTGGTCCGAAGAACCAGACCTTGTCGTGTAAATTGCAGGAATGGATGTACTATGGAAAGCGCCTGAAGCTCACCCACCCGCCTCGCTGATGTGAGGGCCAGAAGGAGGGCCAGCTTCCAAGATAAGAACTTCAAGTCTGCTTTGTGCACAGGCTCAAACGGAGCTTTCATGAGTTGCGCCAATACCAGGTTGAGTTGCCACACTGGAGGAGGAGGTCGGACTGGCGGATACATCCGGAATAATCCTTTCAAGAATTGTTTCACAACCCTAGAGGACCATAAGGAAGGACCTGAGGAACTGCGCCGATACCTTGATATGGCTGCCAGATGCACCTTGATCGATGAATTTGCCAAGCCAGACTTAGCCAGAGATAGCAAATAAGGCAACAACCGATGAGGTTGGGAAGTGTAAGGATGGAGACCCTCCCGTTGACACCACAAGCAGAATCTCTTCCATTTTGCCTTGTAAGTTTTATTGGTACTTGGTGCTCGGGCCTGAGCCAAGACCTCTCTGCATTCCTGAGACAGTGTTAGATGACTGAATTCTCTGTGTTCAGGAGCCACGCCGTCAAGTGGAGGGATCTCGGATCCGGGTGGAAAACTTGCCCCTGAGTCCTGGACAAGAGAGACGGAATGGCCTTCAACTGAATTGGAGGAGCTTGGGAGAGCCGCAGTAGTTCTGTGTACCAGAATTGTCTGGGCCATGCTGGAGCAATTAGAATCATCCTGCAGGGTTCCGCCTTCATTTTCTTGAGAACTCGAGGAATGAGGGGAATGGGAGGAAAAGCGTAAAAGAACGCGCTGTACCAGGCCATCGAAAGAGCGTTCCCTAGGGACCCCTGATGGTGAACCTTGCTTGCGTAGAACCGGCATTTGGCGTTCTCCGGCGAAGCAAAGAGGTCGATGGCAGGCATCCCCCAAACTGAGAACACTCCGTCTAGAATGGATTGATTCAACTCCCACTCGTGAGTTACTTCCGTCTGGCGACTCAAGGCGTCCGCCTGGACATTGAGAGTTCCCGCCAGGTGCTCGGCTCTCAGAGCGATGTTGTTGAGAATCGCGAAATCCCAAATCCGTTGAGCTTCCGCGGACAGAGTCTGAGATTTGGTACCTCCTTGTTTGTTGACATAGTGCATGGCCGTCGTATTGTCCGTCCGGACCAGCACTGAACGGTTGCCCACTCTGGGCAGAAAAGCTTGCAAGGCCAACCGAATGGCTGTCAGCTCGAGGAAATTGATATGGCACTGGCGCTGACTTAGACTCCAGCGGCCACTGACCTGAAGCTCTCGGAGAACTGCGCCCCAGCCCTCCAACGACGCATCTGTGGTCACCACCATGGGCGAAGGCGAGATCCTGAACGTCAGGCCTTGGGTGAGATTGGCTTTCTGAAGCCACCATTCGCTCGCCGTCCTCATAGCTGATGTCACGACCACTCTGTCGTTGAATGACCCCTCTGCCTGGCGCCATTGCTTGTCTAGCTCCTCCTGCAGAGGACGCATTCGTAACCTGCAATGCGGTATTAATGGTATGCAGGATGACATCGATCTGAGAAGGGATTTGTATTGGCGGACCGACAGGAATTTTCTGCTGCAGAGTAGATGAGCTGAAACCATTAACTTTTGTTGTCGTTCCTCTGATGGACGAGCTGAACATTGCGTGGTGTCCAACACGGACCCCAGGAACCTGGCAGTCCTGGAAGGCAGTAGGACTAACTTGCGTTCGTTCAACAGAAGGCCCAGGCAGCGGAACAGATGGAGGCAAGTAGACACTGCTTGCGAAGCTTCCTGGAACGATGGTGCTTTGACGAGCCAGTCGTCCAAGTAAGGGAAGACCTCGAGAGATTGCCTTCGAAGAAAAGCCGCCACCGGTGCCAATACCTTGGTGAACACTCTCGGTGCCGACCGAAGGCCGAATGGAAGCACTTTGAACTGGAAATGGCTCTTGCCCACTGTAAAGCGAAGGAATTGTCTGTGAGCTGGGTGTATTGGAATATGGAAATATGCGTCTTCTAAATCCCGCGACGCCAAGAAGTCGCCCGGATTCAAGAGAGGAAGAATTTCCTGGAGAGTGACCATCCTGAAGGAGAGTTTCACGAGATAGGTGTTGAGCTCCCGAAGATCTAGGATGGGACGCCAAGTGTCTTTCGTCTTCCGCACCAGGAAGAATCTTGAATAGAACCCCAGGCCCCTCTGAGAGAGTGGGACCCGTTCTATCGCTCCTTTGAGGAACAATTGATGGGCTTCTAGGTGGAGTAATCCCAGATGTCCTGTGCGGATGGCGTCCGGAGCTCGCGTTGGAGGGAAGTTGTGAAACTCCAACGTATGTCCACTCTCTACGATGTTGAGGACCCACTGGTCCGATGTTATTGACTTCAAACTGTCCAGACAAAGTGATATCCTGCCCCCCACTGATGTGATCGGGAGGGGAGGAACAGTAGGTAGAGCCGGGAGGCCGCTATTGTCTTTTGGTGTTATCGCGACCTTGTCGCTGTTGCCGGCCTCGCGGATGGTTGCGAGAGAAAGATGCTGACTGTCCTTGTCGCTGATTCGAGTATTGTGGTTTGTAGGACTGAGAAGACTGCGAGGAATATCGTTGTTGGTTTCCTCTGTAAGACGCAAATCCTCTACCTCGTGCGCCCCTAAAGGGGACCTTGCGATAGGTGAGCGAGCCCAAGGACTTTGCCGTGTCTGTGTCCTTCTTTATATTCTGCAGGGTATCGTCCACATGTTTCCCGAACAGCATCTCCCCATCAAATGGGAGATCTAGGATTCTGTTCTGGACCTCCTGCCGAAACCAGGTGGCCTTCAGCCAACCCTGACGCCGTAACACAGCGGAGCAGGCCAAGGCTCGAAACGCCGTGGAAGCAATGTCCATTGCGCAGTCAATTACTTCTGCAGAAGATTTTTCTTCTTCTGCCAGTACCTTCCTGGCTTCCTCCTTAGTGGGCTCAGGTAACAGTTCCACTAAGGGTTCCATGTCGCACCACATCTGGCGGTCGTAACGGCCCAAGATGGCAAGTGCATTTGCCGCCCGAACTAGTAAACTGGCCATAGAGGAAAAACGCTTTCCAACATTATCAAGACGTCTGCCGTCTTTGTCCGGAGGTGTGGTCAACGGAGTGGACGGATACTTTGACTTGCTCTGTGCCGCCTGAGAGATCACTGAGTCAGGCTTTGGTTGACCAAGGAGGCAAGCTGGACTGCCTTCCGGAGCTTTATATTTCTTTTCCAGCCTGGGGAGTACTGGAATCACCGTGGCTGGACTCTGCATGATCTTCATGCCCTCCTCCCATACATGTTCGATAATGGGAATAGACTTGACGGATCTTTGATATTGTTCTTTAAAGTCATAAAGGAAACATTCAGATTCCTCCTTTGATATAGGTAAACCAAACCTCTTAGCTGCCCGCTCCATCAGATGATGAAAACCCCCTATATCCACCGGAGGGGAGACGGACGTGTCACGACTAGAGGCGTCCGGATCATGCGGTGCACTGTCCCCCTGATCCAAGTCAGGGTCCTGCAACGGGTCATCCCCAGTGTCCACCTGCATTACCTCCTCATCCGAAGAGGTATCCTGAGGGACCGGCTGAACTGGTAAGGGATCCGGAGTACGGACACGCACCAACGCTGGCCTCGGCGGTGGTGAAGAGGACCTCACTGGAAGACTAGTAGTCGGTTGTACCTGAGGTAGGACGGGAGGAGCAGTAGATGCAGAGTGGCCCGGCTGCTCAGACGGGAACCTCTGGCGATAATCTTGAAGCATCATCTGCAAATCAGAAATAAGTGAAGAGGGCATGGCCACCATGCCCTGTCCCAAGACCGGCGTGCGTCGTTCCTCCTGGCCATATGGGTGGATAAGCTGGGCATCCGCCCGCTCAACATACTCCTCCGTGTCCGTGTCCTGCATCTTGACATGCAATTCTGATGGACTATATGCAGGGCCATAAGTGTCATCTTCCTCTATCTCATCCTCCTCAGAATCATCATCCAACAGCATTGTTGGCACATGGTGAGACACTCGTCGTGGAGAAGTCATCTCCGGTGTAATTTTCATCTTCCGAATACTTAACACCACTCTTTGGCCCGTCGACGGGCTCGTCGACGGTGCCGTCGTCACCGGAGCCCCGGTCGTCGGCGGGATCGTCGACGGGATTACAGACTTCGTCGACACAATCTTCACCGTCGACGATGTCGTCGACGGTCTCGTAGACGAACTCGTCGTCCTCACCATCCTCGTCGGTGTGGAAGTGGTGGTCGTCGTCGACGTTGTTTTCGTCGTCGACGCGGCCGTCGACAGCAGCTTGCTCGTCACCGTCGTCGACGTGGCCGTCGTCAGCGTCGACGAACTTGGGATCTTGAACGTCGACGATGTCGTCGTAGACACCCCTGCCGTCGACGATCCCGTCGACGGAGGAACAGAAAGAGCGGGAACTTTCACTGATGGAACTGTCGTCGACGTACCTGGTGTTTTCGTAGTCGACGTACGCTGTTTTTTGTCCTGAGCAGAGCCAGAAGCGACAGCAAGGTGCTTGTCACTGGATTTACTCTTCTTGGACGGAGGAGAAGGAAGAACAGCCTCCTTTTTGTCCTTCAAGGCTGTAACACCACCAGCAGCCTGTCCCTGCCTCTCCTTTTCACTTCCGTGAGGAGATTGAAGGGGACCAGCCTTCTCAGACCTATCAGAGATCTTGTGAGAGGCATGAAGAGGGGCCTCCGATGTAGAAGCTGCAGTAGGAGACCTACCCATCTTTCTTGATCGATGGGAGGAAGCAAAAGATGTGGAATCCTCCTCATCTGAAGAGATCACCTCCTTGCGAGTCTTCATTTTCTGCAGCCAGGTTAACAGACGACCCTCTCTGTCACGAAGAGTCTTGTTGGAGAAGGTCCTGCAGATCTTGCAGTCTGGGGCCTTGTGGTCCGGATACAAGCAGTAAATACAGTTCTCATGCTTGTCCTCCACAAACAGACGTTTTTTCCCACAAGAGGCACAGGCCCTAAACAAGGCCTTCTTCTCCTTGTCAGACATCTCGAATTTGAAGAAAAATGTAGAAGAATCAACCAGAAAGTTGAGAAAAACTGAGCAGAGCTCAGAGGAGACTCCCTAGCACAACGTGCGGTAGAAAAATCTGAGGCTCTGAGCTCTCTCAGGAAGGTTCCAGAGGGTGAGGCTGCTCTGATTGGTTCTGGCAAAAATTTGGTCTCTTTTTACAAAAAGAGGGTGATAGGATACAAAATGAGATGAGGCCTAGGCCTGGGTTTCTCTTTTGTCTCTATGGTTTTTATACTACCGAGGCTCCCATTCCGACGACGGGGAATGATACAAAGCATGGGAATCTATGAAAGTTCCAATACTGGGGCAAAGACAGCTTTGCAGGGCGCAGAATTTTAAACTCCAATTCTGTGTTCATTTCTATGATCTCAAGCTTGGGTGGAAGAAATCAACCAGTTTTCCCTCAAAACCTTTCACTGTGGCACGTTTACAATTGACTTGTCTAGTTCAGGACATCAATCCTCCAGTGCCCCACACCTCTAGATTGTGTTTATGCAACCTTTTAGTGTGAACATGCATGTCTTACTGCTACGCCTCAAAGGGAAAAAACTGTGGAGGTGGGTTATCATATCTAACTGTTCAGATTGCAAACTATACTGAAAATAGGCATTTCCTTTGCAGTATAAACCTTAATCACATGCTGTGCAGAGATCAACAAGTAATATTTACATAAGAAGTGGGTTTGAGATAAGAGGATTCCTAAAATACATTTCAGTCAATAGAGTAATATTAGATTAAAACAGTACACAAGAAATGTTTTACTGGAACATACAGAAGTCTTTTATGGTACTCATTTGGATAAAGGGACTTAAGACTGAACAATGCAACCGAACTAAAAGTATTTACAATTTTGCAACTACAAGTCGGTTTGGTATGTATGTACATATTTAGGCCTAGCTGGGTGGGTATCTGATTTCTATTAAAATGTTAAGGGTTACGGTGGTTGGCATAGAGCAATAATGCAGTTGGCAGCTTTAATGGGGTGTGTGAGGGTGCTTCTTAATAGTGGACCACGCAGGAAGGATGGATATCTAGAGGGAGCAATAAAAACAATGGGCATCAAGAAGGTGCAAAACCACATTCTGTACAGAACGAGGAGTGACGCGGTAATAAATCAGAGAAAGTTTGGTTTGAGATGGCTTTATGGGCTAGGTCAAGCATCTTATGTGCTCTATGCTTAGCAAACTACCACCATATTTGGTTGCCATATACTGAGATGAATGATCTCTTTAGGTTAAAGAGAGTCCTTGTGGTGTACCAGACTAGTTACTTACCTCAAACAATAGTTTGTAGCCTGCATGCTTTTGCGTTATTCCACCTTCTAATGGCTCGGTTTTGAAATTTTCTTCAAAAAAGTTTTTTCTCTTGGGGATTGCTCAGAGGCGGGCCAACAATACTAGCCAGGATGTGGAGCACAATTCCGTAATGCCAGAGTACATGATCACCATCTTTTGTTGCAGGATGCAAAATATTTAAGCACGTGAATCAGGTAACTACTAAACATGCACTGTGTGCTGAAGACTACTGCATTCATAAGGGATTTTACAGTTTGAAATGGGAGACGCCAACAGATCCTTAAGGAGGTTTACCTGGGAAGCAGTATGGTGAAGTTAAAAAAAAAAAACTACTCCAAGCTCACATTAAGAGTTATGGTGCAAATTAATTTTTTGCTCATCATCAAGGTGTTTGGTGGAAAGATGATGGGACCTGAGTTGGTGGCAGCAGAAAAACCAGTAAAGTAATCCACCTGTTTTTGAGAAATCTATGCAAGACCAGGCCCCATCCAAAGGTACACGGCTATAGAAGGGAATAGGATATGTAAGAGGTAGAGTGCAGAGAGAACAGTAGTGGTCCTAGGACAACCTTGGGGTACAGCAACAGGTAAGGAGAAGCCATAGAAAACAAAAAACGAAATGAAAATCAAAGACAGGATCAAAATTATATGAGAACTACATGCCTTTCTCAGGGAAAAATATGTTTGGTTTATATCGGTTATATGCTGAAATGACTGATTAGTGTATTCATAGAACCACAGAAAAGATCATGGTCTACCAAATACATGATACTGTTTAACAAGTATTTCATCTGCAATTTTATAATAATGATTCGTCATACACCAGGATTCTTCATGGTTGTATTTTAACCATTTTGCAGTATAGCAGAGCCTTGTGGATTCTCTACCTGCCTCTTTAATCATAATACACCATTCTTGAGGTAAACCTAAATGCTGAAATGTTAAGATTTTCAAACTCTAAGGGTTAATCCGATCAACCTTCCCTTTCTGAGAGGTTCTATCTTTGTGTAGAGGTATTGTTATTATGATATCGCCTGGTGACATTAATTAGATGTGAGCGCCAAGTTTTACATGCCCAACTCACTCATCATTCAAACGTGCTCCCAGGAAAGTCTTCTGTTACTAACGAATGAGAGAGAATTTTCCATACTGACTGAAGCCCAGGGTTGTTAACACTACAACTGCTTAAATAATGTTTTGGCATTCCAGAAACAAAGTCCCCTTCACTAACCAAGAGTCTACATATGGGTACACATGCAAGGCTGAATGTCTTAGGTGTGCTGCTAAACCACTAAATAATTCGGGAAAACACTGTTTGCAAAGGTTATATCAATAGAGAGAACTCTGAATTGATACTGAATATCTTTCTTGACAAACCGGAGAAACAACTGATGTTCTGGATGCATTTGTACATCTTTTTAATCTATTGCTTCCAGAAAATCTTCCACTTCCAACCACTGCTTCTTTTCAACACGTCAGGATGACAGCTTGGGACTTATGCTCAGACAGAGTGATTACTATAAGATCAGGATGCGCTCTCCTCTAATTCAGAGACCGTTAACACTCAACAATAGCTGAATCAAACATCTATTCACCGCAATCTCTTGTTCAGCAGTCATATGCCTCAAGTGCTGTTAACTCGGGACCAGAGAAGCCCAGTAATTCTCATAACGAGGATTTCACATTACTGGACTTGGATATAAATTTGAGAAAACATTCCCCTATAATGGCTGGCTCCTCTAAGAACCCCCCTCTGGTCCGACACAGACTACCAGTTTAAATGTATTCAGTAGTACTGTGTCGGAACAAACATCAATAGCACTACGTAACTCTGAAACTCCTGACTTGGAAATACTTGGGAACTTGTCATGTAACTATCCTGGTCAATGCACACAAGTATCTGAGTCTTAAGCGCATTGAAAGAGTCTTGTCGTCTGTTTTAGCTCTTTTAGAAAAGTCATTAAATATTTCAGACCATATCCAAGACATTTTATTGGTAATATTGAAGGTGCATTTAGGTCCAAAGGAGGAGGTGGTATTCCCTCATCAAGCACTTCAAATAGAAACAAATAAGGCATGCGGTAAGCTGGGACTTATGAACAGTGACCTGCAAGCAGAGAACCCTAAGCTCCAGTAGAGAATCAGCATCTTCCCCGCATTTTGAGTCCCTGATCAGGGGACGAATGCCAGCAAATTAAGTTGGTAGTGGCTTCTAGAAAGAACAAACAACTATGAAAAGTCCTACCTATTTGCCAAAAAGTTTTTTTGACCCTGACCCTAGTAGCTCTTGTTCCCAGCACTTCAATGAAGGTTCTCAGCACTGGCCCGGAGACCTTCTCTTTTTTTAGACTTCCTAACCACCCCATATCGGGCTTGGCAGCTCTTGGGGCCTTTCGACAAATGAAGTGAAAATCCAAGACAAAAAAAGAGGTCTTGCGGAACAAGAACAGACAGAGAATCTCTAAAGAAACATGCAAGAAAGCTTCGATTACAAGAACTAGGCGAATCCAGCACCCTCATCCCAAAATCCCTTGGGGAAATTCCAACTACCTCACACAGCAACCTGTCTCTTCAAGGTGCAAAAGAAGGTCTGGCTGCAATAATGGACTACGGCTCCATAATAAATAGCGGAGAAGCTGATACTTAGAACAAACCCAGGGCCCTCCAAACTGCAGTCAAGGGACCTAAATCCTCGGGCTAAACCTTTTTTGGCACAGCTTCGCAGGAAGATATGAACCATTCATGGTCTAATGGATCTGTTCATCCATTTCCCTATATTCCTGCTGATACTGTGGTGTTCGATTTCGGGGCTTTATTTGATTCTGATAGTTGTATGAATCATTCCTTCTTATTAACTTGTTTTGCTGAGATGGAGAACTTGAAGATGATACAAACTAATGATGTTTCTCTGGTTTCCCAAATGCATCTTCTTGCAGCTCTAAAAACAATGGTCCAGTTCCACACAGAGGTCGTTACCCAAGGTTTTACCCGCCGGGTACTGTAGTTGCACTTATTCTTGACCAGATAGGTGAGTGAGGTGTTTCCCTGTCATCTATGAGATTGCTGCTGATCATGTTTTTAACTATATCTCTCCACAGGAGCATGCCCACCACCGTGCTCACTGAGGATTATACTTTTTACTGGTTTTTAATCCACATGCTAGCGGCACATTCACTAGCATGCTACACCGAGTGTACAAGGTCACCCACGACTGTTTGTGATTATTTAACCTGTTGTGATTGCACCCTTTGTCTCACAGTTTAGGCAGGTACAGCGCAACACAGGTACACCACTTTTTCACTTTACAGTCAGTAATGAATATTACCCATTTGACTCCCTACCACATCCAAACACTAGTGTGACCTATACACTCCCCACCTCTAGGAACAGCCCAGTACCTTTTGTGTTAATATTGTCTCCATGGGCGAACACTGAGGCTGGACCTACCACTCCATGTGAGTGGTGATTTCGCCTATTCCTATGATATACCCCCGCTCCCCCTGTTGTAAACAAATAAAGATTATTCAATCAGCCGATGGAAGGGTGAAAGACCCAACATTAGTGATAAATACCTATATTCCGCAAGATACAAATTATAACCAGATGCTCCCTGATATCTTTTCCTTTCTATCGAAAGTCATGAATAATGATGAGAAATATCAAGTTCTGTTGGTTGGAAACCTAAACTGTAAAGTCTCTTACCACTCTGGTCACTTTTTACTGGACCAAGAGAAAGATCCAGCACTCCAGATCCCTGCCACTACTTCCCGCCACTATTATCTCCCCCCCCCACCATTTGAGAACTCACTAAAGAGGGCACTCCCTCCTTAATCACCTAAGAAAGAGTGAGTGTGCAATAGTAAATACAGATTTCTAAGAAAGAGTGAGTGTGCGATAGTAAATACAGATTTAACCAAGACTTTCATGCCTGTTGTACTCAAATCACCTCATGGTTTCTCTATCAACTATATTATCACCTCATAATCCACCTTTCACCTTTTGCAAGTGGTACATTCTCCACATAGTGACCACAGATTGCTGATCCGCTCTCTAGAGTTTAATCTGCACTTAGTGGGGTCATGAAAATGTTTTATTACCTGCACAAAATTTGATAGAATCAAAAGGTAGGAGACAGTGACCACCATTAAAGACCTCTAATTTGAAAGGGCTTTTAGAGAGGGCTGTCTCGGACTTAGATTAATGGTGTTTGGACATTTGTAACTACTTATCCACTTTTATTAAACAGATCGTAAAAGACAACCGCCCAAAGCCCAAGATTATAGCTAATGGTTGTGTATGTAGAGTAAGGTCTTTCCCCTCCCCAAATCATGCAGATGCATGGAGGGATTTTATTATATCACTCTGTGAGGAGAACTACAGAGTTAAAATACAAAGTGAAGACATTCCTCTCAGTCCACGATTGGTAGCTGGCAATTGCAGTCAACCATCAGTGGGTGGAATCGAAACTTCCATCAGGGCCTTCGATCCTTCGGAGCAATGGGCCGGAGGAAGTTCCAATATCAGTTATCAAAAAAAGAGGTCAATCTTTGGGCAATAATTCTGTTTGTCTTCGAACACTGTTTCGTTAATAGAATGGTGCCTTCATCGCAGGCTGGAAGCCTTATCATTCCCTTGAATAAGAAAGCGGATAGAATCTCACCTGCTAATTATCGGCAAACTGCTATTAGACGTCTAAGCAAGGTTTTTACTAAATGCTACCTGTATCATCTTAAAACTTGGGTTGAAGGTAGCATGATCATTCCACTAGTGCAAACTGGATTTAGGAAACCTCATGGAACACTGGACAATATTGTCAGCTGCCAGCTCAAATGAAAAGTGTATTACCATCAGTGGCTCCTCGCTATATGTCACATTTAGCGACTTCGCCACAGCCTTTGACAAAGTTGATTGTCCAACACTGTGGGGAAGTTATCTAGTCTCGGCATTCCTGGAACCCTGTTGCACTTAATTATAGCCCTACACTTTTCAACTTGGTGTAAAATCCTGTTGAGCGGAGATCAGGGTTTATCTATAGATATTCTCACTAAAAACTGTCTGAAGCAAAGATGCTTACTTGCTCCCCTCATTGTACATACATGACCTTCCCAGCTTTATATCGAAAAGCTCAGATTTCTCACCTAGCATTGGAGGACGCTCTTTAACCTGCCTGCGTTATGTTGACGATATTGTAATTATCAATCTTACACTAAAAGGCTAAGACAGCCATTTGGCGACCAGCCAACTATTTGTGGATTTGCAACATTTTAAGATAAATACATTGAAAAGTAAAATGTTATGCTTCGTAGGGAAGAAGGGCTGTAAAATTGTTAACTTTGCATGGCATTTGGGTCATCAAAAACTGGAGAGGCTTGAATCGTATCGTTATTGAGGTAAAATAGTAACTAGCTCCCTCAACGATACAGAGCATATCACAAACAATGTAAGGCGCATTCTCAGGCCAAGGGGAGTTGGTGCTTTTTCAACGCAGTTGGCAGGAAACATTTTTTCATACCTTCTTGTGGTGTATTGGGCCAAGATTCCCACTACCCTACTGTATGCTGTGGAGCTAACTGATGTGGCAAGGTGGGGCTTTTTGGATCAGACTGAAGGTCAAATGTTAGGATTATCCTTATGTAATACTTTAGCATTGGTTGCTTCCTAAGGTTCGAACTAGGGATTAGAAGCACATTTGAATAAGGTCTGGCAGGAGAGGTTCGTTGGGCCTCATGTTTGTTGAGAAGTGAAATTTCGACATTAAGGCATTATTTATGTATGGAAATCTTTGATTCAAAGAGAGAAAAGTCACAGTTTAATAAATTTTAGGTATGCTCTCGAATTATTATTATTATTATTAATTGAAATGTATAAAGCGCAACTAAACCCGTAGGCGTCAAGACCAAATAGACCAAACATTGACTTCTAGAACACCAATTCAATTAAAGTTCAGTTTAAAACATGCCAAGTCATTGCTGGTATAATGCATCCTGAGGTAAAGAAAGAGATACGTGTTCTTAGTGAAAACTGCTACTCCCAAAAATCCGCAATCATATTTGCTATGGAACTTGTCACATGGGGTCAAAAAAAATTTTTGTACTTTTTTTTTAGACTGGACTTTATGTTAAATTTTTTAACCGCAAAATTATATGGTACCCCTAATATTTGTAATCTATGTCAAAATGACGCTCCAGACTTGAAATAGGTTTTGTTTGCATGGCCTGCTTTAACGTTATGTCGACTCAAGTGGTTACGACCTCTTTTTCTGAGGTTTAGCGTGCGAACAGCAGCTGAGGCATTTCATTTGCTATATATTCAGACAAAAGAAATTGTTTGTTTTCAAGTTATTAACTTTTTTAATGTTTCTTAAAACGATATCAATATTAATCATATGGAACCGTTGACCTTGAACTGTTAATGTGATTGTCTTGGAAAAAGCAGATTTTATCATAAGGTTTAATGTTTCTTATGCTTATGAATTTGTATAATTCTATTCCGTTTGGATATCTTCAGAGTTCCAAAACATGGAAAAAAAAATCTTGTCACTGACTTGACCCATGAAAGAATGCTGAATCACCTGTACCTAGCCTTTGGAACTGTGTGTTGTACAACAGTCTTCATTAGCCTCTTTTTGTCATGGAAATTGTTTTTTACAAGACCCTAGCTCATAGTGCCCCATACACTGGTGGTAAGCTTTTTCATCTCCTCTAATGTTGGATCAACTGCAGAGCTTAACTGTTTTCCTGTAAAAGGGGTATGTATATAAATAATATCAGACTTGTTTAATTGTGGAACATTAAGATCTGGTAGAGACGATTCTAGCCACAGGTTCCTTAACGTAGAATTATCCCCAGGCGGGAGACTGGATCCAGAATTGTTTTTTGCCAAAGCATCCCTGCGCGCCGGGGGAGGGCAGCACCACGCAACTCCACCCTGACACTGTTAGCGGACCTGACGTCAGCGAGGTCACATAAGTCCCAGCCCGGCACGCTGACGTCCGTTTTCTTCAGAGAACTTTTCCGCACCACAAAGCAGAGCCATCACAAACAAAACTGTGAGAGTATGGGAACTGTGTGCGAAAAAAATCTGTAAAACAGAAAGTGAAGAAGCGAATGGTGTAGAACAGCACCACTAGGGACAGTGCCAGGTACTGTGTTATCCCCACCCCGATTACTAGCCCATGTCCCTGGTCCAACCACTTTTTTATTTCATTTTCCTTTGACATCGTAGTGGTTAGTAAACCCCTGCTCTCTTCCAACACCTGGGCCCGAAATTGGGGACGAGTGGACACGTCTCTCCTTTGTTCTTCCCTCTCATGTTCACGTCCTAATCTACACGACCTTTCCCCTCACTCCAAGGCCAACGCAATTAACAACTGGCTCTACTCGCACCATTCATTCAGATGATAGGAGCGCTATATCACAGACCCACGGCCCGGGTTCGACTGGGAGATAGGGTCTCGGACTCGTTTGACATTAGCAGAGGCACTAGACAGGGGTGCCCACTCTCGCCCCTGCTATATGCACTGATAGCTGAACCTTTGGCCTGTGCGTTCAGAGAATACCATAGATACAAAGCCATCAGCTACTCTACGTATAAGATTGGGATCTCCACCTACGCAGACGACATGCTGCTGTATGTTAGGGATCCGGTTAATAACCTTTCTTCGGTGCTGAGAGAAGTAGTGCACTTCGGGGCGTTATCAGGGCTAAAGGTGAACTGGTCGAAATCAGTGGCGTTCCCACTGACCTCTGTAACTGAGCATTTTGAGATGGAGTACCCTCTGCAGTGGTCTACCGAGCCGGTGCGATACCTGGGCATCAAGCTACACACCGACCCGGATATTATGATCAGGGAGAACTATGGAGTTGCTTACGACAAACTGGCCGACGATGTAGAGACATGGTGCAAACTGCCATTGTCCCTAATGGGACGAATTGCCATAATGAAAATGGTAGTGCTTCCACGCTTTCTATTTCTCTTCAATAATATCCCGATAGTGTTATCCAAAACCTTTTTCAATACATTGACCACACTGCTCATACGCTTGGCCTGGGGCGGCAAACAACCCAGAGTGAAGTGGGAAGTACTAAAGTTACCCTATGAGCAGGGGGTACTGGGGGCTCCGGACATGGAGAGGTATTACAGAACTGCGCAGGCGGCTCACCTACATACCTGGATACATGGGAACCCAGACATCACACATGTGATATTGGAGCGGCTCTTCGCTGACCCCACTCCCCTCCCGGCAATGATATTTGGGCCCATGGATCGCAGAGTGGGGACACTTGACTCGATAATGACCACTAATCATGCCTGCCACTGCCTGCTGCGACTGCAAGATAAAGAACTGTTATACTCTCCACACATGCCTATAAACTGGGCGACCTGGATGCCCGCTTTGGTGGAATCGGGGGTTGTCGGAGCCCTCCGCAAGCTAGGTATACATAATGTGGGGGACCTGTTTGAACAAGGACAGGTCAAGACTTGGGAACAAGTCAAGCTGGGGGGGGGGGATAGGGGGGGGGGGGCGAGGCGAACCCCACATTGCTGCAACAATTCCAGTTCCACAGGGTACGCAGTGCGCTGCTGGACCTATTAGGACCGGACTTGGAGGAGCCACCAGAGATCCCGGAACTGACGTATGTCAATAAAACAGCTGCGCCCCAAAAACTTATCACGAATCTATACAAAATAGGTCATAGACATACAGCGCTTCGATACACTAAAGCACGATTGGCATGGCAAAGTGACTTGAATACACACATTGACGATAGCATGTGGGCATACTGCTGTGCTAACTCCAAACACATCTCTCTGAACGGGAGACATTGCCTGGTGCACTTCAAATATCTACAGCGTGTATACTACACGCCGGAGAGACTACACAGATATGGACTCCGTGTGAGCCCGGAGTGTGAGAGGTGCCATGCCCCAGTAGCAGACTTTATGCATATGGCCTGGGATTGCCCAGGCATACAGAAATTTTGGCGCTTGGTATTCGCAGAACTGAGCACTATTGTAGATACTGAGCTGACTGTGGACCCGGCATTGGCCTTACTGGGATACTCGAAAAGAGTGCCTGCAGCGCTGCGCAGGTTGGTGGACATGGGCCTACTTATAGCAAAAAGGGTTGTGGCGATGTGTTGGATGAGGGGCCCCTTGCCCACTTTGAAAAGATGGTCAAGGGACATGTTATTTTGTAACACGCAATCTGAAGCATTTGGTGAGCTGCTGCCGCCACGGAGCCGACCCAAGAACTTTTGGGGACTGTACCAAACCTACATACACACAAAGGAGCCAGGGGAGGAGATTTCGGCGCAGTCACAAGGGGAGCAGCCGGATTAGGAAGATATAGATTGTCATGCACTATAGGAGTAGTGGAACAGAACGGTAGAGTTGACATGCTATGGAACACGGTGGGAGGCCTTAGGGAAGGTGCTACACACACAGCAGTGCAGGATAGGGGCATCTACTGGGGAGGACGCGACGGAATGCAGAGGTGGGTTGAGAAAACGTACGTATAGGCATCGGGTACACTAAGTTCAAGTTAAGTACAATGCTTAGAATTGATAGACAGCTGCGACACACGAATCCCGGAGGGGAAGCAGGGTGTTGAGGGGGGGGTGTTGTTATGGGGGTGGGGGTGAAAAAGTTAAAAAGCATGATATCTGTTTTCAACTATATGATAATGTGGTGGAATCTACTTGCAGAGTTGAATTGAAAGTGTATCTGGGATGCTTTTCGCCTTTCTGCAGAGTACTTTACAATGCGGTTTGTTGTAACGCCGGCCTGAGAAGGGTTGTAGGCAGGCAAATATGTACACATTGTATCATGTGAATAAAATAAACAAAAAAAAACAAAAAAAACAACTGGCTCTCCTCGGCCTGCGATCAACGGGCCCCCCTAAAACGCCTTAAGACCCGCCGCCTCCATGACTCCAACCGATGGTTCACCTCTGAGTTAAAATTAAAAAACTGGCCCTGAGGCAAGCTGAACGTCGCTGGAGGCTTAGATACTGCCCAACCTTAAAAACACTATACCGTACTTTGCTACACGACTACAAAAAAGCTATTCTTCAGGCTAAATCGGACTACTTCACGTAAAAAATTCTTCTGTCTGCGAACAAGCCCAAAGACATTTTCTCCATCGTTCATGACCTGTCCACATCTGCAAGAGCCACCCTTAAACCTCTCCCTTCACAAGCCCTCTGTTATTCTCTCAATGAGTACTTCATTGATATAATCAGTATTATTAAAGCTAATATCTCTTCTCCTCCACCCAACTTCCACTGCCCTGATCCCTCACCCAAATCTCACTTTCTGGAACAGTTCCCTCTTATATCTAGGGAAAATGTTATCTCTTTACTTACCAAAGACAAATCTGGTTCTCCCACGACAGCTGTCCTGCTCATCTATTAAAAGAGGTCTTTGCTGTTTGTCCTGACCCCCCCCTGGCACTTCTTAACAACTCTCTCTCTTTAGGGACGGTCCCTGACCTTTTTAAATCCGCTAAAATTATTCCCATCTTAAAGAAGGCAGGGGCCGACCCGTCCTCTCCCTCTAATTTCTGCCCTATCTCTCTGCTCCCCTTCTTGGGGAAAATCTTCGAGAGCCATGTCACAGCTTGCCTCAGCTCTTTCCTTGAGAACTCACATGTTCTAGGTCCCCATCAAGCGGGCTTTCGCCCCGTGCACTCGACAGAGTCCGTCATACTCTCTGTGCTGGATGAACTCAGATGTAGAGCCGACACCAATTCTACTCAGGCCTTGGTTCTCCTGGATCTTTCGGCCGCCTTTGACACGGTCGATCATACCATCCTGATCGACCGTGTCAAGAGTGCTGGCCTCCGGGGATCCTACCTGGCCTAGATCTCCTCATTTTTGGAGAACAGTCAGCAGGCCGTTCAGCTTGCCGGCTTCTCGGCAGCCCCTCAACCTGTCATCTGTGGGGTCCCCCAAGGTTCTTCTCTCTCTCCTCTTCTTTTTAATTTGTATATTTTCCCTCCCATCTTTGCTCTTCAAAAATTGGATGTCACAGTATTTAATTATGCTGATAATCTCCAACTTATTTTTAACATCTCCTCTTCTGCCTCAAATTTTCAATCAGTTATGATTTTTATCAGCGACTGGATGAACTCTAACCACCTTAAGCTCAATCCCGATAAGACTGAGCTTGTACTTACCGGCGGTGCCCCCAGTCCCTGGTCCCCCACTTTCTGGCCCCTTTCCCTTGGCCCGCCCCCCTCCCCCTCAGCCCCTGTCAAAAGCCTCGGTATTAAAGTTAGCAGCGACCTTTCCATTCACAATCAAGTCAGTGCGGTGGTTTCATCCTGCTTTCTCAACCTACTTACTATACGTAAAATCTCCCGCTTTTTCTCTAATGAGGCACTCAAACTAATCTTGCTAGCCATGGTTATATCTCGTCTGGATTACGGTAATGCTCTGTACGTTGGAATACCGGCGTGCGAGCTCCGCCGTCTCCAGCTAATCCAGAACCAGGCGGTGAGGTTGGTTTACAAACTTCCCAAACACCACCACATCACTCCGCTTCTAAAAACTTTACATTGGCTCCCACTCACTGAACGCTCCTTTTTTTAAACTTGGCTGTTTGATTTTTAAGGCCTTAGCTGGTTCAGCTCCTGCTTTTGTAGCCGCTAAACTCAAGCCTTATGTCCCTACCCGTGACCTTCAGTCTTCATCTAAACATCTTCTGTGCATTGCCCGCTGTAGAAGGAAGAAACATGGCGGCCTGAGTTTCTCCTTCTTGGCTCCTTCTTTTTGGAATTCTTTACCCCTTAGTATTAGGACCACTGCCCTTTACATGGACTTCCGTAGGGCTCTGAAGTCCTAGCTCTTCTTGCAAGCTTTTGCTGAGTAGGCCTCTCTCCACTCACTCATGTCCTCAGCGCCAAGAAACCGATTGGTCTACGTGCGCTCTATAAGTACTTTCAACTTCAACTGTGTTACTGAAAGTCATGGAAGGGAAAGAGCAGAGCACAGCTTCTGAGAAGCAACCCTGCAAAGCGAAGGCGATATCCACCATGGAGGCAGAAAAACATGTGAAAAATGTCATAACAAACGACAGAAAGTCTGCAACCACAATCTATAACAGTGAAGGGAAACAAATCCGGAACAAATGAGTAACGATAAATTACCCCAAGATAACACCGTCAAGGAGTGTCGCATCCCTTGTAAAGAGCTAAGGGCTGAGGCACAGCCAAGAGACCCCAACCCAGAGGTCTTTAGAGGAGTCAGAAACCCCAAGCAATGAAAAAGGGAGAAGATTATGAGTAGGCCCCACACTGGAATAACCAGGGTGTAGGAATGCAGAAGTACACATGAACCTACCATCCAAGTACCAGAAAGGAAGGAGAGGAACAAATAAAACAAAACAAAACATCCCGCCAGGGAGGAAGTGAAAGAGGACACTCGCAGAAGACAAAGCAACCCGTAGGAAGGCAAGTGCAGAAGACCAAGCTGAAGGTCCTCGCAGAACGGGGAGGAAGGGCGGGCTATGAAGGAATCTGCTGCTAGAATCGTCTCTACCAGATACATCATTACCGAAGTACATCTGATAGAGACTACTAGCCGCAGATTCCTTAACGTAGAATAGATACCCTAGCCATACCCAGAGGGGAGGAAGGTCTGCGAGAGAACCTCACCAGCTTGGAAGAACACAGGGCCCTAACAGGGGATGTGTCATGGGTGCAGGAAGGATGGCCCAGCCCCCACCAAGCAAAAGTAAATAAGAACAAGGAGAAGGGAATGCCAGGATACCACAAGCCTACCCGAGGGGTAAAAGGCATCTGCCAGAGAACCCGGAGGGACAGACAGCACCAAGAGAATACCAAAGGAAGAAAAGAACCACCCGCAAAATCCAAGGAGAAGAGGTGGAAACAGAGGCAAAGCCCGCCTCAGGAGAAAACACACAGAGAAAGGCATAGCTAAACGGGCATCAGCCCCGAGGCAAGGGACAGGGCAGGAACAGCCCCACAGCCAAGAAGCGCATACGTGAGAAGGAAGACACAGTTGCGCAAAGCTCCAGCAGAGCAAGGCACAGGAACACACAGGTACACGCAGAGGCCCACGGAGGTGGACCATAATGACCATGCATGCGCAGCAGCCAGCTGGTACATACTATGAATTAGTGTGCCCAGAACAAGCAGAGCGCACGATTAAGTCAGAGGCAAGGGAACCCCAGAACAAGCCAAAGAGAAGGACCGTGCCAGTGGCACAACCCGGCCCACAAAGAGAAGTGGGACCGGCCAAAAGAAAAAGAGGAGAAGCGAGAAATATGTAGCACAGACCTAAAGCCGTCAACCAGAACATAGGAGAACACCAGGAATATCCTAGTCACCCTGGCAAACAAGGTGGAGGACCAGGCCGAAACGTCGGATAATAAGGTGGAAAAACCAAGACACAACGCCGTAGACAGTATGACAAAAGCCAGTCTGGCGATCCAAAGGCTGAAGAGGGAAGGCAAAACGCACAGAAGCAGATATCCTGCAGGAACAAAGGGCAAAACATACGACAGGCAAGCCCTATAGAAGGATAAAAACACCATCTGATAATGAGCAGGACAGAACCTGGAGCAGCGCAAGCGGTGCTAAGGCGGAAGAAAAAAGACCACACCAAGCGGTATACTGTGGCGCCAGGAAATGCGAGGAACACGAGAAGGTATCCACACCCGCCCAGCTTACGACAGAGCTATACAAAAGCCAACAAGTACCCCACCTAGGGTATGACACGTCCCAAAACAAAACAGAGGAACATCTCTTAGGGAAACCCGCAGCCGAGGTCAAGAACATAAAAGACCTGTGGGTATCACCACAGACAGCTTACCAATCATCCAAAAAATACACAGATGGTCCAACCTGAGGACCTATACGGCTTCACCAAAAGTAAAAAAACACACCACAGAAGTTGAAGGGCTGTACCAGCAGCCAAAGGTACAGAGGGGCCAACTTAAGGACCCGGAAGGCATTGCCAGCCACAGAGGGACCAACCGAAACACTAGGCCCAAAGAGAAAGGTGGGATAAATGCCTCCCATAAGACACCTGAGGACCAACAAGCCAAAGCTTACTGAGGGGGAGGATGACGGAGCCCCGTAAGGAGTCGTTGAATAGCGGAGTCCGGGTGGGTGGTAAATAAAAGAATCCCATCAAAGGGCAGGTCAACAAGACGCTCCCGTATATTCTCGGGAAAGACGCTATCCCGCAACCAAGCATGGCGGCGGAGGGCCACAGAACTCACCATAGCGCGGGCGAGAGAATCAGACATCCCAGGCTGAACGGACAATAAATGCAGCTAACTCCCGACCATCCAGCACATGGTGCCACAGATCAGAGCGGACACCTTCGTGGGAGGTGCGAGACAGAAGGGACTCTGCGGAATCCCATAGGTCAGAGGAAGCCATGGCCAACACACAAAGTGTGTTGAGTGCGCGCAGAGCAGCACTAGTGGAAGCGAAAATGTTACACCCCCAGGAGTCCAACCACCGTGACAGAGGGGAAAACACAAAAAGCAAGGAAGGAAAAGCAATCTGAAGGACAGGGCCCTGGGCAGACTGGATCGTGCGGGGTAGGACGGTGGCGGAGGCGCTGAGGTACCGGATCCTCCATAGCAGGAAGCTCCCAGGCCCCCAGAAGTTGTGGAGCGAAGCTTCAAAAGGAAGAAGCGGCTCCCCTCCACCAGAGCTCTGGTGGGGAACCTCCAACAAGTGGTCCGTTGGGAGTGGAGCGACCGGGTAGCCCATTTGCAAAATGCCTGTGACCGTGGAGATAGCCCGGACAAAGGCCACACTCTCCTCCGTAGGGCGACGTGGTGGAGAGAGCAACTCTTCCGTGGACGAAGGTTGCTAACTAAGCCGCCCGTCCCCGTGCCCTGCAGGAGGAAGAAACAGCCAGCCCCTGTAGTATGGAGGACCCATGGACGAATGAGGGGCCTGAGGGTCTCCGGAGAAGGCAGAGAAGCCTGCTGTGCAATCAACAGCAAGGTGCAGAAGAGCGGGTCTGGGGGCTGTGGACACGGAGACGGCATAGAACCCGCCCTGGAAGCCTCTGGGGAAAAGGCAACGATGCGGCACCCCAGTCTCCGATGAAGAGGAGACAAGGAGATGCCAATCCTCCAGAGAGGAAGGGGCATCCGGAGAAGAGTCGACGATCCGGCGCCGGGGAGTCCGCCATGGGCACCGGTGTGTCCTCGATCGGCGCCGAAGTGTCCACCAGGGGTGTGAGTCGACCTCCACCACCACGTGCCTTTTAAGGAGAAAGGGGAAGGGTAGGAGCCGAAGCGGCCAATGAACGGCGCAGAAAAGGCAGCGGCTCAACCTCCGAGGCAGCCGCCTGCGCATAGGACCGAGAGGGACACGGGGAGGCGACCCGGGTCCCGGCCAAACGACCGCGGCGCCGCTAGGGCCGGGGAGGAAAGCCTTCGGCACTGGAAAGGTGTCGTCTCGGCCTCCGGTAAGAGCCGCCTGCCCAGAGGACCGAGGGGGCCCTGCACGTGGTGAGGGATCCGTGGACGTCTCAGGAAGAGGAGGGGGGCCCAAAGAAGCCTGCAGAGCCGTAGCGTAGGCCTTTATTTGGGCCCTTGTCGCCCCAATGCCAGGAAACGGCAGATAGGGTGGTGACTGGCGAGGGCGCACGTCCCGAGAGGAACCCGCGCCCTCTGCAGAACGAGGACAGGGCCTCGGTGACAAGCTGCAAGACTTACCAGTGGGCGAGCGACACCCGTGGGGCCTTGGTGAAGGACAATGCCGCAACCGGAATCGGCGGCTTCTGGACTCTTCCAAGGAAGGGGAAGGACGCGGTGACAAGACCGATCTGGACAAGCGGGCCGAAAGCAATTTCATCCGGGGCTCCCGCCAGGACTTCGACTTGAGATGCTGACAAGCTTTGCAGTCCCTAGAATCATGGTGCTCGCCCAAACACCACATACAAATAGGGTGAGGGTCCGTCGCCGACATCTGACGCGTACAAGAAGCACTCGTCTTAAAACCTGAAGGCATTGCACACTTTTCCCAACGCAAAGGCGTTAAAGGAGGCCTGAAAACAGGTCAAGGGAACTCACTCAGGAAACCGCGTTGCACGCAGAAAAGAAGGAAAACTGAAGTCAGCGCGCCGGGGTGGGACTTATGTGACCTCGTTGAGGTCACGTCCGCGGACAGCGTCAGGGCGGAGTCGCATGGTGCCACCCCCTCCCCCGCCAGTTAGCAGGGATGTTGTGGCAAAACATTTTTCGGATCCAGTCTCACGCCTGGGGATAATTCTATGTTAAGGAATTCTACGTTAAGGAATCTGCGGCTAGTAGTCTTTATCAGATCTAAATCCTCCATCTCTTCCCACAGTCGGTGACTATACTTATTTAAGAGCGTGTTGAATTACCAATGTTTCACTGTGTGGCCGCTGAGCTTTCAATCTTCCTTCCCACCTAATTCTGTTTTTGTAGAAGGGTGTGGTCATTTTCTATTCCTGTTTTAATCCTTTCTCTTCTTTGAGCTGGTCTTAATTCATACAGGCCTTGGGATCCTAAAAGACACTAAAGCGTCCTGGAAGGACTGTTACCTTTTAATTAATCGAGCTATCGCCATATTGAATGCCTGTCTTTTTATTCTGCTCCACGAATCCTTGATATCTTTTGTTGTTCAAGAGGTTTTGCAACAGCAGTCTTTTTTTCCTATGTTAATTACCTTGTTCGCCTTTTGACTCCGATGCTCTTCCAAAGTCAGACTGACGCTGTTTGGCTTTTCCATTCCAGCGGCTTTTGGTTTGGATACTTAAGAAAGGAACCCCTTAGTATCTTCCTTGACTGGCAATTGTTTCGGTGTTGAGTGCTTGCCTGTTATTTTCTTTGATCACATTGATAACTTAGTGGATGTATTGTGTCTGTGTTTTCTCAGAGTCCAATTTCCTTTGTGTCATAATAGGCTTATGATCTTAGTCTGAAAGTTTTCACAGAGACTAAAGGCTCTACATTTCATAGGCTATTTTGTGGTACCCTGAATCAGACTAATATTCCTCCTGATCCTCCTCTGATGCCCGTTTCCTCCAAAAAGGAGCCCTTTTTCTTTGGTCCCAATGTAGCAGAGTCAATTTACATTTCAGTTTCTGTCCAGTAGGCCAAAAAAGTCAGCTCTGTGTTTTAAATTATTTGGCTTAAACAGCTAACATATTCTTCGACTTGTGGTCGTTTTGGAAGACGGAATATATACAACAGGTCTAAGTCATTTGATGTAAACTTCAAATGGCAGTTTTAACCCAATTTAAATTACATGGATTTAATAATGGCTTTGAGGCGACTAATAGTTTACTGCACTAGTAGTAGTTCTCTAACCTGGCTGAATATCACAGTGTACAAGCATTGGTAAAGCTAATAGTTCTCATCTTTGGGACCTATTTGCTTCGCCAATGCTTTCTGATGACGATGTACAAGTGAGTTGGTGGTATTATTAAGCAATTTTATATGACCAGCATTCAACCCCCTCCCAAAAACTATGGTCGGTTACGACAGTATTTGGCTAGTTCTACTTCGCTCAACCCCCCCCCCCCCAAAACAGGGGGTAGTAGCACTACTTAAAGCACAGCATGTGATTCTAAAAGACAATCCCACTGCAAAGAAAAAAAAGAAAGAAATGGGTAGTTACTTAATCCTAATTTGACAGCTGGAAACTCAGCCTAGATTCCCATGCAACCCACCCCAGTTAAGGAGTGCAATTAGTGATACCATAAACAAAAAAAATAGATTAGAAGATGGAGGATAGGTTTTAAGGCAATGTGAAATTCCGTTGGACGTCATGCGGAGTCATACTGACTCCATCTATGGTCGACACCCCCTGTAAAAAAGAAAGGTTTATAGATAGTTGTCTGGACCCAACCATTAGAGGATGGAATAAAACACTTAGAAGACGTTTGAAAAAACACAAGCGTCTTCCTCCTGTTGGCAAAAATATTTTTTTGGGGCAGTAGAGAAGGGGGTGAGCCAAAAGTGGACTCCTTGAAGGTGATCACAGACTAGTAGTGGGTTGTGCAAGGGACCCACAGGCTGCAGTCCCTCTGCAACAGATTTTCAACAAGTGTGTGGTAAATGAGGGCTTGAGTCAAAAAGGATGTCCGAGTTCTTACAAAGCATCAGAATTGCCACGGTTCAACCAAAGTGAACCAAATGAAAAAGTTACCCTTTATAACAATTTTTCTGATGGAGACTTTAACTGCAGACTTTGTGAATATTGCCCAAGTGTCAGTGAGGAGCAGAGCCGCATAAAAGCACAAATCATACAAGCAGACATCAGAAGCTGTTTGTGACCTCAGATGCGCAGCCCAGGAGCAGACTTGCATGACAAGTGTGCACATCTCTATTTTTTTTTAGATGTGAAGAGAGTCCAGTACACTGATAGGGAAGGCAGGTGGTCCGGAAGGAATCCACCATAAAAATTGTTACAGAAAGTAACTTGTTCTGATGGATACATCCAACTGCAGATTACTCACCTTGAAAATGAATACCATAGCAGTACAGTACCACCCAAGGTGGTGGGTCTGAACTTACAGACCAAAATGTCCTGCAAGACTGAGTAAGCAAAACGTCCCTCACGATGAACTAGACCGATGAGGCAGTAGTGCTTCATGAAAGCAGGTAGTGACGTACACATAGTCAACTGAGAGATGTCCAGTACAGGCACTCAGCCTGCTAATGCAGTGGTAACAGCTTTGGCCCTGAGCCCACAAGACTTCTGGAAGCTGCTTTTTCACCAGTTCATAGCATTTTTATGCAAAGAACAATCCATCTGGAGATGCTCAGTTTTTGCACTGCCTTGTTCTTCTTTGCTCTGGAACACCTTACAGAGAGCACATTGTCAACTTGATGTTCCCAGGTATGACTGATTTAAAGGCTTAGTGCCCTTTGGCGGTCCAAACAATGAAGTCTCCCTTTCTCCTTTGAGGGATGAGGTGGAGAAAAGAATGTAGGAAGGGTGATAGCCTGCCCAACATGAAACAGAGTGACCACTTTCACTAGAAAGGAAGTTCGGTTCCTCAACACATACTTCTATGGAAAGGGAGTGGTATAAGGTAGGATGAAAGAAAAAGCGTGCAGCTCGCTCACACGCATAGCCGATGTTATGGCTGTCTTGAATGTCAGATGTCTCAAGAGGCAACTATGCAGTGGCTCAAAAGAGGTAAACATCAAAAAGTGATGGCTAGGTTTGAGTCCCACTGAGACAAAGCCGAAAGATCTGCTAAGTAGCCCTTAACAGTGCCCAAAGCAAGTCCTTGCTGGGCTAGGGGTAGATCGAACAAACAAAACATCAGGCAACTTTGCCTGTAATGGGTCCATTTGTCGGGTGCTGCACCAATCCACACATTTCTCCCACTGACTAGCATTCACTGATTTGGTAGAGGAACGCTTTACTGTCAAGATGACATTGACCTTCGGGAGAAGGTCAAAGTAGGTGAACTGTCACCGCTCAGCCTCCAAGCGGGGAGATGGAAATAGTGAAGGTCCGTGTGCAGCACCTTTGCCTACTGCTGCAACAGACTATCCTCCCAAAATGGCAGCTTGATCGGAGGACAGATGCTCATGCACTTTAGTTCCTGGTCCTCCACTCAACTGGACCAATTTGGGCCTATTGGATGACTTGGGGATAGAGATTCTTGATGATCTTCAAAACCTGAGGTAGGAGAGGCAGTGACAGACTGACATGAATACAAGATTCCATAGCTCCACTCTAGATGAAATGCAACTCGGAGAGACGGCTGCTTAGGGAAATCCAAGGCGCAAAAAAAGATCAAGCTAGGGTTCTCCCCACTGCTACAACATGCCCTGTGCTACCTTGGCATGCAACTGCCAGTCGTGATCTGCTAAAAGCCTGCTCATAAGTTGGTTTGCCCTGGTAATTAAAGATCCTGCCAGGTTGTTTACCATCAAAGAAATACTTTGGTGATCCAACCCCTTCCAGAGGCCTAGAGCATCCTGACACAGGGCCCAAGACCCTGCCCTCTAGGTGCAGTATTATATGTCAGCGGGGTTGTCCATGATCACCTGCACCAGCCTTCATTCGATGCTGGGCAGAAAGTCCTTCAAAGCCAAGTGAATCACCCCAAACTAACTGATGTGGAGTTGAGTCTCCACCAGAGACCAGAGGAGACTGATCTCCAACTCTCTCAGAGGGCTTCACCAGCCCAGCATTGATGCATCTGTGACCACTGTCTGCTCTGGGTGGGGTAAGGGGAAGGGTCTGCCTATAATCCAATGTCGGTCTAGTAGCCACCATTGCAGATCTTTTACAGTCTTCTCGAAGATCTGCATATACTCCAACAGATTTGCCGGATTTTGTAGCCACTGGGATTTTATGTCCAACTGCAGAGCCCACATGTGCCACCTGGTGTTTTTGGCCAGTGAGATGCAGCCAGCAAACAACTCCAAGAGCTTTAGAGTCATCCGTAACGAGAACCAGGAAAGAAGCTGAAACATTGTGATAATAGCCTGAATGGCAATGGGGTCGGGGGGGATGCTTGAGCACAAGTATTGGGAGTAACACACAATTCCATTTTCGGAGAACTCGCTCTATGGGCCCATTGGCTCAAAGGGGCTGCACTTCCTGCTGCAAGATAGACAGGTGGTCCTCTGTCAGCCTCCATAAAGGTGCAGCCCAGCAGAAAGAAATGGGAAGGCATAGCCCTGATGGATTTGAAGGACACATTAATTTGAAGTGATAGCAAGTAAATATCTGATGCTACCTCCGACAGGATGGCTGTGTTACTGCAAGGACACAATGAAGCAATTTGGTGGTTGCAGCTGCTGGAGATGTGGGGGACTGAGCTGCATGTTGTCCCTGTAGTCAAACGCGGTCTCCGAAAACTGCTTCCCCTGAAAGGAAAAGGTTGAAAGGCCTGCTGGGCAGGCAGAGGAGACTGGTGCTGGTGAAATGGAAAGCCTTAACTGTAGCCACAAACAGGAAAAACCGCTGGTGATATTGTATGAGGTAGCAGAAAGGCCCAGCAATATGCTGTGGCTCTGCTCTCCTTGAACTGTTCCAAGGCAGAGTCCGCTTTCTCACCGAAAAGACAAGAGCTGTCAAACTGCATGCTCATTAGGAATGCCTGGACATCGCCAGAGTAGCCCAAAGACCTAATCCAGGCATGGTGCCAAAGAGCCACAATTGTACCTACCCACTGCTCACCCTAAACAATTGCTCATCTCCAATACAGAGCAAATGACAAATTTTATCTCACTGCGACCCTCCTGAATAGCCTAGGTGACACTCGAGGGTCGTCTGGAACAGCTGACAAAACTGGTGCCATGGTATCCCAAAGGGCATGAGAACAGCTGTCCGGGAGAGAGCTGGCATGCACAGACCTTGGGGCCAGGCTTATGGATGAAAAAATATGTTTCTCAAATCTGTCTTTTCTGTTTTATTAACCATCAGAAGGGTAGGAGGAAAGGCTTTGGCATTCATTTTGCTGGTAGATGCCTATATCACAAGGCTCCCTGCCATTGGATGTGGAGTAAGAAAGGCTGTGTCGCCTGGTGCAGGGCAATGGGCAACCTGCCTGTTATGGGCAGACAAAAGGTTTGGACTAAATGCCCAAAAGTGTACCTATAAGAGCTTAATTAATTGTTAACAGTCGCTCTGTGGGAGCCGGACCAAGTCGAAATAGTTCTGTCAATACATTAGTCTGAACTTGCACGGTTGTTATAAATCTAGAACTTTTGCTGCCCTTCGCATAACAGTGAAGTAGGCACTTTCATCCGTGACAGGACTAGGTGGGACGCAAGGTCAGTATCTGGGGAAGTATCCAGCCCATCGGCATCCTGCAGTTCTTCATACTAGGTTTCCTCCTCACACTGGGGAACCCAGTCATCCTCTTCATCAGAGTTATCATGCCCAAGAGTCAGTTCTGAAATATTTTCTAAGTCTGGGGCCTACCATGTGGTAAGGGCAAGGTATCTCAATCTGAAGGGTTGCTCAGTAGGTGTGTGCCGGTTGGAGCTGGGCACGACCCCGGTCAAGTTGGATCCAGCTAGGAACCGGATAACACTATGGGTTGTACATTCTATTTCGGCGCCAACGACGTTGATGCAAAAGGAACTGGTACAAGGATTGCCCCGGAACTGAAGTCGGCGCTGGTCCTGAGCCAGATGCACATCCAAGAGGCACAGATGGCCTAGAGGATGAACCCACTGTCGGCCACTCAACTGGACACTCTCGTAGATCCCTAAGGACCGAAGGCGCACCAGTGGGAGCAGGTAAAGTAAAGGCCTGAACTTGCTGGAACGTCACTAACGGACCTGGAAATTTACTGTGCCCCAGGACCAAATTCTCTGAGCAAAACTAGGAGGCACACTGATGCCCTCACACCTCTCTGAATTTTGAGAGTGGCAGGAAGAGACAGACTTTGCTGCTTTGACTTCTTGTGCTTTCCTTCTTGGTCTTACCAGAAGTCTTCAGCTACGATGTAGATCTGCCTCAGGAACGACTTCATGAGTGAGACCGAAACCTTCCTTTCAACTTCACTTGTTCTTGTGTTTGGCGATGTAAAGTTTGAACTCACAGTCCTATATGGCCTTCGGATTAATCTGGGAGCAGTCATTACAATCCTGGAGTCGTGCTGCGACCCCAGGCACCAGAAACAGACTTTGTGAGGGTCAGTCACAGACATCAATTTGCCACAATCCTTAAACAGTTTAAACCCTGTTTTAGGGGTTGTCATTTTCCCTTGCACACCAGATAATTTTTTGTGAAAAAAACATTCATCAAAAGCCCAAGGAGAAGATCCGGATTAGTGTATGCAAGCACGGAAAGGATGTCAGCATGCATGGGTGGCTCTTACATACGACCTCTATCGTCATTTTCAGAGATGAAAGACGTCAGTGCGTAGCAACAAAAAGCACATCAACTGGCGTGCAGGAGTTCTGCTTTTAAAGTTTTCAGATTTAGTCCGATGCCTGGGGAATATTCACACTGTGAGGTATTTGCAGTTGAAAATATTCATTGGAAAGTGAATCGCGTTCCACGTTGTATGATTGATGCTCTTTTTGCCCACAGGACTGTGGAAGTCACGTCAACCAAGCACTTAGGCCAAGGGGTTCTAAACAGAAAGGTGGTCATAACCAGGTATAACGCCTTTTTGCCATTGTACTGTTTGAGTCCCATATTGTGAATAATACCAACATCTAGGGTTTAGGCATGGAAAATTACTGAGTGTGGATGTCTTTAGCTTCTATGCAGAACTCCAATTTCTTCTCCATACGTCATCCTTAGGCCCACAAAGGACCTAACCATAGATTGTATTCTCCCATTGTGTGAAGTCAACCCAAGTATGTGTAATGTCATATTTGTACAAACCACAGAACTAATGGGTTTGAAAGGTCGAAGCCTCATTTCAATGGTAGATTGTGTGCTATACAAATACAAAATAACTAACAATAAGCATAATAAGGACTAAATTAAAATCCCAAGTTGGTATTGGACCAGTGCGAGGTGGTATTCATCTTTAACCCTACCCCAATAACAGGTATTTGAAAATAGAAAGATATTCCGTGCTTTGTAAACAAGACAATACTAACTCGCCAAATGTGTATATCCTGATGTGTAAGTGAAGTAAGATAACTTACTAAGGAATGTCTTTCACCTTTGCTTACAAAGGGTTAGTGTCCATTGATATGCAAATTACTTTCACTTTGCTTTCAAATAGGCCAGGATGATTCACTAGCATGCCATATTGCAAAGTTCAGTATCTTTGAATCCAGATGTAAATCAATTGTCTTTGTGGATGAGAAGCCTGTATTGATATGTACCCACAGCTGACATACCCAAGTTGAAGTACCTAGGAACACATTTGATGGTGCTTGTTCCGCACTACGTGTGGTAGAAATGGTAAAGGCGGAAAGTCTATGCAAATAATCGGACACATTTTTCCCACTTTGCCTTAGAGCAAACTGATGCATGTCTGGCTTGCCCGATTTTTAGGAATTACATTATTCTCCCACTAGTAGGCCTGTCAAGTCTCTTTCTTGCTTAACAAGTGAGGTAAGTTGTTGTTCATCCCAGGCATGCTAAGAGGTGAATGTCCTTTCTGAAAGCTGAATCACCCATACTAGCAAAAACAGTAGACAAGCGTGTGTTCTTGCTATAGCAGGCAGTACACCATATTTTGTTAGATCAAGGCTTCTTTGCTATTTTTCCGATTGCCATGAGTGCCAATACCTCAGCCCTTAGTGCTAGCTGGTTGATCTGTTGGACGGTAACAATGTTGGTATACTAACTGTATGGAGATGTGTGTCCATATTAGATTCCCCACACCACCCTTCCCGATATATTAACTGCAAAACCTAAATACTAATCAGTAGTTCTTTTATTATAAGTTAAGACAGCAAGACTTCCTGAAAAAATATTGGTAATTCAGGAAAATGAAAGACATCTCCATGCTGCAGTTTCTAGCCAAACAGTACAATAAAAACCGGTCAATTGGAAACTTCAGTTCCCCATTTTTAATTAACTTTGCCAGGCTAGTTTTCATCAAGGAATGGGCATAGAGGCAGTGGTTTTTGTGCTGGACTACCTGCTTAGGTTGCGATATCAGTGCACCGGTTTTAATGGATCCGTTCACAGCCTTCAACATCGTCAACCACCACAGTCTGCCACAGTATTCAACAGACTAGAGGTGCACTGCCTAGAAGAGAATACATCCTCTCTGGTCATACCTAGGTGGTGCAGCAGCCTTAGTTTACCTCATTTGGCAAACCAAATGTGTCTTATCTTCCTTGAGCTCATCACATATACATTTGGGAAACAGAAATTGCTTAGTTCTAATATTTGCCACGGATCATAAATTTCCGTGACAGATTGTAATTAGATACCAAGTGAATGAGCAACTATGAATCGCAGATCGTTAAGTAATCATGGTTTCCTGTAGCAATGATAGAACTTCTTCAAGGGATTGGAGATGGAATGTGATGGGTCTTAGTCCTTGTAGGTGCGGAAGTACTCTGAATACTACCTGAGCCTTTAACTAAGGGGTCCTTTTTATTTGTTCTAACAACCATTTCAATATCAAGGCCACCGTTTCTTATATGAATGATAGCAACTGGACATGTTTTATTCTGGTCTATCTCAGGAACTCATGAGGCGTGAATGTTCTATTTCTATGGAAAGTCTGTAGGTGATTGTGTCAAGAACCTACCTGTCTAAGAACATCTCTGGCATGTGGAAATACCTTGCTTGCCCCTCATCATGCATCTTGGTACCCAAGGAAAAACAGAAAACTGTAAACTTGTTGCTGGAGACCCCACACATTTTACATAATCCCCCAGGGCAGGAATAGCTTTCGCCCCAGAGGAACAAGTTACTTACCTTCAGTAAAGCCTTATCTGGTAGAGACAGTCTAGCCGCAGATTCCTTACCTTAGAATTCTCCCAAGGCATCAGACTGGATCTGGAAAATGTTTCCCCAGCAGTACCCCTGCACATTGGTAGAGGGTGCTGTGCGACTTCGTACTGAAGTTGTTCACATGAGACTCCTGCGTGCATATAAACCCCTCCCGACGCGCTGACGCCAGATTCTTCTGCGACTATTTACCACGCCAAAAACACAGAGCTATCATAGAAGCTGGCTGTGGAATCAGTGTGTCTTAAAGAATAAATACCTCTTTGAATTAATTATTACTAAGCCAAAAGGCACGGTATGCAAGTACCAAAAAAGGGATCTTTTAGGTGAAATGGAAACAGTTCGAAGAACGAGGAGGGCTGATGGGTCGGTAAGGAATCTGCGACTACACTGTCTCTAACAGATAAGGCGTTACCAAAAGTAAGTAACTTGTACTTCTGTTATATCTAGCCGCAGATTCCGTACCTTAGAACTGATGCCCAAGCAATACCAACCCTGGAAGAGGGTCTGCAAACTGATCATATTTAAAGTCCCTGAATAGAAATAGCCGGTTTATAAAAATACAGACAAGACAGGATGCTCTTAGAAATTAGGTAAGAGCATACACTTCACCCTAAGAACCGAGGCAAAAAACACAGGCAAATAAAGACATAAAGATGGTGAAAAGCATGATAACAGAGTTAACTATGACAGAGGAACAGACAGGTGTCCGTAGACAATATTGACTATAAAAACAATAGCAGGTCATTCCCAAGGTAGGATCTGACTCATGGTTGGCCGGGACTTAGGAGCCAAAATGCAACCGCCAATGCCACTAAGCTACAGGGCCTTGACTTAGAAAACCATAAAGGCGGAGAAACATGCTCTGCAAAACACGAAGAAAATGGGCCCAAGAACCAAACCTATGGGCTACTTGGGCTCGGAAGGCCAAAGGCAAGAGCAAATGCATTAGAGGCAAACCGGTCTTCAGAGACTCTGAAAAAAGGAATCGTAGAATAGATCCACGGTGGAGGAGCACAGATAAATACAACCACAGAAAAACTCGAAGACTATAACAAGTATTGACAAACGCAACGCTTGCCTGAAGAAAAAAGTCCCAGAGACAAAACAACACCAATGGGATCATTCAACGCATAGAATCCATAGAGATGGAAAGAAGAACTACTGCATACATAGTGACTAATTGAAGACGAGACTACAAGATAAGAAGGTAGGGTAAATCCGCATAAGCTATACGTAAGCCTTGTTTATGAAATGTAGCATAACGTATTTAAAGATATACACACACACACATACATAGATGCATATCGAGCATGATCATCCAATGATAAGGCATATCTGACAGAGCAGAAGATCAGACATAGTAAAACAGTCTCATATGGACTAAATCCCCACAAGGGGAACAGTCAAAAAATTGAACCAAGAAATGAAAGCTAAGCAACAGAATAGATGTGAGTTAAAGAAAAACAACAATTGTTAATTAAAGGAAAAAATGTTCCACAGGAAGGGGGGGGGGGGGCATACAAATTATTGTTGTTGTTGATAACTTTTATTTCGGTCGAACGACCATAAAAAGTGCATATAAAATACACTAGCACAAACAATAAAACAATAAATAGTGATAAAATGTTAAAAAGAGAATTAAACTGAGTTATCACAATACAAGATGTTAAAAACTCTATATACAACAATCAAGCTAAAAAGGTGTATCTCCTGCGCCACATATTAAATAAATAACGAGAGACCGCAAACACAATGGGAGGATGTGTATCATATGTCAATATCCTACAAGCCTGCATAAAGTGCAGAAGTCCCAGGTTCTTGCAGATCGGTGTTAGCCAACGTTTTCTAATCGCAGAATAGGCAGGGCAGAAAAACAGCACATGGGTTACGTCCTCAGTTTTGTAGCTACATGCTGGGCAAACTTCATTCTTAGGATTTAACCATTTAGATGTAAAAGACCTAACTGGAAGAGTGCCATGCCTTAACTGTAGATACAACTTTCGAGCAACTGGGGGTTCGATTAGGTCCATGAATTCCTCAACTTTAGGTTCTGGTTTAGCTAGGAGGAATTCAGATGTCAGCTTACCCAGTGATGCGGAGCTCATTAATAATTGATAGTTTGATATACGTATCTGAGAAAGAAGTTCCTTCTTAGATATCCCAAGGCAAAAAATCTCAGGGGTTTCCCACAATTCAGGAAAACCTAAATGGGTACTAACAGCACTAATTTGCTGAAGCCAAGGGATATTTATGTTTTTAAGAAGGGGCAAGATCTCAGAGAATTCCGCTCTATACGCATCCAATTCAGGAACTGACCACAACCTCTTCCAGTACATAATTGGCCTAGCACTAATGATCTCCTCTATTGGCAACATGCCAAGATCAAATCTAAGGGGGATCAATGGCGTGCTAGAAGGTAGGCCAACTAGATTTCTAACGAAAGACTGCTCCACCTTTTTAAATTTCATTATCTGCTTGTGCCCCCAAAGTTCAGCCCCATAGGTTGCTGCCGACCTAGCCTGACGGCAATATATCTCTAGGGCTGGGGACACCGGCCTAAAAGTAGACGCCCTGAAAACCTTACTTATGCCCCCGCTAGCTGGGATAACTTAAGTGTGGATTTAGCAATCTGTGTATTCCAACCAAAATTCTGTTAACGTGACACCCAAATAAACAAATGTTTTAACCCTTTCAAGGGGAGTACCATGTAAAACAGGGTTTGGGCGTACACGTTTAGGGGGATTAAAAATCATAAATGTTGTTTTACCAAGGTTGATTTCCAACCCCCTCAGGTCACAAAACTCCACAAAACCATCAAGTATTCTCTGAATGCCCGATGATGTTCTAGACAACAACAGAGTGTCGTCTGCGAACATCAGAGCGGGCACTCTACCTGTAACTAGTTTAGGGGCATCGTTATTTTCTACACCATTCAGATGTTCCACAAGGCCATTTATGTAGAGGCTGAATAACGTTGGCGCCAGAACGCACCCTTGGCGAACTCCTTTTTGAACAGGGAATTGATCTGTGAGTTCGCCATGCGTGCCACACCTCACCTGGGCAAAATTATTTTCATGAAGCCTGGAAAGAATAGTTAGCAGATAGGGCGGGAGGCCCAGGTCTGCTAGTACTCTCCACAATTTTTCACGCGGAACTAGATCAAAAGCTGCCCGCAGGTCCACGAACACAAGGTAGAGGCTGCCACCCTCCACCTTAGCTGTCTTCCAGTACAGGACCTGCAGGCGAAATATTTGATCTAGAGTGGAGGTACCAGACCTAAAGCCTGCCTGGAGTATATACAGTATCCCATTATCCTCAATCCACCCTAAGATCCTATCAAGGATAACCCTTCCCATCAGCTTTTGTGATGTATCGATTAGGCTGATCGGTCGATAATTAGAGGGGGTTAATGGGCAGCCCTTTTTTAAGACAGGCACAATTTCAGCTTCTAACCAGGTGGGGGGCAAGTCATCTCCCAGTAGGATGCCATTTAACAAAACAACCAAATAGGGGGCCCAGATTTTCGGTTGCGTCCTAAACAAGTCCCCTGGCAGTTTATCCAAACCTGGGGCCTTATTAGGAATCAACTTGCCTATAGCTGTCTCTACCTCAGCCAGAGTAAAGAATTCAACTGGGGCGGGGCGTAAGGGAACAGTAGTTAGCCGTCCCCGTTCGGCCCTACTAATGCTCCCAGGCTGCTGAGGTTCAAGAATAGTAGCAGGCTTTTCACCAGGCTCAGCAATGCCATAAAGATCGCAAAAGTGGCTTTCCCAAATTGAAGGGGCAATATTCGGAACAAATGCGGGAGTATGCCCATTAAATCTAGTTGCAACTATAGACCAGAATGATTTGAAATTGTTGGTACTAAGCGCGGATCCCAATTCCTCCCACATAGAGGCCTCCCATTCCTTCTTGGCGTCACAAATTGCCTTTTTGTACATGCTGCGATGGGCCCAAATTTCCTCCCTATTATTAGATTTTATTGCTGTGAGGAGGGCCTTTTTGGCCTTACGACATGAAGCGTTTAACCATCTAGAAGTTGCAATTCGAGGGTGATTTAACTTTCTCACCGGGTACAAAGTGTCTTTGAGTGCAACAGACAATTGAGTATGTATTTCAGAAGCCCTGCCCAAGTGGCCGAATTTCCCCATATCTTCAATGAATGGAATAACAAGCTCATATAATTCGGCAAGTTTGCTAGTGGACATCTGAAGGTCTGGCCATTTGACCCTGCGCCTACAGTTTGTTATTATTAAAGGCACAATGGTGAAATGTTCAGCCAAAGTTTGGCATTTCAGCCCAAAGCTCCCCGGTTTAAGTGACAGGACCAAAGCATTATGATCACTGTCTGATCTTTCAATGACCCTGAACTCATGCAACCTTTCCCAATGCCTGGCCTCAATAAAAATGTAATCGATTACTAAGGTGCTAATTTTTGATCGATTAAACGTATTTTTCCCTGGTCTATCAGGGTCCACGCTCCCATTACAAGCTCACAATGATGTCGCTAGCGAGAATGACTGCAATTGCAGAACCAGGGGAGTCCATGCCTTGACCCGAGTGATCAATGGGTCAGGAATAGCCCACAATAAGTCAACCTCATCCGGATTGCTCAAATTCGGATCCATGAGTGGCTCAAAATGACAATTGAAGTCTCCACACAGGATTAGCACAGTGGATGAATCAATCGATTGGATAAAGGTTAACAGGGTCTCAATAACCTCTGACTCAAGGCCCCGACTAACTGGCCTTGAGTATACATTGATCAGGGCAATGTCCGGCCCGTTTAACATACTCAGCAGCACGCACTGGACATCTATTGAATTAGTTAAAATTTGAGATGCCTGAACTCCTAAGTGCGTGCCGACCCATATAGACAGCCCGCCCGAGTGCCTGCCCCTCTCACCCATACTTGCCAAGATGTCGTATGTTGCGAAGCCCTGAACCCTACTTTCTTTTAGCGCCCAGGTTTCCTGCAACATACAAATGTCGTGTGAGGCCATAAAAGAGCCCCACTCCGGGACGGGCAATTTATTCCCAAGACCCGCACATTCCAGGAGATAATTTTAACATGGGCAGCCGACAAATCTTGCTTAGTTGGTTCACAGTCCAAGGTACCAGAAAAATCATTGATAATAGAAGTGGTAAGAGCTGTCCCCAACTCAGGGTCGCAGTTCAGTGGTGGGTAGTCATCAGGAGAAATAACAATAATGGGTTGGATAGTTTGTTCTGGTGCCAGGGCTTGCACTAGAGGACTAGGTTTAGGATTTACATCTAGGTTCTCATTTGTAGATCGCATATTAGTGGGGACCCCCGTTTGCCAATCACATTCGTCAAAGCCTGAGAAGGCATCAAACCTATTTGTGACTTCCAACGGGGTAAATGGTAACAGATGGTCCATCCTCCCATTTCCTTGCAGATGGTCCATCCTCCCAGTTCCGTTTCTATGGCTCCTGAAAGGTACGGTTTCCCACCCAAGTACATTTTCAGCAGTCATAAAATTAGGTGCCTGCATCATATACCGATTGTTAAATGGTATAGATGGTTTAATCTGCGGGCATGTTAATACCCCAGGATGGAAAGTAGGGTTCACTAGTGATTTCGGATAAAAATAAGTCAGATCACAAGGAGCGATGGAATCACCGACGCTCCCTGGGGTCCAACCTAGAATACATCTAACAGCCCTGGGATCTTTGAAATTGATGACAATTAGATCTCCCTTTATGTTTTTCACTCTACTTCCCAGCCACGGAAGTCGCCGGACGTGCAGAATCTCTCCATTAATATAAAAGGGAAGTGGTCGATTTTGGCTAAGCCAATGTATGGTTTTATTTTTTAGCTGGGAGAACCCTTCCCTCCTACCCTCCTCTAATTCCGGAACACCCGTGAGGACAACCACAAAAGGAACCGCTTCAGGGGGTAGTTCGACTTGACGCCCCCTGCGCTTCTCTGTCCTAGATGGACTGGCAGTTCCCCTCTCCTTTTCCTTATCCTTATTTCCCATAAAAGAGTTATTCCCTGCCTTCGGAGCTTCGCTGGCAACATGTGGAAAAGCTTGCTGAACCGATTTGGGGGGTATTGCCCTCTGTTTTTTTGGATTGGTAGGCTTACTGGATTTATTTATACCCAACACAGCAACTGGAGTGGGAGGTGGCAATGCTACTACGGGGGGTGGGACTGGCTTCGCAGGACCCTTAAGTGGTCCAGCATTATTGCTAATAGCCAGTTCTAAATCCCCCAGCCTTTGTTCCACCCTCTTCAGTTTCTCTAATATGGGTAAAACAAATGACCTAATTAGGTGTTCGAAACTTTCAAACGGGATAGCAGACACTGCTACCATGGGTGAACAATGTAAAGGAGTGGCTAAACCTGATGGAGTTAGTACAGTCAGTGCAGGGGAGTTAGAAATTGGTACTGTATCCGGAGGGGCCATTGGAGTTTGAACATTTGGTACAGTGGCCTTTAAGGTAGATGTAATTATTACATTCGCCCTAGCGGTCATACCAAAATCAGTGTGTCTAATCTTATTTCTTAGCGGCTCACCGCCCCTCTTTCTTCTCTTATTTGGTGGCAGACCATAAACTTTAGGCAATGCTGGTTTCCTAACCATTTTTTTCCTATCAGTCTCAGCTATAGGTACGGGTGGCTCCACTATCGCATCTGTGCCTATGGTAGAGTCACTAGTAAGGGAAACAATGTTCGTAAATGAGGTAGTGGGAGAATCGAGTGGGGGGGCGTATCACGCAAAAGTATAGGGACATTATCGATAGATAGAGTGTCTTCATTCTCAATATGAGTGGTTGCATCAAATAAAGTAGTTTGATGCAAAGTATCCAAAAGAGATCTACTTTTCAAAGATTCAATGGAGCGGCGCCGCTCAGCCCTACGCTCAGCCAAGACACTCTCCCTTTCCAAGTCTGTAACAACCTTTGTGAAGTATTTGTCTAGTGTACCCTTTGAAGTCCCAGCTACACTTCCAGGTGTAGGTTTATCAAGTGTCTCAGCCATGACAGATAGGCGACCACAAAATGTGCACAGACAGTCCTGAGCAACACGTTAGGGTATAGGTCCAGTCCAGTCTCCTCAGGCCACAGAGGGCCCGCCCTTTGCCCGGGCTTAGCCCGGCGCCGCCCCGGGCGCTCCTGCGAAGCGGGAAATGAGGCTCCGATTTAAATGCCTCCTGGCGCTATGCGGCGGGATGCGACTTCCGGTCGCAGGGGCTGAATAACAATGTGGTTCCTGGTCCCCTCGCGCTCTCCCCCGCTCTGCGGCTGCACTCACGATGTCAGGGGTGCGGCGGCGGGGGGAGAGTGGGAACAGAAGGGCAGCAGCAGGCAAAGACAGCAAACAGGGAACGGTCCACACAGCAAGTAGGTTCATAAGAGTCCCCGCTCCGCCGCAAATGAGGTTCAAATTTAAATGCCTCCTGGCGCTATGCGGTGGGATACGACTTCCGGTCGCAGGGGCTGATGGACAATGTAGTTCCTGGTCCCCTCGCGCTCTCCCCCGCTCTGCGGCTGCACTCACGATGTCAGGGGTGCGGCGGCGGGGGAGAGCGGGAACAGAAGGGCAGCAGCAGGCAAAGACAGCAAACAGGGAACGGTCCACACAGCAAGTAGGTTCATAAGAGTCATAAGAGTCCCCCAAATTATCAAAAGTATAAGGACAACAACACTCCTACCCCCCAGATTATATAAAGGTTAATGGGTGAAGGAAACCCAAAATTGGGTGTAAGAAGAAAAATACACAAAAGAGGGGGATATCCTTTACGAAGAAGAAGCCTCAGCAAATAAAAGATAACATCTAGGTGAAACGACTTAACCTTGAAGGTAGGATATTAGGTCAACATACAGAACAAAATTAAAGAAGTCTTCCATGGAAAGGGGTAACTAAGGAGACAAGCAAGCCAACACTGAAATTAACCGCATGCGCGCGGCGGCTTTTCCCGCTGTACGCGGCATTTTTTAAAAACGCGCGTTACATGACGAGCTTAGCTCGTCATCAGCGTGCGAGCGGCGCAACTGATGACGAGCTGAGCTCGTCATCAGCGCCGAAGTGGTTAAGTCAGAGAGGACGAAACCATAATGCTCTAGGAATAGCTTCAAGTAACAAGGAATCCACCAAAAAGGGACCACAGTTTCTTGGCAAGGATAAAAATATAAAGGCCTTGATGCCACACGTGTGTATAAGCACTAAAAAAGGAGACGTTTGTAGCAAAAAGGGAAAAAGACTGCAATAAGGGAGTACGACAGATGTCCTGACAGGAAAAGTAAGAACAAAGACAGAGACCGGTGGTAGAAGAAAGTCGGCACTCAAATACTACTATATAGATAAAGAATGTGGAGCAAACCACAAACAAGACTATCAGCAGGAGTGAGAAAGAAAAAACATTTGTTTTTTAAAAACACCCTAAAGTGAATGAAACGTGTGCACCAGAGAAGTCCATTAAAAGTGCACCCTCCTGAAGAAGAGCAAAAAGCTGCTTATGTAATGAAGGACATATAAAGAAAAGAATGCCTTTGTGGGAAATAATGGCCAAGAACATGGACAACAAAGTAGAGACTGCACATGTCCCACTACTCCAGTGGAAATTGAGAGCCTTTAGGTAAACAGAAGTAGACAAGAAGAGTAGCAGAAAGGCTGCTCTCTTTAGAGATCAAGGAGAAATGAGAGATTCATGAGAATGGGATCTCATTGATCAAGCTATATAGAAACTGCTCCCTTCAAAGATGGAGTTTATTTAGAGGAAGTTTTTTATAGGGACCTCCAAAAGGTCCCTATAAGGGTCACTAAAGGTTTTCTGTCAACGTAAAGTGCCTGGGTAAAACATCCCAGCAGTTAGGATGCGAGGCAGAGCTTGTAAACTCTAGACCAAAAGGGGCTCTCATAAGTAATGCACAAGCATACAGGAGTGATCTAAAGAGCATGTAACAGGTAATTATTCCTGTACGAGAAAAGAATACCAAAAAACAATTTCTTGGGCAGAGCTTAAAGTCAGAACAGAACACCTATGCAACAGGTGTTAAACCCAGTTGGAGTCATAGCTGAACCATAACCAGTCATCGACTGTAAGAAGAATAAGACCTGCAGTAATACCAAACTAGGTGTCACCAGTAGGAGGGATAGACAACTATGGGCACCAAAATAGGCCAACATCCCTCATACAAACAAAATTGGTGAATTTAGAGAGAGACAGACGAGAGCAAGCGCAGAGCTATGTTTCTATTCCGCGTTGACCGTCGCGAAAATGCCGCAAAGCAGAGTCAGCTTGAGTATGGAAAAGATGGGTGCCATCAAAAGGCATGTCAAGCAATTTGGTCTGAACAGCCTCCAAAAAAGCAGAGGTGCGTAGCCAGGCACGACAACTTAGCGCCACTGAAGAATCCATGGCCCAACCTACCGAATCAGTGGTACCCATCCCATATTAAAAGGTTAATTTAGCCGCATGTTGCCCATCTTGGATCAACTGGGTAAGCTTGCAATGTGTGTCGTCTGGAAGCAATGGACACAGACAAGAAATCCCACAATGTATAGGAAAAGCGTCCAAAAATTAACGATTAATTAAGGGGTGCGAAGTAGAACTTGTGGAGAACATATGCCTGCCACATGCATCCTGTCTCCTGGAATCTCTGTCCGACGGAACATGAGGAAGAGAGTCGATATGTGAGGCTGAAGCAGCCTGCACCGCCAAACTAAGAGTAGTAGGGTGCCGGAGGAGACAGGCCGGATCACCAGGGGCCAGATGGTGTCTCTGAGATCTAGATCTATCAACCAGCACCAGCCTGTTAGGTCCTGCTGGAGAACGCAAATTAGGGGATCAGTAGATTCTTCTACAGAATGAAGAGTTAAATCCAAAATCAGAGCAACTCAACTTAGCATATCAGTTGAAGAGGCGCTCACCTCTGTAGCAAGACCAGGAGGGGAAAGAAGGCCCGAGGATAGGGAAAACTCCAATCCACTAGCTATACCCAGTTCAGTTAGCCAGCTATCCTCCACAGGAAGCCAAGCAGCATCAGATAAGGGGTGCAGAAACCCTGACTCATCCCCATCACCTCCTAACAGTGTGACTCCGAAGGAACAAGCATTTACAATGCAATAGGTCTCGCCTTGGAAAAAGTTAAAGCTATTGGGATTGTAAATGACAAACTTTTTATTTATGGGTTGGTTATGAAAACATAAATAAATGGCATTGTCATTTACAATGCCAATAGCTTAATCTCTCGCAAATGTGAGACCTACTGCATTTGCACACACACACAGAGCCGCACACAAACAGAGCCGCACACAAACAGAGCCACACACACAGAGCCACACACACAGAGCGCCAAACACACACACAGAGCACCACACACAGAGCGCCACACACACACAGAGCGCCAAACACACACACAGAGCACCACACACAGAGCGCCACACACACACAGAGCGCCACACACACACACACACACACAGAGCGCCACACACACACACAGAGCGCCACACACACACACAGAGCGCCACACACACACACACACACACAGAGCGCCACACACACACACAGAGCGCCACACACACACACACAGAGCGCCACACACACACACACAGAGCGCCACACACACACACACACACACACACAGAGCGCCACACACACACACACAGCGCCCCACACACACACAGCGCCCCACACACACACAGAGCGCCACACACACAGAGCGCCACACACACAGAGCGCCACACACACACAGCGCCACACACACACAGCGCCACACACACACAGCGCCACACACACACAGCGCCGCACACACACAGCGCCACACACAGCGCCACACACACACAGCGCCACAGAGCGCCACACACAGCGCCACAGAGCGCCACACACACAGCGCCACAGAGCGCCACACACACACACAGCGCCACAGAGCGCCACACACACACACAGCGCCACAGAGCGCCACACACACACACAGCGCCACACACACACAGAGCCACGCGCCACACACAGAGCCACGCGCCACACACACAGAGTCACGTGCCACACACAGAGCCACGCGCCACACACACAGAGCCACGCGCCACACAGAGCCATGCGCCACACACGCAGAGCCACGCGCCACACACGCAGAGCCAAGCGCCACACACACAGAGCCACGCGCCACACACACAGAGCCACGCGCCACACACACAGAGCCACGCGCCACACACACAGAGCCACGCGCCACACACCACACACCGAGCCCCACACACACAGAGCGCCACACACACAGAGCGCCACACACACACACAGAGCGCCACACACACACACACACAGAGCGCAACACACAAACACAGAGTGCCACACACACACACAGAGCCACACACACACAGAGCCACACACACACACAGAGCGCCACACACAAACACAGAGCGCGACACACACACACAGAGCGCCACACACACACAGAGCGCCACACACACACAGAGCGCCACACACACACAGAGCGCCACACACACACACACAGAGCGCCACACACACACACACACACAGAGCGCCACACACAGAGCGCCACACACACACACACACAGAGCGCCACACACACACACAGAGCGCCACACACACAGAGCGCCACACACACACACACAGCGCCACACACACACAGAGCGCCACACACAGAGCGCCGCTAGTTAGCGACAGCTAAATGGCAAAAATAGAGGCTCCACGGAAATCAGATAAATAGGTGGTGCACATATAGAGATGACCGTTACAACGTGCGGCAAACACAGGGTCGTCGTCAGAGGATGAGGATTCCGCTCCGGGGCCTCTGACACCTTGGTTCGTGTCCATTGTGAGCCAGATTCACGCAGCGAGGAGCCCTCTAGAATTCAGACATTGGGAACCAGTTCATCCCGCCCTGCTGGCGCCGTACACTGTCCAGTTCGGCTTGGATGCTGATTTACTTTAACACCTTATTCATGCTGTGATTAGTCCTCCATCTCTCAGACTCTGCGAACTTGGCCGCACGTCGTACTGTTCATCTCTATATGTGCACCACATACTTATCTGATTTCCGTGGAGCCTCTATTTTTGCCATTTAGCTGTCGCTAACTACAGGAAGATATTCTTTCTCCTCTTGCATACCAAATTTACGTTTTGTGAGCTACTACACCACATATCAGGTGGTCGCCTCATTGAATTCAGATGGCCCCCCAAATATCTTCAAAAATGTTTTCGCCCTAAAGAAGGAACTTTGCATTTGTTTGTGTGTTCTGAAATGCGTGCATTCGTTTTTTTAGTCTTTTGTGTATTGTCATTTTATTGTATTACTGTATTATGTGTTTTTCTTGTGTTTGAATCAGTGTTACCTATAAAATGTTGTTGTTGTATATGTAGTGTTTTTAATTTGTTTGTTTTTTGCCATGGGCCTCTGCCTATTGACTGACAGCACTCTTTTGAGATAAGAAAGTAACTTTTAAATGTTTATATGTGATTATCTTATTTTTTGATACTAATAAAATATGAGTAAATAATATTTTGTGATGTTCTAAAATCTGCGGGACAACTGTCTATATCGTTTGGATCAATCACCCATAATATTACTTCTTTAGGAGGAAGACTTTGTTGCTTAACGTGTTTTTTTCCCTGCTCTCTTCCTCCCCATTGAGATTTTAGGGACCGGTGGATTTGCATACGTGGCAACATCTGATGGAGTCACATGATGCCCTCTACCTACATGCAGGGGTACGGCTGGGGAATACTTTTCTGCATCCAGTCTGGAGCCTGAGGAGAATTCCAAGGTAAGAAATCTGAGGCTAGACGTCTCACTCAGATAGTGCCTTTAATATGGGGGTGGAAAACTGGGCTCTTGCAGACATGCAGTATACTTTAGGAAGAGCTTGGTTGTCATCTGCTTGTTGATGTATTGCCAGTGGAAGTGGCTTTCCAGTTTTGAACCATCTGCTCTTCTTTTTTTGTGATTTACTTCAGGCAGATACTGAACCAAATGTTCACATCAGCCCCACTTATCTGTTCTACTGTGCTTGTGAATTTGTAACACTTTTATTGGCAGCTGCTTTCTACTACATTGAGTCCTTATTAGCAGCTGGGTTCAGGGATTGATCACATGAAGTGCCCAATTTGAGTCGGTGGCCCTCCTCCACTCATTGTTGGTGTCTAGGATTGACTTTTCCGCATCAGACTTTGATCTAGAGCAAGAAAGAGAAGCACAGAAAGAGGAAAGGAGGAGGAAGGGAAATATTAAAAATAGTGACAAATGGAGAAACAGTGATGAAAAACCTGCATGAGTAAAATAAAGAAGCAGGTTGTGTATGCTGGTTAACGAAAGAGTAAGGAGGTGGAATCCAGAATACTCAGCCTTGGTATTTGGCACTCCAGATATTAGTCAGTACCGGCTGATGCACCGATGTTACAAATTAAACACTGGCACATCTAATCAGCTATAACACAAGCACACACATTAAAAAGGACGTGTTCAGTCCTCATGAGTGGTCAACACCTGTGGCGCACAGCCTTTCTCCCAGCCCAGAGTTAAGAGACACACAGTAAGTTTTGGTAGTGGTTCTCAAAATATCTTTTATTCTGTTCTTTGGGTGTGTTTGACTTTTATGGGAGGGGATTTTGAGGGTGGTGTTGGTGTTTACTGCTATATTTTTTTTTTACTTTGGTGGAAAATGGCCACTTAGTTTATTTTTTCTTTATTGAATTCTTTATGATGTTTTTCCATCTTTTCATTACCAATTTTTGATTTGCTATACGCACCATACCATTGTCCCATGCAGTACAGTGCAAAGAATTCTAAATATGGATTATTTCCCTCCTCAAATTGCTGCAGTGCCTCTGCCAGAAAGTTTTGAAATGATTCTAGGTTCTGTAATTCAGAAGTACTGTAACGCTGCTACCTCAAATACTCCTCCTGCCTTGACAAAAATGTTGGTCTCATGAAACAAAAGGACTAGAGTCCTCTCTGTCCCTTGCTTAGATTATGGTCAAAGCTTGCAGGTGGCCCTGCTTGCACTCTGTTTCTGCTCGCCTAGGTGGTAACCAAAGAACTCCCAAACAATGGAATCCTTAGTATTGTTTTCCAGTTCAACCACATCTTGAGTGCAGAGCACTTCTTCCTTAACAGAAGCAGAATATGGTCTTGGAATCTTTTGAGGCAGTTATTACGCCATGTCTCAGAGTTGGAAAACAGCAGTCAGTCAACCACTGCTCTGTTCCCTGCTCTTCACTAACTGGTGACTGTGCTTCCTGTTTCTATGGGGTAAACATTTTGATAAGATGGAATGATGCATGAAAGTTTAACTTCTGGCAACTAAACTCCTCGGACTGCTCTTTAACTGAACAAATAATCCACAAACTATGGAAGAAGTCCTGCCCTAAACACAGGCATACCCGGTCTGCGTTCTCAAGTTTACTTCTGTGGACTGTGTAAGGTTTAAAAACAAGTTGAGCTCACTAGGAACCCCTTCTCCTTAAAATGCCAGCCAATACCTGAAACAACAATTTTAGGACGACATAATTTAGTTTTTAAACTTTAAACAGTGCCTGTAGTTTGAGTATTTGAACTCGCAAAATGGTGCTTTTAGTCCCTGAACCTGGTACTGAGATCCGGGATTATCGAAAGGACCCAATATAGGCCCACACGTTTCATAGCCTGCTGGGGAGATTAGCTAGGGAGACTGTGACCAGAAGCTTTCATGAAGGTACTTAACTAATTTGGCTTATTGGTTACATTTCATTTTTAATGGAAATGTCAAAAGTTGAAAAACGTTGTCAATGGTAGGTAGTATATCTTTAAAAAAATGAATTTTTTTTTGTAAACGTTAAGAGTAGTCTGCATGCATGCCTATGCATTACTGTTTATGATATTAGAGAGAAAACCATGATGAAGAGTCGATCACCTCCACCACCACCTTTCTTCTCCACTGGATCAACAAACTCCTGACTAAGACCAATTGCAAGAAAAAGAAATGTAAAGTGGAGTGTCCTTATATGCAAAAGAGATTCAAGATGTCGTACAAATACGATGTGTAGAATCATACCTGGAGACAAAGCTCCAACCAAAAGCTTGCACAGAACTATTTTTTTAAACATTTTCCTAGACCCACACTATAAAGCTGTACAACATACCTTACATACATTACCTAAAACAGAAACATGCTAATACAACTGTAAATGGTAATGCTGTGCAAGTGATCCCTTTTGTGAGCCCTACAACCATTCTTTTTGTGAGATTTCAGTTCATACACTTGAGAATCTTTACTTTTGTTGTCTGAAAGTAGTGCGCTATCTGTGTACTTCTCTGCCTTGCAAATACGTGTCTCCAGATATTTGGTAATATCTCAAGGCATTAGTGCTACATCACTCAAGATCCCTAGTAAGGAATATGATTCTTACCCAGAAGTGATACAGATTAGGTGAGTACAGTGTTTGGACAAGTGAACACCCACTTTTGTACACTTACTCTGGAAAACTTTAGTTTCGATTATTGCCTCCCCCAAAAGGTTAAATCAGTACACTCAGAATCAAGGATGACCAAATGTGGACCATAAACACACAACAGCCTCCTGCTCACCCAACTACATTGGTCTCTTTCCTGTCCCATCTGAATCCTAATCCTTTCCCATCCACTATGTCTTGTACTCCACCCACTTAGTGTCCCTCTTTCTCCATCATTTCTAGTGTGCCCCACATTCTCTAAACGTTAATCCTCAAGGCATTCATATACCAAACCTGGCCATTTCCCACCTGGTTCATTTTGTAGAAGTCCAGTGAGGGCCGGTGCCACCTCACATCCTCCTCATGGCGCCGCTTGGTCCCACATTTTCTGGTGTTTAGGTCACATGGCTGGGACTGGCTACGTGGCAGGCAGTGCTGTCGGCGCACCAGTTCAGGCGTGTACGATGGCGAGCTGCTGGCAGAGGGCAGGAATTGTCCAGTGTCCTTAAAGAGAACTGGTGAGAGAGAGAAGCGACGTTGCAGAGAAAAGCAATTTGGCCCCTCGGCTCCATCAGAGAATGCCCCGATTGGCGAGAGAGTGCAGGACCCCGGCGATTCTCGACAGAAGGCCAGGCTAAAGAAGGGTGGACTGCAGGCTTGGATGCATCGGAAAGAGGCACTGGGGTCATTGTGAAACCTGAGGCTGGTGGCCCGTGGGGTGGGGCTGTGAGCTTGCACAGTCAGCCCCCCGCCACCTCCCCCGCTGTTGCAACGCCGCTTAACAGGAGTCCAGACTTTAGAACTGGTGGGCCGCCATATGGGCCGCCAGCGGGAGAGGTCCTCAGGCACAGATAAGGAGCGGCAGTGTCTCTTGCTGGGAGGAGCTGGTGGAGTGGATGCGGTGTCCGTGGCTGGAGTGCAAGAAGGGCCTCTTCGGTGAGGAGAGTTCTCTCTGCTAAGGAGGGGGAGGTGTAGACCCAGGCTGGAGTGATGACGACGTTGGACACACTCCTGACATTCAGTCGTTGGTTGCTGACTCAGGAGACCCCAAGAGCGATCCTCTGAAAGAAACCGAAAGAAAGGCTTTAAAAACCATTCCTTAATCCAAACCAATTATCTATTGATCAGTTCAACACAGCAGACATAAGTCTTCTGCGGAGACACTCAAAGCCAGGGCACAAAGACTATATCCACAGAGAACTTCTACATCCACACCAAGACCACATCCAACTGTATCATGGCTATCTACACCCAGTGTCATTACACAAAGGTCATATCCACAGAGAACTCAACTGTCTACACCCAGTGACATCAAACCAGAGAAACGGCTACTTTGCATAACCCTAGAGTTCAAAACCACAAATCATACCCCATGGTTTCAACATCTCAGTGTCACAGTAAACAATCACATAAATCATGGAAATGTTCAGCGTGCCCAATGCAAAGAACTCGACTCACATAAGGGACAGACTATGCCCTTCAATATTTACTCCAACTATGGATCTTGATTAAGGAACAGTGTCCACTGCCAATAACACCACACAGAGGAAACTGCTCTGCAGATCTACCTTATTCCCACCACCACAACTTTCCAATCCATTGCCAGGCCAATAGATGGGAGTCACTCCAGATATCCTATGGAATAAAAAACGTGTCAAATACCCAGTGGATTTTTCTGTAATGGCTCTCTCCCTCTCATTTCCCTGTTCTTTAATTATTTCTCCCTTTTGGCCTACCCCAAAGCACTACCAACTCTCAGTGAAACTCACTAAAATAATGATCTAGTCTCTGCATTAAAACAAAAGGTGGGGTCTTCCTCCATTTCTAGGCCTGTCAATACCAACATGAATATGCAGTTGGAAACAACATAAAAAGCAGAAAGGTCAGTGATCATAATAAACTGGAACACTGGTACACATGTGTTCTGGGCAAATCACAGCTTCTTTGAGGAACCTCCACCTGTGAAGCCTAAAGTGACCCTGCTGGGACATCCATCTAAGTGAAAACTCCACCATGGAAATAAATAGATGGTGAGCGAGAGGGCTCAAGTCAGCCTATGGTGACAAGCAAGCTAAATTTAAACCATGACAGCAGCTTAAGGGCCTAATGATGTCCGAAAGAAACCTCAGATTCAAAATAAGTCTACAGGAACATTAAACCCGATTATAACGATGGGAACTCAAGGTCCCAAGTAAGTCTAGGTAGATCCTTGCTCCCCAAAACACAGTGGAAAAGAATCTCCTTTTGTGCTCAATCAAACTAGAGGTAAGCCAGGTCCAAGGTTTTCTACCACAAAGAGGGCAAACCAAGCCCAAGGGCACAGTTAACATATGAGACCCAAGGAAGCCCCTCGGGGTCCCTACTAGCTGTCCTAACTCAACTTCTATGATCTCCTTCACAGAGTCAGAATCAGCTGTAGCTAATTCTGTATTTTGAGACCAACATACCTAGGATTATCAGAGGCTGTATCACCTGATAACCTACCTTCCAGTCCACAACTTTCTTTTAAGACAGCGTTGTATTACAGCAGAACAGTGTGATGAACAAATCTGAAAACCATTTAAAAAAGGAAAGGCTAGTACAGGTAAAGTTATGCCCCAATTATTTGGAATCACTGGTAACCATAAACATTCTAGAGGAGTTGAATAAACTCCAAAAGGTTGTTAGCCTTTTAAACCAGAATGTGCCTTCTCTGGGAAAATTCAGCAGCACAACTGGCATCAAAAGATGACGACAAAAAACCACAATATATTTGCTTCTCAACACATTAAAGAACGTCATTCATATCTTACTTCAGTCATCCCAAAAATCCAACATGCACTAACAATGAAGAACCCCCCCCCCCCCCCCCCCCCGGCTCCCCATCAACGCAGGTTGTGCAAACTGGCTTTCCAAAAGCTGCCCATCTTCACCACCCAGAGGATGGCCTTGCTAGTACTTTACATTCACTCTTGCTTTCCACAATTGATCAGCTCCTTGCGCTTCCCTGTTCGGTATGTCCCATCTGCACTTGCCACTGCATGCATATCCACATCATTTTACTGCCTAGCATGCTTTCTCCTTGTATCAAACTATTAACTGTTCCGGACTTATAAATCCCCTAATTTATTTCCACCAAAGGCTTAATGCTGCCTGAAACATGCAAATGGCCCCTTCATTAATATAAAAGCGTGCATGAATCACTAGGCTCTACTCTGCCACTTCGCTATACTTTTGCCTTGTCCCTACACTAGAAGTGCCCCCTCTCCAATCCCCCTGCATTCTCACCAGACATCAAGATTCCACTTTCTGCTCTTTATGCCACCTCTGCTCCTCTTACCCTCTATTGGTGATCTCCACATGCCCCTCTGCCCTCTAATAATCAACCCTCTGCTGTCCACTGGCATGCAAAGCCCTTTTCCTCCACATTTGCGGACCCAGTCCTTACATGCAGCTTTTCATTTGCCATCCCTCTGTACCCTCCATGCTTCCCCCCCTGCTTGCTCTCACCCGACATGAAGTGAATGGGGCTGCTGCAGCCTTCGAGGTCTGGATGATCTGGCAAAGGCTGAGGAGACAGAGGTGGTTTCATTGTTAGTTTTTTTTAACGGACCTTTATTTGTGAATGAGTCTGCATTGATATCACCCTGCAATGTGCATATAGGTAGATAGCTATCTGTGCATCGTCGAAAATGGCTTGAAATCATGTATGATCTTCTTCCACAATAGCTGCAGAACACCCCCTTCACAGACGCCAACAGAGAAGACCAAGGCACAAAAACAAGAGTGTGAAAGCTTTTGAGCATTAATTATTATGTTCAACTGATCTGACCTCCGAACTTAACTCATGAGGGAGCTGCTAAGAAACCCTATTACAATTACAGGATATACTGGTATGCTCTTTAGCAATAGTATGATAGCCAAACAAAACATTTCCAAAAAGATGCGTCAAGCTGTTGTGAACTAGCACAAAGAATCCCAAAGAAAAAGAAAGCAGGAGCTACTTTATGGATTGAGATTTTTATTCTACAAAGTATTTGATGTACAATGGATCTAGCTCTGGGAAGCAACGTGGCACATACAAAGTACATTTAGCTTTGCAGAACATCTGGAGTATGGAATGCACTGCCTATGAAGATTACTTGTACAACAACTGCAGCACCAAAAGTAACATTGGGCTCATTGCATACTCTGACATTCGAGTTGAGGACCATTCTGCTTGTATGTGGTTTTCTTTGGAAGTTGTTGGAGAGAAGTACACCGGCTTTAACTGACTGAGAAAAATCCACTTGTTGGGAAGCAGGGCCATCCAAGAGATTTCCAAAGCTGTCTCACTTACATCTTGTGAGAAGTCTAAATACCTTGGACACCAAGGACAGACTGCTGCAGATGTCATTGCGATATTAGGCTGCACTTAACCTGCAAAAGTTTTTGCCATGAGAGTGCTCCAATATAAAAGAACTTCCCGTGTTCATTACCACCTGGTTATGAAGGGATGAAAAAAACCCCACAGAATAAGGTTATCTCCTGATGCCCCTGCAAACTGAAGTCTATGCTGGATTGTTCGGGGAAATTTGAATTTACGACCAAGCAAACCCTCTAAGAATACATCTATCAACCTACACAGATTTTACTTTCTCTTTTACATAGCTCTATTACTAGAGGTATAAAAGCTGAAATACTAAGTTTCATGAGCAGACCAACTATATTGACAACTTCCAGCAAGGGAACTTTTTAGGAACAAAATTATGAATTTACGTTAATGAGGTTCTTAGACAGCAGATGATCAATGTGACGTCTGCATGTACTGCAATACAATATAAGCATTAATGGGGATAGGAAAGCTTGTTGAAAAAGCTGGGTCTCTAAAGCATCTAAAATGCAAAGGTGTTGTTTCGCGACCCAAGCTTGCTCTGAGGGCACATTCGTATTACTGGTTCGTGTTATACGAGAGGCAGAGTAATTATATCTGGTTATTATGTTTAAATGGTCGATGCATTCTTCACCCCAGCCAAAATGACCGGCCTTGCTCGACATGCTAAATTTAACTTACTAAACAGAAATCAATTTAACACCAACAGAGTTGGACCCCCATTAAAACTTGGATAACCAAATTTCGGTATTTGTCACTGGTAACTAAGTTTACTCTTCAGCATTTGCAGATGTGAATACAATTGCAGAATTTCTGGCGCAAAATCCATGAAACATACTCCATGAAATGATCAGTTTACCATCACATTTATAGGTTACAAATTTATCAATAAAAATATGTTTTTAAATTGCAATTTGAAAGCATGCCCATTTTAAAACTATTTACAACAAGGGGTGGTGATGGACAGAGTCTCTGAATTAAGCAGAATACTCTCACCCAGTCAAGAGATCAGGGCTAGATCCAACACCGTTTTTTAGCTCATTGCACCATCCCAGTTTCAGAACCTGGCTGTATGCAAATTAGTCTGTCCCTGGCCCAGTGCATCATGGGAACAGGGCAGACCAGACTACAAAAGCCAATTCTTACACTGGGAAGGAAACAAGCTTCCGGGGACCGGTTTCTGGCATTACAGCCGTCTTCGGCCCGGCTTGCTTGAATCCTGATGGTGCAATGAGCAAGGGACTCACATCTGAGTATACCCTTCCACGCTTAGGGTGGACAAAATTATTTACAACAAGGGGTGGTGATGGACAGAGTCTCTGAATTAAGCAGAATACTCTCACCCAGTCAAGAGATCAGGGCTAGATCCAACAACGTTTTTTAGCTCATTGCACCATCCCAGTTTCAGAACCTGGCTGTATGCAAATTAGTCTGTCCCTGGCCCAGTGCATCATGGGAACAGGGCAGACCAAACTACCAAGCCAATTCTTCACTGGAAAGGAAACAAGCTTCCGGGGACCGGTTTCTGGCATTACAGCCGTCTTCGGCCCGGCTTGCTTGAATCCTGATGGTGCAGTGAGCAAGGGACTCATGTCTGAGCATACCCTTCCACACTCATGGTGGCCAAAATAATTTCGAAAAGGGGGTGGTGATGGACAGAGTATCTGAGTTAATCAGAACACTCCTACCCAGTCAACAGATCAGGGCTTGATCCATCACCGTTTTTTAGCTCACTGCACCATCCCAGTTCAGAACCTGGCTATATGCAAATTAGTCTGAAGGGTATGCTCAGACATGAGTCCCTTGCTCACTGCACCATCAGGATTCAAGCAAGCCGGGCCGAAGACGGCTGTAATGCCAGAAACCGGTCCCCGGAAGCTTGTTTCCTTTCCAGTGAAGAATTGGCTTGGTAGTTTGGTCTGCCCTGTTCCCATGATGCACTGGGCCAGGGACAGACTAATTTGCATATAGCCAGGTTCTGAACTGGGATGGTGCAGTGAGCTAAAAAACGGTGATGGATCAAGCCCTGATCTGTTGACTGGGTAGGAGTGTTCTGATTAACTCAGATACTCTGTCCATCACCACCCCCTTTTTGAAATTATTTTGGCCACCATGAGTGTGGAAGGGTATGCTCAGACATGAGTCCCTTGCTCACTGCACCATCAGGATTCAAGCAAGCCGGGCCGAAGACGGCTGTAATGCCAGAAACCGGTCCCCGGAAGCTTGTTTCCTTTCCAGTGAAGAATTGGCTTGGTAGTTTGGTCTGCCCTGTTCCCATGATGCACTGGGCCAGGGACAGACTAATTTGCATATAGCCAGGTTCTGAACTGGGATGGTGCAGTGAGCTAAAAAACGGTGATGGATCAAGCCCTGATCTGTTGACTGGGTAGGAGTGTTCTGATTAACTCAGATACTCTGTCCATCACCACCCCCTTTTTGAAATCATTTTAAAACTATACTCATAAAAAGGCACAGAGAAACACATAACATGTACAATACTAAATATTTTCCAAAGTATTCCAATCTTATAGAATCGAGTTCACTTGCCAGTCTCAGGATAAAACGGAGAAGGACCCTAAATTGTGTGCCATTTGGGTGGGTGGGTTTGGGGGTTGAGGTGAACGTGAAGAAGAACAGGAACACAAAGAGAATTAAATTCGCATGACAATCATGTAACAGTGACACAGGCTTTGAAGTGAGCATTGGGCCTTAAAAGGTCTACAAGTACAATGTACTAAGAGGGAACAAAACTAAATAGTTCCTTCATCAACTTTATAGATTACATAGCATGGGATGCATTTTTGGCAGGGAAAAACCACCACGTCTAACAAAAATAGCTGGGTAAAAGTAATATTGGGCCACTATGATAGCACTGGTAGGGCCCATTACAATAATGAAGGACTGACTCAATCATGCTTCATCTATAGTGAAAAATGTAGATTTTGGTTTATCGGCCAATCATGAAAACAACCATTTCTCCAAAGGACTGTTACCATAGAATACCTCAAGCATTATTTTACTTCCTTATGGGGAGGTTCAGTGTACAGCTACAACGAGGGTGAGATAGAATGGGCACACCTATAAACTTATCTTGTACATGTTGGGTTCCTCTCTGAGCCACTCTTGAACCACTTGAAAGAGCGAACTGCCACTGATAAAGACAATAAGATCAAGAGCTAAAGTGGTTAGGAAAGACCATTATTCAACAGAAAAGATCCACCAAAATGCACTAGCCTGGCTTTAACATTTTAGGTGGTTATTTCCCCCAACCCAAACTGGGGTAAATGAGCTTAAACCCTAAACACTTGAGGGTATGAATAAAAATGTGGGTCAGTGTTGCTTACTACCCACTTAAGAGTTTCTCATTCTTAGACATGAGAATTTCAGATTGTTAGTGCTCGTTCATGTCATTTCTCCCCCCTTGTAGGATCAGAGTCCTTGAGAAACCTGCTATGCCATTTTCTTGGGTCTTCTGGTGTGGTTTTATTTCATTCCCCTGCTGACTCCATAGCCTATGTGTCCACTGGAAGTGCAACATGAATCAAACTGTAGCACTCAAAGTGTATCCTGCTTATGACAAGGAGTGCTGCTGTACCTCATACCAGTTGATTGTGTAGCTCGCTGTTAGTAGTACTTGGCCTGGCTATTGTGTTCAAAAGCTCAATGCATTCTTCACTCCCAGCCAAACAGATCGACCACGGTCAACATGCTAAATGTAATCCACTTAACAGAGATCAATTTAACACAACCCCAACTGAAACGTGCACAACCAAGTTTTGGTGTTTGTTACTGGTAGCTTTAACCTTACTCCAATTCATTTACAGATTTGAATAAAATTACAATACGATTTTAAACTATCTTGGTTGGGAAAGACCATTAAATGTCCAAGTAAAAAATACCATAAAAATGCAGTGGCCTGGCTGGGTAAACATGTTGATGGTTATTTTCGTCAACCAAAAATGAGGGAAACTAGCTTAAACCCTAAACAAAACACTTGAGGGGCATGAATAAAAATGTGTGTTAGTTCCTTCTTAATAAGAGTTTCTCTTTCTCAGACCTGTAGACTACAGACTCATGATGCTCCCTCACCCCTTGTAGAATTAGTCCTTTTATGGCCCATTCCTAAGGGTGGGGGCGTGTAGTGTATTACACATAGTTGCTTGGCCTCCAAAAATAAACATGTCCACATTGGATGATGTATATATAAGAAACAATGTATGTTTGTGTAAAACGGTTATCTTGGCAATGTCCTCTGTCCTGAAACGAATTACATAATTTCCTTTGCCCATATAGGGTCCTTCCATTGTGCTAGAAACCCACCTTTCCCATTTTCCTTATTTTGCTCTTGTAACCTAACAACTAGGTAGAATTGGCTGATGCTTTGTGGAAACATTTCAGATATCAACTTGCCCAGCTGGAAGGAGCCTCGAATCTGCCTGTAGCCCAAAAATAGTTTACTGAGAACATAGTCCCATCTGCTGATGTCTGACAGTGCTGAGAGCGCGACCTTGATGCTGGAAGAAGCCATGTTGCTCAGATTGCAGGAAGAGGAATGTGAACAGCCAAGAGACTGGAGAGGAGCATGTTCTATCCCTGACGAGGAGGATAAACACCAAGGCCCAGCCGACTGAAGCTTGTGTTAGAGGACACCTCCCCAAGTGGTTCAAGGGAAATTTACAACACAGCTGGCCAGGAATGCCAACAAAAAGAAATCACCAGGTTTGGGAACTTCAGAATTACATTCCAGAACTTACTGGTGTTAGGCTGATTAAGATCAAGTCATCGGCATACAATAAGTTTGAAAGAGGGAGGCCTCCCAGTTTTGGTGCATGATGGTTGCAGTTGTCTAGGTCGGTTGAAAGATCAGCCACGAAAAGATTGAATAGGGTGGGAGCCAAAACGCAGCCCTGCTTTAAACCTCTCGAGGTTGGGATCCGCCTGGATACGATCGTACCGCTCCCCAGTTTTATTTGGACCCATGTCTTGGAATGTAATAGGATGAGTTGATTCAGGAGGGCGGGAGGTATTTCCCATCGAGCTAGCTTTGACCATAGTTTTCCTCGATCTATGCTGTAGAAGGCGGCTTTGTAGTCGATGAAGCAAACAAATAATGGTTTTCTTGCTGCTTTTGTGGAGTCTGCTCAAAGCGAAAGAGCCAGGATGTTTGTAGGGGTTCCCAGGTTTTCCTGGAACCCTGTTTGGTTAATTGGGATTAGGGACTTTTCCCTTGCCCATTCCCGGAGTTGTAATACTTGGCCTCAATGTCAATAAGGGCAATGAGCCTGTAGTTTTTTGGGTCGCTCTTACAGCCTTTTTTGTAAATAGGGGAGATGATGGAGCCTTTCCAGGATTCTGGGATTGTTCCTGTTGCGGTGATGTTGTCAAAGAGCGGTAGTAATGCGCTGGACCATTACTTTAGATCTTGTTTGTATAACATTGGTGGCAAGCCGTTGGGCCCAGGAGCACCCTCTTGATGACTTCGCTGGATTCTGCCCTCAATCGTTTTTAGAGAGGAGCTGGGTGGTGGGTTATTCCTGTAAAGGGGGGGCGGTAATGCGGCATGAAACTCAGCTGGTTTTTGCAAATTGCTTTGGGGGTCTGCGTTGAGGGGTTTGCAAGTGGTTTGTCCAAACGTCCTCCGTTATGTGTGAGTTGATCCTGGGTACCGATGGATTCTCAATGCTCTTGACCGTTTGCCAGAATCTTGCACTATTATTCGTTTTGGCGTCGTGCAGTAGTTTGGCCCAGAGTGATTCCGTGTGGTCCTTTTTTGCGTGCCAAATAATTTTCTTTTTCCTTGTTCGAAGTTTTCTTAGTGCATCTACGGTGCCGGCAGTTGCGCTGTTTAGGCGGAGGGAGCGGATTGCTCTGTTTATGTCGCCCCTTAGTTGCTTAGTTCAGTATGCTGGCTTGATGACAAATGGGTGCACTGGCTTGTTCCCGCCCAGATGTTTTGTTATAGCTGGTCCTCTTTTTGTGCTGGTTGAGTAACGGCTGTTGGGGCTGGTTGGCCCAGAGCTTTGGAAAAGATTTCCCAGGTATGGACAGTGCTTCCTTCGATGAGTTTGATTTCTTCCCACAGTGTTTTTGCAGCGACTGATAGCTTTTCTGGGTCGTGTATTTCACATCAAATTCTCTTGTGTTGGTATCTCGTGGTTGGATGGGGGTCTGGGTTTGCGTATGTTATGGCGGTTCCCTGGATGTAAAAAATGAGCTCTTGGGGTTGATGGTCGCTGTAGTCGGACACCCCGATCCTAAAGTCTTTTACTAAGCCAAGAAGTTGGAGGGCGAGTAAGGTATAATCGATTGCAGTGTTAACTGAGTTTCTATGAAAAGTTGGGGCTTGAGGTCTATCCCCTGGCATGCGACCGTTTGGTGCTACCATCGATAGACTTTCCAGTTCTCTATGCAAATCCTTCGAGATTTTTGTTGGTTTGCCCCACTTATAGTTGTCCTGGGAGGCGAACCCCCATGCTCGATGTTTGTCGTCTTCTGGGTTGCAGTCGTCTGTTACCTCCGCAAGGAACATGTTGAAGTCACCTGTTAAAATGTAGCTCGAACCTTCGTCCTCCGTTATTAGCTGGGTAAGTTCGAGTATCAGCTGCCTTGCACCGATCCTCTTGCTCTGAGGGTGAATATAGATGTTTACCAGAGTTATGTGATCTTGGTTACTTTGGCCCTGCATTTCAAATTGGATTGCCATTATTTCAAGGGATGTAGTGTTTTTGCTCATGCATTCTCTCCCTGCAGTTATGGCTTCGATCGAGGCGTAGACGGTTAGTCCTCCTTTGCGGTGACCGTAATTTGATTGTCGGGCTGCAGGGAGATGGTAGGTCTTGTAGCCTTGGAGGTGTAAAGGGTCCTCCAGCCAGGTTTCCTGTAGGAGAACTAGGTCAAACCTGTGGAAGTATGACGATAGTGAGGGGTCGTTAATTTTGGTCCCGAGGCCATTGATGTTCCATGAGCAGAGTTTTAAGTTCCTTTCCTTGTTTCCCTGTTCAAGGATAGGTCATGGAATAATAGTTCTTAAATTTATAGTTTTGGATATCCAGGACCAGTTGGTTGGGGGGTGGGTTTCTTCTGGCCACCTCCCCCCCCAGTTGGGGGGCTGAGTCCGTCTGGGCCTGAGACCGAGGTGCTGCGGGCTCCCTGGAGGACTGTGCTGATTTGATTGCGTTCGGTCCGGCTACTTGGTGGCCTCTTGTTGGGGCCAAGTTGGTGTTGGAGCAGCGGGATCGGGTACCCAACTGGTCGGCGCTGATAAACTCGGATCCCCCATGCTTCTAATTGTAGATCTTCGCTGAGGATTCTTTCTGCCAGCTCGGGTGTTGCCCATTCGGTCCTTGCCTGGACTAGTTAAGGCTAGATATTGAGCGAGTGTCACAGCCAGGCAAAACGCTTTACCACAAGCAGTCAATTCTGAGAGAAGTGCCCCTGACATTTGGGACTACATGGGGAATTTGATTTTACCCCACAAAGCAACATCCAGGTTCTGTTGCAATGTTGTTGCACTAGTTGGAACAGCAACTAGTCCCCCGTTTCTGTGAGTGCGCCTAGTGGACTGTAGCAAGTACTACTTCCTACCAACTCCTGCCAGACACCAGTTAGCCCCATTAATATTGATACATTCCATGAACCCAATTATTGTGTCCATTCTAAAGGGATGACTCCAAAGGTCTAGAAGATTCTGCAGAAATAATGATAATTTGTAATCAGTTCAAGACAATATGATACACAAAAAGTCAGAGGGTATGCTCAAAACGCTATGGATAAGGCTGTACATAAACTCAAAGGAGTAATTCAGAGTTATATTCTTGGCAGACCTAATGTACAAACAAAAATAAATTAATTTGGCAACACTAATAAAATCCGTTTTATGACCACCTTTAATTAAGGGTCTAAGGGGGTCAGAAAAACTCAAACATTGAGGAACTATTAAATGTAATCCAGTAATTGGTAACCAAGTTACACAGGAAACTCCTTTAAATTTCAAAAAGACGAAATCACTTAGACTGTTTAAACCAAGAAACATTTCTTTATTTACAGCCAGGTAAAGTAGTTTTGAAGTAGTAGATGTGCTAAATTTACACTCTATGAGGCCCTATGGACTGTGGTGGAATGTCACTTTCTACTGTATTTCCATTAGAGTCCTTTTTAAGTTTTTACATGTGTATTTATTTCACTTTGATATGTTTAAAATCAGAGGACAGACTACTAACACGGTAAGCAGGGTTCCTGTTAGAACAGAAGGTCATTAAACCTTATTTCGCTGGAATAAATATCACTGAGTCACTTACAGTGCTGGCAGTTCCGGATTTTGATGGGAATATGATGGTTATTTTGAATAGCTTCTTGCAACTGACCCCAATAGGGAGCCTGGCATCCTCTTTGCAAGAAGTGTTTTTGTCTAACAGATTTACCATATCCAACTTGCAATATTGTTTATGTTTGTCCTATTGGCTCGCTTGGAATAAAGAAACAGCATTAAACTGAAGACAATCCAAAGGCATCTTAGAACCCCAATGCACTCCCTGACCCCAACTGACCACCACAGTACATAGGGCCTCATACAATGTAAATTTAGCACCCAACTACTTTTTCTAAACTACTTTACCTGGCTGTACATAAAGACGTTTTTCATACAAATGATCATAGGGCTAAAGCTTGGGGCTCGCACTACCAGGTGGGCTGCCTACTTTGGATGGGCTGAAGGCATTGGGTTGAAGAGGTTCTCATAAGGTACAGGCTATTACAGTAATTCCGGCTGGACCCAATGACAGCCGTTACAGCAAGACATTTATATACAAAAGTAAGACTGGAAGAACAAGGCTTAGACATTTCATATGGAAAAATACAGCAGACGAAAACCGAACCTACTTGGCAGTCCATTTAATGGGAGAAACCAAAGCTTGCACTCAGTCTTAACAGCTTTATGTGGTTGATGGCGAGAACTGAAATTGGAAGTCAAACAGGAGGTTTCCCGTCATTTTTCTACAGTTTGGAAGCTGGTTAGAATCAAAGAATGTTACCCAATTTCGACTGGTTTGACTCGCATTTGCCTGCCTGAAAAAGCACTGTAAGACAAGAACACCTACCTAGGACTGGTGCGAACTTTAAAAATGTAAAGACTTCTGGCACTTTAGTGGTCTCGTTTTATATCAGTGCACGGAAATTAACATAAACACCTAGAATTGTGTATATACTTTAGGCATATATAGATTCACCAGCACAGACAGAAGGTCACCAGAAAAACTGCACTGCTGCTGCATTCTTCTCTTAAGAGGTTAGAGATTAGCCTTCGACTCAACGGTTTCTTTTGAACAGCACACTGAGCTGCCCAGAAAGGAGAGGAGCAACAGAGTACAAGTGGAAAGCTCAGTGTGCCAGAAGGCCAGATTTACCAAGAGGCAATAAATTAGCTAGCAATCAGAGATGCTTTCCATTGTTGCAACTTTGGAGAGGCTGTATTGTGAATCCATTTAATCGAAAGAGTCCATCTACCTGCCCCATCTCCTAATAGCCACAGACTTCCACTAAAACAGTTACTTTTACACCCAAGGTTCTGGGGTTGTATCATTTGGCTACCTCTGGTCACAAATATTCTGGAAAGATTTAAACCATTTAGGTGGCCCCAAAGACACCCCAATCATAAATCCATATCTGTACTGGTTAAGCATGTGGGTCCAGTAGGTAACAAAGGTCGACTGGGGCACCCTGCAAAAACTACTGGCCACCAATTAAATGCAAGCCCTTGAAGTTTGGCATTCCCAAAGTACGTTCTTGTAAATACCTTGGACCCAAATCCCTTGCAGATACTGGTAGGCAGTCGAGCAGATAACTAGTGCCTCTCCCCCTGTCTCCGTGAATCTACCCAGTGCACTGAACAGGATACCTCCCTCCTTTCCCATCTACTGAACAGAGAGTGGTTCAGTTAAGAGACTATAAACTGCATTGGAGTTTGCAACACTGATTTAGCGGTTTGACTTAGTTGGTAAATCTATTCCAGTACAGGTCATGGGTTTTTACGACGCTTGCTCTGAACTCGGCAGCGGAGTTTAAACCCACCAAGTTACCCAGCCATGCGCACAACAGTCATAGAAACAAAACGGTAAAGGGCTAAACATAGCATGGCCAAACAGACAATCATGTCGCATTTTTCTGGCTACAAAGATTAGCCTGAAAAAACGGGTTTAAAACTTGACTTGTGAAGATTTGATAACACAAGAACTGCTCTGCCTATAAAGTTCAGGATGGCCATAGGGAATCAATGGTAAAAAGTCCAGTGTTCCACACACGATATGCACCTCTTTGGAGTTCTATCGCAGCCTCAGAACTTGCCAGCACATAATGAATAATTTGGCTGGATCACAATTTTAACTGGGTTAACAGACGTGTTATGTTAGGCTATCATTAATTTTATAGCTTGCTAATCATGTGTGAAGGTATCCAGAGACGCTCTGCAGCATGTCTGGAGGCCAGACCTGGGGGCTTACTCGAAAAGCTAGGTCTTACACTACTTACAAAAGTCAAGAAGAGAGAAAGAGGCTCTGATATGTGGTGGGATGTCGTTCACCGCTTTAGGGGCCAGGTACAAGAAGGTGCGATCCCCTGCTCTGCCATTGTATATGCACGGGGTGCCTGCTAGTGAGTGGAGATTGGTGGAAGTGAATGCGGCTGTTTAGGAAGAAAGAGCCAGTGTTGTGGAGAGCTTTGTAGGGGAGGAGTTTAAAATGCTCCCATTTGTTTATAAGGAGCCAGTAGAATTGCCTGAGGTGTGGTGTGGTGCGGTGTGATGTGGGCTTAGTGTGGGAAGTTGATAACTATTGGCTGCTACCTTCGGACGGTCTGCAGTCTTCTTGTGAGCGGGTTAGTAATCTCTGCATACAGGGTGTTTCCATAGTGTAGCTATCTGGTGATGAGGGCTTTGGTTGATTATTTTCCTGGTGTTGTCAGGTAGCCGTTTGAAGATTTTCTTCAGCATCCTTAGCGTGTTGAAGCAGACAGACCACTGCACTGATTTTAGCAGTCAAATCCAATGTGTTGTTTATGATGATTCTGAGTTTTTTCGCTTGCGAGCAGGGCATGGGGAAGCTGCAAGGTTTGGTGGACACCAGGTGGAGTCCGATGGCACTTCTACCTTGGTCTTGTTCAAGTTCAATTTGAGGCTATTAGATTTCATCCAGGTGGCTACGAATACATGTGTGAACTGGTTCCTCTAAATGAACTCAATTTTTCTTAAAATTGTTATGTTATGTGCAAGCTGCTAACCAGCTCGTGGGGTAGGCCTTGGATGCTCAACTTTGAAATCCTTGGAGAATCAAGACCCTAAATGGCATAACGTGCTCATCAAATAGAAGTGCAATAGTATCTGTGGCCTTGTGACATCGGTAGTAAACAGAACCTACACAAGATACTTCCCAGTATGCACTAACGGTCCATGAAAGCTCTCACGCTATCTAAATTAAAAAGTACTACTAATAACCAATTTGCAGCAATAAGAAACTGCAAATCTCCAATATGCGTTATATAAAAATTAATTCATACAACAAACACCTCATAACATAAAGCAATTCCTTTCTTAAACCCAATGTTTTGCTACAAACTACATTATTGTTCGCTATATTGACTAAAAGTAGATGTTTTTGTATTACACACCAATGTTTGTTGACCACATTGGCTAACAAAACTCCCTGACGGTAAGCAGCATGCTTCAGTCCTTTTCCTCCATGATACTAACCGCAAACAAGACATCACCAATTCAGTCTTTGCTGTTCCTGGATGCTGAATCTCAGAGAGCACTGTTGCGACCAGACTTCTTTAAAGGTTTTTCATTTAAGTATCCACAGCAAATCTGTAGACTGTCCAGCAATGTGTATGCCGCTCACATTGATTACCTTTGTTTATGATGTACCAATTTCTCCCATGTCGCGGGCCGTCACCTCATCCAGCTGCACTGGCTGTATACTACATGTAGGGCCACCACATCACGGCCCCAGCCAGTGCCAGCACCAGGCTCTTGCAGTGACTAACAGTAATGTCAGTGCAGCCTGGAGTGGTACAGCAGTACCTTGAAAGAGGAGGCAACACAATGGGGCACCACACAAAAGGTCCACAGAAGATCAGGTATCATAATTTGCACTCCATGCCAAAAAAAGCAGATGCTTAACTCATCCATACACAATCAATTAATGAGTTTGTCCCGTACATAAGTTGTGGGAGTTTAGCATGCACTGCTGAAGTGGTTCTAAAGAAATGCCATGCACTGCTAAAGTGGTGCTAAAGAAATGCTACACCAAAACTAAAGTGGGCAATGGTTTCTCTGGCAGAGTTGAAACAGACAAATCTGGTTGGGGTAAATAATTAGGGACATTTCCAGCACAAATGTTTTATCAATGTTCACCCATTATACCTTTCCGGCCCACTTTTAATGGGAGAGGGTGCAACTCAACCATCGATTTCACCCTCTTATCTTCAAGATATTCAGGGTTAGTACTAAGCTGGGGAACACTCGATACTACCCTTAGTGATCATTATCCAATCTCGATTGCCATAAAATCTAAGGGCGTCGAGCAAAAGTCGTTGGATAACCCTCTATACAACCCATCAATAAGGCTGGCCAGCAGAAATGGATATTGTATCAAATGGGATAAGGTGGAGCCTGTGGCTTTCCTTCAAAACCTAGTTAAAAATACCTATGAGGATATTCAAATCTGCCTTTCACAAAAAAAGGAACCCCACAGTCATCGATTCCTTCATTAAAATCTTAGCGGAATTAAAAATACTCCTAACTAGGGTACCCCGACATGGCTCGAATAAAGGCCATGGCAGGTTCGACGAAGGTTGAACTAAGGCACTCACTACCTTGAAAAACTCCTTACACGCCACCCCAAGATCCACTGAAATAATTCAGATAGCTAGAAAATTCTTTTGTGCTGCTATAATCAGTAGGAAAAAACAACTAAAGAAGGATGCTTGGCTGGCACTTCATGACGCATCCGAAAGAAAAGATAATATAGCCTTCTGGAAGGCAGTCAATGCCCCATTCCTGCACAGTAAAGAGGCGGACCGAATTGAACTCGCAATTCCGGGTGAAACTTGGGTTACACATTTTAAAGGTCTATATGACAAGGCCAATGTAGAGGAATCCGGATTTCCATCTGAAAATAACGCTGGCGAAATTGTTGAGCACAACTCACCAAGTGCTTTCCCTTTGGGCATTGTGTTGGAATGCGAGGAAGTTATCAGAGCAATAAAGGAAAGCCCTTCAGGGAAAGCATCCGGCCCGGATCGGGTTCCCATAGATGTCTACAAATCCGAGATTGACCTATGGGCACCCTTGCTCACCAACGTGCTAAATTCCTCAAACAGCTCTGGATTCATTCCAACCTGGCCAGATGCAATTGTGGTACCGGTCTTTAAAAAAGGGGACAGGAATGATCCCGCCCGATATCGTTACTTGATGCATTGATGAAGGTGGCCGGGCGGATAATTTTAAACAGGATCCAGGAATGGATGGAGGAATATTATCTCATCTCTAATTTACAATATGGTTTCCGGGCAGGCAAAGGCACAATAGAACAGGGCCTAAATTTGGCACTAATAATAGCAAAATATACGCAGGCCAAAAAAGGAAACCTCTTTGTCACCTTTGTGGACCTAAGCTCCGCCTTTGACTGTGTGGATCATGAGATGTTATGGTCGATACTCTTAGAGATTGGAATAGACAAGCAAATCCTTTCGTTTATTAAAGAACTTTATAGGGGGGCAGGCGCCAGAGTACGATATGGGAGAAGGGGCGAGTGCTCTGAGAAGTTTGAGATACGTAGAGGTGTGAGACAGGGGTGCATTTTAGCACCCATGCTTTTCACATTATACATTAATTCGATTGGCCAACACCTTAATGAATCCTACTATGACTACCCAACAATAGACGGGACATCAATACCAATACTTTTGTACGCAGATGACGCCGCAATAATGTCTCAGACCAGGGTTGGATTACAAAGGGCAGTAGTGAAATTTACTGACTTCATGAGAGGCAGAGGCCTAAAAGTAAATGTCTCTAAAACGTACACTATGTCTTGTGGAACCGGGACTAGAAGGACATCATGCCCTATCTTCCTGGATGGGAGAAAAAGCGAGATTCCTGACATTCTCCTATCTAGGAATTAACTTCGATAGAAAGGGCACATGGCAGGCAGCTGCAACTGCAAGGCATCTAGCTTTCTCCAGGGCCACAGGAGCATTGACTAACTTTGCTGAAAAACTGGGAGGAAGACCAGTTGCCGAACTTTTACAGATCTATAAATCAAAATGTGTATCCACCGGTACTTATGGAGCAGGCCTTTGGGGGACAGAACATGCAGAACATATCCAACTCCGTGAGAACCATTTTATTCGTTATTTACTAGCAGCCCCCAAATCCATAGCCACCTATGTTTCTCACAATGAACTAGGACTCTCATACATTTCTGATACCATCAAATCCTCCCCCTTATTACTGTGGCACAAAGTATGGGTAACACCTGAGATGGGCTTAAATAGAGAAGTTATTAAAGACTGCCTTAAGCTAGACGGAGTTGCCAATATAAAATGGTTTAATTATGTAAGAGAAACGCTCAAAGACATCGGGCACCCGGAATTTTTTGTAAACCCCGCAAGTATGGAAGCTGTGTCTAGAAATACACTGAAAAGGATGATTCTAGAGCATCTAGACAGTAAAAGGTGGCTTCTGGAAAAGGCTAAATGCACAGTTATAGAGAATGAGCTAATTACCATCAGCGGTGGGGTTCAGCAGTATCTACTATTAGAATCATGCTCTTTTGCCCGCATGCTGCTGACCCGCTTCCGCACGGACACCTTCTTCAGATTGATTACCTTCCCGTTATGTAATGATTGGACAAGGGAAAGAGTAATCTGCCCGTGCGATGATATTTCATATCAATCCAACATCCACTGTGTATTGTTTTGCAGGTTTTATTTGATTCCGAGGGAAAGATTCCTGAAACCCTTATTAAAGGCCTGGGGTTTACGCACTTGTAGAGCGGCCTTTCACAAGTTAAAATTATTAGAAAATGCCTATGTCACCAAAGTCGTATCCTCTTATCTGAAACTTGTCATCAGGTTCAGGAACTCTATGTAAAACACATGGCCACTTTTCTCCATCTATATTAGATTACTCCTGGAAAGCTTGTACATAGTGTATAAAGAAAGTGTAATTATTTCAGATACAATATACATATACAAATGTTTAACTTTTTATCTTTTTAATTTCGACCATATAAATTGTACTGAGTGGAGTGATTCTTTGACAACTTTATGTTATGTTACGGAAAGTTTTGTATAGCGCTCATCTACTCCGTGGAGTGTCCCGGCGCTTAAAACCCTCGGCGGTACAGATGGGTGGGGAACAAAACAGAGCACCTACTGAACAAAGAGCCAAGATTTAAGGTCCTTCCTAAATGCTAAAAGATTGCCTTTTGTCCTGAGAGATAGAGGCAGAGTGTTCCACAACTGTGGTGCCAGACGCTTGAAGGAGCGGCCGCCACACCGGGCACGCCGAATCGCTGGTACAACTGCCAAAGCCAAAGTGGATGACCTGAGTGACCTAGAAGGCTGGTAGAACAACATCCGTTTCCGGATGTACAAGGCACCTGTGCCATGAAGTGCCTTGAAAGCCAAAGTAAGCGCTTTAAAAGAAATGCGCTTTCTAATTGGAAGCCAGTGAAGGGTATTAAGAAGATCACTGGCACTGGCTCTCCGATTAAGGCCGAAAATGGCACGCGCGGCAGAGTTTTGGACAATTTGCAGGCGCGTTAGGAGGAATTCCGGGAGGCCAAGATACAACACATTGGCGTAGTCCACGCGAGAGTCTATCAGTGCCTGCACAGTGACTCTTCTGTGGTCCAGCGAGAGTAGGGGCAGAAATTTCCTGATCATCTTTAAGAGACCAAAACATTTGCCCACTAGGCCCAGAACCTGCGGTTTCAGAGAGGCCATTGTCAACCTGCACTCCAAGATTTTTGGCGAACACCGAGTCGCTGGAGGGGGGAAACATGGCCGCCGGCCACCATGACTTCCACCTCGGGTCCGGAGGGCACCCGAAGAACAGCACCTCAGATTTATCAGAGTTACACTTGAGGCTGTTTCGCTGAAACCAGTCGAATACTGCCTCCAGACAGCCTCTGACGATCTCACCATCAAAATCAGAGCCCCTGTCACACGAGAAAAGGAGCTGGGTGTCGTCAGCGTACGACACGATCTGAGCTCCATGGGCCTCCGCCAGTGCCGCCAAAGGGGCCATATAAATGTTGAAAAGCGTTGGGCTCAAAATTGAGCCCTGGGGAACAGCCATCTCCAGTGGCGGCACCGTAGCAGAGAACGGGGGGGCCCAGACCGTTTGTTGGCGGTCAGCTAGAAAAGTCTCAAACCAACTATAAACCGATCCCCTCAGGCTAATCTCCCGGAGTCTAAAAAGGAGGCGGCCGTGGGGGACGGTGTCAAAGGCCGCCGAGAGATCCAACATTACCAGCATTGCTTTGCCCCCGGAGTCCAAGATTTCCTTGATAGCCTCCGTGACTTCTAGTAGAGCTGTCTCAGTGCTCATGTTAGATCGAAAACCCGACTGCGAATGGTGCAGAATATTATGCGTCTCCAGAAAGTTGGTGAGCGTTAAATGGACATGTTTCTCGACAATTTTCGCAAATGCTGGCAGAAGGGAGATAGTTCTATAGTTTGCATGGGCAGTGGGATCCAGAGTGGATTTTTTCAGGAGTGGCAGAATAAGAGCCTGTTTCCAGGACTGTGGCACCACCCCTGTGCTAAGGGAGAGATTGAGCACCGGATTGACTAGGGGGTTGATCACATGAGCAACTTTTGCAAGAAATTTGGCGGGGCAGGGGTCAAGAGGGGAGCCTGATTTTAACTTCGTAAGAAGGTCCAAGGAGGCCTGAGGAGTGAGGGGCGGGAAGTTCAAAAGGGAGAGCCCCTCAGCGTCTGAAGATAGTATAGGTCGAGACGCTGCCGGGCTGTGACCACACCAACAGCAGAGAAAGAAGCCTGGATGGATTTAATTTTACTGGCAAAGAAGTTAGCTAACTCAGTAACCCAATGCTCAGAATGCAAGCTTCTGGGGGTACACCAGGAGGGAGAAGTGAATTCCTTCACTATCAGAAATATTTCTTTACATGAGTTAGTGGCTGCCTCAATTCTTCTTGCAAAGTAAGACTTTTTTTCTGCTGTGATGTCATGATGGTACTCTTTGATGGATTCTCTATATGCTACCTTAGATATGGAATCATAGTGCCGACGCCATGTTTTTTCTGCTTTTTTACACTGCCGCCGCTTCTCAGCCAGAGCTGGAGAAAACCAAGGAGCAGATGCTCGGGAGGAATTTATGCGGTCGGCTAGGGGTGGGTCCAGTTCATCAAATAGCTGAAGAAGCCAGGTCTGTAGGTGCTCCAGATCAGTCTCTAGAGTGCCTGTCCGCTGGCACAGGTAGGAAAGTAAGGCCTGCGCCAGCATGTCTGGAGAGACACGATGGAAGGCTCTGACATTCTGCATTTTGCGGGAATGCCCACTAGAAAAGACTTTTTCGGAGAGGGTGATCTGAAAGTCCACTAAATAGTGGTCTGACCACAGAACTGGCACGGGAGTGGAAGTTTTAATCGGGACGGTTGAGAACACTTGATCCAGTGTATGACCCTTGGTATGTGTGGGGGCCGGGAGATATGGGATGAGTCCCAATTAAGCCTCCCATGAATTGTATTACATTATACCATCTTTCTTATAGCATCCAATACCACATGTACAGATCCTTTTTTAATGTGTTTTTAAATGAATGCTTTTATGATTTTGTATTTTAAAAATCGAATAAAGCTAAATGGAAAAAAATAAAATAAAATGTGTATACATTTTATTGTATGCGTTTTTGTATTACTTTTTGTTCGTATTTATGTGGACCTCCGAGTTCTAAATCATAATAAAATATTGTAATGCAGCCTGTTGTCAAGGTGTTGCAAAGTCATCCTGTGCCCTGGGCACCCCCTCCCCAACTTTTTGCTTGCTGACTGATACTGGTGGTAACTGACTGACCCTGGGCTCTGCCTAACCAGGCCCAGGGCCAGTGCTATGATGAAAGACATTAGAATACAGTTAAAACATCTACATACACTAGGGTACACAATGGTATGGTGGGGTACCCCTGTGATTGGCATGACTGACCCTATAGGCCCCTACTATATAATAGGGCAGGGGGATTGCAACTACCTAAAAGTCCCTAGTACCCTAGGGCATGGCAGTTTAGAGGCCGGCAGCTCTTTCTGCACTTGCATGGGTGCACTGCTGGAGTCTGAGGTCAGTTTAAAAGCAGCCCTGGGTGCCAGGACTACTTTTAAAAAGTAAATTGTGCCCAAACTCGACTTTGGTGTTTGGGGCACTTAAAAATGGATAACATACAATGTTTTTGGCACAGCCTTTCATCCATCGAATTCAACCACTTCCCACCTCCTACCCTCTCTCTGAACTCTCATCCCCTGGGTCGGCACCGCAAAGAGATCTTTTCCTGCATAAGTCTTGCCTTTCCCTGGGATTTGAGACTACCTTCTGACCCCTTGTCCTCATTGCCACACCTCGACCTCTTCAACCTCAACGGCGCACCTTGGGCACTCAGCAGAACTGTAACGCTTCCTTTTGAACTTTTTCTTCCTCAATGGCACTCCTCCGACACCCAGCAGAACTGTTAAGCTTCCTTTTTGAACTTTTCTTCCTACAACGCCTTTGTCCTGTATTTTGTTATAAATGTTTCTTTGTTATAAATGTTTTTATGCTGTAAAGCGCTCCGATACCCTCGGGTCTGGTTAGCGCTATAGAAAACCTATAAATAAATAACTAAATATTAGGGACCCCCCAAGGTCTCCCCTAGGTAACCCAGGGGTGAGGGGTCAGGTATTTATAAGGTACATCCTTATAAAATAAGTTTTGATATGCCTGAGTAAAGTGAAATTTCACAATTCACTCCCCACATTGTGGTAAAGTGCTGCTCAAATTCGACTTTGATGCTAGGAGCACTGTGGAGGGAGAATCTGCAATATTTCTAAAGATTCAGAACCCCTAAGGTCCCCCTTAGTTTCACAGGGGGTGGGGTTCCTGTAGATATAAGGCAAGTAGTTATAAAATATATTTTTGTAAGTCCTGGTGATGGAAAAATGGCCCAAGTCATTTTTCCCATTGCAAATCCCGTTACATAGGTTAACATGGCAGGAAGTTATTGATTAATTACTCTTGATAGGAGAGGGCTAGAAATGCCATTGAAAGACTTCATAGAATGGCATTAATAGATCAAACAATATCACATTGTTGAATTTCTCCTAAAGTGTACATTTATTTAAAGAGTTTTAAAAGGCACTGCTAGACCCGAAGGTATCAGAGCGCTTTACATAAGGTTCCATTTGGTTGCAAACTTACATCAGTTACAAGTTACCAATGATCAGAGTTAAGTGGATTAGCCAGGCTGCCTTGAAGAGGTGATAGAGAGCCCCTGGGGTTAACCAGCTCTGCTGGCAGGGAAGTGTGCTGTTCCATAGGAATGCCAGGCCAGGGGTGAGGAGTCGTAAACTATATTCTTCAAAGAGGAGAATAGAGATCATTGTCATTTACAGCTCTGAACTTCCCACCTTAGGCAGATGGTAGGATTAAGGACGGTATGAGCAGATGCGGGGGGGGGGGAAGAGTTTAAGTAATTAGCCATCCTAGGGGTGTGTTTAGCCAGCTCTTACCTCCTTGCTGGAAAATCAGCCATTATGGATTTGGAAGATTTGATGCACTCTGGGAAAAAATAATGCCTCGCTCTACAGGATGTGGTCATATCTTGGAGGAGTTACCCTGCTCCCATTGGTCAGAAGTGACCACCTACTTGACCCAGAGAACTAGGAATAAGTATCGGAGAGGGGCAGAGCCCTCCAGATCTGCGGCTTGAAACTTACTGCAGCAAGAAGTGCCTTGTTGAGAGGTTTTGCTGTGCAACGATTTCTAAGGCCTGACCTCTGAACACTGCACCATTTGAAACTACAGCCCTGTGGATTACCTTGCTGAAAAAGAACTAAAGAGTGGGCTCTCTGAAAGCTACAGGTTAAAAGAGCTTATCTTGAACATCACCAACTAAATCTACACCGTGGAGAACCATCAGTGGATTTGTAAGGGTTTTGTACCAGTGGATTGTGGGAACTGAAGTCCTCAACTTTCAAGGACCATCTTGGAGATTCCAGACCCTTGGAGTGAGTTTGAGACACGTTGGACCCCTTGAGGAACTTCAGGCAGAAGTTCAGTAAGTTTGGAGAACTTTGGACCAACTTTGAAAAAAAGCTCCATCGAGGGGCCGACTCAAGCTGGCCAGCCAGGCAGTCTGCCTTCAACCGCGAGACGGCCAAGCCAACCAGGTTCGTCCAGCTAAAAGCTCCATCGCTCCAACTTTCAGAGATCGACCGGGACTAGAGAAAATCTGAAGCTGGCGAACCCTCACCAGGTCCAGCTACATGAGGAACATCGAGAGACCCCGCGAGAAAAAGCTCCAGAAAAGTTTTTAAGTCCGCTCGTAGAAAAGGTGATCGGGAGCAACGGCGAGAGCCAAGCCACCTGCCTTCCATCACATGCCGGCCTTGATTCCTGGGTTGCCCTGCTGAAGAGATCTTGAGAAATGTTCTAAGTCCACGCCAGGGAAGTTGCCCGGGACCTCGTCACGAGTCAAGCCGGCCAACCCTCACCGAATCTGGACTGGTTGGGAGCTTCGAGGGGCCTCGAGGAGAAAAGCTCCTAAGTGTGAAGGTAGAAATTGAGACCGGGACCTCCGGCGAGCTGTAGCCGCTCAGGGCTCCATCGGGCCCGCCCAGAAACTTTGACTTTGTGTTAGCGTCGCCTCTGTGGTGCGTGTTCTAGGGCCCGCACCCACTGTGGTATGATTTGGGAAACTACATTTTCCTGTTGCTAAATGGTGGCTGCGGTCTCCTGTACATGTACATTAAGCACTGAAGTATGTTTTCTTTGTATTTTCCTTTCATTATTCATTTTCCTTCATGTGTTCTACTTATTCCCTTCTGGTTGTAACTATAGGGGACTACATATTCCAGAATCCCAACACAGCAGTCACTTTGGGTGTGGTTGCCTATGGGTGTGGTCATATCCCAGAATCCCCACACAGCAGTCACTTTGGGTGTGGTTGCCTATGGGTGTTGTCTGCCTATAAAAGGAGTCACACCCATTGGGCGAGGCTCACTATTCTGGATCCTGTGTGGGAGCAGCTTCTCTCTCCTTTGCTGACTCGTGAGTTCATTCCAATTTACTTTGAGCCTGCAGGTAAGCCTCTGTTTGTAGGCAACAGAGTAACTTTATTTCCTTGTTGGGATTCGGTGCGCTTTGGAGCTCACTGGCTGCATTCAGTGTTTGGCAGCACTTTTGCATACTACATTTTGGCAAGCATACAACAATGCGCTCTGGAGTTTATTTTGACTATTGTATGAACACACACACTTCTGATTGCGCGTTTTGGAATTCATTAAAACATTGTGTTGTCTAGCATTAGGTCCAGCGATTACTATCTAGAGCTCTGCTCAGTTTGCTTATTTAGTTGGTGAACACAGGGACTAGTGCTCTGGGTTCATTTGGCATAGTGTATGTGTAACTTTCGGATTAGTCCTTTGGTGCTCTTGATATGTTGATTTTTTAAGCGCTTGGGCAAGCTCGCACAGGGGCTCATTTGTGTACTGTGTCATAATTATGAATATATGCTCTGTATATTATTGAACTTTAATGTTAGGAAGGTGTGATTGTAACATTCCTTGGAAGTGTATTTTTTGTATAACTTGTATCACGGGCTTGTGTTAAAGTAGAGACTCATTAGCAATAAGACTTTGCGTAGCAGAGTCTGGTAACTGAGAATTATTTATACTGATTGTTATTGTTTGTATGTTTATCTGTTTGTTTTACAGGTCTCCCTCCCAGCTGTTCCCTTCATCAAACCCTTTCCCCCACTTGGTCACTAACTTTCAGTGCTGTGATAGCATCCTGAATTGGCGGTACCGTGAGGTGGGCCCATAGAGCACGTACAGACTCTGAGGAAGTGGCGCCCTGACACTTTGGCCTGGTGTATCGCGAGCAGTTATCACAATATGGTGCTATAATCTTCTAAGTGCTATATTTTATTAAATCTTTGAAAATTCATATCTCCAGTTCCCTACATTGGATTTTTGTCATTTTGGTGTCATTTTAAAGATACAAATATTTCCTATTGTTATATATTGGTGCTGGATTTTTATTATGTGTTGTGTCTTCATTATTTACTGAAATTGTGTTTTTAAATGCTTTACATACCAGTCTTTGAAGTTAAGCCTGTCTGCTCGCAGCCACGTTACCAAGGGTTGAGCATAGGAATCATTTTCTAAGACCTATCATGTGTTAGTGGCCTTATTGCCAGTGGCAGACCTACATTTGCCCCTACTAATAACCCACTTTCCAACACAAGGGCTCCCTATTTGATCGAAGATTCTGTGCACAAGATCGAGTTCTATATGGCAGAACAAACATGGCAACAGTAACTGGCTTAAGAGGACCTTAACCCAGCGCCTGCATACGCTTCTGCAGACTGAAACCGATTGAGTTTGGTGGTTTTGACTGGTCATTGGACTCAAGTAAGAATGAATGTCCACTTCAGTCTTTTTTTTAGGCGGCACAGCCATTGGTTGCAGGAAGTAGCAGGCAGTAACACACTGAGGCAGAGAAGCAAGAAGCAGACTTAGATTAGGTGGAGGAAGCCATTCACAGATTCCCATTGAGGTTGGTGTAACTACTAGGAAGGCTCTCACACTGTAGGCTTCACAACATCTAATATTTTTGGATGCATCAAAGTCCAAAGCCGAAAGACATTACCAGATGTCTTCTTTACAAGCAACAGGTGCAATACAGAGTGCTTTAGTGACACCTATACGTTTGCTGAAAAACTGAAGACTGTTAGTTTCGCAATTGGATGGTAAATCAAATGTCAAAAATTAAAGAGGCCTATCTGTGTACATTTGCCATGTTATGGGCCCCCTGACCACCTCCCCCCATTTTTAGCCATGTAATTCCTCCTCGTTGCGAGAGGAAAAATAACAGGCACATTGTTTTTCCTAAGATAGCTCATGACCACACCCGAGTGGATAAGGGGACTTCCAATCATAATGGGCTCATAACTCCGGTTTTTAATGCAGCCAGTTCCAAGTGGCAGGGGCTCCCTAAATGTGTTCATCGAGGTAATTTCTCTGGTTAGGGAAATTATGCTGATGAACACTTTCTAAAAATAAACATTTCTCAGAGCAAGACTAGCAGGACTAGTAGAGGTCATCCACCTAAACTGTCCACTGCAATGCATGTCCTGCTTAAACACAGTCTTAAATGCTAGAAGCAAAAGAGGGAGGCAATGTGTTCTTTTTTTAAGCCAATAGTAAGTCCTTTCACATGAAGGAAGATCACAAAAAAGAAGGCATTACACTAACAGGTAAATTGAACATAGAATGTGCTCCCCGCATTTTACCCAGCAGTGGCTAAAGAGACCTGGGTTAGAACAAATAGTAATGCAAAAGTAAGGGATACGGGCTGTTAAGTAAGAAGTGACCGCATTATTTTTCAAAGGCTTTTTCAGTCTAGTCTTTGGCGCATGCAATTCAACAGATTTAGGATTGAACGAGAACAAGGTATGCTTACATGAGTGGTGTGGGAAGAAGGCAAAATGGAGGCCAACACACAGAGGATTAAGGCAATCAACACTAACCAAGATCGTAGGATAACCACATGTTGACATTTATTCAACTGCTGCATACTAGTGTGTTGGATGTTAAAGGCAATAAGAGTTCGATAAATATACAGCACCAGAGTTTCTGTCTAATTCAGGAAGGCAAGACTTAAGCATTCTAGAGGTCCAGAGCAGTTTTAGACGCGTTAAGGTATACAGTACAGGGGTGGAACAGATGAAGCTGTATGGGGTTTATGGCCCCCCACCCCTCTGTCATTTCTCACTTGCTGAATCATGTTAGGTTGCCTTGAGTGCTTGCCAAGTTTTCCTGGGTCTGCTGAAGGGCAAGTTCAGTAGTTCTGTCCTCTGCTGTTGATTGACAGCATTCCTGAGACTTGGGCTATGGACTAAGACATTGGCACAAACTTTTTCTATCTGACCTCTGGTTACCAGACTATCTACAAGTTAAAGTGCGCCTGCTTGGTACTTGTGGTGGAACACCTTCTGTGGCAACTTGGATCTTTCCTTTAGGAATCCCAATGCATGGTGCAGAGGTTTTAATTCTACGCTCTACTGGGATTAACGGAGGGACTTTTATGGCTAGTTCACATAATCACACTTTCAAAACACTGCAAAATCTGCTTGCATAATTTTAGTGTAGGCTGTTTTGCGATAGCACAAGTATGCCATACCAAGGACTTTTGCTGTCACCCATTAAATGGGTGGTTTGTTAAGAGTTGCAGCATTTAAATCACAGTACGATGGTGCCCATGAAAGCCTGATTTTTGGTGTCCGTCTACCAGGAAGAGATCGTATGCCTCAGTCGAACACTGTTACGGGGTGTTTCAAGTCCCCCAGGGAGCACATATGCTCCAGTGCTTGGCTATGGTTTAACAATCCTTTTCTTAATTATCTGGAACAGTATAGACTTCATGCTACCTGTGTACTGTACTATGCTGTGACAGACTGCATGCTTGTTTTTCACTGACATGGAGAGATTGATGTTAACTAGCCAAGGCCCTGTTAGGATAGTTCCAGCAAGTAATAGGGCACAGTTGAATATTCTTGCCAGGAAGGCCAAGCACGATTGCTTTACAAGGTTATGAGTGTGTACAGATGTATCCATTTGTGGCAATCCATAAAACCAGCTATGGTCAAGGTACCAGCTTGCTCCAGATAAAGGACTCTCAAATCAACATGCATGCCCCAACTGGACGCTGTGCTACATTTGCTTAATAGCTGGGCTCACATCTGAATGTGTCATCTTGTACCAATACTTGCACTATCAGATAAGTATCCATGCAAGAAGGACATTTATTTGTAAATGGATAAACTAACAGGGTAGGAACAGGTGCAGTTTGTAGACATGTACACACAAAGAAACTACCCTTAATGAATGTCGGATTTTAAACATGGAAGAAGGCCCACTACACCTCTTACTGTGGGGTGCTGGGCATATCAGAAACTGTGAAGGACTTTATTTTACAGGTTTCAAGTTAATTTAGTAGAGATTGCCGATGGTCATCCTACATAGTGGACACATCATAGTCATAGGAGACTAGATAGGAGCCCTTAGATCTAGTCCCGATGAATGCCACGGATCCTCCTGGCCATTATGGCAGAAACATGTTGACGGCATGGATGGGGTACTAAACCCCTTGGTCCCCACACTTTAGTTTTATTATTAAGCAAAAACCTTACAAATAAATTACATTTGGCTTGCATTCATTTTTAAACCTTCACTTATCTCACGACCCCCCCCCCCCAACCCCCCCCTTAGCTTTTAGTAGTGCCTCCCTGTCTTCAGGTGAAGGCCCGCTCTCAACCAAACGCGGTTTCTAGAGAGCGACCAAACGCGGTTTCTAGAGAGCGAGGACTGTCAATGATGAAGCATGACACCTGGTGGTGTGTGAGGACTGTCCTTTATATTTTCTGATATGCCCAGTACCCCACAGAAAGAGGTTGAGTGCGCCGCCTTCTTCTTTAGAATCATTCATTCAGAGTAGCTTCTTTTTGTGTGTACATGTCTTACTTGGAGGCCAGCTCACCCTGAATACCCCTAGCATCTTGTGCCCTTCCCTAGCAACCACTGGGGTTTAGTGTGTGTGTGTATGCGGTTTGTAGACACTCTTTTAGACCACTGAGTTCTGACTAGGATATACAATAAGGCAGAGGCCTTCAAAGTAGGGGGCAGGCCCCTCTGGGAAGGGCCTTACGTGGTCCCATTTAGGGCGCCAGACACAGGCCAAGAGAATCACTATGCTAATAAAAAGACAGAGCGGCAAAAAGCCACTCTGTAAGGTGGCATCACTAACATCTTTTATCACTCATAGCCTTGTTGGGAGTAGGTGTCAAAGGGGGAGGGCCTCCAAATAATCCTTAACCCCCCTTTCCCGCCATCTCATTTCAGATAAAGAATCACACTGTGAATAGTTTTACACTTTAGCAAGACCACACTGCCCATTGCATGTCCGCAAGCATGTACTTGAATGCATTCTTTAAAGGGATAATGGAACATAACTGCAATGTTCAAATATGGTTAAACATATTAAAACACTGCCAATTTTCTAGAATAATTGTAAAAAGAAATTTTTCACGAATAAGTTGACTCCCTTCGTTAGAGACATGTTTGAGGAAAGTAGGGGGAGGGGTCACCTCCCGTATGATCAGCGTGTAGCGAACATCATAGTCCTGCACAAGGAAGGCAGGCCGAAAACAGAGTGCTCTTCATACCGGCCGATCTCCTTGTTAAATGTTGAGCCTAAAGTCTTGGCTAAACTGTTGGCGACCCGGCTTGTGAAGGTCATCACGCCACGGATTCACCCGGACCAGTCCGGATTTATGCCTCGCCGAAATACGGCACTCAATCTCCATAGGTTGCATGGGGTTCTGGGAGGTGCTTCACATATACATGAGCCGGCGGTTTTGTTGTCCTTGGATGCCACTATGGCGTTTGACAGGGTGGAATGGCCGTATCTTTTTGCTGTCCTGGGTAAGATGTTCTTTGGCCCGGAGTTCGTGTCTTGGGTCCGCCTTTTGTATTCTGGCCCATTGGCTCGAATAGTTGTTAACCATAGGTTGGCTGACTTTGCGTTGGGAAGGGGCACCAGACAGGGATGTCCTCTTTACCCGCTGTTATTTGCTTTGGCACTCGAGCCGCTGGCGGCCTGGGTCCGCTGGGACAGGTCTATCAGGGGGCTCCGATGGACGTCTGAGTGGGAGGACAAGATATCGCTTTATGCTGATGATATTCTGTTGTATTTGACCTCCCCTCGATCTTCGTTGGTAGCATTCCTGGATATCCTGGAGGTTTATGGTAGGTATTCTGGCTTCGCCATTAACTGGACAAAGTCGGTTCTTTTTGTTTTGAGTGGTGATCCCCCGGTAGTTCCTCCGAGATGTCCGGTCAGTCGGGAAACGGTGGGCTTTAAATATCTAGGCATCTTTATCTCCCTTGACCCTCGGAGTAGATACTCCAAAAATTTGTTACCGCCCCTCGCCCAGCTTCGACGGGATGTGACCCGATGGAAGTCCCTCCCTATCCCCCTTCTTGGTCGTGCGGTCCTGTTTAAGATGATGGCCCTTCCCCGTTTTCTGTACGCGCTCCAAAACTCACTGGACCCGGTTCCTCCGTCGTATTTCAGGGAGGTTACGTCTCTTCAGAGACGGCTTCTCTGGGATGGAAGACCCCGAATTGCTTTCGCGAAATTGACGTTGCCGTGGTATGACGGGGATAGGTCTGCCGGATATCCGTAAGTATTATTGGGCATTGCAGTTGGCAGCGGTTAATCACGCCATATATGGTTCACCCATGGATCCCGGCTATGCAATGGATCGGGGTCAGGTTCCATGCAGGGAGTTTACTAGAGCATTGTATGCTAGGCGCGGGCGTTTTCCCCTCGTGAGACCAACGGCGGTTGCAGTGCAGGTCTGGCATGAGGCCAATCGCTCCCTCAAGTGGGAAGGGAGGATTACATTGGCTACGCCCCTCTGGAAAGCGGAGCGCCTGGGAAGCTTATGGAAGTCCAAGGGTTTTGATAAATGGGACCTCATTGGGATCTCCCGAGTAGGTGACATGTGGGGTAGGGATGGGGTCCTACAGTTTGAAACGTTGCAGGAACGATATCAACTGCAAGGGAGCGAGAAGTTTCGCTACCTCCAGATTAGGCATACGTTGCGGGCCGGAATTCCCGGGGACGTGACGCTCCCGGAGGCATCCCCCTTAGTGGATCGAGTGTTGGACGGGCATCTTCCAACAAAGACGATCTCCTTGATTTATAAAAAACTTGTTAATCGTGGAGGATCTCCTAGTGGTTCTTAGAGACCAATAGACTGCTGATGGATTGATCCTTGAGGATGAGGACTGGAGGGAGGCGGTGGCCTCACCAAGGGTCGTTGCAATTCCAATGAGACTTCGTCTGGTTCAATTGAAGATCCTCCACCGCTGCTATGTTACTGGCCCCCGGATGGTGCGAATGGGCTTGGCGGAGAGTGACGTGTGTAAGAGAGGATGTGGGGAGGCTGGAACGTTTTTCCATATCCTGTGGGACTGTGCTCTTCTGAGAGGGTATTGGTCCGCTATTCATGCCAAGGTGCACAAGGTGTGGGGCGTGTGTTTTGAGTTAGAGGCGCGGCGGTGCCTCTTGAATGTCTGGGAGCCATCTGACCTCTCCCCCCATAGAAAGGTGTGGGCCACATTGGCATGCGGGGTGGCTAAGCGTAATATCGCTCAACTGTGGGGGGCGACTCAACCCCCTATGATAGGGAAATGGATGGAAGATTTGGATTGGTGTATGTTTAGCGAACGGGTGGTGTATGTGGAGACCCAGGAAATGGGGCAAAATCTGGGGGCCATGGAATCAGTATAGGGGCGATATGTGTGCTCCTCAAGAGTTGCCAGATGACCCGATACAGTCGGAAGATCCCTGAAACCATTTGTTATCATAGCTGTACATCTTTGATCAGGAGGACGTCTCTATATGCACAGTGAATTACAATGCAACCCAGTGTATTTATTGTATGTGTTTATGATTTCTTTTTGTGTGCATTAATAAAAAGAAATTTAAAAAAAGTAAGAAATTTTCATACTGGGGGGCCAGATTAATTTTTTTGTATCTGCTCCATTATCTACTGAAACAGAAACATTAAGTGATGTCTTCATCATTTCTGGGCTAAAACGCGTGCCTAGCTTAGGGCCCCAAACATGCATATTTTGCCCCCTTAGCCGGAGGATTCCTGAAACTTTAGTCCATCAGACTACTCCAGGAAGAGGCCTGCAACACTTGTAGATAACACTCAATCAATCAATCAATCAATCAAGCCATTTGTATAGCGCACTACTCACCCGGGAGGGTCTCAAGGCGCTTGGGGGGAGGGGTATGCTACTGCTCGAACAGCCAGGTCTTGAGTTGTTTCCTGAAGGCGAGATGGTCCTGAGTCAGCCGAAGGTGGATGGGGAGGGAGTTCCAAGTCTTGGCAGCCAGGTAAGAGAAGGATCTTCCTCCGGCGGTGGCTCTTCGGATGCGCGGTACGGCTGCGAGGGCGAGGCTGGTGGACCGTAGCTGGCGGGTGGGCGTGTAGAAGGTCAGGCGGTCGTTGAGGTACTTGGGGCCCAGGTCGTGGAGAGACTTGTGTGCGTGGGTGAGGAGCCGGAACGTGATCCTCTTGTCGACGGGGAGCCAGTGCAGGTTCCTCAGGTGGCTGGAGATGTGGCTGCGTCGGGGGACATCCAGGATGAGTCGGGCGGAGGCGTTCTGGATGCGCTGGAGTCTTTTCTGTAGCTTGGCTGTGGTTCCGGCGTAGAGGGCGTTTCCGTAGTCCAGTCGGCTGGTGACGAGTGCCTGGGTGACAGTCTTCCTGGTCTCGGTCGGGATCCAGCGGAAGATCTTGCGAAGCATACGCAGGGTGTTGAAGCACGATGAGGAGACGGCGTTGACTTGTCTGGTCATCGAGAGGGAGGGGTCCAGGATGAAGCCCAGGTTGCGTGCGTGGTCGGTTGGCTTGGGTGCGGTGCCCAGGGCTGGGGGCCACCAGGAGTCGTCCCAGGCTGAGGGCGAAGATCCCAGGATGAGGACTTCCGTCTTGTCCGAGTTCAGTTTCAGGCGGCTGTCCTTCATCCACTCTGCGACGTCTTTCATCCCTTCGTGTAGGCAGGTTCTGGCGGTGTCGGGGTCTCTGGTGAGGGAGAGGATCAGCTGGGTGTCGTCGGCGTAAGAGATGATGTTGAGGTTGTGCTGGTGTGCGATGGCTGCGAGAGGTTTCATGTAGATGTTGAAGAGGGTGGGGCTGAGTGAAGATCCTTGCGGGACGGCGCAGATGACTTCGGTGGCCTCGGAACGAAACGGGGGGAGGCGGACTCTTTGTGTTCTTCCGGCGAGGAACGAGATGATCCACTCCAGTGCCTTCTCTTGGATACCGATGTTGCTGAGGCGCTGGACTAGGGTGCGGTGGCAGACCGTGTCGAACGCAGCGGAGAGGTCCAGGAGGATGAGGGCCACTATTTCCCCCTTGTCGAGCAGAGTCCGGATGTCGTCGGTGGCTGCGATGAGGGCGGTCTCGGTGCTGTGGTTGGCTCTGAAGCCGGACTGCGAGGGGTCGAGGGATCCGTTCGTCTCGAGGAAGGCGGTCAGCTGTCTGTTGACGATCTTCTCGATGACTTTAGCAGGAAAAGGGAGGAGCGAGATGGGGCGGAAGTTTTTGAGATTGGTGGGGTCCGCTGTAGGTTTCTTCAGGAGGGCGCTGATCTCGGCGTGCTTCCAGCTCTCCGGGAAGGTGGCGGTGTTGAAGGAGGCATTGATGATGTTCTGGAGTTGGGGTGCGATGGTGGAGTCGGCCTTGTTGAAGACGTGGTGTGGGCAGGGGTCGGTCGGTGATCCGGAGTGGATGGTGTTCATCGTGCGGGCTGTGTCTTCGGTGGTCACCGTGGTCCAGGTGCGAAGGGTGGCGGTGGGGGGCATTGGTTCGACGGTTGGGTGCGTGGGGCGCCGAAGCTGTTGTGGATGTCGGCGATCTTGCGGTGGAAGAACGAGGCGAGGGAGTCGCAGAGGTCTTGTGACGGAGTGATGTCGTTGGTGCCGGTGCTGGGGTTGGAGAACTCCTTGACGATAGTGAAGAGCTCTTTGCTGTCGTGGGCGTTGTTGTCCAGTCGTTCCTTCAGGGATTTCTTCTTGGTGGTGCGGATGAGCGGGTGGTGCTTGCGGGTAGCGTGTTTGAGGGCGGTCATGTCGGTGGTCCGGTCGAGGAGCCAGGCTTTCTCGAGGGTGCGGCAGGTCTTCTTGGAGTCCTTGAGGTCGTCGGTGAACCAGGATGCCTTCTTGCTTCTGGGTCTGCTGGGAGGGTTCTTTAGTAGCGCGTGGTCGTCGGCGCAGGCGGTCAGCCACTGTGTGAAGTTGCGGGCTGCTTCGTTGGGGTCCGTTGTGTTGGCGGGTGGGCTCTGGCTGAGGGAGGTGGTGAGCTGGTCTGCGGTGATCTTGCTCCAATTCCTGTGAGGTACCTGTTGCGGGTGGTGGTGGGTCGTGGATCTTTTGAAGCTGAAGTGGACGCAGCTGTGGTCGGTCCAGTGGAGTCCGGTGGCGTGGCTGAAGGTGATGTACTTGCTGGAAGAGAAGACGGGATCAAGCGTATGGCCGGCGTAGTGGGTGGGCGTGTTGACCAGTTGCTTGAGTCCGAGGTTGGCGAGGTTTTCCAGCAGGGCGGTGGTGTTGCGGTCCTTGTTGTTCTCCAGGTGGAAGTTGAGGTCCCCGAGGAGGATGTAGTCGGTGGAGGGGAGGGCGTGCGGGCTGATGAAGTCTGTGATGTCTTCGCTGAATTGTGTGCGTGGTCCCGGGGGTCTGTAGACGAGGGTGCCTCTGAGGGTCGTCTTAGGCTCAGTGTGAATCTGGAATTGGAGATGTTCGGCTGCGGCCAAGGAGTCGTTGGCGTCGGTCGTGATGCAGATGGTGTTCCTGTGGACGATGGCGATGCCACCTCCGGTCTGGTTGACGCGGTCCCTCCTGATGATCTTGTACCCGTCCGGGATGGCGATGTCGGGTGCAGAGGAGGTGTTCATCCAGGTTTCCGTGAGGAAGGCGACGTCCGGTGATGTAGTGTCGAGGACCTCCTGTCACCTGTCTCAGAGTACCTTGTACCAAGGATACAGCAAACCAGTTCACTTGCTCTATGGAATGTTTACTCCTCAAATCAGAAGCATATTGCTGGCAACTAATGTGTACTTGTATACACTTTGTGACCTGTGTGCCCCACTTATGAAGCTAGAAGTAAAGCAGGAACTTGAAGTGGTTGCGCCTCTTCTTTTTTAAGCTAGATATCCTGGTTTCTCATTCGGATAGGTTATGGAAAGGGAAAACAAAGATCTACCTGTTGATTTCAAAACCCCAAATACCTGCATCAAAACAGAGAAGTCAATGACTTGTACAAAGTCTTAAATGGCTCACCTTCCCTTCAGTCTACCATTTCCAAATTAGAGTGAAAGCATGAATATGCCAGATAAGTCAAAAACAGCAATGCACCAAGGTGCACTGGAAAGAAGGGGGAAAAGCACAAATGAGACCAATCCATCATGCCCGTTAGACAATCACCTTTGAGGTTTAATGGACTTTACAAGGTTACAGTTATTTTTCTATTAAGCAGGTGGTCAATATTGGTTCTAGTGGTACCTGAACAGTTTAGCATTTAAATGCAGGTAAAACTTGAAGTTATTCAGAATTACAATAGCCTACCACAGCTTTCACCATTTTTACTGAACGGTTTGTATAATAATGCCACTCATTTATTTTCCAATAGCAGTGCTTTACTCTCTCCTGTTGCTCAAAGAAACTAAGTCGGTTTTATAGCTACACTTTCCAAATCTGTGCAGTAATACGAAGAACAAATTTGGCAGGAAAACAAATTTAGCACGTGTTGAGCTCTGATTAACCTTTCCATTTACGAAACGTCAACAACAGCCTTTAAACTGTTTGCACAGGCTGCATTAAAATACTGTACGAGAACTCCTCACAAATGCATTTTAGGGGTCAACCTTAGACAGAATTAAGAACCTTCCCCGAACTCTCATCCAGAAGGCACAGTTTTCTTTGGTCACATCCCCTGAAGGATAAGAATTGCCTTTTACAGGAATAAAGCATGGGCTTATTTTGCAACAAATCTGGGAAAAACTCTAAAACAATATCTACTTAATAGATCAAGTGTATTCTTTCTAAATAATACCATTGCATCTATGTGGTTATGCTTTTGTTTTGATAGAGAATGTGCCCAGTCTGCTTATTTGTTCAAACGCTCCGTGATCTCCAATGCTACTAATCGGTTTGTAACTATGGAGAGGAAAGTATTAGTAACCGTGGGGACAGATTCAATGCATGGCTCGTAAAAGCTACACATTGCTGAATTGTTTGGTTTGTATTTGTCCACCATATATTTTTCCCCAGAGGGGACTTCACAATCTGCGAGCAGGGCTCCATCACTCCATGTAGTATTCAGCAGTAGAGCAGGGAGTCTATGTCAGGACCGGAGGATCAGATTAGGCTTTTCTTCCTTCGCTTTATTTTCCATGTCCAACACACAGCAGCCAGAAGAGCGATGAAAATGATTTTTTCCATCAATAAACACTTAAATCTTTATAAACAATAAAGTTCTGATCTCAAAACATCAACTCCCATCAGTCCCTGGGAGGATGCAGCAACATAGTCCTTTCACACTGTCCACGCACTCCTTGAAAGGTCCTCCATCTTATGAAACCCTCCACTTTCTTCGCTGCTGGGCAGCCAGTTAAGTTCTGTTTTTCCTTCTCTGGAAATTTCTTGTGTTCTTTGGGTGAATTGCCTTAATACTCTGTGGGGCTTGTTTATGGGGATCGTGTGTCTCTATTGTATTCTTGGCCACGTGTGGTATATTTCTTTTCACAGATCCCCAGACCGCAGGAGCGTTCGCTCGCTCCTATCGCGGCCGGCCCACTTGCGGTGAGGCCCACTGCCCGCCAGGGGGAGCCCGTGTGTCTCGCTGCTCCAGCGGCACAAAAGTTCTCTCCTGAAGAGTACACGCTGTGGGAGCAGAGTCCGCCGGAGCCTGTCCTCTACCACCATAACCAGAACGCCCTCGAGGGTCCGTTTCAGCCCCATTTTTGCTCTAATTACGCCCCCCGGGGTCCGTATCACGGAGCTTGTACTCCGATAATCACCCACGGGCAGGAAAAGTGCATTTGCCTCAAGCTTGTCACGGCGCGCTGGGGTGGTGGTTTGGCCTGGTCTACTTGAGGGCCTGCGGGCTAGGGGTGTGTGCACCACCCACGGCAGCCGGTCAGCGATTAAAATCATTGCAGTTCTCTGGTTCTGCCCCAATTTAACAGGCTTTGCTGGTCTGTGCTTGCTTCAAAGCTCCTGTGGAGTTAGGCGCTGATCAGCCTCAGATAGTCAGGTGCTTGGGTCCCAGCAGATAGTACGAGCCTTGTTGGGTGTGCTGGGGACAATGGACATGGGGAATTACTATGAGGAGGAGGAAGAATCCATCCAATACTTACCCTTGGATGATGATTTCTTCGAGGATGTGGATAGTTCCATTTATAGGTGTGTGAACAAGGTAGTAGCCCCTATGGAGGAGCGCCTCTAACCGCATTATGCGGAGTGCGCTAAACTGGTACAGGCCCACTTGGGGGTGGTTAACCCCGTACCAAACCCCCCCAGAGAAGGGTGCCCCCCCCTAAGAAAGTGTGTGGGGAGGTTGGTTCGGAGGGGGCACAAGGGGTGGATAAGGATGCCTTTGAGCGCTTAAAAAGTGCATTCCTGGCTAAGTCCGGACAGCCTCCTTCTGTGCCTCCCCAGGCACCGCAACCCACAGTGTCTACGGCACCTCCAGCCCTGTCGCAGGATGGGGGTTCCCCGACCTACTCCGACAACGAGGAGTCTTCGCGTTCTTGGCGCCCAGTCAGTTCCGCGGGCATGTTGCCTCAGGATGAATCAGGGATGTTGGACCCGGATGAAATTATGCATCTGCGCTCCGTAGCCTGGGCACCTGGGGACAAGGTGGCCAAGTTTGTGGCGGGATGCCTCCGTAAGCCTCTGGAAAAGGAAGCGCAGGGATGCCTCCGGGCGGAATGTCCCCGTCCCACCTTGGAAGGTAAAGTTGTGCTAACGCCCGAGCTGGACTAAAAAATGGCTACCTTCCTGGCCAAGTATGTGAAAGATCCCCGGAAAGGGATAGATAGATCCTGGCGCTCATGCCAAGATAAGCTCTTGGATGCCATAGGCCCGATGACCAAAATTCTTGATATGGCGGAAGGGGCGAAAGTTACTGGGTCGGTTATATCCCCGGAGGTGCTATCTAATTGGGCGCAGAGGGCCATCATTTTCATGGGGAATGCTAACTGCGCCCTATCGACTGAGCATCGTCGCTCCCTGCTAATGAAGCTTGATCCGAAGCTGGGGGATTTGGCTTCTCCTGAAGCGGGCGCAGTGGCCCAAGGGGGTCTTTTCAGGGAACCCTTTGTAAAAGAGTTAGGGAAGTTTGTGGCCACCTTTACGTCATTAGACAAAGCGCAGTCTAACATCAAGAGAGTTTTCCAAACTCGTTTTTCCCAAGGGGCCTGTCGCGGGAGGGGCCGCGCGACCGGCCTTGGTGGGCAGCAATCTAGCAACAAGGGACATGGCTCCGGGCGAGGGCAGTACAACTCCTCGGCCAACTTCAATAACTTCTACCCTACCAGAGGGCAGCGTTTCCGGGGCCACGTCGGCTTCAGGAGAAGCCCCGGAGGTGGCCAGTCCAGCAGTAAGTGTCATACCTGCGGAGCAGGTTTGTATTGGGGGTCGTTTGGCGGCCTTTCAGGACGCTTGGGCTCTGCTTACGTCAGATGCTTGGGTCTTACAAACAGTGAAGGGGTTCCACATAGAATTTTATGATCAGCCGATGCAGGCAGAGCCCCCAAGGCCCATCTCCTTTTCTGTTCCCGATGCTCAGCTGATCGACGAGGAAGTGTCCGCTCTGCAAGGGAGCCATCTGTCAATCTACTCGGCACCCCCACGGTTTCCTCAGCAACATCTTCCTGGTGGAGAAGACCGACGGGGGGGCGACGCCCGGTAATCAACCTGAAGGTGTTCAATGGGTGGTTAGTGTACCGGCACTTCAAGATGGAGGGAATCCATCTTCTTCGGGATGTGCTGCTACCGCAGGATTGAATGGTCAGGTTCGACCTCAAGGATGCGTACCTTGTGGTTCCAATCCACCCGCCACACCGTCTGTTTCTCCAGTTTTCTTTGGCGGGGTCAGGTGTACTAATTCGTTGCCCTTCCTTTCGGAATTTCTTCCGCATCTTGGTGCTTCACAAAGGTGCTCCACCCGGTGGTGGAATTCTTGAGGGGTCAGGGCATAAGGATGCTTTTGTACTTAGACGACATCCTTCTCATGGCTCAGTGTCCCCAGAAGCTGTTGTCTCAGTTGCGGCAGACGGTGACTCTTGGAAAGTCTGGGTTTCATCATCAATGGGCCAACGTCGGTCCTCTTACCAACCAGAAGCCTCGTCTTCCTTGGATTTGTGGTGGATTCCTCCAGGCCTCCTTGAGTCTTCCATCTCGCAAGATGGCCAAGATCTGTCACATATTGAGACAGACCATTTCCAGACCCCACACCTCCCTACGGCAGATTGCCCGAGCGGTAGGCCTCCTATCCTCCTCCATTCAGGCAATCTTCCCGGGCCCGTTGCATTATCGTGCCTTACAGTGTCTAAAAGCGCATCATCTCAGAAAGGGGTTATCGTACGATCAAACGGTTCCCCTGTCCGAGGAGGACAAGGAAGAGATGTCATGGTGGTTGACACACATGGAAGCCTGGAACAGGCGTGCGATCTTCAGCTCGGCACCAGACCCGGTCATAGAGTCGGACGCAAGCAGGTCTGGATGGGGTGCCCGTTGCGGGGAATTCTCCACAGGCGGCGTGTGGTCATTGGAGGAGCAAACACTGCATATCAATTGCCTGGAATTTCTGGCGGGTACTTTTGCCGTCCGTTGATGGACCAGGCATCAAGCGAGCTCGTGAGTCTTGCTGAAGATGGACAACTTCTCAGGGATCCGTTGCGTCAATCGCCTGGGGGGTCCTCGGTCCCGAGCGTTGGCGGACCTCGCCAAGGAGTTTTGGAAGTATTGCCTGGCACACCAAGTCTCGGTGACGGCAGAGTATTTCCCAGGCCAGACCAACCAGGTGGCAGATTGGCACTCCCGGTATCTGAGGGATTCCAGCCTTTGGAAGCTGGATGTTCGGGTCTTCCAGTGGCGATTGCTGGGGCCTGTTCTCGGTGGACCTTTTTGCGTCCAGTCTCGATCACCAGCTCCCGCGCTTCTTCAGTTGGAGGCCCGATCCTCTAGCGGAGACCACGTACGCCTTCCTTCAGGACTGGAGTCAGGAGAGGGGTTATGTCTTCCCACCGGTCTCGATGGTGTTAAGGACGGCAGCTCGGATCAGACTTCTGGGAGCAGAAGTGGTGGTGGTGACCCCATGTTGGAGGTCCCAAGTGTGGTTTCCAGTTCTTCTGGAACTTTCTTGGGATTTTCCAATCCTACTCCCCCCGCTTCCTCGTCTTCTTCTGAAAACGGACGTAGAACAGCATAATCTCGTTCATCAAGGATCTCTCCACCTCATGGCATGGAGGCTTTCAGGAGACGTTGGTTGCTCCCAGGCCTTTCGGGATCGGCTCAGTAGGTTTTGTCAAAGGCCTGGGCAGACAGTACATCGAAACGATATCTGTCCGCCTGGACTAAATGGATGCGTTGGTGTCTTCGACGGGACCTGGATCCCGTGGTCGCAGGCGTTGTTCCCATGCTAAACTTTCTAGTGGACCTTGCTACGGAGGGTCTGGCTTACCGTTCGATTAACGCTGTTCGCTCTGTGATTTCTGCAGCTCATTGCCCATTGCCCGGTGCACCAATTGTGGAGCATCCGTTTGTCTGTCGGCTTTTATGGGGTATTCGCCTGTCTCTACCTCCGGAACCTCGATACTCTGCCCTTTGGGATGTCAATTTGGTCTTGAATCTCTTTTTATCCTGGCAGCCAAATAAGTATCTCTCTTTAAAGGAGCTTTCCGCTAAGCTAGCCATGCTGCTAGGTTTGGTTTCCTGTTGCAGGGTCTCTTGACGTCCGTGCTTTGGATATTACTGCAAGGGGTTTTTCCCCGGAAGGGGTTACGTTCACAGTAGGTCGTCGTACCAAGTCAGGCTCGAGGACAATTCCATACCCGGCTTTTTCGGATGTGCCCCACTGTGTGTGGTGCATGGTCTTAAATTCTATGAGGATATGACATTGCAACTTAGCCCTCCGGGCGAGCGGCAACTGCTAATTGCCTTACGGAAACCGCACAAAGCTGTCTCCTCACCCACTACAGCCAGGTGGGTCATGCAAGAGGTGGGTATTGATACGAAACAGTTTTGAGCGCACTCTGCTAGGGGCACGATGGCCTCTAAGGCTTTTTCTCTGGGTGCTCGTCTGGAGTACCTTATGCGTGCGGCAGATTGGTCTTCCGACTCCACCTTCAAGAGGTTTTATTTTAAACCAGTGGTGGATGTGGCTCAGTTGGTGGTAAGTAAGCTTTGAACTAGCATAATCTGAGCCTACAGTCCTGACATAGAATCGAAATTTGCCTAGCATAGTAACGGTAAGTTTCAATTCTATTTAGGACACGGAGGCGAGGATCATCCCTCCCGTGGAACAGCTGGTGCGAACCCGCCCGCACTTATGTAAGTAACCTGGTTTAAGGTTTTTATGTTAAGTTGATTGGTGACCTTCATTGAAATGTGATTAAACGTATGTACGACGTTGCTTTTGGGAAGGTTATGGACGGAGTAGTGCCTCGTGTTTCCTTGTATTACAGGAAATGATGGAGGTATACAGGACCAGTAACATTGAAGCGTAACTTGCGCAAAGAAAGAGGAGGGTTTCATAAGATGGAGGACCTTTCAAGGAGTGCGTGGACAGTGTGAAAGGACTATGTTGCTCTATCCTCCCAGGGACTGATGGGAGTTGATGTTTTGAGATCAGAACTTTATTGTTTGTAAAGATTTAAGTGTTTATTGATGGAAAAAAATCATTTTTATCGCTTTTCTGGTTGCTGTGTGTTGGACACGTAAAATAAAGCGAAGGAAGAAAAGCCTCCGTGCCCGTGCCTCCATGCCCTTAATAGAATTGAAACTTACCGTTACTATGCTAGGCAAATTTCGATTCTGCCCTCTAGGGGTGCATGGACTGCGGTACATGGACTGTCTGGGAAAATGACAGTCCCCTCATATCACACTACAAGTTGCTTGGGGAAGCGGATCAATAGTTCAGGGGTCCAGGCATTTTTACTTCTGCAACTCAGATGCTTGACCTGGCAGAGATGAAGCGGCAGAAACACTTTACACTTCCTTGCACTCATCTTGGATGAGCCTGCTCTGCAGTCATTGAGTTTGTCTCCTGTTGTTGGTTGCAGACCGCAATATAATGCCATTTTACTCTGGCTAGCCCTTAAGGTTTCAGAGATAACAGTTTAAAGTTATGGTTGGGTCCCCAGGCCCAGCTGGGAGAGTTACACCGTTGAATCTAGTGGGGACTCCAACATTGGAAAATATTGACTGTGACGGATTCTTTGGGATAGTAGTCATCAGAATTTGGTACCACAGGCAGACTTCACTTTGGGTAATAATAGTGTGCAATATTTGCTTCTTCACGATAATTGGCGAGGTAGTGGAGTCCTAAACTGGTCTCCAACTGAACTGCCGGCATACAGGAAATCAACTACTCACCAAGAAGCCTAGCACCCTAATATGAAGCATTAATTGTACCTGCGTGCATTCAATTAATTTGCAACTAAAAATCTCAGCAGCTAGGACAGACCACCGATTTCTCTTGTTTGCTATATTTGGGCATGTGTTCGCAATGGCTCTGGGTGCAAAGTACTGCATTGTAGCTCTTGGTCTAGTATGCTCTAGAAACAAGACAGACAATACAACAGAAAAGTCTACGTGACAGCTACAAATACTGCAGTAGGATAGCATTGTTAATTACGGTTCATTCGTGGCAGTGCCCGGGCGTGCGAGCATATTGGGAGAACATCTTCGCTGAAATTAGCAAGATAGTGGAGATTGAATTGATCCCGGACCCCGCGCTGGCGCTGCTAGGGCACTCCAGAGAGCTGCCAGGAGTAGTTTGCAGATTAGTAGACATGGGGATGCTTATGGCTAAGCGAGTTGTTGCGTTTTGCTGGATGAGAGGCCCTGTGCCCACGCCTAAGCGCTGGGTACACGACATGCTATATTGCTGCACGCAATCGGAGCACTATAGTGAGTTGCTGCCTCCCACAAGCCGCCCTAAAAACTTTTTGGGACTGTACCAGACATATCTCAGCAGCAGGGGCGAGGCTGACGGGCAATGGCATGATCTCGAAATAATCTAAGGGAAGCTGAACTGCTACATGGAGAGTCTGTGTCGGGTGCTTGCGCGGGTGTTGGCGTGGCGACCTCTCTCCCACTACCAGGAATCCTTAGGGGGGTCCCGGAGTCAGACAGTAGCGGTTTAGGAGACATGACGGTATTGCCGTGTTCACCTCAAGAGCAGGGCTGCAAGACTGTGGTGGGGGGGGGAGAGCTCCACACGGGGGAGGGAAGGGGGAGAATGTCAGGGGTAGATTGTTCTATCTGGATAGATTGCTTTTTGACTTGAAGTAGACCGCCGCCTGCCCTGAATCGGGTTGTTGACTGAATGGATGTGTATAGATCTGAGAAGGGGATTGTTCATCGAAGACCTGAATTGGTTCGCTGTGTGTGTTTGATTGGGGGGGAGGGGGTGTACTCGACTGTAGTGATCTTTGTAAACTAAAACTCAATAAAAAGTTATAAAAAAAAAAATGTTAAAAAAATTACGGTTTATATCATATGGTTTTCATCCAAAGTTAGTTAACAGCATTGGTTTGTGTGATTTACTGGGTTATGCTGTACCCCAGTTTCCAACCACATCCATCTCTTATAGCATTCCTGACCTGCTGGACTTCTTTGCGATCCCCTAACCCAACTAGAGTTCAAACAGTACTGGTGGCCCTGGCACACCAGTGACAAAACTGCAATACCAGCTCATGATACTACCCGGTAACCAAAGACTGTTCTTAGATACCCCACAAAAAGGTGTCTCACTGTGTTCTATCCGCATTCAAAAGCACAGGAAGAAAGGAGCTAAGACTCAAGAAGCACTTCCTCCTGAGTCAAGTAGGATTTGACAGTTGGTAGAAGGCTGTACTCTGTAGGTACTGATGGCAAGTCAAAAGGAAATCAAAAGAAATATTGTTCCTTTATGCTGGAAATTCGTAATGAAACTGTGCACCAGTAAAGAGAGCATTTGCTTGGACAGGTCCTTGCTGATGGAGATCTTCCCCAGTGGCTGGAAAAAAGGCCAGGGATTTGAAGCAAATTAGCTATTGTAAACTACACATGAAAAGGAAAGACACTACTGCCCTTCAAGGAGAGTAGCTGGGCCTGAACCAAAGTAAGACCAGCTGACTTAAGCTTGGCGAGTAGAACACCTCAAAGCAGTGAATCACCCAGCAGCAATGACCATCCTTCACCCGAAGAGGGCAAGATCCTCAAAAGGCAATTAAAGAGCATCCAAGCTCAGGGAACATGACACTTTCCAGGCCAACACCATTGGCGAGCACCTACGGTTTAAATTTTGTCAGGTACTCTAATATGACCTGCATCAGTCTTCAACCAGATTCAGGAGAGGACACTTCTCTTGGGACCAGTTTTAGGAGTTGTGCCACCTTGGATGTGGCTGGCCACCCTGGTTCCAGACGGTTAGAATTTCTTGACGCCTTTTGTTACAGTGATGTAAACATTTGAAGATGCAGTTGGACCAAGACGCAAGATCAATGTTGCGATCTGGTACTGAGTGAAGCCCAAGAATCCACTTCTCAGTACTCTCTGAACCCCAGCCAACGAAGTATCTAGATTGCAACTAACATTTCCAAACAAGGGCTCCTTAAGTTTAGGATCCCACATAGAATGTTCTTGTGTCCCTTGCGCATGACACAGACCGTTGACATGTTAAGACCTTAGCTAATCTCGTCAAACATCCCATCAGATACAGAAAACCATAATCCAGTACTATAACGGGCAGAGACAGGATGGCAAGACCCCTGCAGAGGATCAAAGTTAATACAACTTTGTGAAAAAGAAAACTCTGAAGCAAAAAGACCTGGGTCTGAAAATGATTACACGTCAATACTACAAGTGGAAAAGAACTGGTGCCCTTCTCCCCCCCCTCCCCCGCCTCCCTCCCCAATACAATGGTGGAAGAAAAAGGATTTGTCCTTGATAACCTCCGCTGCAAACACTAAAGAATCTACTGAGGGCAAACTTAAAACCATCCATGTCCGAATCAGAGAGACCGAGAAGGGGCAACATGCTCTTTAAGAGGTGAAGCCGCTCAAAAATAAGTGCGACGGCTGATGAAACCTTTATGCCATCACGAAAAGTGGAAGATGCAGAGGGAAAATCATGAACTAATTAGTTTTCTATATATTCCCAAAAATCTGAAAGCCCAATCGCAGAATTGTTGCTAAGGCGTGTGACTAAAGTTCTCAAAACAAGATGCCAGTCAACTTTTGCAGAAGTAGTGCGGGTGCACAGGGCCCTGGACTACTCTCCATCTCCAGGTGTACCTCTTCACCTAATTAATCACACCTTTAATTGTGGGGATAGACATGCTGTCGTGCTGGTTTAAAAAATAGGCAAAAAGGACATAACACTTTTTAAAGCGAAGCTCCTCGCGGAAGGAAAGTTGCACAACATACTCAGCGCAGGTGGAGTTAGACTGGCCAGAAGGCGAGCAAAAGTACCTGTCAAAAAATCAGAATAGACAGAGGCTGCCTTACACATCGGCATCCAAGAGCCAGACTCCGCCCCGGCCGCTGTCAAGGGATTCTAGGATACCCACTACAGGTAACACCACGGGTTTGGCCGGATGATAGTACTGGTCCAGTCTCTGTGTCAACAACTGAAGGGATTCCTTTTAGGTTGAATCTGATTTGGAGTAGGAGCAGTGTGAAAGGCCAACCCCTAACTGATTGTCATTGAAGATGGACAGAACCATTCAGAGATCTTTCTTCCCTCGAGTCTAAGATTTTAACACATGCCTGGGCACTGAAGCCTGCATGTTTGATTCTGTAGTACCGAAATACCTCCAACTAGCCTAAGAGGTTTGCTTCAATTCCTTACAATCTTGCAATCAATTCCTTTTACATGGTTACCTACAAGGCGGTAAGCAAACAAACTATTATTTTGGAAAAGGATAGAAAACAGTTTTTTTGGTCTACAGTGAATTCCAGAACTGGGGAAATGTTCAAGGGAATTATGATACAAATGTGATGAATGGTACTTATTTCTGGTACATTAGAAACTTCACTCAGCAAGCGGCAAAGGTGGTTTAAGAGGATACACCCCCACCCCCAAAAAATGACTTCAAATACAGCTTTTCAAGGTTACATTGTATTTACCTCGGGAGTTTGGGCAAATGGCACTTTATTTGGAATGCAGTGCGGAAACGCTGAGGTTGGTTGGGTTAAGGAGTCGATGGTGCAGATGGCACTGAATATATACTCACCAGGCTGATACTGAACGACTTGCATTTCAGTTCCTCCAGACTTTGTTTCTGCAGTTGCTCTGTAATTAGAGAGATCATGGTGCCCTGGAGCGGCCAATGGTGTCAGGGCGCTGCTCGCCCAGAGCGGCCCCCTCCTTTAGGAGCGCCACTTTTCCATCACGGCCATACTACTGCCACAGCTGGGACTGGGCAGTGCTGGCCGATCACATCACTCCATCACTGCAGTCTGCAAAATAAAGTGAATCAATCAGAAATGACCAAGGCTATCCAGCCCCAGTTCTAATATACAAGAGCAAATCTGAACAGTAACAAAAAAAGATGAGCCCATATCCAGTATTGCCGTACAGAAACTGCCAACAGAGCAGAGTTCACAAGGCAAAACGTAATAAAAAAACTCACTCAAATACATTTTTTTCCAATCTCTTTTAAGGGTATGCCTGCCTGTTAAGCAATGAAACCCTGCAGCCTGAAAGACAACAAAATGCAAGCCCTTCATGACATGCCAATCTACCCCATACCTCACCCTACAGTACTTAAGAACCGCCACTACTTGCTCCAATATAAGGGGTAAGTTTGGTTATCAGGTCTGATATTAAGTATTTAACTACACAACTAACTTGCTGTATGTCCTCTTTTCCAAAGTGTAAGGATCTGCCTTAAACTTCAGTAGCGACTAAAGCTTTTCCAAAAGAATGCTGGCCCTGGTACAATTACCATCCTAACTCCTAAGCCTCACCTGCCCTTAATCAACTTTGGAATCTAAGCTGCTGTTTTCTCATTTAACAGTGATACGCAGGAAACAACTTCTCAGGGTACTCCAACTCCCAGTCTCCATTTTGGGACACTAATTTTTGGGAGTTAAATCTTAATTCTTGCATGTTGTCCATGAAATGCGTCAAATAAGGATCCATTTTAATAGGCAGTTATCCCCAGCTGACCCCAAAAACCCTAACTGTTGTGTGTGAAGATCATGCAGTCAGTTGTTTACTCTCTATCTTAGCAGACCAAGATCACAGAGGAAATACCACCTCTCTGATGTTCAAGAACGGACCAGTATTAAAGGCAACCCTCAACTCCCATCTGGAACAGAAGCTATTGTGCTTTGATTCCAAATCCTCAAAAACCTTGACCAGGACCAAGCAAGGCAGAGGCACAGAACACCCTTGGCCATCAATCACATGGTACAATTAGGTCTCTTTACAACATGAACTGCATTGGAATAAGCTGGAGTCACAAGTGGCCATCTGAATAGTGTAACTGTCTCCCAATACACAGTGGAGACCTTAGTACACCAATCACACACTTACGGTCTTCTTAAATCTATTTGTTTTACTTGTAGCGGTTTTGGGATCCTCCGTACACAGGAGGATTAGGTTTGGCACTGGAGTCAATGGCTACAGTTAACTTCCTTTAACCTTGGATTGCAGAGCAGCTCAGAAAAGAGGTAGCCATATAGCCATCTGAGATCAAGTTTGGCTCCCTCCTAGGCGTCTGAGCATTTGTAATCCAAAAGAACAATATTTCTCAGATACTCCAATGTCAAACAGACAATAGTTCCTCACCACGTAAGTGCTAAAATAAAGTCTGTACCATCTCTCAGCTGCAGAGGGTGCCAGGCCTCATTTTCATTGGAATTGCTCATTTTAGTCGACCCTCTATTTGATACTGAAATGAACGTCTGGCCTTTCTAAAGCTATAAGTCTGACTGAGCATTTAATTTTCTCATGTGTTATTATTGAATCACCTTTTATGAGAGTCCCTTACCTGTGTCTGCTACTTTACGTGCACCGTAACTATCCAACCAAGCTACTTTTGGGGAAGATCCTACAACGTGTCAACTGTAAAGTTAATTGCAGTACAATAGTATCCAAGGCTCAGTAACATTAAAATTAACCCGTAGCCACAAGACATACAACAAAGGAACCAATGGTGGTCAGAGGACTCCGAAAAAAAGGGATAGCAAACTGAGTGAGAAATCACCAAATAGCAAAAGGGTACTGAACAACTTTTTCATTGCCAGCAAAAATGTAAACGTAGCCCAGAGGGGAGTTCTTCCCTGAATATACATCCCAAGCTCTATATAGGTTTTTCTGCCAAATAATTGGGATGCGGAGGCTGCCATTTCAGGAGTCTCTGTACAAAGTTATTAGTACTTGTGTTTCCTAGATGAGGGGCAGCTACACCAAATATACCAAAGAATCCACCTATTCTACCAGTTCACACTCGGGGTCTCGGAGAAGCCAGCACAAAAACTATGACCAGAATCAGATTTGGACAAAATGTGATTGCATATTTCAGTTTCACTGGTATTGAGCTAAAACACTCTGTGTATATCTTCACCAGTAACAAATAGGGCACCCCAACCTTTTTCACCATCATGTAAATCAGGCCCTCTATGGTGGACAGAACTGATGAATCCTTATAAATAGGTGATTAAAATAAACAAGCATTGGAAATGCAATAGGTCTCGCATTAGAAAAGTTGTAGTTATTGGTCTTGTAAATGACATTTTTTATTTATTTGTTTGTTTTTAAAATTGCTAAATTGATGGCTTTGTCATTTACAATGCCAATAGTTATAACTTTCGCGAATGTGACACCTATAGCATTTGGAATGCAACATATTTTGTATTTACGTCACTTAGATGGCAGCTCTGGTCGTTAGGCCACATCTATAGAGAGCAGGAGAGTGCAGCAGGGGAGAGAAGCACAGCAATGCAATAGGTCTCGCATTAGGAAAGTTTGAGCTATTGGTATTGTAAAGGACACATTTTTTATTTATGTGCTTGTTTTGAAAATAGCGAAATTAATAGCTTTGTTATTTACAATGCCAATAGTTTTATCTTTCGCAAATGTGACACCTATTGTAACACAATATGTGTTGTGAGGGTGAGTGAGGGTGAGGGGTTGAGGGTGAGTGAGGGTGAGGGGGTGAGGGTGAGGGGTTGAGGGTGAGGGGTTGAGGGTGAGGGGTTGAGGGTGAGGGAGGGTGAGGGGTTGGGGGTGAGTGAGGGTGAGGGGTTGAGGGTGAGTGAGGGTGAGGGTGAGTGAGGGTGAGTGAGGGTGAGTGAGGGTGAGTGAGGGGTTGAGGGTGAGTGAGGGTGAGTGAGGGGTTGAGGGTGAGGGGTTGAGGGTGAGTGAGGGTGAGGGGTTGAGGGTGAGTGAGGGTGAGGGGTTGAGGGTGAGGGGTTGAGGGTGAGTGAGGGTGAGGGGTTGAGGGTGAGTGAGGGTGAGTGAGGGTGAGGGTGAGTGAGGGTGAGTGAGGGTGGGTGAGGGTGAGTGAGGGTGGGTGAGGGTGAGTGAGGGTGAGTGAGGGTGAGTGAGGGTGAGTGAGGGTGAGGGGTTGAGGGTGAGTGAGGGGTTGAGGGTGAGTGAGGGTGAGGGTGAGTGAGGGTGAGGGTGAGTGAGGGGTTGAGGGTGAGTGAGGGGTTGAGGGTGGGTGAGGGTGAGTGAGGGTGAGTGAGGGTGAGGGTGAGTGAGGGTGAGGGGTTGAGGGTGAGTGAGGGGTTGAGGGTGAGGGGGTGAGGGTGAGGGGTTGAGGGTGAGTGAGGGTGAGGGGTTGAGGGTGGGTGAGGGGTTGAGGGTGGGTGAGGGGTTGAGGGTGGGTGAGGGGTTGAGGGTGAGTGAGGGTGAGGGGTTGAGGGTGAGTGAGGGTGAGGGAGTGAGGGTGAGTGAGGGGTTGAGGGTGAGTGAGGGTGAGGGGTTGAGGGTGAGTGAGGGTGGGTGAGGGTGAGTGAGGGTGAGTGAGGGTGGGTGAGGGGTTGAGGGTGAGTGAGGGGTTGAGGGTGAGTGAGGGTGAGTGAGGGGTTGAGGGTGAGGGGTTGAGGGTGAGTGAGGGTGAGGGGTTGAGGGTGAGTGAGGGTGAGGGGTTGAGGGTGAGTGAGGGTGAGGGGTTGAGGGTGAGTGAGGGTGAGGGGTTGAGGGTGGGTGAGGGTGAGTGAGGGTGAGTGAGGGTGAGGGTTGAGGGTGAGTGAGGGTGAGGGGTTGAGGGTGAGGGTGAGTGAGGGTGAGGGTGAGTGAGGGTGGGTGAGGGTGAGGGGTTGAGGGTGAGTGAGGGTGAGTGAGAGTGACGGTGAGTGAGGGGTTGAGGGTGAGGGGTTGAGGGTGGGTGAGGGTGAGGGTGAGTGAGGGTGAGTGAGGGTGAGGGTGAGGGTGAGTGAGGGTGAGGGGTTGAGGGTGAGTGAGGGTGAGGAGTTGAGGGTGAGTGAGGGTGAGGGTGAGTGAGGGTGAGGGGTTGAGGGTGAGTGAGGGTGAGTGAGGGTGAGGGTGAGTGAGTGAGGGTGTGTGAGGGTGAGTGAGGGTGAGGGTGAGTGAGGGGTTGAGGGTGAGGGGTTGAGGGTGAGTGAGGGTGGGTGAGGGGTTGAGGGTGAGTGAGGGTGAGGGGTTGAGGGTGAGTGAGGGTGAGGGGTTGAGGGTGAGGGGTTGAGGGTGAGGGGTTGAGGGTGAGGGGTTGAGGGTGAGGGGTTGAGGGTGGGTGAGGGGTTGAGGGTGAGGGGTTGAGGGTGAGTGAGGGTGAGGGGTTGAGGGTGAGTGAGGGTGAGGGGTTGAGGGTGAGTGAGGGGTTGAGGGTGAGTGAGGGTGAGTGAGGGGTTGAGGGTGAGTGAGGGTGAGGGGGTGAGTGAGGGTGAGGGGGTGAGTGAGGGTGAGGGGTTGAGGGTGGGTGAGGGTGAGTGAGGGTGAGTGAGGGTGAGTGAGGGTGAGAGTGAGGGTGAGTGAGGGTGAGTGAGGGTGAGTGAGGGTGGGTGAGGGTGGGTGAGGGTGAAGGGTTGAGGGTGAGTGAGGGTGAGGGTGAGTGAGGGTGAGGGGTTGCGGGTGGGTGAGGGTGAGTGAGGGTGAGTGAGGGGTTGAGGGTGAGGGGTTGAGGGTGAGGGGTTGAGGGTGAGTGAGGGGTTGAGGGTGAGTGAGGGTGGGTGAGGGGTTGAGGGTGAGTGAGGGTGAGTGAGGGTGAGGGGTTGAGGGTGAGTGAGGGTGAGGGGTTGAGGGTGAGTGAGGGTGAGTGAGGGTGGGTGAGGGTGGGTGTTGAGGGTGAGGGGTTGAGGGTGAGGGGTTGAGGGTGAGTGAGGGTGAGTGAGGGTGAGGGGTTGAGGGTGAGTGAGGGTGAGTGAGGGGTTGAGGGTGGGTGGGGGTTGAGGGTGAGTGAGGGTGAGTGGGTGAGGGTGAGTGAGGGTGAGGGGTTGAGGGTGAGTGAGGGTGAGGGGTTGAGGGTGAGGGGTTGAGGGTGAGTGAGGGTGAGTGTGAGTGAGGGTGAGTGAGGGTGAGTGAGGGTGAGGGGTTGAGGGTGAGTGAGAGTGAGGGTGAGTGAGGGGTTGAGGGTGAGGGGTTGAGGGTGGGTGAGTGAGGGTGAGTGAGGGTGAGGGTGGGTGAGGGTGAGTGAGGGTGAGTGAGTGAGGGTGAGTGAGGGTGAGTGAGTGAGGGTGAGTGAGGGTGAGGGGTTGAGGGTGAGTGAGGGTGAGGGAGGGTGAGGGGTTGAGGGTGGGTGAGGGTGAGTGAGGGTGAGGGGTTGAGGGTGGGTGAGGGGTTGAGGGTGATTGAGGGTGAGGGTGAGTGAGGGTGAGTGAGGGGTTGAGGGTGAGTGAGGGGTTGAGGGTGAGTGAGGGTGAGTGAGGGTGAGGGTGAGTGAGGGTGAGGGGTTGAGGGTGAGTGAGGGTGAGTGGTTGAGTGAGGGTGAGGGTGGGTGAGGGTGAGTGAGGGGTTGAGGGTGAGTGAGAGTGAGGGTGAGTGAGGGGTTGAGGGTGAGTGAGGGGTTGAGGGTGAGTGAGGGGTTGAGGGTGAGTGAGGGGTTGAGGGTGAGTGAGGGGTTGAGGGTGAGTGAGGGTGAGGGGGTGAGGGGTTGAGGGTGAGGGGTTGAGGGTGAGTGAGGGTGAGTGAGGGTGAGTGAGGGTGAGTGAGGGTGAGGGTGAGGGGTTGAGGGTGAGGGGTTGAGGGTGAGTGAGGGTGAGGGGGTGAGGGTGAGGGGGTGAGGGTGAGTGAGAGTGAGGGGTTGAGGGTGAGTGAGAGTGAGGGGTTGAGGGTGAGTGAGGGTGAGGGGTTGAGGGTGAGTGAGGGTGAGGGGTTGAGGGTGAGTGAGAGTGAGGGTGAGTGAGGGTGAGTGAGAGTGAGGGTGAGTGAGGGTGAGTGAGAGAGGGTGAGTGAGGGGTTGAGGGTGAGGGGTTGAGGGTGAGGGGTTGAGGGTGAGTGAGGGTAAGGGGTTGAGGGTGAGTGAGGGTGAGGGGTTGAGGGTGAGTGAGGGTGAGGGGTTGAGGGTGAGTGAGGGTGAGGGGTTGAGGGTGAGTGAGGGTGAGTGAGGGTGAGGGGTTGAGGGTGGGTGAGTGAGGGTGAGGGAGGGTGAGTGAGGGTGAGTGAGGGTGGGTGAGGGAGGGTGAGGGTGAGTGAGGGTGAGGGGTTGAGGGTGAGTGAGGGGTTGAGGGTGAGTGAGGGTGAGGGGTTGAGGGTGAGTGAGGGTGAGGGGTTGAGGGTGAGTGAGTGAGGGTGAGGGGTTGAGGGTGAGGGGTTGAGGGTGAGTGAGAGTGAGGGTGAGTCAGGGGTTGAGGGTGAGGGGTTGAGGGTGAGGGGTTGAGGGTGAGTGAGGGTGAGGGGTTGAGGGTGAGTGAGGGTGAGGGTGAGGGGTTGAGGGTGGGTGAGGGGTTGAGGGTGAGGGAGGGTGAGGGGTTGAGGGTGAGTGAGTGAGGGTGAGGGGTTGAGGGTGAGGGGTTGAGGGTGAGGGTGAGTGAGGGTGAGTGAGGGTGAGGGTGGGTGAGGGTGAGTGAGGGTGAGTGAGGGTGAGTGAGGGTGAGTGAGGGTGAGGGGTTGAGGGTGAGGGGTTGAGGGTGAGTGAGGGTGAGGGGTTGAGGGTGAGGGGTTGAGGGTGAGAGATGAGACGGTCTTTGAGGCGCCTCTGCTGTATTTGCATTTGGTAAAACAGCCTTAATGATGTGTTGAGAGGCGCCCCCCTGCCATTGTTGCAGGCCGCCGTGTGGGGGCCTGCTAAGTGTACGGGGAGGGGGCAGCAAGCACAATTTATGGTGTCTAAAGCGACCCTTTCCTGGGAGACAGCCCTGGAGACAGAGGATGTTTATTTCAAGGAAGTCCAGCGGCCTTCGCGTCTGGGCAGCATTTAGTAAAAAAACAAAAAGCATTTACATATGCATTTAATCCATCGTGCAAGTTTGTCATTGCACGCGGGTGGAATGTTTGTCTACTTGCTGTTTATTTTTGGCATCAACAGATGCAGGGAGGGTGACGCTCTGTGAAGGAGTGTAGCGTGGGACCCGTGGTGTACGTGGCTAGTGAACGTGAATAGTGCGCATATAGTAGTTACTGCAACAAAACCTACAAAACTGCATAAAACCTAATTAAAAAAAAAGAAAAAAAGAGACAGGCTGTTATAAACAATGGAATTTACACACGTGCTTGTTGGTGATGTATTCACCTACATCACTTATAAAACAAGACGGATTGAAGGCAGAGAAGGGGGGGGGAGAAATGCGACATGGCGGGCAGGGGAGGGGGCGGAGTGGGGAGAGGGTGTTAAGCAGCAGGGGCCTTTGAAGTGAAGCTAAGCTTCACTTCAAAGGTGTGGGAGGAGTGCGGCTGAGGGAACAGACGGCGATTTGGTGATGTGCACGCGCATTTTAGGTCAATGCGCAAGCGCATTGACCTAAAAGCCACGGGCACAGCACCAAATCGCCGCAGTTAGGTAAACTTTGTTTAAAGCCCTATAGTCTCGCTCTGCTCAATGCGCATGCGCATTGACAGGCGAGACCTAAAAACCAATCCCAGGATCATCAGGGTAGAGGTAAATACACTCTACTCAAAAATCAACTGACTGTGTGCTTAGATGCACATGGAAGATTCTTGAAAAAAGTACTTGCTGGGTCTGGGAAAGGTTTGCAGTCAAAATACCTCTTGAATTAGAAAGAAGTACTTTAACCCATGAACTAACATGTTAAGTAGACGGATTTGGCATAATATTATACAAAACAATCTTTTAAAGTTGCTTTCTTTTACGTGGATCAAGGGATCTTATTTTAAATGGAATTTGTAAATTGCAAGTTCGCCGTAAGGTTTCGTGGTACTGAGGGGCAGTAAAGTTGTAAAGCAAAACCATAAGCCAAAACCCAAATTAAGTGAGCTGATGAGCTCGCCTGAAAAGCCAGGCACTAAGTTAATTTCGGAACTTAGAATAGCCCGTAAACCTGCGTACGGCTAAGGGAAGTAAATTCCAAATCATAAGAAATTGCACAGAAAATCTGATACCTTAAGAAACGTAAAGGCTAGCATACCAACTCCAAGAGCGGGATGTAAAACACTAGAGATTTTAAAGTGCCAAAATAGCTAAATAAAAATACAGTATTCATGTCTTTCCACTTTAGATTAAACCATAGCAATCTTGGAGCACACCTATTTAATTAGTCGTTCCTTCCCTAAAAACTGTTGGTTTTCTTGTCTAGTGATGAAATAGCGAGTGATCAATAATATACAGACTTGCCTACGGAGATTAGCAGATATAGCCAAAAAAGAACTGTGTACTAATAACTAAAGGAAAACTACCATTATGTCAATAAGGCTAAAAATGCCTATTAAATGATATTGGGGATCCCAGAAGGGAGTTAAAGGCTAAAAGTATCTGAACATGTTCGAGAAATAATTGAAGCAGAATCCCAATAAATAGCACAAATAAATATCGTAAATGTATAGCACAAATAAATATCGTAAATGTAGGACGACCTCATTGTAATGAGTTACTAAGCAATGGCACACAACTGCCAGTAAAACTGTTCAAGGCTGGTGGTCTTGGAAGAAGCTCCCACACAGCAACATAATTAAGTAGTGGGAAACACTGGAAAGGATTTTAAAGGTAATGCAAGAGACGTTTAATGTTGACTACCTAAAGAACATACACTATAAACCATATTCATTCACACACACTAATAATATCACTGCAACAGGAGTGTGCAGGACGTATCTTATTATAGAATCAAAAACATATTTAATTATGTCAGACAACATCGTAACAAAAAAATTAATGTATCATGCATACAACTGAATAAAAGCGTATAAATTAAAATAGTGATAAATATTTATCTAGATAATAAAAACCGCGGCAAATGGAGCCACAATGACACAAACGACTGAGCAGGTAGAGAGTGGCCAACCAATCTCGATAAAATGCATGAAAAGTTAAGATACGTCCCACTTCTCCCCAATAAAGTGCACAACATTAAAGCACTAACAAGACGACAAAAGCAAACAATGGTACAAAACTGTACCAACATTTGTAAACTTCAAGATTTAAGAGAATAGCAGGAATAATAATGCAGACTCGACTGTGGCCGCTTATTTATTGAACAGTTTGGTCCTTACATTTGTCTGTGGCATAGGGTTTATAAGGCAGAAAAGGAAGAGTCAACATTAACAAAAATTAGATTGAAGAATAGAAAATAGTGTGTAAATCAAGCTGCATATGCAGGTGTTCCCTCCCTAGTATTAAGAGAAAAAAACTCAAAGGTTTAACACAAAGAATGCATTTTTGTAAGAAGGGCTTAGGGGATCAAATGTCAATAGAAACACAGAAAAATGGATTTCAATCAATCAAGCACTCCTTACATATATTCATAGATATCCTTTATGTATGATAAAGCACAGCATTGCCAAAACACTGAAAATCACAATATCTTAGTTTAAGAAAACATTCGAAAACATAACTGCCACACTACAATGTGAAGACAGGGTAAAAAGGATACAATTCAATTTTATTTATTATGTTTTTGGCTCTCAGAAGAGGGCCACATAAAAAAAAAAATGTACAGAATTTGACACACAACAATTACATTACAAAAAAGAGCAAGGAAAGAATATACCCTTTAAACATCCTAAGTTAAATACAAGACTGACATATGAAACCAAACTACAAAAGTCGGACAGTCAAGAAACATCTCCAGAGACGTATTAATAAATAGCTAAAAACCCTTTAAAAAAGTTAAAAATATGGAAGCAGAACATTTCATTAGGAGGGCAATAAAGTGCAGACAAAAAATCGTTCAAAGTGACAATGCCTAGATGCAGACAGATAACTTTTAACCATCTAAAGCGCAATTTACGGAGCGCGGGGCAAATCAACAACACATGCATACAGTCCTGGATATTTACTTTACAAAAATTACACAAGGGAGAGGAGCCGTACCATTTAGATAACAGTCGGTTTAACGGTAATAAATCGTAGCGTAGAAGAAACCAAAATCTACGGATACCATGCGGTAGGGTCCATATTACATAGGGTTGAGGGAGTTTCATCAGATAGGAATCAAGGATCTACCTTCCTTTTTCCACAAATTACTTTTTTATCCGACTGGAAACATAAGTCCCATGAAGCTGCTTTTAAAACAAGTTTTAACTGTAAAGAAGAGTACAAAAACAAGGCAGTTTCATCTAATTTTAGAAGGGTTACAGCTTTTCTAAAGTTACGAACAAGTTGAGAAAACTCATTAAAATTACCCAATAATTCACTTTTGAGGAGAGCTCTCATTGTCCCTACCTCTGCTCTTGCAAGGCAGGCCACCCATCTTACAAGGGCCGATAATCCCTGTACCCAACTACTCCTGAGACCAAAGTCGAGCCTACAGGCGGCCAAAGAGCACGCAGTGTTTAGGGAGGAGAGAGATCTTAGAAGTTTCCCCTCAATCTTATGGCAAAAGTCCCAATTTTTCACATCAATAAGTTCAATACCATACAAAATTGTAGCGGGGATTTTAGATCTGTACACTTCCAATAAAATCGGAAAGTGCCGTTTCCCCGTTGCATGGTATAGGGAATTTAAACCTTTGCCATGGGCAATAGCTTTGCGTGTACAATGCTCTATGTGGAGCTTCTCACTCAGGTTAGCCGTAATAATTTTCCCCAAAAAAGTATAGGACTTTACAACCTCTAGTTTTTGGCCCCCGATAAACCAACCAAAATCAACAGAGCGGCACCTCTTCGTACCAGCTATACACATAACTTTACTTTTAGTAATATTAATCTTCATGTAATGAGCTACAGCAAAAGTATGAAGAGCATGAAGCCGATTTGCGAGTCCTTTGGGGGTTAGATCAAGGATAAGGACATCATCGGCATACATCAGGCAAGATATAGGGGTCCCCCCGACCACCGGGGCGATGCCCTCTCTAGAAGACAAGGCGGCGGGTAGGTCAACCGTGTATAGGGAAAACAAGAGGGGGGCCAACAAACAGCCTTGTTTAAGGCCATTCAAAGAAGGAATTCTATCCGATAACCCCCTTTCGCCCCCCAACAGGACCCTACACCAGGTCTCTGTATGTAGAGCCCGCACCAGCTCCAACAGGTAGGATGGAAGACCAAGCACTGCCAATTTTCTCCACAGCGTTCCACGGTCAACTTTGTCGAACGCTGTGGAGAAATCAATAAAGGCAGCATACACCACCCCTCCTCTCACCTGAACATACTTATCTGTAACCACATGAAGAGCAGTAAGGTTGTCTAACGTACCGTGGTCCCTACGGAAGCCAGTCTGTTCTAATGGCAAAATATTATTCTCCTCTACCCAACCGGAGAGGGATTTTAGAAGACATTTCGCAAACACCTTTCCGATGGAGTCGAGGAGAGCAATCAAACGATAATTACTGGGGCTGTCCCTAATTCCCTTCTTAAAGATAGGGACCAAGATACTTCCCCTCCAAGAGGCAGGTACCGTTTTCGTCAAAAAACATGCTTTAAACAGGGGATACAGGATTTTACTCCACCTTGCAGGATCCGACTTCAGGACCGTCATGGGGAGTTCATCGGGTCCCATTGCCCCCGAGACACGCATGCTTTTTATAGCTATCTCAATTTCTTTCTCAGCGGGGTAATTAGTAAGACCCACGGGAGTAACACTGATGGCGGTATCATTACCTGAATTAGCACCGATGGCAATATCATCACTTAAAATCCCGTTCCCTGCATAGAGATCCCGAATATAGGAAATCCATACCTCTTCCGCTATAGGGATAGGGGAGGGGCCTAGTCTAGAACCGCACCCCTTGCCGATTATAGTCCAAAATTCTCTGATCCTGCCGTGGACAACAGATTCCCTCAGATTAATCCATACATTGTCCTCCCTTACTTTTTTTAATTTTAACTGGAGTCTACTTCTCTTTCTTTTTAGCCTTGATATTTCTTTTCCACGTTCCATGACTCTATCAAGATATTGTTCGCGGACTAGTTTGTTTATTTCCTTGTTCAGGCTACGCAGTGTGCTAGGGACCGCTACCCTATTTCTAGGTCGGAGAGTTTTTTTAGCATAAAAAATAATGTTGCGCACAAATTCTTCAAAATATGCCATTTCATTCCCATGCCACTCATTTAAAACTAATAGGGTATCGGCTAGGAAATCCTGTACCCCATTAATGGCTGAGGGATTCCAATAGCACCTTCCCGAAGAGGCGTGAAAGGCGGCATCACTGCCATTAAAAGACCAAGGTGCAATTGTCAAAGGCTTTAAGGAAATAGTAACAAGCAGTATACTATGGTCGCTCAGAGGAGTAAATATAATTTTAAGGTCCTGAATAAAAGGGAACAAACCATAGTCTGCAATTGCATAATCCAAGATAGAGGACCCAAACGGAGACTTGTGAGTAAATTTTGCAGGCACGTCAGACGGAAATCTCCCATTTAATATAAGTCCATCGACGGCCACTAATTCTTTTAGCAAAATCTTCCCTCTTTTGTTTGTCACTGATTTATCAGGGAAGAGTGATTGCGGGACAAAATACACCTCTTCTTTAGGTTTATTCCTAAAAAGATCCAGACTAACATTGGAGATTTTGCAGTTCAAGTCTCCTACCAGCAAAATGTCCGGAGGGGATGGGACATTTTTAATTAGATCAATGTGTCGAAATACCTGCTTTAAAATCACATTAAAACACTCTTCCGGAGGAATATAAACATTCACAATTACAATAGGGGACTTTATGCCGTTATTAAACAGATTGTCAATGGTTATAGCATGAAAAAGTTTGCTAGAATCTATATAATGGGTGAATTTCCAGTGCAATTTATTTGATAATAAACAAGCGATTCCTCCCCTGGCGTGACCTTTCTTAGAAGGGACGGCAGGGACTTCCAGGATATAATAATCCTTAGAGACCTTCAGCGTATCAATACACCACGTTTCCTGTAGGCAGATCACATTTGCTCCTAGAGAGAATAGAAACTCAAATTTCTCTGGGCTACTGTGAATCCCTGCAGCGTTCCAGGAGATAATATTTAGTGGGGTGTTAAAGATGCTGAAACAATCTTGGATTATCTTTTGATTTTGTGGATAAGGCACTGTGCAGCCAGTTCCACCGATTATTGTCCTCTACCAGAGAGGAGTTCTGAGTCAGCGGAAGTGGCTTCACTTGTGAAACCGAGCGTTTTCCCTTAGATACCCAAATCTTCAGGTCTCTAAGAGGAGAGGCTACCCCGTTTTGTTCCTCCCTTCTAAATACCTCCCCGAAAGACGGGTTTATATTACCAAGGTTAAGGATCGGGAGAATATCAATGCCTGTACGCTGGAAATTCTCAGCTTGCTGTAATATCAAATTTACAATGATAGGAGAATAAAATTTCACCCTTATGCTCGTTACCTTGACTTCACCAAACAGGGAGACTAACTCAATATCCCTAGTTTGGATATGATGGAGACTGTCAATCTCACTAAAACGCTTAAGAAGCCAAGCTCTGTTTAAGGGCAAGTCAACGTCAAATAAAGGTAAAAAGTCTAACACGAGAGTTTCTACTGGAGCTTTTAAAGTTGTTAAAGGGCAATCCGGGAAATGGCGGTCTCCATTCTCTGAAACTACAAGGAAAGGAGAGGCCAAGGGGTTGAGGGACCCAGATGGATTTTGAATTGAAACTCCAGTCGCTGATGGTAGGGAGAGACTGGTAAGAAGGCCCCCCATTTGTGGAATAGATTCCAAGGTCGTTGGGGGACACAGTTCACTTTCTACCTTAAAAAAGGTACTAATGGGTAAGTTCAGTTCAATATCGATATCTGCCTTTACAGGTATAGAGGATGGCTCCAAATCGATCACTTCATTCTCCAGTGCAGGCAAAGAATTTTGAAAAATTATCCGACGCTGCCTTTTCTTCCTATATTTACGAGTTGGTTTCCTTTTATTCCCCTTATTGCTTCTAGATTTACCATTTTTTACCTTTACCTCATCTTTATCATCAGTAAGTTCTTTTTTATTTTCAGACACGAAGATGGGAAATAGGTCTTGAACCACTTTAGAGTCAGATATGGATTTATTTTCCTCCATTATCTCAAGAACTGAGTTATTTATACAGTTCAGCACTGCAGTTAAGGGGATAGCTGCAGTATGTGGTATCAAAACTGATGTCCCAGCTTTCGTGTCAGAATCCACTGAAGCCACATTTATTTCCCCTATCGGCAGACTATGTTCGGTCATGGGGGGAACACTCCTCATATCCGGTGACTTTTGTAACAATGACTTCAGTATTTGGGTAACGGATTCCAAAATACAATCCGAATTGCCAACAAATTTCCCCAAAAGAGACAAAATAGAGGCTAGTAATTGTTCCAAGGCAATCATGGATTCAGAAATTGGTTTTTCACATGCTTCCAGTGGACGGCAAATACCAGATAGATTAAGACCCGGGGTCCCGGAAGCGACTAACAAATCAGACATGTCCTGATCGTTCAATGAGGGGGTACTACTATACAACATTAGACCAGATGGGGTAGCACCCCCTGAAGATTTAATAGGGGCCAGGGACCCCATTTTCGCTATATCTACATACCGGCCGCAAAGTTCACAGTCAATAGATAGTGCGGACAAATCACCACCCAACCTATCCTTCGGCGGGGTTTGAGGCATAGGTGGAAGATTCGTAGGTTCCCTATCAAGTACTGAAGAGGTGAGTTTACTCTCTCCATTTCCTTCGGAGAAAACAAGGGAAGAAGACACCACTGGCACAGGTTGTTGTGGTGCGGGCTGCGCAAAAGAAAGCGGCAGGCATGTAATAGCTTGCGGATGGACCTCCTGGGCCGAGTCGCAGGGGGCTTTTTTAGTAGGTAAATTAGCGTTTTTAGGGGAGGGCAAATCCCAAAGCTCATACAGATGGCATTGACCCTTAAGGGGGGGATTGTTTACCGATTTATTTCTCGTGCGAGTAGTTTCATTATTTGCACCAGGCAAACCTCCCACTTCCCTTCCAGAACGCAATTTCTTAAACATCTTTTAGACAATGTGTCCCCAAAATTATATTATAACAATGATTCTCCTCCGGATGAGTGAACACAAAATTAATACAATATACCACAGTTATAAAAACAGTCCTGGAGATGCAACAAAGGCTGCCCGAGAATAAAGTCCGAGGAAGCTACCAGTCAATTTAGATGGATGATTTCTTCCGCAAACAGTCAGGCGTATTTCCAGTAGGAGAAAGGATAGGATACTTCAAAAAACAAATAAAACAACCAAAATACAATCGATGAAAATAACCGGGCCCAGCCCAGCCTACCTCGGCCACTGAGGGCCACAGAGGGCCCGCCCTTTGCCCGGGCTTAGCCCGGCGTCCCGCAAGCGTCCCGCTTAGCGTGGAGGGTGTGTCCTAAATAGGAGGAGCAAGGGGCGGGAAGAGACTCCAGGTGCGCTCCGGTCTTCACACGCTGAAGCCTGGGTCTCGCAGTCTCGGCCCCTGTCTAACAGCCTCAGATACGATCAAGATAAATGCCGCTTATCTCCTTATCCTCAGTCGATGCAGGCAGTATGAAGCCAAGCAGAGTCACGGCAAGCAAGAACAGCTGCGAGCGGCACCCGCGGAGCGGGGGCCGCGAGCTGTAAATAGTAGAGGCAGCAAATCAGGGTAGAGCAGGCAGCCAGCAAACAGGGCGGAGCAGGGGCGGGAAGAGACTCCAGGTGCGCTCCGGTCTTCACGCGCTGAAGCCTGGGTCTCGCAGTCCCGGCCCCTGTCTAACAGCCTCAGATACGATCAAGATAAATGCCGCTTATCTCCTTATCCTCAGTCGATGCAGGCAGTATGAAGCCAAGCAGAGTCACGGCAAGCAAGAACAGATACAAAGAACAAAATGTATAAATGCTAAGCCAACACATAAGAATTAGACCAAATTATTGTTCGTGCATTCAACCACGGGAAATTGAAGCTATATAATGAGGGGTAGTAAGGCATAAAGATTTTAATCAGTGATCATTCCCATTGCATGCTTCATCATATATGTGCTAGTCACACCACCAATTCATTGAAGAAAAAGGTACAACCGAGTGATCTATTGCAGGGATTATATTTATATAGGTCCTGAAGAAAGACTGCTGACATGTTGAGACATATAGAACGGCTGAAACATGTCGACCCACAGATGTTTTGGGCCATTATACCCAGTTACATCATTCTGCTTTTAACTTTGCCAATGGACCTCATGATTAAAATTGCTTTCTGGATCCTCTTCTATTTTAATCTAACATAAATCTCTTCCTCTTAGTAAAGTGCTCTGCTTACAAATTGCGTCGAGCCCACCTACTCACACTAGGCACAGTGGGTGAGGATCCAATGAGGAAGCATGCCACAAATGGCACCTGTGGGAGAGGACCCCATAAAAATATCTAAGATAGGCCAGGATCCAACGAATCATCCTTTATAGCAGAAGGATCATAGCAGATAAGGTTAACCTATATTGATTGTCTACATTGGTTTAAATTCGGGATGCTGAGAGTACCCCTTTCGTAGCTTCTCACCTCTTCAAACCTGATAAATCAAATATTACTTCCTCCAATTTGGGCCACTGACAACTGGTGAATCTATGACCAGAATTTGCACTGATGCGTCCTTGCGCTTTCTGAGTGGTTGGTCTGCACTGTCCATCCAAGTCAGATACACACGGACAGATACACACGGACAGATACCACTGCTGTGCTACAACAATGATTACTATGTTCGATTTTAATATCAAGTTTGGAGACAATAACCTTTTGGAATCTCAAATGCAATGTTATTCCCTTAACCAGTTATTGTTTATGCCACAAGTATTGTCATGGACATACTTTACACCAAAGGTGAAGCTTTAATGTTAAAATCAAATTGCCACTATTTCTAGGACACCTGTTCAAGGAAAACATGTTCAGAAAGGGAACAAATATTGTATACCAGATTTTCCTGCAGAAAATGAATTTTTCAAATTGGATAGCTTCACACTTCAGCACCTCCTACACCTTGCAGGCCAGGAGAACACAATTCTTTAAATCACGAGTAGAACCAGCAAAAAAATAAAACCAGAACACTAAAGAAAATAACATGCACAAAAAGCAACAAAAAAAGCAGTATATGTAATCAAAAAAACCTTACATACACAATGCAAAACTATTACAATGCATCAAAGGTGGAAGAACTCAAACACACCGAGTGAATGATTTCAGATTTTTTGCCTCCTTGGTAAACCAATAGTAGCAAAAACACCAGTACAGAACTGAACTTCAATTGAATCAAAACTGGTAATGTAAAAAGGGTCATATATATCGGGAACAAACGAACCCTTCCAGCTAGCTGCCTTACCATGTTAGGAACAAGCTACTGGATGTAGAACATATGTGCAGTTGTCAATCCTTTATAAAAAATAAATAAAAACAAAATGAATTTCACACCTTTTCACTTTCCTCATACCCCACATAACTAGCGGAAATAGTACACATTGCAGGTCCAGGTATCGGTGAAAGAAGATCGCCTCACTTACAATCATTATATCCTGGATTCCCATCAGGACAAAGGAAATTATGTAGAGCTAGTGGGAGTTCTCGGATTTCAAGAAAACAGCACCTATCAGCAGTATCAGAGGACTGACTCTGCCCAATCTCCTGGCTACTTTTGAATGTCTTATCCGAATTCTATATCTTAACATGTCATAAGTCACTGCCCAGAGTTGACCGCCCCACCTCCTCCAACAAATAGAAGAAAAGAAAAAAAAAGTAATTCAGGGCAATGTTTTATTTGTACCGCCATATTGGCAAAATAAAGAACATGTAAATTCAGAATGTTTATAGTGAAAAACTTGGGCTTCGAGAAATGGCACTACACTGGATCATCTTTCACTCACAGCATTCTACCCATTGCTTTGAAATCAAACTTATTTAGATATGTCAAAAGTTTGTGGAGCCCCTCTGGAATAATCTCAATCTACAATTTTTAATGTTTACGTACAGGTTTGCTGGAATTATTTGTTCATCGACTAATAGTCCAGTAGCCATTTGTAGCTCGTTCCTCGCATTCACCCAAGGAAAAATGCTGCTTACACAGGGTATGGGTAGAATGGGGATAAGAGAAAAGAAAAAAACAAGGCTAGAGGCTTGGGATCGGGGGCACGCCAGTGAAATATGGTTTCAGGAGTGCCCTGAGTGTATGTAAAAGATAAGAAAATAGGAACACAAAATGCAGGATCTTCACCAGCATACATCAGTGTGCAGTGTACGTCAATGAAGATTCCACAGTGAAAGCTCTTAGGGCAACACATACCCACAAGACGGATACCTCCGTTTCAACTTCATCCTCATGTTGTTCATGCAACATTCTTTAAATCTGAATGAGCAATACCAACTCACGATACCCTCTGCTCTTGTCAATATTTGATGGATGAATGGATGCAAATAAATCATCTGACGCTAGAGGGAGGTTGCAAACAGACATTTGTCATTGTAGGACACTAAAGCACGCTGAATATCAGATTTCTGGATAAGATCATGAGGCTTGCTCAACCGGACAGCTAATTCAGTCCAAGATCTGGGACCCATCACAAAGATTGTCCCTGTATAGCCAAGAATGATTATTTCTTTAATGTGTACAACTTAAATTATATCTGCATTGCCTCTTGTCAAGTAAAGATATGGTCAGTAGTCTCAAGAGATTAAACTACTGTAATAGCTCATCACTTGCCCTGCCCCTGGACTTAAGATGTTAACTTTAACACAATTTGAGGGGGTCTGGCTAACCAACAAACATGGAGGATGAGAGGAAAACAAACTCCCAGCTTCCCAGGACAATTCAACAGCATACACAGAGATAAGCTTGCATTCACCTTACAAATACCTCACGATGAGCCTAGTAAAATGCAGCAGATCCCGCCTTCACCCTAAATAGAGGCTAATACAGAGAATCCATGACAGTATTCGCCAAGAGATTTCCCAAGAGAAGCAAGGAGGTGGCAATCTAGAATGGGTTGGGATACAGGTCTGTCTCAGACTCCAGCAGCGACAGTCAGAGCACGAGCCCTGGCAGTGACTGGGGCCCTCCTTCGAACATGAACCAGTAAACCCGAGGCCCCGGCAACGGAACAGCAGAAACCAAAACAAACTCATGCAAGATAGTGCAGATCAACTCGAACAGCTTGATATTCCCATCAACACCGCCCCGCCCCCACGCCTATTTGAAGTGGTGGGTACTCTGGAATCTTCAGATGGCCTAGGCGCCTTCTCAGTTATAAATGGGGGTGGGGTCGCACACTACTCACACACCGGCGGTGTCGCCCCTAAGGACTCTGGTCAATGTAGTAAAGTGTTCGCGATGCATCATCTTTCGATCTTCTGCTATCTTCGCTGTCTTCGCCATCCCTTCTCAGTTATGCCCTCTTCTCCTCTGACACCCTTTGGATGGGGTTACCTAGATTTAAGAAAGGGCACACTGCCTTTACGAATACAGAGGCTATTTTGGCACACATGTTGCTTTACTTGATCAGCCTTTGGCATCAGCCTGAACGTTCAATATCATGAGGGAGGCCAGATTAGGCTGACCCGATGAGCGACCCCTCCGCTCCTGCCATAATTGCACCCTGAAGAGCGCTGCAGAGTTGAGGATCAAATCTGGTCTGCTATACAAGACTATCTACTGCTTCGTCCAGGTGTTCAGCTGTGGTTTTAAGTCCTCAAAAAGGCCCTAGTCTCCACCTCATACTACTAAGAGTCACCGAGCTCGTGTGAGACTACTGCTTGATAATACAGGATCGCTTAATTGAAAGATTAGGTATGGCTCCCCTTTACTGCCTACGCAAAGCTATATCACCCTTCCCTGATCCAGGTTGGATATCAACACCACCTGCACATTTTGGGGTCAATTGCCTTATGGTGCACCTGACTGGATTCCGACTGCTCCCACCAGACACACAATAAAATCTACAATGATGGTGAACAACCTCGAATGCTAGGAGATTGGCACTCAGATTATCCCAAGCATGGATTGCATCCAACTAAATTGTTGTGGGAGCCGCTTACCACTGAAGATCCACAACATCTGCCATTGCTGGCGTGGGACATCTAGAGCCCTGCTCTAATGAAACAGATGCTTGTACCGACCAGAGGAGATGCAAGCATTTCTCCAACAGGTGCCAGGCAGGCTGTCAATGTCCAATAAAAACTGCACTTTAAGCAACACACTTGAACTGTGCCCAACAAAGCCATCCTCCTTTGGTGCACTGGGCAGGACCACGTCTACCAACCTAGCATCACACCCAGAAGGAATGTGCCAAGCTCCGGGGACCTGGAGGATTGTACTCTGGTGCTCCTCTCCAATGGAATGCAGCCCTCTGGGCCAATAAACACTGACTGCTTTAGTAGTGAAAGTAGATACACTGCCACTTGATTAGAACATACCGAGAAAAAAAGCTATGTAAACTGAGGAACAGAGTTAAAAGTAATGAAGAGACACTAAGGAACAAAGAATCAGGAAGATTGCCCGGGGTCCACGGGCCCGCTAATAGGTTGGCAGGGGGGAGGAGGTCGGTCGAGTTCCACTGGGTTTCGAGGAGGGAGTATATTCATAGACTGCGTAGCGCCAGTTGGCACTGAGCACCCCTCACTGCCCTTAAGGCATGCCGACAGTACCTGCTGCCGGGCTTAGTTGTGTGATGATTGTTGCAATGGTTTGGATGGGGACTAGCAATATGGTTCTAGGTTCTGTTCTTGGGAGGGTGGGCATGACGGGTAGTTGGGGGAATCAGTTGGGTTAGGGGGGCTAACAGTGTGTGTACGGAGGGGCGATCTACATTGAGGACATTGTGGTACAGTGATGGGGGCGTTACCTGATATACGGTGTATTACCTGGAATGTGAGGGGACTGCACACAATGACAAGGCGCCACAAGATTCATGCATATCTGAATTTATTGAGGAATACATATTGCACTGCTCCAGGAAACACACCTCACCAAGGCGGAGGGGCTAGCCCAGCAGCGGAGGTGGAATGGACAGGTATTCAGCACTACCTACTCTGCATTTGCACGGGGCGCATCGATTTGGATAAGAGCTGGGGTGCCTTTTCAGGTGACGAAGCAGACGGTTGATCCTTACGGTAGATTTGTAGCGGTGGAGGGACGGTTGCACGGTAGCGACATAGCACTTTGTAGCATATATGCCCCAAATGTTGAGCAAGCGCGCTTCCTTGAAGGTTTGTCAGGCACGCTATCTCACAAGCCCGGTGATGGTGGGTGGGGACTTTAACTCCATCGTAGATGTCTCATTGGACAGATCGCACACACCCCTGGCGGGTTCCCCAGTGATTAGATTAGCTGGGCAGAGGCAGGACTGGCTAACTAGATGGGGCCTGATAGATATATGGCGCCAACAACACCCACACGATCGGGACTACTCTTATTTCTCTGGGATGCAGGAGCTACATGTCTGATTAGATGCAGTGCTGTGCTCTCCACAGTTGGCACCTTCCATAGTGCATACTGAATATCTCACCAGGACACTGTCTGATCACAACCCCCTGATGTTTAGAGTGCACTGGGCGATGACGGATTCCGCTATACCCACTTGGCACCTACGCCCGGAAACGTTAACTGACCCGGTCTTTCAGAGGGAAGTGGGAGACGGTATAACGCATTATTTCGCTGAAAATTACGCACTGCCGAACTTGCGAAACCAGGACATCCTGAAAGACAGGCAGACATAATCGAAGCCAAGGAAGCGGTAGCTGTAGAAATAGAAAGATTACGTTGTTTTGATCATAAAGCCTATCTCACGAAAGTACACACGGAGGGAGACAAAGCGGGGACTCTATTGGCCTGGCTGGCCAACCCCGTGATGAGGGGCGGGTCGATTTTATCGTTGGAGATCAGAGACGGCACAGAGGTATTCACCCAACGTGAGATACTGACCCGGTTTACACAGTACTATGAAGCATTGTACAGTAGCTCCTTGGTAGCAGATGACTCTGACATTGATTCCTTCTTAGAGGGGTTGCCCCTCCCGCAACTGGAAGAGGAGCAGGCACAATTCTTAGATGGTGACATCACAGAGGAAATTAGGACTGCGATCAAGCATATGGCCCGTGGCAAAACGCCGGGAGTGGATGGACTGCCGGTGGAGTTCTACTGGCTGTATGTGGACCTACTGGCCCCGCGGTTGTTAGAGATCTATCAGGAGGCGAAAGACCTAGGTAGACTTCCTGGTTCAATGAGGGAGGCACTAGTGATACCGTTATTGAAACCAGGGAGGGAAGGGAAGGACCCCGCTTCCTATCGACAGCTATCGATGCTGACCACTGATTACAAAATATTGAGCAGGATTCTGGCGACCCGTTTGTTGCAATATATGACTAACTTGATCCATGAGGATCAGGCCGGGCTTATTCAGACGAGGAACACGGCGACTAATGTGCGGAGACTGCTATGGTTAATGGAAGCTGCTCAGTCGAATGGGCTGCAACCCATGGTGCTATCAGCGGACATAGAAAAGGCATTTGATAGCTTGGAGTGGTTATATCTATACAAGACCCTAGAACGCTTTGGAGTAGGAGAGGAATTCGTGGACTGGACAAAGGTGTTATATACCTCTGCGGTGGCCAGAGTAAAGGTGGGGGCATTGATATCGCCCCAGTATCGAGTGGCCCGTGGAACGAGAAAAGGATGTTCACTTTCCCCATTATTGTTTGCCTTAGCTATAGAACCGTTGGCAGCCAAGGCCAGATTGGGAACGTATTACAGAGGTCTGAACTACAGAGGGGACCAGCAATATATATCATTATATTCAGACGATCTATTAATGTTCTTGAAGGACACGGGCGATGCACTGGTGGGAGCGGCGGACTTGCTCTCAGAGTTTGGAGGTATCTCAGGCTGGGGGTAAACTGGTCTAAGACATGTCTATTCCCCATGAAAGCTGGGGATATGCCACTTAACGTATCTAGAGTGGTGCGCTGGGAGCCGACCTGCTTGTAATATTTGGGGGTACATATTTATCATGGTATCAGTGACTTGTTAGAAGGCAACATAGGAAGATGTGTGAGAGCACTGAAAGGAAGTATGACCTTTTGGGCCAGTCTGCCCCTGTCTGTGATGGGTCGGATAGCATTATTAAAAATGATAGCACTGCCTAGATTATTATACTACTTCAGGACACTCCCAATTTGGATACCGTGCTCGATTTTTAAAGAATTAAAATCCTTGATCGTAGGATTTTTATGGGGCTCCGGTAGGAGGAGAGTGGCACAAGCAACCCTAATACGGCCAAAGGCGGAGGGCGGGTTGGCAGTTCCCGATTTTGAGTTATACTATCTAGCAGATTAATTACAAGTATTGACGCAGGTGATAACGAAAGAATTCAGGGGTCCTGAAAACTTAAGAGGAAGGGAGATCCCACGGCACGTGTTGTATTTCATCGTTATGCAACAAAAACTTGAACTTAGAGATCTGACCTTGGAGGAAAAGACGCTACGACTGTGCTGGAACCGGTCTCAGCGTAGGGCGGGGGTGATACACCCTTATGCACCCGAAATCCCGCTGGGGATGGTCACAGCGCTACCACATGGGGGAGACTGGACACCGTTATTGGATTGGGAACAGTCAGGGATCCAGGTACTTGGGGACCTATTGGAGAACGGAGAGTTACTACCTTATCGGGCATTACAAGAGAGATATGACCTGCCCGGAGGAGGGTTTTTGCTACATGCTGCGCTGGCATCTGCGCTCCAGACACACTGGAGGGGAGGCCTTGCTGAACCAAAGACGACGATGACGTGCCAATACGTGGTGATGGCGGCGGGGACCTTTAAAGCGGTGACCTGCCTATACTCCAGAATGCTGAAAGAAGGGCTGGAACCACTGGACACGCTGAGGTCAAAATGGGAAGCGGGCATCGGAAAACCTATTCCGGAGGCAGCATGGGGACAAATAGTACGCAGGGCATGGAAAAGCACGAGGAACGCTAGGTTCCAACTAGTACATTTCTTTTATATTACATAGAGCATACCTAACTCCGGGTAAGATCAAGAAATATTTTCAGGTAGAGAACGCAGCATGTCCTCGGTGCGCGAGCGAAGGGGTAGAGTTGGAACATATGCTATGGGGATGTTCAGTGCTGGAAGAATACTGGGAAGAAGTAGGGGATGTGTTGGAAGGGGTCACAGACAGACAAATTAATTTTGACATTGCAACTTGCATACTGCACTGGTTTCCAGATACACCCAAGACTAAGGTGACGAGCAAATTCATTGATATGGGCTTAATCCTAGCTAAGAGAGAAATCACGAGGCACTGGAAATCCAGGGAGGGCCCTAGTGGCGGGAGGTGGAGAACTGAGTTCCAGAAGTGGGCACAAAGCGAGAGCACCATCAGCTATCAACAAGCGCGAAGGTCAAACGAAAAACCATTGGTCGCAGCGCACGCATGGGAGGCTTTAGTACACTCCTTAGCTGAACATGGTATAGAGGGAGAAAACGCAGAGAGGGTTGAGCAGGGGGACATAACCTCACAAGGGTGATACATATCACTTTAAATGGCAATACCATCTTTCTCTGAATCTAGCGGATTGCCTGTAGTAACACACACTGGTGGGGGGGAGGGAAGGGACGTTACAGGTTGAGATTGTTATGGGAAGTGTTGGGGTTCACAGTACAGGGTAGAGCATTATAGTACGACAGGTATAGCTCAAGTGTTATCGGGCTTATTAACTAAGTTGTTGGAGTGCCCCTAATAAAAGATCGGGCAGGATTAAGAGTAAGACTGATGTATGTTGAAGTGGCTTGACAAAGTACTGTACCTTTCATGTATAAAACTAATAAAATATGTTTTCAAAAAAATGGAGACACTAAGGAGCTGCTACCACAATAGAACGACGCAACCAGTACAATGCCATGACATCATAGAAAAGATCACATTTTTAGAAGGCCATGCTGAGGACACTGAAGGATCAGCCTGGTAAAAAACCTGTGCATAGAAGGCCTACCATAAACCAGGGACGGCCTGATTATTACGGTATACATTAGGAACTGGCTTATGAAGGATGTTTACCCTAAAGGACTGTCACCAATTTTCCCAGCACAATGAGCAAACTGTATCTCCAACAGATGAACCCTTCTGAGGGCTCCGTCCAGGCCAACAGTCGCTAAACTCCTGAATTACCACAATCGGACCCTTCAAAATGCACGCTCTGGACCCCCTATTGACAAAAAGTCACAGCCCAACAATACTCTAGCAGTTCAAAATTGTAGGGCTTCCTTTTTTGGTTTCAGAAAGGGACTGAGACATATGCCTCACCAATGCACTTCTATTACCCGCTAAGCTGAAAATAATTGCTGATCAGCAAAGTTTTTTTTTTTTTAACCAGCCCAGAGAATGCTTGGGCCTGGGTTGCGGAATACCAGGTTGTTGCCGAAAGTGTGGGAAGCAATTGGGACATACTCACATGGAGACAAATCCCAGTCACCTATTCCAGGACGGTGTGTAAGGAGACCTCGATGAAAGGCAGCCGAAGGTACACCCTCCAATAAAGAGATCCGGGAGAGGTTTAGTGCAGCGATTGCACCATTCGTGATCCAGCTCCCTTCTCCCACAAAGACAACACAGAAGAAGAACCAGCAATGACTACTGTGCTCACCTTGGGAACACTCCAGGCTCCAAATAAATGTATCTAAAAATGCTAATTATTGTATATATTCTGTGCTATCAGGGTTTACCACCACACTGCTCCCAGATGATGCACAAGATCTTAACCACAAACACGCCAAGAGTGAGACCACAACAGCAAACTGATTTCACATAATAGTTAATACTTACTGCTACACATGCTTTAAATATAATTATGCCCATAAGGACGCCCAGTACTCTGTTGGGACACTCCAAAAAGTGATTCATACAAGCTAAAGCAACCAAGCTTATTTAGCACATTAAACTCATAACTGCTTGCAACAATGGGCTTCTCTACACACAATTATAGCCTGACAGCTGACCAGTTATAAAGGCTGATCAATGGGCCAGCAGAGAATATGGCCCTGGCGCAAGTAGATTTACCCACAAGCCATAACCTAAACAGTGTTTTCATGCCCAGTTTTAGCAGTTTGTTATCGGTTTTAGTCAAGTGGATTTTTGGTCGGATTGGCTTTTTGCAACTGACCAGGTGTGAGAATGAGACTTATTAGGCTTTGCCTATGTGTCTTCAATCCCAAAACGCTCTGTAACTTACTACAGTGCATATGAACCTGCTTGATGCCTCCAGAGTCACACCATGGCTATCCCTTACTGAATCACATGCCACAATACCACACTGCAAGAAACAGCAGTAAATACCTCTTCGCAACTTAGAATATAAGGGGAGTGGCCTCACTACATAAGAGATACATGATGCTAGCCAAGTACATCATCAGGGAGCAAAAGTTGTGTTTCTTCATGAGGCACATTTGAGAGAGAAAGTAATACACTAGGACACAAAGGGGAAGACAATTGATTAGCACCACTTATTCAGCATACGCTAGAGGTGCAGCAACCTGGTTAAACCAGTAATACCTTTTACTCACTGAAGGACAATTAGAAGGCTACCCCAACCAATGCTGATCAACATATCTGCCTAGACAAATTGTTGTGCAAACTTGGTGACTGTTCCCTGGGTTTTGGGGGAATGAGACTTTAATACCACACTCAACATACAACTTGACCGCTTTCATGCCCCACTACCAAGTGCTCCGGCAATATGCAACATCAAAGCATCTGAGGCGTGGCTGTAGGAATAGACACAAGTTAATACTTGGAGACAACAAAATCCATGCTGGCAGGAATACTCCTAATGCCCATCTCATAATCTGCATGTCAGGTTTTACACGTCGTTTGCTCAGAAAACCTCCTGTCATCAATATATCACAAGAATTATTTGACCATAAGCCGCATGAGGTGGGTTTAGCATGTGGAAAAGTTCCTACACCAATATAAACCTGGAAACTCCTAACCCACATGGTTCAAAGATACAGCCAACTAGGGTGGAATAAAGAGAACATAGAACTATTTTCATGAAACCATAGCTTCCTCACCTCTGCCTGAGTGGGGAACTTTCAAAGTGGTGATTAGGGTCTTCTGTATTAATACTATCATAGGAACTTGCACGAAAATAAAAACTAACTTGAAAAGAGTAGAGGATTCCTAACTGTCACTGGAGCCCTCTGTTCTCATGACCCTTCCTGCCTTGGCCACCTAATTGAAGGCAGGCATAAGCTTGCCCCATTACTGGAGCACCTTAGATGTCTAGACCACGTAGCTTTTACAGGAAAAAACCTACACGCAGTGTGACAGTGCGGGGTGACTACCGGTGTCTCTCGCTGGATCACCACACCCACAAGGCCCTATAATGTCTATAAGAACTCGGGAGGGAGTTGAGGGACATACACAGGAGGAAATTAGTGACTCATTTAAGGTTTACTGTGCCCATTTCCATTCCAATCCAACCGACCACATGGCTACAGCCATTGAGGACTTCTTGTGTGATATGCCTATATATCCCAAGAGCCACGAGAAGCAGCTGGCTTAGTGACGCCCAACTGAGAACAAGAAATTCAGCAAGCGACCTGCACACTTGCTAGGGGCAAGACACCTGGGTCAGAAGGCCCGACTGGAATTCTATGCCATATATGAAGCTTTGCTAGTGAATATTTTAGATTGTTATATGTATCATATATATACCTTTCACAACCGTGGTCACCTCAATCTTAAAACCTGGACAAGACCTAATAAACGTATCCTCCTGTAAGCCACTTTCAATATTGAATACTGAATATAAAATCTAGAGTAATTTCCTAGCAGATAGGCTCCTCCCACTCTTACTTGAGCTCCTACATGAAGAACAATATGGCTTTATACCCCAGAGGAACACCAGTCTAATTAGACTGGTTTTATCGCATCCCTGAATAGGCCCCTGAAGCCTGGTTTAACTCAGCCTGCCTTGCACTTGACCTTGAGAAGGCGTTTCATTCTCTAGATTGGACATACCTGTTGGGATTTTGCAAGCCTATGATATTGTGCCTATGCTATAAACAAGGTTAGAAAAAACAAGGGTGCCCAGTGTCTCCACTACTAATTTCTCTGGCTATGGAACCCAATGCTATACAGCTGTGTGAACTGAGGCTGACTTGGGGCATCCTAGAGGAGGAGGATATACATGCTATTTCCCTATATGCAGACAACCTGCTACTTTATAATTGAGATGTGATCACAGAACTTGGTCCAATTGCTAATTCATTAGTGAATTTTATAGAATATCAGGACTTTGGGTCAACCACAAAAAATCTCATGTGTTTACGCTTCAGCATACATCACTTAACGAGTCGTCACCCTAGGAGACTAGATGCTACAATGAGCAGCCCACAACTTCCAATGCCTAGGGGTGAATATATATACAATGGGCAAAACTCTTGCAGACTTTCAGAGATGACGAGAAGAATGATGAAAGACTGCAATGATTCATAACCTTCACTCCTTAATCCTATTAGAAATGAACTAATCACACAGGCCTCGCAGTTTCATATAAGTTCACCAGGCCTTTTAACCTCTTGCCCACCCTCATACTGGCTAATATATTGCCCTTTGGCTGACTGAACCAATATTAACACTTGCAATGTTTTCTCTTACTGTGTTCTGTAAACTAATGTGCCTGCATTTAGAGCGTACATGCACATGTTTTGTAATATCTTTGGGACACTACTGGGCGGTTGGTAGGGAGGTGACATTTGGTTTTACCATAATTAGTTTTAAATGTTGATCAGCAGTTCCATTAGAGGTGTAGTGACAATTGTACACTATCCATACATGGTACCCTGTAATCTGTAAAATTGTGTTCGTCTAAGTTTGTACTACCATCACGAAGTGGATATTGCTGTAATAATGCTTTCTTTAATATAATGTTTATATTTGACATTAAAACAAATGAAAAAAATCAATACTTTAACACACTCCTAATATTACAGCAGGAATAGAGGTAGACATTATAAAAGAATACATTATACCACTCCTGCCCCAGCTTCTTTGGTTATCCCTCTACCAAAGCGTTTTATTTAATCCACCGTACATAGTGTACAAGGCTGCCTTACCAATTAGTCATCTTTTCCAGCAGACTACTTTCTCCACTACTTAGACATCCCAGGAGATCTTCAGCTAAGAAAGTGGTTGCTGTCATTTTCCAAAAGAAAACAGGAGGAAAAGCCTTCAAGTTACAGCCTTGGGGCTCTAAAATTGCCTGTACCACCACAGGCAAATTAAAAACACTATGCTAACACCTGAAGAAAAAATGTTTGAATGGATCAGTGTTACAGATGATAGACACTTGTGCCAAACCATCAATGAGCAAAAAGACGGGATCTTAGAGACTATGCAAACCTTGGAGGACATTGTTCATTCAACACTGGATGAGCTCATAAATCACCTCATTTCCACCCTCTAAGTTGCATTCCTTTTCAGGCGTTCGCATAAACAAGTATTCATGATGGCCAATCATTATAGATATCACTGCTTATCCTGCACAAGATGCAATCTGCCTAGTTTTTAGATTGTGCCACTAAATTTGCCTCAAGAATCACTAGTTACACATAGCTCTACCACACTACGTCTCATTCAGTTTAAATACCTCCATCGTATATATTATACTAGAGTCAGTCTCAGACTCTGGAAAGCAGGCCTTGTGGCTTCCCCTACATGTCTACGGTGCGAGCGGGAGGAGGGAACTCTAATACTTACGATATGGCACTGCTCTGCACTTGCAAAGTTGTGGAGGGGTGTTATTGCTTGTCTCACAGAAGTGTTTGGTTGGGACCTCCACTCCTCACCAAAGCTGGTACTCTTGCATATTATGCAGGAGGTTGGGGGCAAGATCTATAAACGCCATCTTATGTTAGGATTTACATTGGCAAAACGAGACATTGCAAGGCTATGGAAAGCATCTGTTGCGCCTTCTTTGTCCGTGTCAGAAGGGGCCGGTCCCGGATGCGGAGGGAATTACCTGGGACAGAGATCCACCAGTTGGAAACCCAGGTAACTCATGGTCCGGGTCTCTGTTACAGGACGACGGAGGCAGGCCCTACGAAGATAGCCAATCAGGACGAGAGCAGCAGGAGGAAAAGGCGGATTCAGACGCAGGGCGGGGTGACGTCATCGAGTCCGGAAGAAGATGCGAGGAGAAGCCGCGAGGATGCGAGAGGACGGAACCGGAGCAGAACGAAGAACCGAGGGAAGCCATTGAGGAAAGCGGAGAAGCAGAAGAGTGGTCCGAGGAGTGGTGGACTCCTTCTCCCCAGGAGGACGAAGAAGCCGCCGTAACTCAGGAGAGTTACAGCTTGTACGGTGAGTGACAACGTACACAGGGCATAGACGAGACAAGCAAGGGGAGGTGGGCGGGACAAGAGAGAGCAGGGTGGAAGGGAGGGAAACCAGGACACTGTAGATAGTCGCCACAGCACCGTCTTTCCTCTTGCTTCAAGTATCACAGAACCTCACCCATAAACCTTGTAGTATAGCTGGAAGTATGGTCACCAGAAGAGGCCTATAGTACCGACCCTAATTATCAGAAGGGATTCTGGTACTTGAAGTCCTTGCCTTGAGCGCGACCATTGCTCATACACACCGGGTGCGGTGGTGGTTAACCTTCACAAATAGGATCTCCTTCTAAGTAGAGTACTTACCGTCCTCTCTCTTTTCCTCGAGCATCCTGGGGGAAGACAGTCAAACGGGAGAATACCAACTCCACTCAGAATACTACAAAGGACACTCCTATCACTATCTTTGTTTTGCAATAAACCCAACAATTGACAACTTACTAAAGCCTCCTAGCTTCTATTTCCGCCCATCCCTCCCACAGTCCGCTTGGAAGAATGGCCTGGACTTCTGTTTGGGGTTGGAAATCCCAGTCTTCAAAGCAAGGGGATGGCCGCAAAAACATTTCATAATCTGGAAGAGATGGGAGGACTATTGGGCCTGCAGTTGGAGCCATTATCTACTGAAGATGCCACGGTCTCAGATTAACTATTCATCTACATGTAATAAGGAACTAAGGGTGTGGCAATTCATTTTACATGTTGGTTTGGGTGTAGGAGTAGCACACGGGTTAAGGGAAGATAATAGTGCAATGGGAGGGGGGGTTTCTTGAGGTGGTTTTTCTTTTTTCCTTTTTGTATTTCTTTCTTTTCTCCTTGGACTTCTAAACTAAAGGTCAAAGTCGTGATCCTGTTAGTTTATTGTGGCAGAAGTCTTCTAGGATACAGATCTCTGCATTATACTTGACAAATAAAATATGTTTATTAAAAAAAAATTGCCTCAAGAACTTTTATACTGCCATTTAGTAACAGATGCACATACCACTTAAATACGGTTAACGTCTTCGGACGGTTCTGCTACCCTGGCACAGAATTCGTGCAATAGATCAGAAAAAGATCTGCGGATTTTCCCAAGGCAAGAAATTCACCTTAGGTGAAAGGACTTCATTTGATCACGCAGCACTGTTAGTACCAGGAATTTGCATTACTTAGTTACAACAAACTAGCTTCTGTGGTAAATATGCATGACATTATTTTTGAGTTCATCTACAAGTTCAAAAGACATAACTAATGGTTAGCTTTGTAGCATTTTCACCTTTTTGGATTAAATTGGTATTCCATCACCAAGTTGTTTTAGTATTTTTGCTTTTCTAATATATATCAATCACATTTTGATTCCCCAAAAGTCTTGTGAATGGCAGCTATCCATTGTTACCTTCAAATGAAAAACGGGATAATATATATTTTTTTAATTATTCTACAAGTCTGATTGCTATAATTAATTCACAATTCCCATGTTTACACCGTACAACCCTTATTTCTTTAAGTATTGCACTCTGTAGGCTAACACACATTGAGTAGCTTAACAGAAAAATCCATCATGCATTCTTTGAGTCTTCATGACAACCAATAGCAGCAACGTACCAGTGTTGCCAATGACTAGATCACCAGGCTTAGTGATTATACCCTAACTACCAACACTCGCCTTCCTGGACGGAGTCATGAGCCTGACCCACTGCGCCCAATCTTCATTATCCCTCATGAACGCAACATTCGAATTAATGCTCACTACCCCAACTCCCAGGACACTAACAGAGACAAACAGCATGACCCATAAATCTACCGCAGCCTTCTGGTGTCTTCTATCACACTCTCCCACTTAGGCCACGCACCCACACTTAAATGCACCTTTAGGAGATAATGCAACAGAGGTTAGACTGTATAAATAGGGTGCTGGCCAATGACATCAGCTGCAAAGACTATCAGAGATGGCTTCAATCTGCTTTGCGGAGACCTAACAAACGGATGTCTTGTCAGCCTATTTTCTGAAAAATAATTGTACTGATCAACCACAGTTGATGGCCATTCATATACAAGGGTCAACCAACTATATAAAAAGTGAAAAACCTGTCCTTGTGGACTGGCTTAGCCTGATCACTTCATATACCATTCACATCATATGCACCAAACCCAGCATTGGGCAGTTAAAGAAAGAAAAGGTCTGGTAAGAAGTTTAAGTGACTGACAGGTCTGATCGAAAATAGAAACCAAGCTACTGAATCCCATAATTGATATTAATGCCAACTGCTTAACACGCCGTGACAAAATTGCAAATAAAAGTAGCAGATGAAACACCCTCCTTCCCCTGACCTAAGTAGTTAATAATCCAAAGAACTACATGAGAATAGGGACATTACTAGTGACTCGGGGAGAAAATGGAGGCTAAATCCCTCTCATATGAATCCAGAAAACAAACTAAAAAAAGGCATACAAACATCACTTGACGCAAAAGCTTCATCAACGTCAAAATCAACAGGGTTCAAACTAACACAGGAAGGTATTTGAAAGTTTTAAAAGCTAACCAATTGACCCACACCCCCAATATAACAGGGTGCCAAAGAACTTAAGGAAAACTGAAAAATCCCAACTTCTTTCCAGAATAAAATAGGATACAGAACGTTCTCTCAGGGTAGGTCAAATAGTTTAATTACTTCCCTTAGGGCTGACCCATAAATACTCAACGGTCAAAGGCAAAAGGTCAAGCAAATAGGAATGTAAAAAAAAAATCTGAGGCACAAAACCATCCTCATTTATTGGATGCAATCCCAGCAAACCTTTTGAGGGAAAACTAGTCCATCACTTGTTCCCTTCCTAACAAATGTTATTAATTCCTCCATAAAGCAAAGCATATTCCCAGATGTCTTAAAAACTGCCCGAGGCTCTCTCTTGATCCAAAAACATAACAGATCAAGAAGTCCTGAATAATTTCCAACTATTTTCTAATCTGCCTTTGCCTGCTAAATTTCTGGAAAGCTCTATCGCAAATTAATTAATGCTCTACATCCAAGAATAATCATCTCCTAGATCTATATTAAGACTGCCATCTTGCAAATTATGGATGATGCACTCTAAATCCTAGATTAGGGCAAATCTGTTTTTTTCATTCTTCTGAAATTATAAGTGACTTCATCCAGTCACTCATGAAACAATGGAATTACATATGGGAATCGGCAACTCTGCAGTAAGATGGTTTGAGTCCAACCTGGCCTACAGCACCCAGCTAATAATGATAGCCAACTCCCTTTCGAACCCCTCCCACCCTTCAAGAGTATGTACCTTGAGAATCTATTCTTTCCATATCATTCGTCTTTGTATACATGGAACCCCACTGCTCCCTTATAAATCAGTTAAACATCTACTTCCACAACTACGTCAATGACATGAAGCTATTGCAAAGCGTCTCCTCCTCAGATATTACTGAACCAGTCCACACCTTACAAATAACTCATTCTATGTCTCACCAGTACCTCAAGCTAAACCCTCTAAATTTGGATTTTGAAAATCCTCATTTCATGACCTACTACAATGCAAGTCAACAGTGGAGGGCGCTAATTCGTTACACCTTACTCTAAAAAAATTAACTCGATCTGCAGGATTCCACTAATGCTCTAGCAAAAAGGGTTGCCCATCAAATTAGGCTCCCATGTGTCATGAAAACAGTCACTCCATGTGATAAACTTAATTCCGTGGTTGTAGCCCTAGTTCCTTCCAGAAACTATTACATGCATCTGCTGTCTTCAATACCAAAATTTCACTTCACTCTTTTCAAAGCAGCACTAATGTGGCAGCTCGTCTGATATCTGGAGGCATCAGCTTAAATCAGACCAATCTTGCTTTGTCCCAAAAGGATTCCCATTGAGTTTACAAGATTATTCAAGTTAGACTGTGTTGTTCCTAAAGTCTTATATATAGTAAAAAAAAAAGTCTATAGTTATCTAGCCAACAAACTGATTATCTCAGCTGGCTCACGAAACCCCCAGAGCAGACTCTCCAAGAAATTCTGCCACAGAACCAAAAACTCTCAGCTAAGCTTTTTCAGGGAAGTGTCCCAGAATCCAGAACTCCATTAACACCTTCAGAAGAACTGTAAATACTACTTTTGCAAAATATGGATTACCTACCAAAGTTTTGATTATTCTTACTATCCTGCCCCAAAGCTTGGCCGTAAAAAGATAAGCCATCTAGCATTTGCGAATAACTTGGTCATTCTTTCATTGACCCAAATGGACCTTCAACAACTCAAGTGATTACATGGATAGATTTAATGAATTAACAGTTCAGCTAACAAAATCCAAAATCATTTTGCTTTAATGTCCCACCCCAAGGTTTAGCTGAGCCTTAACCACATCTTTATTTGAACAGAGTTCAATATACATATGTCAGAGTAACTTTTGATAAAATTCTAAACTGGAATATTCACATAGCAAAGTTGGATTCTAGCAGTAAAATAATAAAGGCTTCAATAAGTTCTTGAATATATGGGGAACGGGAATATTGGATCCTCCACTAACGCCGCTAGTACTAAATTAATTATTCGTCTGATATATATATATATATAAAATAAAGTAATGACTATCTTTCAATGCCATTTCTAAATGGAAATATCTACAGCGGGGGATCCTTTTTCAACCTGGATCACAATAAAAGACTAATCACCCACCTTTTTAACTGTTGCTGTTTTCAACATCTTGACTATTCTGGAAAATGTGTCCACGTTGTCTTCTCCAATGGGTCCTTAATATTCCGTACCTCTCTAAAGCACTATGCTACCTGCTGCCTAATACCTAGCTACCCACAAGATGTCATTAGTGCCTGTTGAAATACTAGCATACTATTGAAAGCTATTCTATTCATGGGGCTTCTTTTCTTCATCTTTGGTTTTTCCACATTTCTTCTCTCTTGGACTGTCTATTCCATCTCTCCTGTCCTCCCTCAATATGTTCAACAAATAAGCAATGCGATTTCACAATGTCTCTGCCCTTGCACCCTCAAAATCAGCCATCCTACGTCCCACGAGCATAGCACTTTACAAGTTCACACTATCTTACACCCTTGCAAGAACTAATACTTTAACACTCTTCCAACCATTACAGAACACTCTTCCAACCATTACAGCTCATAATCTAAAAGCATCTTTAACATGTCAATAGGGTTAGTACTCTGGTGCACCAGACTGAACATGAGCCGCTTTAACTACCACCATAGCACTCCTGCATCCCACTGAAGCAGCGCATCTATGCTGGCCCAAAGAATCGAAGCTCTGAACTGCCTTCCACTTCACACCACTGCCATGTACAAGCTGTCCTCACAGATACCAGCAACCTTCTGTTAGAAGTGTTACCTCCTCAGACCTGTACAAGAACCACAGGGCCCTCCTAGCTGTTCACCACGACAATGAAGTGCTTATTTGGATGGAAACCATAAAGCCCATTCCCACGTTCTATTTTGTCCTTCTCACGCTTCTCAGGGTGCACAACCAACAAGCACTTTCTAACACTGTGTGTGTCTACCTGACCATCCGCCATTTAAGAGCTGAAGAGAAGCTCTATCAACAGGCAAATGGGTCTCTGTGTAAAAAGGTGAGCCTAGGATCTAGCTGGTCCACTCTGCATGGGAGGAGACAAGCATATCTTCAGAAGAAACACTATACATATCAATATCTGCATTTCACAGTTAGCGCCTTGAAAAGAAAACATAAAAAGTCATCATTTAAGTATTAAGTTGGGTACCAAGGCTCATCTGACCAGTCATGAAAAGTATTTTACACTGTTGCAAAACTAGGTTTTTGTATCATACTGCTGGGCATAAGGCCTGTGACCTGTGTGCTCATTGCAGTTCCGATCTAGGTATCCTGGGGCGAAACAGGCAGTATTATGTGCACTGATCTCTAGCTACTGCCCTAGTTAAACAAAGAACCTATAAGGGATTAACACAGAGGTCAGACAGGAAGAACTGGGTGTGGGTCTTGAGCACTGAAAGGACACCCCATGCCCCACTATGCAAATCTGCCTGCAAAGCCATCTGCCCCTAAAGATTCATTTCTGCCTCTGTCCCCCCACAAGTCTGCAGTGTCAGATTGTCTTTCACCCTTTCACTGCCTCTTCTGTTGAAGTCCTAAAGATCCCTAAAGAATCCAAATGGGAGGTCTATCTGTGGACGTAAAAGATGGAGGGAGGGCAGTTTCTTGGCTCCCGGTAGCCCATCTAATACCTCTCCAACAGAGCAACAAGCCTTCTAAACTCTTGTTTAGATTCCTCTCAATGTCGCTGCTTCCCCTGCCATCTGACTTTATTCACCCTCTTCTAAATCTTTTAACTTCTTCTGCCTTTCATGGCAGACATCATTGTGGGCTACTCTAAACGCACTATTTGTGCATCCTTAAAGACGTTACCATTTTGATAAAGACTAATCCACTATGAAGACTCTTTCCCCATCTTGCCTTCGCGTTCCTTCACCCTCTCTCAGAACCTGTTGCATCTGTCCTTCTGCCCTCTAAACTTCAAGGGAAACCTGAGATGCATGAAGCGCTATAGAAATAACCATTATTAAATACTGCCCTGTGGCACTACATCAGTGTTACAAGCGGACACAGAACAGCGTGATCAACTGAGCTCTACCCACGTGTCAAAAGAGTACAAAAACTGACCGATCGGCGGAAGCACCCTTCAACCCTATCACCTCCCATTCCCAACGAGCTACCACGAAGCCCAATTAGCAATTATAAAACTGAGAAATTCGTGGCGACGATCATACCATGTGTATTTCTTTTTACAATGTCCTGCATGCGTTGCCTTTGATCAAAGCACCCTTTCAAAGAGCAGTCAGGTGTGACTTTTTATGGTTTGCAGGTGAGACCTTGTTGCCAGACTGGCAGCAGATCAAGCATAAAAGAACATTCCAAAGCAATACTTCATTTGCAAGCATGCATATAAGCCCGCATAACTTAAGTTTCCCAGACACTTTTCCTGCGTAAAAGGACCACCATAAGGAAGCAAGGTGTTTACCAGTGAGGTGATCGGTGGGTAGATTAGAAGAACTAAAGTGTGTGGGCACCTCTATATGTGCGATCTGAGTTGGCTGGAGGGACATGGCCTGTCTTGTTTGAAGACTCGAAGCTTGTGGCAGAGAATCCATACTTGTCTGTTTTTACTTACCGCCTCTTCCACGGTCTGGGGGACGACCTCCGATTAAGACAGCCCGAGTGTAGTTGGCTTTCTGGCTATAAAGAGATGTGCCTCAGGGTTTCTGGCGCGCAAGCATATGGTCGATAAGAGAGGAATCTTGTTCAGACTCCGCGGATCAGCCCTTCATAAGGTGCTTAAGGAGTGGGCCTAGCACCCCCACCTCGCCATTCTTATCCCTGCCGTCACTCCTCGAAGTACCCCGCTACTGTTCGCCTGGTGTCAGGTGCCGTTAACCCAGCTGGCCGGGGGGTGGAGGGGGTGTCCGCGACTTCTTCGCCTCATCCTGTGGCCTGTTTATGACATAGGGGCACTCCCATGAATCAGGAAGTGTATCCTTGGTGGGATGCACAAGTTACCGGTGGCATTTACATAGCTATCCTCCTTAGCGCTTGTTTACGAGCCTTGGGCTGCTGTGTTTTTGGTTCGGAACGAGCAGGGTTGGAAGAGGGCGTCTACCACTGAAGGAACGGCGCTAAGGTCCATAGGCCTCCGGTGGCATTTACCTGCTACCACCTCTAGGGCTTGGGGGAGGGGACGTGGGGGGGGGTTAATTGCGGAGACTGAGTGGGCGTCTTTTTTTAATTAAAGGATTTACAACATCACTCCGGTCCGACCCTCACTCGTACAGGCTAGTGAGTGGAGGGTCTGGAGAGGGGAATAAGGGAGCGCCCCCCCTCCCCTATGGTGGCTAGCTCGGCCCCGAATATCCTTTACATACCTATTGTACGCCGGCCTGACACCCACCCGGTCTCTTGGGTCAGAGGGGGGGGTGTTGAGGGGCTGGATATAAACTGGGGCCTCCTACGTGGGACCTGGGAGCTCTATGGGCCCTTACCTGCCGCCTCCTCTCCGGGCCCCTCTCGCCGCTCTGAGCCGCGGCGGCCTGTACTGCTTTTAATACCCGTCGGAACGAACCATCAGAGCAGGGGAGCGCGGCCCTTTGCGAGAGCTGTCGGGTGGATATCACTGCTCTCCCCCTGTGGCTCCTATCTCGGTGCCCGTATTCTGCACCGGCAGGGCTGTGCAAAGGGCCAAAGCTTTCTCCCAGAAACCCTCCGATTCAGCCCGGGAGTGGCGAACGCCGCCCGCAGCCCCCGCGCACACTGGATGGTTCGACCGGAGACTGGAGCTACCAAGGGATGTCCAGGGGCTTTGGGACTATCGGGGAAAGGGGTGCCTCGGCACGTAATCTCCGGCAGCCGGTCTCCAGCGACCGGGGGTGATCTCGACCCAGTTCCTCCAAGCGCACCACCAGCTCTGTCGGCATGAACAGAGCTCCGAGCCCACCTCCCCCGCTGGGCAGGATGGAATCGACACGCAAAAGGGCCGCCGGGATGTGTAGTTCGCGGATGAGCTGGAAAACCGCACCTGCCGAGGGAGGGGCTGCAACCCAGGTTATGGACCGACACGCCAGTATTGTTACCACGACAATTTCCAAAAATGTGCACCAGCTTGCTCAATGACACCAGGAACCAGTTATTGCAATTCTGGGGCTCCTTTTCACAAATACATTTTTTTGGGGCGGTGGTTTAATTGGATTAAACCACGACTACAACCCGGGCCCCGGAGAGTATTATGGTGTTAAATGAGAACTTTGGTGGCAATGTCATAAAGCAAGCGATAACCATCCACTAGCCTCCATCAACTCTTGGATGCCATGCCTCCAAAAACACTTAAGTATACAAAAAAGTGATGAAAGGAATGCTTGCATTAATTTCAAGAAAAAGGTAGGTAAAAAGGCCAACAAGTGATTTATTCAGAATCGGGATAAAAAAAATGTTTTAATTACTCTGATGTCCGACAGTGATATCTCAAATACATTGGTTTATACACAATAAACCGTAGATAATTAAAGACAAGTAGAATCAATCATGTTGGCAGGTGTGCATGCTTTTCAAAATTGTATTATAAATAAAAAAAAAATACAGGGGCTCAGAATAAATGATAGTTCATTGTATACATGAACGATGTATATTATAATACTGCTGGAATCTCAATTTAACATATGACAATGTGCTAAATGCCCACTTTTACAATGCAATGAAAGAATGTTTGTCTTCAAGTGAAAACAAGACTCAAAGGGGTGGTATGAAATGTCAAAAGGAAAGATGGGCTGTGCATCGACGTTTCGGTCTCACACGGTAAGCATCCACAATACCATCTTCAGAACTGTGATGTTTGTACAACGATGAATGATGGACCTCACTTTAAACACTACAAAGGAATAAAACTGTAGTACAACAAACAAGTTGCTCTGTATACTATAGCATACACCTGCAGTGATATGAGCAGCGAAAAGAAGAGTGCGCTCATAATCGTCTGAGTTTGGAAACCACAACCTAAGTTAAAAAGCTATAAAATCAGCGTGCCACTTGCAAAAGATTCCAAGGGTGGGAGAAAGTTGTGCACAGAGCTCGAGTGTGAATGGAACAAGATTTAAAAGTAACACATTTCATGCATAAGACAGTACCCTCTAGGCCAGTGTGCCCAAGAAGCAACATGTGTAGTGAATTTTAAGAGGCCATATTGATTATGGATTGCTATGATGGTCTACCCAACAGTACATGCTGTTAGGGGTACATCTTTGTAAGAGTTCAGACGGGGTAGGGTACACTTAACATGGTGCTTCGCTGGGATGTATGGAGCCTGGAGTCTGAAATGGAGCAAATGCTGGCAGATGGGTATAGAACCATTAATGGTAGCTGGAAACCCAGGATTGGTTGAGGAGCTTCTGCCTTTCCCTGAACCTTTGGTGGTAATTCTCAGAGGTCAGCCCAAATCTGGCAAGTAAAATGGCCTAAATAGGGGTGTAATTGGTTTTGTCCTCAACCTCTAGTGTCAGAAGTGTGTCCCTCCCCACAGTATGCATGTGATTCCACAGATCACCCCGTGCTCCTCAGGTCAGGCGGGCAACTAGAGCCAAATTTCGGGGGGGGGGGGGGGGGCTGAAAAATATTTTGGGGGGGCTAATTCTTCCAACCACAGAGAGTGGCTGTAAGAATGGGTGAACACACAACAAAAGCCTCATTTACAATTAATGGTCTTTTAAAGACCTTTTAAGTACTCGGGTGCGGCTGCAATTAGATGCTCGCCAGCCTGTGAAGACGTGTCAGCCCGGGCTGACACACACGACGGGGGTGGGGCTGAAGCCCCGTGAGCCCAATGGGTGTTGCGCGCCTGCCTCAGGTATCTTGTGACCTCCTCAGTGCAAGCTCCTAGGCAGAAAACAATTTGTCTGTCATCTCCCACCACATAACTGGGCACCAAATTCTTCGGTATAAAATCCCCCTCTCTCTTTCTGGTACTGCAGATCTGCTGCCACCACTACTGCTGGAGTTCACCTATCTGGCCTTTATGTCAAACTCTTTGAGACTCCGTACATTAGCCAGTAATATTTTCTTTTCTGCTCAGGCTCTGTCTCAGCCTTCTTTGCCTCCATTTTTAGATTATCCATCTGCAGCTGATATTCTCTCTCCTCCCTACTCTCCACCATTTTCTCTGGGATACAGGCCGCATGAAGAGATACTGCTCCCTGCACTGGCAGGAAGCTCCAGTTAAGGAATCACACCCTCGTCCTCCACCTCAGGTGGCTCCTCAGAAGAGCCATCCTGCCGTCCACCATCTGAAGCAGAGTTTTCAGCCAGTATGGGTGAGCTTCTGGCCAGGCCCTTGTGCCTTTTGCAACTCCACCTTCCTGGTGATGCTCTTGGCAGGAAGTCCAAACCCCTTGCATAAGTCTCTGAGCTGCACCACAGTGTATTCCTCTATGTTGCCCAGCTCAAATTCCATGCTTGAGGTTGTAGATCCAGCAGCCAGAGCCACGATTTTGAGGGCGGAATAAAAATGCCAATCAGGGAGAATAAAAAATTCGAATTGGTCTTTGATGTGGAATAATAGTGTATACCAAATCACTGTATTGCATTGCACAAATAAGCCCTATCCTTACTGCTGATCACCAATGTTAGAAATTGGGTTGGTGGTTGACAGGGGTAGGAGCCCTATTCAATCTGCAACCCCAATCTTAGTCAGGGAAAGAAGCAGTCAATGCCTATTAAATTAACCCTTGCTCACCTTCTGGTAGCTTGGCAAAGAGCAATCGGGGTCAATTATTTGTGCAAAAATTCAAACAGTAAAAACACAAAAAGATTCCATACCAGGTTAGAAAAAAGAGCTTAGTTTAATAAATAAAACACCAAAAATGACAAAAATCAAATTAGTAGAAGTGGAGATATTGAATTTCAAAGTTTTAACGTGAAATCGAGCATAGAAGCAAAAAGCACTGTTTGGGTTATCTGGTCATGCCGGATTGGGACAAAGTTACAGGTTCAGACTGGTGTGGGCCTGCTACAGTGACCCAGTTAAGCCAGATGAACAAAGTACCCTAAATCCTGGTTGTGGAGCGTTGCACGGATCCTTATCAAAGATGCCTCGCACATCAGAGGTGTTGAGACTGTTCCAAGATGCAACGAGGCAGAGGTGCGCGATCTGGATGAGTCGACTGATGGTCTTGTCGATGGGGCTTGCGATGTGAAGGCTGATGTCGAGGATGTGAGGCGATGTGTCTGTTCTGGTGAGGGGGAAGCTGCGATGAGGAGTTCCTTTATCATCGTTGAGGCTGACATCAATGAGGGATGTGAGGATCTTATGCAGGTAAAGCGTCACGCAGTAGCGGTTCTGAAGGCGGTCCCAGATACGGGATGGGTGTGGCAATGTGAGGCTTTTGCAACAGGTCCAATCCACACAACAGCATCGATGCATCTGTGCTTCTCGATGATGCAACACTCAGCTAAGGAGATGCATTGCTCAGCAGAGATGCGTCTGTTCTGCCGGAAAGCACCTGAGGCCCACTTCCAAGGGTCCAGGACTGGGGTGGCACCACTTACCAGGGTAGACTCAGAGATAGAGATCAGATACAGGGGTTAGAAGTCTTATGTCCCTCAGACTTCAATGGCTAACTGGCAGGCCTCCTGATCTGCAGTCAATCTGGGGTCAAGTGATGCAGGTCCCAGTCCTCACACAGGTAGGAGGGCAGCAGGTCTGCAGAGTGGTTGCTCTTCAGCAGCACAGCAGTCCTTCTTCCTGGCAGAATATACACAGCTGAAGAAGTGTACTGAAGTGGTGGTGCCTTTAAAGTAGGGTAGATTTCAAAAACAGGCCATAGAATTTCACAGAGACCCTGTCGTGGCACCTAACTCACCATAGGGAGGCATGCAGCCCTTTTTGTCTGACCAGAACACCACCTATTCAGGTGTAAGTGAAGCTGGTTCCAACTTCTCCCTCTCATCCTGCCAGGATAACCCATCAAGTCACGCCTAAGCTACCATTGTGTGTTGCTGTCTAGGAGGAATACACAAAGCCCAGCTGTTACGCACCCTTGACAAGTGATCAGAGACAGGCAGCAGGCACCAAATGGCTAAAGTAAGAAAATATTAATTTTCTAAAAGTTGCATTTTCAGAGTTGCAATTTAAAATCGGACTTCACTATACATTTGGACTTCAAATTGTGATTCCAGACATCAAACTTGAATCAGGTATATCATCCCATTTGTAAAATATCGGAGTGTGTATGGTTGTCAAAAGAATGATCAGAGGGTGTAATGAGTCTATGGGGTCCATTAAACCTCTCAAAACTTTGAAACCACCCCTAGCACAGTTTGAGTGTCCTAGTGCGCCTTTGGAGGGTATAGTTGTAGATCTCATGGAGACCTCTGGAACACAAAATAAGTACGTCGTTGTGGTCATAGACACATTTTCAAGATGGCCTTGTGTTAAAGTGCTTGACAACATTGATACGGATTGTGTGTTACGTTTTTTGGACGAATTGTTCCATAGTGAAGGGTTACCTTATTGTCCATGGAGTGATAATGGTGTCCGGTTTACCTCTAATAAAGCAAAAGAGTACTTGGAGAGTTGTGGTATTTTTCATAGGACCACTTCCCTGTACACTCCAAAATGGAATCGTATGGTAGAACGTTTTAATAAAGTTTTCAAAAATTGCCTTTTCAAATCATTGCCATTCTTGAAAGCCAGGTGAATGGCACCCTTCAAAACACTATGGTCTTATAAAACCACTGAAGTGGCTGACAAGCTATTCCCCTTTTGAGATGATAATCATCTACTGTCTTCAACAGGTGTTAAAATAATCGTAGTCTGGACTATAGGCACTGTAGTTTACTATACTCTGGTAGAGACTGACACAGGTGGAGGCTTATCATGACCCCAAATTTTGGTTTACTTCTTGGCCTGTACACCAGCGACCTTGGTCAACTATTTGCCTAGGGTGCAGACTACCATTTTTCACTCATCTTTTGCGGACAGTAGACTATAACCCTGCTCACTAGACATTTATACCGTTCGTCATTGGACATCTAGCCCTTTGTGATAATTTAAATATTGGACGCATCCACTTACCTTCATCATTTTTGACTTGTGCTGAGCCTAGAAAAGTCGCCTTGTGACGAAACGCGTTGACAGCCAGAAATTGTATATAAAGACAGAGTCAAGGTGCATGTGAAGATTTGGAATGCTTTTATGGAATAAAACTTCTGGAAACCATGAATTGAATCCCTCTGACTGTATATTCTGAACTATTAGTCACATGTGCTTCAGTATCATTCTGTTAAGTCTGGGATTTTTAAACTGATTGTTCGAGGTCAACGCACACCCCACTGGTAGCGGGGTGTGAGGTACCATGTGAGCACCACTACCATTTACTACAGATTACCACTGATACTTGACCCTAGGTGTGGAAGTTTTGGTTGTGGGATTAACCAGCCAGGACTACTAAAATATAGCATTTCAGAGCCAAAACATATAGAAGCTCTCAAGTTTAACAATAGCAAACAAACCACCCAGACATGTTTTTGCCACTGAATTCTGGTGCTGGTTTTTAGTGGCGGATGATGCAGAATGGGGTTGGCCGGAATAACAAATTAAAAATCACATACCTGTTCACGCTGCACGCTTCTCTTCGTCCTCTGCTCTTCTTCGCTCCTGGAAGCAGGAAGCACCCAGGCTCCCCTAAGCCAACCACGCTGCTGAGTTCACCATGATAGCAGCATCAGGATTGGTCTGAGCGCCCTGGGTCGGTACTCGGACAGCGAGCCTGGGCTTGAAGTCCACCCAGGCTGTCAATTACAACCTGGTGGAGAACATGTTAAGTGTGCATGACTGGCCAGCCAAGACTGTCGCCATACGTCATGCGTACTTAAGGTGAATATACCACACCTCCTGCACTGTGACTAACCTAGACCCGCCCAACCTGGCTCCATAGAGAAAATACAATTATAACATCCTATTATCATTTTATTTTTTCCTTAGTTGCACTGCTCAGAAGCAGTGGGAAGACGCTCCTCCCCCTTCATTAAGGAGCTACTATTGCTTGTGTTTTCCCATGTAAATGTTGCACTAAAAGAAATCAGAATTCAAGAGAATAGCATTGGACAAGTTACTGACACCATCCATGGAGCAAACAACTCTGATTTAATATATAGCTGCAGAAAGTGCAATGTGTTTGATTTGTCTCGCCTCTTCTCGCACTTTTGGGGTTTTCAGCAAACGCCGTGCTTTGTTTCAAAGGCGGGAACCCGCCACTCTAATATTCAGAGCTAAAATGTAGTGTTTTGTTTGGGAGAGGTGATGTTTGTATGGTATAATATTTGTGGGGAAATCATTAAAAAACGCACTTTGCCAGTCCACATTTCAACTGGAAACTCAGAGGGAAGATCCTGATGGGCATTATGTTTTTTTCCGTTTGTTTTTACAGTTTTTGCTCTTTAATTCCCCCTGCATTATTTGGAAGAGGCTGATGCAGAACTCCGCCTCTGTTGTGATGTTTAACAATTGTGACTTTTTGTCGTGTGTGAAGGACCTCATATCCAGCGTGCTTTCGTGAATGAGGGGCTTTGTTTAGGACCCTGCACACAGACTTTTAAATGGCAGAGGATTGGTACTTTTAAACCAAGTGTGTATGTTGTGTCTGTCACTGGCCGTCTGCCACAGGGTAAGTTTCTTGTTCAGGGGCACCTGCTCACATCTTTACTCTCTGCTTTCAGGCTGTTGTACCTGGCCACTAATTCTGCAACAGGTAGTTGCAACTGACTTCCAGGCTTCCAATTCACAGTTTATAAAAACTACCAGTCTGTTCGCCACTGGCATTCCACAGTAGGCCCATTTGCCTTGGTATCTGCCCATAGGTGATTTCAACCACTGGCAGAGTGAACTGGTCTCGCCTTTTGGCTTGACAATGCAATCCAATGCCTCCGACTGACTGCCATTTTTAGGTCGAGCCTAGCGCAGCCCGTAAGCGCTGTTCTAGGAGATGACTTAGAAATTGGTCTGCTCTTTTCAAGCACTCATGCTTGTGCTGGCATCCACTTTGAGGGAGCGATCAGCAGCACGCAGGGGCAATCTGTTTTCATTTAGCGTGGCGGCGCGCGCTTGTTGACATTCCTCTACTCTCATCACAGGGAGCTCTAATATTTAGTAATTAAAGTCGGGTGCTATAGGAAATTCCAATTGAAATGATCAAGAAATATTTCTACCTTACGATTTAAAATAGGAAGTCTGCAAAGTGCGGAGACTTTGAATTGTTTAGTATTGGGATGGATTCTTTTTTGGAGGACGCATGTGAGAGTATCAAGTCTTCACAAAGGAACTAACGGCGCTCTCCTAGCTGTTGCTATGTTCTCATGACATCTGGTTGGCGATCACCATCTGCCTCACTAGCTGTTTGGGCCTGTGTAGGAACCTTTTTCCAGGGAACAAGGAGAGCCATGATTGAATACATACGACGCTGCATGTAAGGACATCGCACAGAATTCAGCAAGCTTGGGGACACTCTCCTCCAGTAAGGCAGACAAAAGATTAGTTTGCCCAATTTGATCAAAAGCTTATCAGGGCCGAACTAGGAGTGCGAGGGGAGAGTTCACATGTGTGAGACTACTGCACCCTTTGGAACATTTGTTTTACCTCCTTTACGGAATATGATGGTGTTACCCCCACGATATGTAACGTATATTTATATTGATACCAAAGGGAGGAAAAATCCCCTTTGGTATCAGTATAATTATTTTGCCTCTTTTCGGCTCATTGCACATTTAAACTCTGATGTAAAAGTTTTACCAATAGACTGGGCATGGTGGTCACATCATTGGTTGGGGCCGACCTGTTGGGTTTTATATTGCGCAGGCTGGGCTCTGATAACATTTGAAGAGTGGGGCATCTGACTGAGAAAGTGAAACAGAAGGGGGCGGGGGTCCCGCTGTTATTGGTGACCCTTGGTGCTGATAAGTGTTTGATAGAGTGTGTTGGGGCTTTCTGAAAGACATCCTATCAAGAATTAAAATATGGACTATAATGAGAGGGTGAGTTCTGGCAAACAATTGCGCACCTACTGTGAGGGTCAGTTTTTGGCTCTGAAGAAATTCACAGGCGGAGAGGCACTGACGGGGTTGTCCCTTGTTCCACATCTTGTTTGTACTATCAATAGAGCCTCTGGCATGTGCTAGGAATGCCAGAATTAGGGTGTGAAATCTAGACAGGGTTGAACGTTTGATTTGGGGGTCTCTAGTTGGCACAGGTAGGTACTTGTGACAAATAGGGGCCCTTGCCTCTAGTCAGGATAAGGGGGTACACTCCTAAAATAACCCCTGCTCACCCCCTTGGTAGCTTGGCTTGGCACAAGCACAGGCTTATCTCAGAGGCAGTGTGTAAAGCATTTGTGACCACATACAGTAATCAAGTGACAACACTACAGATGGACACCACACAGGTTTTATATAAAAAATAAGTATTCTTTATATAGACTTATCACAAGACTACAAACGACAAAATCCACAATACTGTACTTAAAATGGTAGGTTTAGCTTAGTTCTCTTTAGTTCTTAAAATGCGACACTTTGAGTCAATGTACCTTACAATGCGTTACGCTTCCACAACGAAAATGTTGCAGCGATGGAAATGCGGCAAAGTGCTGGTGCAAAGAAACAAAGACGTGAAGTTTTTCCAGATGCGGCATGCTTCTCCGATGATGCGAGAAGTCTCGACTCGATGCGTCAGCTGCAGCGGCGACACCCTTGTTCCGTGACGCGACGACATCAGCTCCGACGGCAGCACGCTTCTCCGTGAGGCGCTTCTCTTGATGCAGTGCAATGCGACAGCGGCGACATCCACGATGCGACGGCGACACGTTTCTCCTTCTTTGCGAAACACTTCTCGCGATGCGGTGCCATACGACAGCTACAGCGGCGACAAACAAGATGCGACGGCAGCATCAGCGACACGCTTCCTCTTGAGTCGCGCTTCCAGCTCCTTGTGACACGCAGTCCCTCAGAAGGCCCAAAACAGCAGCAGGCACTTCCAAGGAACTCTGGGGAGCTGGGGGTTGGAGTCTGCTGTCCCTGAGACGTCAGCAGGAGGCAAGCTCTTCTTTCAAGCCCTTGGAGATCCTTTACAAGTTGAATAAAGGGCACACAAACTTCTTTCTCCTTTCTTTGGCAGTCTGGCAACCACTGCAGGCCAATCCCCTAAGCTGCTCTTCAGCTTAGGAATAGTCTCTCCTCAGTTTCTTCTGGTTCCTCTCCTCAGCAAAGGTTTCTTCTCGTCCAAAAGTGATCTAAATTCTTGGGATCAGGGTCCCAATACGTATACCCCAAAATCCTTTGTCCTCTGAGGGCAGAGGGGCCTTTGCCCAGTCCAAACCAGTTCTGGAGCACTCTGTTGACATGACTCCTCCTTTCCTTTCACAGTGCAGGGCAGAAACAGGCGCCCCACAGGAGGTTGAGCCAGCATTGTGGAGGGAAAACAGCCCTGGAGCACTTTGTTGACATGATTCCTTCTCTTCTTTCACAGTGCAGGGCAGAGACATCAGCCGCACCCCAGGAGGTGGAGCCAGCATTGTGGAGGGAAGGCACAGCTCTATTCAGCTGCAAGGTGCAACTCCTCCATCCCATCTAGATGCAGATCTCTATTCACCACTGGGCTGACTCATTCTGTCTCCTGGAATCCCCCAGCCCTGTCCCTCAAACTCCAGACAAGGAATACACAACCTAGCAGAAGCAGGCTTGGATAGTTAGACAAGAAAATGCCTACTTTCTAAAAGTGGTATTTTCAAACAGAATGTTAAAACCAACTTTACTAAAAGATGCATTTTATCATTCAGAGTCCAGGCATACTAAACTCTAATTTCTACCATGTTCCCTGAGTCAGTTAGGCTTATAAGATGTAGCAATCGAACTGCCCATTCTGGCTTATGGAGGACAGGTAGCCTTGCAATAGTAAAAAAACTAAAATGGCTGTAATTCACTATTAGGACATGCCACACACACCAGGGCATGTTCTACCTTATACTTACAATGCACCCTGCCTGTGGGCCTACCATAGGGGTGTCTGATATGAAGTAAAGGGTAGATTTAGGGACTGGCAAGTGGGTGCACTCGCCCAGTCTGCATGGCAGGACCAGACTGCAAGCAGGCTCTGCAATGGCAGGCCTAAGACTCACTTTTACAGGCTTCTCCGGAGGGTGGCACAACCAGTGCTGCAAGCCCACCAGCAGTATTTGGTTTACAAGCCCCGTGCACTCCTGGTGCACTGTACTAGGGTCTGACAGGTAAAGCAAACCAGTCAATCATGGAATCACGAATTCATACATTAATTTACAATAGGGAGCACTCGCACTGTGGCAGTGGACAGCAGTGGCACAGTGCCCAAAGCATCTAACCAGCAAAAACACACAGCAAAAATGGGAGACCCAAGCCAATGGTGCCAGGTCTAACAAGATTTATCCATTATCAAAATATGCTACTCGCCCTTACAGAACCCAAGGCTAGTCTTCCAACACTGATGTCAATAATTGCTGAATTTAATAAGCCTCCAGCTTCTGAATCAGTTTGGGTAAATCTAAAATATAGCATCAAACCGCCTATAGGGATTCAGAGTACTTACACTGTTCTCATGGGCCAAGGTGCCAATTAGATACCATTTTCTGTTTTTAGCTTTATTTCAGACTGTATGAGACTTAACAGTCCCTGTGTGATATCTCAGATCCTCACTGGCCTGACGCAATGGAACAGACTGTTCATGCATTGGCAGGCCAGAATTACTGTTTTTAAAATGAATATCCTTCCTGCCCCATCTACCTGTTCCAAGCCCTGTCTGCGGTAGTCGCAGTGAAGGAGTTACTGTTTCTGCAGGGACACATTCTTTAATTCATTTGTACAAATGACAAAGCTGGGATAGGTACAAAAATTGCTAATGGCACCCAGAGAGAGTAGAAGCCTTGCTTGTCTTAATGTTGTTTACTACTATTGGGCAATGCATTTATGTGTAGTGGTTGAATAGTCAGTGAGAACTTCAGAAAATCAGTGGATATATATGGAAAGAGCTCTCGTCGGGCAACTCTTGAGGAGGCCCACACTGGCTACTTTGACAATACAGAGTGTGCAACCTATATATCTCCCAGATTACCAAAATGTTTTAGAGATATGGGACAGACTAGTTGTAAAGGTGGTACTGACTACCTTCCCCCTCGCCGTTCGCGCCATACATTGTAACCCACATTTTACTCCAGTCTTAGATATACTGCGATGCATAGCTAGAGAGCCAGAGAATGTTTAATATTGACGGATGTTTCTCAGAATCACAATTAAGTGATTCCAAGATTGTAATGGATTATGGGATGAACAGACACAGTAGAATTACATATGCAGACACTGGAAATTATATCCAGATAACAAGGACGTGGCTGCTGGGCAACGGTCATTTTTTAAAAATATATCTGCTTTTGACTCCATGAGTGGTTTGCTTTCTACTTTGTCTGCCATTCTCACCACAGTTGTCAACACCATACAAATGGAAACTCCAGACACAGTGGGAGAAAGAACTAGGGGCGGAGTTTAAGGAGTAGTGCGCTAGGAGCTGTCTGCTGTGAGGGGCAGGCGTTGGTTGTTCCAGGAGTACTTTATCTCTGATAGGCTGAGACATACATTCCGCAATGCTTCTGATAGTTCTCGATGAGGGGTGAGTATTAGCACAAGGTTCCATGTATGGTGGTGCTGTTTCAGAATGAAAATTTTCTGAAAGGAGGTGCTCAGCCATATTAACCGTATGCTAGGGATACCTTTGACACGTAATCCGGACGTTATTCTGCTGCCGTGGGGCAGTCAGTAGCATCTGGCAGGAGAGGGTTGAGAAATGTGGTGATCAGGTGTATGTTGGGATCAGCCTAGTGATTAATAGCTAGCTTCTGCAAAAGAGGAACCTCCTGGGAGCTTTGTGGGTGGTGGAGCTTTGTCATAACAATTCGGGGGGGGTACAATCCCACGACTTACAAGAGGCATAACACCTTTCAATCAACTTTGGGCCTGATTGGCTACTTTACATCAGTACCCTTGTTGCATGTTTTTCTTCCAAATTTGAGAGCTCCGGGCTTATTTAAAATGTGAGTTCTTGTGCCTGCCGGATGTGGGCTGGCTTCAGTATGGCTGTTGCCCAATGAGAACAGTACATTGGCGACCACTATCGGACCCAGTAGGAGGATCATGTGTGAAGATGCTGGGATGGTCAATACTAATCCTTATCAGTTTGCCAAAAAAGCGCTTCAAAACCCCATCAGGGGTAGCAAGCGCTTTATGAATGCAAACCTCTTTTCCCTCTATCCCGCTGCTACCCTTCTCTATCCAAATAACTGAATAACATATCCACCACTCAAATTACTTTCCTATTTCACTATACTAATGCTCAACACTAATCCTTTATGGGTTTCAGAGTAGTATGCTACTCGCCAAAAAAGGCGCTTCAACACCCCATCAGGGGTATCAAGCGCTAAATAGATGCAATCCTTTTTTCCCTCTTCCATCCCTCTGCTATCCTTTTCACTCCAAATAACTGACTAATTAACACCACTCAAATTACTTTCATATTTCACTATACTAACTCACCACTAATTCGTTATGGGTTTTCGGAGTAGCGTGCTACTCGCCAAAGGAAAAAAAAAAGCGCTTCTACACCCCATCAGGTGTAACAAGCGCTATATAAATACAAACTTTTTTCCCTCTTCTATCCTTCCGCTATCCTTCTGAATCCAAATAATTAACTTAGCTTTCCACCACTTAAATCACTTTCATATTTCACTATACTAATTCAACACTAATCTTATGGGTTCCAGAGTAGCATGCTACTTGCCAAAAAAGCGCTTAGACGCCGCGTCAGGGGTAGTAAGCGCTATATAAATACAATTACAATACAATGTATGTGTGTGTGTATATATATATCTATATCTATATATCTATATATATATTCCAACAAACAAAGCCCTAGAGCTCTGAGAGGTCACATGCCGCGCTGCCAACCATCCAGTGTTCGTGCCTTGCAAAGCTGTAAACCTGACCTTCATTTGTTTAAAAACCATGTCTGACGCGTTTCAAGGCATAGACACCCCTTAATCATGGACTCCGCACAGAGGGACAGAAAAACTCACCGCTTTTCTCTTTCCCGCCTTTTATTGCAGAATAGACCGCCGTTGTGGGCGTTGCATTATTCAGGATAACATCAACAGTCATGGGGGTGGGGATGCACACCTTTAATATTCCAATTTCTTTAAATTGTAATCCAATATACTATTTAATGCGTGCTGAGTGGTGTAGTGGCATGCCCAGATACCACTGAAATGAACAATAAACTACGAAATGGGGACAACATCTTTGCCCCCCTCCAAACGCGCAGCGGCGAGCCATCACTTAGGCTATCTTTTATACATCTCCTCTTTTATCCGTTTTAATCTTTGTTAACCATTAGTTTCAACATTTAACTTCATCCATTGGGACCTTGAAAAATAAAACACTGTTTGTGATGAACCCTGCATGAGTCGTATTTTAACATGAGGTCTGGATGGACACTGTTTTAATATTAGAAACTTGGTAAAAACTTGGTAAAAAGGCGAATAATTCCGTGTGTGGATTCACTAACTGGAGAAGAAATGGATGAAGTTAAATGTTGAAACTAATGGTTAACAAAGATTAAAACGGATAAAAGAGGAGATGTATAAAAGATAGCCTAAGTGATGGCTCGCCGCTGTGCGTTTGGAGGGGGGCAAAGATGTTGTCCCCATTTCGTAGTTTATTATTCAGGATAAACCATTAGCATGCTGGTATGTGTAGTCCAAATGAGCTGAGTATAACGTGTCACCCTAAGTGGGCTCCGTTCCCCTGTTGATTTGCAGCATTTAAATCCTTTAGTAAGGATATATATATATAGATTATATATATATATATATATATATATATATATATATATATATATATATATATATATATAGTCACTAAATGACAAAGGTTAAATTTATGTTATATTTAGGTGAAAATGGCACTTAAAAAAACACTAAACACTAAAATTCACCAATTATAGTTATGTGAAGTAACTAACACACCCTTGCCATGCATTGTTGTCATCAATGTCATTTCAGATGTCAGATGTTATCAATGATGTCATAGAAAACATGTCATACATAATGTAATATGTGAGGTCATACGCAGTGCATGGCTAGGCCGTAGTATAGTTACTCGAGTTAACTATAACTGCTAATTTTCAGTGGTTATTTGAGTATAAAATGGTATTTATTTCAATGACATTTTCACTTAACTATAACCTCCTTTTAACTTCTTTTGTTAGTGAATTTCCTTCTACTCAGGTGCCCCGAAATCAGTGATCGCTACACTGCAGGTTGTACAAAACTGTGCAACAAGGCTCCTTACGGAGACCCCCAATCGATGCTCAGCAAGGCCAGTGCTACGATCTCTCCACTGGCTCCCGGTATAAAAGAGTCAAGGTCCTCTGCATAGCCCATAAGTGGCTGGATAGGAATGGACCCCCATCAACAAAGCCATGATGCACCCCTACAGGGCGAACAGGAAACTCCACTCAAATGAGCTTCACCTTGCTGCGGTCCCCATGATCAAAAAGGCCAGAAGCGGCGGACGGCTTTTCTCATTCAATACGTCCAGACTTTAGAATGCTTTTCTACTGCACCTCTGCAGGGAACCAAACCACCTAATGTTCCGGAAACAACTAAAGACCTGGCTTTTTCCCTAGGGGTCCTACCCTCAAGTTACGGCTTCAGCGCTGGGATGCTCCAGGGTAGCCATACGCTATAAAATGGCAATACAATTCAACAGGAAAGGCTCAAAAAAGCAACATGGGTACATCAAATTTTTCCAATAAAAACTGACCCTCTTTTTTGCAATGGGCCTAGCTGTGGATTTTAGGGCCTACTCAGCCAGCACCTAGGGAAACCTAGCAAACCTTTACATTTTTGAAAGCTAGAGACCTAGGGAAACCCAGGATTGGTTGACTTGCTTGGCTTTCACCAGGTCGTTTTACCTAGCATCTCTCACGAACCTCAAACTTTGACAAAAAAACATTTTCCTCAAATTTCTGTAATATGAAAGCTCTTGAATCTGCGGGGAACCACATACTTCCTTCCACCCAGCATTTCCCCAAGTCTCCTGATAAAAATGGTACCTCAGTTTGTGAGGGTAGGCATAGTGTCTACGACAAAAAACAGCCCAAAATGCAACATGGCTACATCAAATGTTTCCAGTCAAAACTGACCAATTTTTGCAAAAAGGTTTGCTGTGGATTTTGGGCCCTAGCTCAGCCGATCCCTAGGGAAACGTAGCAAACATAACTAGACACTTAGGGGAGTCCAGAATGGGGTGACTTGCATGGATTCCCGTGAGGGTTTTTCACCCACAATGCCCTGCAAACCTAAAAATGTGCCTGCAATCATGCATTTTCCTTACATTTCTGTGATGAAAACGTCTGGAATGCACAACATTTCTACCACCCAGCATTGCCACACCCATGCCATTAAAACGCTGCCCCACTTGTATGGCTGAGCCCGTGACAGGAACAGATCAAATTAAGGACAATGGGAGCCCTTGAGTGAGGACTCCTATTGATCTTGGTTGTATCTGTTCCGGTTGCTGGGGTAAGAAACTGGCTCTGTATATACTATACCAAAGTAAGGTATAGTGTGCACGGAGTCAAGTGGAACCCCAAAGGTAGGCAGAGGTAAAAGTAGATAGCACCTTTCTCTCTTTGTGGTAGTGTGGGCTAGCAGTAAGGCTTCATCAGAAGGTACTGTTCAGCATTTATTGTACACACAAGCAAGAAATGAGGACACAAACTCAATAAATAAAGACTGAACTCAGACCAATTTTGTTGGTTGTAGAAAATAAAATATAAAGAATACTTTTATACAAAGCCAGGCCTGGTACAGGTAAATATAATAATACTTTGCAAAGATTTATGCAGTGAAATACAATTTGAATGCAGTTGGTTTGGTTTACAGGTAAGTCATTTGATTAGAAAACAAATTGAATTACTTTTCAGATTACTTTTTAAGTTACTTTTGCTACTCGGTGTCATATGCCTAGATATCACACTGGAACATTTCCTAGACAAAAGGTAAGTAATTCAGTTTTAGACATGATATATAAGGTTTCATACAAACCAACTCCACACTTAAGATTTTTCACAGAAAAGCAGTCAATGCAATCCTGTGGGAGAAAACAGTGTTATCGGTTTACAGGTGAGTACTTGGTTTAGGAAGTTGGTTAGAACCAGGGTTCCTCCAGGGTCTAGGATGCACTCTAAAAACATCGTCAGCAACACTAGGGCGGCTGAGTGCTGAGGCCCAGTGTTATCCAATGGGAGATAGGGGGCCTTCGGTTGGTGGCTGCTTACGAGCAGGCCACAAGGTTGTGGGAGCAAAGCACTTTGTTTTAGTCTCAGGGCAAAGGGGGGTCTGATTTAGCACACAAGGTGTACCCACAGCAACACATGGGCGGCCAGTCGGAGGGTGCTGGTTTAGTATTGGGTGACCTGTTGACTTCAATGGGGAATCTCCGGTTGCAACAAACACGGCTCGGGGTCGAAGATCTTCTGGAGGTGACCACCTGTTGGAGAGGTAAGTTGGTATGCGGAACACCATTGGTTGGAAGAGGCTTAGCACCTCGTCCCAGGATGTGCTTTGTTTCAGGGGTCCAGAAACCTGTCTGGTGGTGGCAGCTGGCGAGCAGCCACTCAGCTAGGACACGAGAGTTAGGTCGTTTTTCAGGGGGCATCTCTAAGAAGCCCTCTGAGTGCATTTTTCATCTAATCCCACATTGGTATCAGTGTGGGTTTAATGTGCTCAGAAGTTTGACTTCCCAGTTTTCAGTAAAGCCATTACGGTGCTATGGCCTTTGTTATGGCAAACTCCCAGCACCATATACTCTTTATGGCATTACAGCACTTACGTCTAAGAATTGACTTGGAACCTCTAGTGGTACAGGGCTCATGCACTTGTACCCTCACCACTGGTATAGTGCACCCAGCTAAAGGGCTGGCTTACCTATGCCAGGGCAGTGGATTGTAGGCATGGCACACAGGGATGTTTGCCATGTTGACTCTCCACTTTGTTTTGCACCAAAAACTGCAGCCTGCAATGGCAGTGTGTGTGTGAAAGAACAGGGCCTCTAAGGGTGGCACAACAAGTGCTGCAGCTCTTAGAGGCCCACCCTGGTCACCTATGGTACATTTTACTAGGGTCTTCCATGTGGCCAGAGAGTTGCCAATTGGGGTTTGCAACCGTTCAGTTTAGGAAAAGAACATAGGCCTGGGTATCTGGTTGGCAGGAACCCAGGGCACACTCAAAGTACATCAACATTAGACAAAAAGTGGGGGGCAACTATGCAAAAAGGGGCACTTTCCTACAGCTGGCAATTGCCCATATCTGCTACCTGGGAAGAAGGGGGTGCAAAAAGACTGCATAAAAAAACAGCAAGGGGGAGCACAAGACGTTGCCCAAGGGCCCTTTCTCCCTCTCGTCTAGTGGGTGGATACCTACTTGGGGAGCACAGTCCTGCAATGATCTCCAACCAAGCATCCACTGGGGAATGGTAACATTGAAAATAAGAGATTCTCACCTTTACAGCAACACCTCCCCCATCTCAATTGGTGCTTGGGGGGGGGGGGGGCTGAGATGCCCCTGAGCACCAAATACTGTGAAAATTAAATGAGCCAATCAGCTCCTTTCACTTTCAAAGTAATGACGTCAGAGCGCCATCTGCGCCTTTCATCATTACATTGAAGAAAAAGCTTCGAGCTGCTGGGGAAGCTTTTCCCCAGTTCCCAAAGCTAAAATAATAAAAAAGGAAATCACTCTGGTGTAAACACGAGAGGGCATTCCTGCCTTGTGTGCAAGATGGGCTTGGAGAAGTCACACGAGCACTGGTGTGGAGGACAGCACAGAGCCATCCTCTGCACCGACCAGGCTAAATCAGCAAAGTGGTCTGGTTAGGGATAACCTGAACCCCTTAGCCTGGTGGCCAAAAACTAATATTGTTTGATAGAGGACCACAGATCCTTAGCAAAGGTGGACAAAAAAAGGGTCGGCTCTTGCCCTTCTTAATTTGAATCCCCCGAGATGGGCCCGGTCGCAGCATATTTTCTTTAAGAGGATGGGAACGTATGGACCCCCACCGAGAGCTAGTACATTGTCCAGGGATTCATATTGCCCAGGGCCACATCATAATTTATAGGAGAAGTGGGGCACATGGTCCCTCTCCAGAAGCCATTCCATCCCCCCAGACCTAAATAAAAATTAGCCATGATTGCTCCAGGTCTGAGATATACATGTCAGAAAAGCAACCTTCCTTACAACTTAGTCATGGCACGCGCACTATAAATGAAACTAGTGTTTATTTGAGCAGCAATACCCTACCCGACGTGTTTTGGCCACAACTTGCCTTGGTCACAGGTCAGATGGTGGCAAAAGTTAGGCAATACATAAGGGATATGACTTGCATTGCTCAAAATGAATACTTTCGGATAAATAGAACTCCCTAGTGGACTGTGATGCAGCAGGAAGAAACTCTGTACTTTGAGAGATTATCTACTTTCATTCAGATTTTCCGAACTCGCCATATGCTCATTTTGGGTGGACTTAAATTTCCATTACTTCTTTTAAAACAGTTCTCAATAGTGTCTGGAAAAGGATATGAATAAGCATGGCAAGTTTTGCTTGCACCTGCAGCCAAAACTGCTGAATGGAATTGCCACAAACTTGGCACGAAAGTAGAACTTAATTCAGAAAGTGCATGTTTGTTGGTTTGGTGTAAATAAATTGTGCAATTTGAGAAAGTATGTTTTCCGATCTGTGCAGATTTGACTTTAAAGGGTTAAAACCGTTGTAGATCTTGGACTTTTAGTCCACACTTGGTCCACAGACTAGTTTGATGGCCATCCATGGACTAAAAAAAAATATATAAACATCTCCCCGTTGAAGGAAGAATATTTTTGCTCCCGTTGTCCATTTTCGACCCTAAGACCGAAATTTTAGGTTGTGGACCCAAAGGCTGAGATTTCTGTTGGGCCATTACAGAATGCGATGGGGTGGTCCCCACACCCCCTCCACAAAAAAGTAAGGATACATTAGGGGGTAGGCTGGGCACACTGACCCCATGCAAAAGTGAGGGTCCATCACTGGTCCTTTCATATACAGAAATGTAAAAAACAGTTGTCCATGCACTGTACCTGCAAACTATTTCCCAGAGGCTGTAGACTCAATGCACAGAATATGGCACTGGTAGTCAATGGCCTTGATAACTAGACCGCACACTATGGGTGCCATCGTTGGTGTATCCAGTCCACAGCCCAGTGTCCAGGCCGTGGAAAACGGACTCAATTTTGTATGCATAGAGTCCTCAGCTTCAAAAAGTAGACTACATTCTGACCTTTGGAGCCCATTTAAAATTTCAAAACTTATCTGTATTTTTATATAGGAGGGTGACTGAGTATATGGTGCAAACTTAAGTGAATGAATGAATGAATGAAAAAGCTTTATTCGATTTTAAAATACATAAATCATAAAAGCAACAGATTCAATTTGATACATACATTAGTTCATATAATACTTTAAATGAAATTAAAAAACAATTAAATGTAGAAAATATTTAAGCTTTTCCGTTTTTTTAAAACACTTTTAAAAAAAACCTGTCATTACAGCCACAGTATATACATCATTGAGGGATAACAGAAACAATAGGGCAGGCCTGCATTGTCTCCATGTTCCATACTTTTTTAAAAGTGGTTTGATCCACCTCAACCTTTCTTGAACATAAAATTTGCAAAACAAGGTAGCATGCAAAGTTGATTGAACTGACTTATTGTCACACGGACAGCTGCATAGCTTCCTATCCCAGTTATTCGTATTTGGAAAAGTTATTAGGCGAAAAAAGATATTAAACCTAAACCTTGTCAATAAATATAAATCAAAACCATTTAGACACCAATTTAAATAGGGTTGAATAGAGTATGACACTAACATGAGTTGGTGTTGAGACACAGATTTCATAACCAGTTCTACACCTGCCCTTAAAGTTTCCAAGTGATTCCAGCAAAGCAGCTTCAACTCCTTCCTCGTAATTTTACACAGTGAGTCAGATGCATAATAAAACTCAGGGCTCAAATCATTTACAAACTTACAAATATAAATCAGCCAGGGGATTCTAGTCGCCCGGTCTAGGCTCATACAATCAATAATAATATCCCTATTTAGGCCAAGATCGGGTGAGGTCCATACGCGGTGCCACAGCAATAGCGGTTGCATGTTAATAAGGTCACTAATGTACCGAATACCCAGCTCTGCGTGACAGTTAAAATTAGGTGTGCTTTGGGAAACAGCAAGAATAAATTTTAAAAATGCATTTTCTATCTTTTGCATCTGTGTTGAATCGGCAATGCCCCAAACTCCAGCCCCATAGATTGCTGTACTGATACACTTTGCTTGATAAATTTTCAGTAGAATGTCTGCGGGTCTTTTCCCCATTTTTTTGGAGAATATCATCAGGGCTGATGTAGCTCGTTTAAACGTCAAGGACCTAGATCTGATTGCAGGGACCCAGCTACCTGTATCATCTAATACAATGCCCAGGTAGGAAAAAGTTTTGGTGGGGCGATCTTCTTTCCCTGCAAACAGACGACACTCTCCATTCTTGCGTCTGCCACAGGTCATTACAAATGTCTTCTTTACATTAAGTTTCAACCCCCTCAAATCCATGAAATTCATATATCTGTCTAGGGCCGTTTGTAGCCCTCTGAGTTCTAGCCATGACCACAGCATCATCGGCATACTGGAGAGAAACAATTTGATTGTGTTTGACCTGGGGGGAATCACGCACCTTTACCTTCAGCTCTTTCTCCAAGTCATTTGTGTATAAGTTAAAAAGAAAAGGGGCGAGAACACATCCTTGCCTGACGCCCCGCCGGACATAAAATGGCTTGGTGCATTCGCCGTTAGTGCCAAATCTGACTTTTGCCCTGGCACCCACATAAAGCTGTCTAAGGAAAGAAATTAGGACCTCGTCCACCTGCATCTCCTCAAGATCTTCCATAGATGACTGTGATTCACACAGTCAAAAGCTGCACTTAGATCTGCAAATACAGCGTATATTTTACCCTCCCTTGCCTGGGTATATTTTCCTTGAAGTAGTGAAAAATTGAGGACTTGTTCAACTGTGCCCCGACCTTCCTTTAATCCGTATTGAACAGGTGACAGGATTTCTGCTTCTTCGGCCCATTGCTGCAGTCTATTCAGAATTACTCTTCCAGTTATTTTCATAAAAGAGTCCAGGAGCGATATCGGGCGATAACAGGAAGGATTATTTTGATCACCCTTTTTGAAGATCGGGATAATTATTGAGTCTGACCATGTGTCAATAAAACCCAAGTTGCAACTGGCCTCAAGGACACGTACAAGGAGCAGGGACCATAGCTCGTTCTTAAAATTAAACAGTTCGATGGGAATGCCATCTGCTCCCGGCGCTTTGCCACCCTTGCTTTGGTTTATAGCCTCTGTAATTTCTTTGACAGAAATAGATAAGGATAAAGGGGCAAAACTGTCCTGAGACCCCCCTGTTAATACTCTGGTTTCCGCAATGTTGTTTACCACCCCCGGGTTGTAAACTTCTGAGAAAAAGGTAATCCAGGACTTTTCGGGTATTGCCACTTCAATTTTTGCCAGGTCTGCTGGATTAAAGAATGGTGCTCGAACTGCAGCCCAAAACGAAGAGCTATCCCTTTTTTGTGAGGCTTCGTGTAGATTCTGCCATGCATCATCTTTAATTTTTTGTTTACGTGCCTTCCTTGCTAGATTATACTCCTTCCTGCACCTTATTATATCTGCCTTGTTTCTTGGAGTTTTATGCAGTGCTTTTAGCAGTTGTGAATTAGTCTTTGTGCAGGACGCGTCAAACCACCTAATGTCACCATAGTTCTTTTTACTTGTTGGTCGCTGGAGGTTTGCTTGTATTATCCTGGTTATCTCGGCAAAGGAGTCTAATATATCCAGATCAGAAATCTCATCCTGCAGGCATTTAGTAATAGGTACTATGGCTTGCTCTATGATTTTTGAGTTAATTACCTCAGGAATGCACTGTGTCCATCTCAAGGTGTAACCGTTTTGACTGGCCAATGTGCAACGTGATGTCCAGGCCAGCCTTTCCACCAGTGAACAATCTTTTTCCTTTGGGAGTAAAATGTTAAGACTAAGCGGAAGATGGTCACTAATTCCTATGATATTGGTTGCAAAATCTGCAAACCAAGTTACATAGGAATTAGAGATTGTTATAAAGTCGATCAAAGTGCTGTGACCTCTTCCCACAAAAGTTGGACTAAAGTCCACTGGGGGTAGACAAAGCAAGTTTGCAAAACCCAAGTTATGGGAGGCCATCATCTCATTGAGTGCATCACCTCCATTATGATGGGCAAAATGTGGTTGGAACTCGGTTTCGTCCTCAACGAAGTCACCACATCCGCTCCGGAAGTGTTGGCACAGATTATGGTTAAAATCGCCTCCCCAGATAAGGATTGAATCCATCCCTGGTTTTACCACCATACTTCGAATTGACACATCAATGGATTGTACCATTTCATTTACTTTACCCTTTTCTGAGCTATTATACATATTAACAATTGTTAACTGCACCTTGAAGGAGACTTGTATAACCACAATTTGGTATTGACTGCACGCTCTCAACATGCCAATTGATATCACCTCAAGGAGATTGGACACATAAACGCAGAGCCCCCCCCTTACACCTCCCGTGACTAGATGGAACTGCAGGCACGTGGTAGGTTATAAAACCTTCTAGGTGTATTTCCTCGAGGGACCAGGTCTCTTGGAGACACAAAATGTCTATATCTTTGATGAAATTTTCCTAGACGCAGTTATTAATCTTTCCACGAAGGCCAGCTATGTTCCAAAAGGAAACCCTTAAACCTATCCCTATCTGTTTGCCTTTTGTAATCCGCGGAACCAGTGACTTGTCCCGCGGGCCTTTACTCTCTACCGGATCATGACCAGTGTGGTGTTCCTCGCTGTTTCGCCCCTCATTCCCAGTAGGCTTTGTGGAGATCTGCACACAAAATGGATTCTGTGCAGAAGTGAGATCTGCAGCAGAAGATGACCGTGTATCCCCAGGGCAGTTCTCCCACTGGTCAGTGGCTATAACTTCTGATAGGGGGGTTATTAGGAAAAGGCTCCAAACTATTATAAATAGGATTCTTACCAGGATTAGAAACTGGTGAGTTGGTCACACTCTCACCACTAGCCAAATCGGTGCCCTTACGGTACAGTCAGTCTATGCCTTCCAGGCCTGAAAGGGCCTCATAGCGGTTTCTAAGAGCAACTGGCCGATAATCCCAGTTACCCATTAGAGGTCTTGAATTGACTATGGGAAGCATGGAGGATCTTGGATAGAAGTAGGTCAGCTCGCAGGCTTTTATAGTGCTGGTACCATATTCAAGGGGCCAGTCTAGGATATGCGTAACTGTTCTGTGGTCGGTAAAATTAATTATAATAATATCCCCCTTAGTATCTTTTTTACGAGTGCCCATCCAAGGGGCTCGTCGCACATGGAGGATTGTACCGTCAATGTTAGGTGGTAAGGGCCGATTATGGTTAAGCCAATATGTGACTATTTTTTAGTTGGAAGTATCCTTCTTTCTTACCCTCATCTAAAGTGGGGACTCCCCTTAGAACCACCACCAACGGGACAGCTTCTGGAGGTAGATCTGGATGCCTCAAAGGTTTTGCTACCCTGTCTGGACTTTTGCTCCCTAAATTAGATGGACCCTTAGCAGAAGGTAGTTGTTTCGCCCCCAGCAGCGTCTTACTGGCCTTGCTTTTGATTAGATGCTGTGGATTATTGGGGGGTGGCTGCTTCTTGGGTTCGACTATAGTTAAATTATTGCCTTTTATGACTTTTTGGGCGATATCCTTAGATAGTGGTGCTGCAGCAGGTAAAACCATTGGGGATGTTTGGGGGGACTTAGTCATATTCTCAATTAGCCTTGTATTTTTACCTATGGCCTGCTCTAGAATCCCTAGCCAGGTTTCAATTCTCTTTAATCTCTCAATCAGTGGTGATATAAAGGATCTAAGCAACTGTTCGAGAGTTCCCGCAGTCTCGGTAATAAATCTCTCTGAGGTAGTGCCCTGTTCTGAATTAAGCGGACCAGGAGTTTTGACTGAGAATGGCAGATTATTATCAGAAGGTTTGCCAAAATCAGCATGTCTGACCTTGTTGTTTTGTGGGGCTTTCCCCTTCCTTCTCCTTTTTCTGGGAGGCGAGCCTTTTGCTCGAGATCGAGTCGCACTTGTAGCCTTATTTCGTGTGACCTCTACTATGGGAGCCTGTGATTCAGATAAAACTTCCACTACTGAGCTCCCAGTCCGAGGGGTGGAAGGGGTAATTATGTGCGTTTCCTCTTTAGACCTTTCAAGAAGTGGAGAAGCTACAATATCTCTCAAAAGCAGTGGGATGCTATCACTGCATGCGGTGCCTGGAATCTCTATCTCGGAGTGGTGACTCGAGGACAGTAGGCTAGCAGACTGCATCAAACTCAAGGATGAACATTTATTTTTAATAGACTCCACTGAGCGTCGCCGCTCTGCACGACGTTCTGCCAACATGGACTCTTTCAATATCCGCATCTTTAGCTGCCCTCATGAAATAGCTATCTAGTGTTTTCCTACACCCTCCTCTTTTCGAGGTCACCACTCCTTTAATGGGACTCAAAGGCATTTTAGATGGCAAGGGTAATAACAGTTTTTAGTTGTCATGCAAAGCAGTCTTCAAGTGATTGTTACGGAGTGAGCCCGTCCCGTCCCCTAACGTCCCTGGACGGCCACAGACGAAACCTTGCACTAATCCAGATAACCCTTAGATTTTAGTGGTCTTAGACAACCATAGAAAGCTCCAAGTTTTAGCTGTGGAGCGTAGCCTTCAAGCTTATCCAACTAGTGTTAAGCAGCTTGTTTTACCAGATCTAGTCATATACTGTAGGTAAATGAAAAAGAACCACAGTGTATTTATAAAAATATATCTATTTATTATACACACTCACTAACACATTGGTATATCTCCTACCCGGAGATACCAACACAAATACACAATACTTCAATTGCAATACTGTAAGTTTGCACAATACCTGAATGTCGCACCACTGGTTGCTAGGATGAAAGCAGACCTCAAGAAATGACAGACCCTTCCCCTCAACCCACTGGATAGGAGTGTGCTTTTTAAAATGATGATCCTCCCCTGCTTTCTCTACACTTTGCAAAATATCAATATCCACCTCCCAGGTAGCTGGTTCCGGGAACTGGACGGCGTTCTCACCCGGTTTCGTTGGGGGGCAGTTGCGAATGTCCCTGGCACACTGTCGTATTCCGCCCTTTGACAGAGGCATGGGGGTGACTAATCTCCACCTCTACTACCTGGCCACGAGACTCATCGTGATCCAGAACTGGTTTGCGGGCGGCTGGTCCGACCCAGCATATCGGGTGGAACTCAGAACAATGGACTCCGCGCAGATTCAGGCATTTTTATATGGCTGCCCGGTGCCGCAAGCTCTACCCCCAGTCACTAGGACGGTGCTCACAGCCTGGCGTACAGCCCTTCGCCACGTGCAATGGGACCGGAAGCTCACCAGACAAATGCCGCGGTGGAATGGTGCTTGGTTGAGGGAAGTCTCATCCCTGCAGGGGTTCCGCCGCTGGGACCTTATTGGGATTTTGCTGCTTGGAGACGTTTAGGTGGGAGACCATATTCGATCCTTTGCTGACCTACAACAACGTCACGCCCTTCATTCCCAATTCTATAAGTACCTACAACTCAGACATGCCCTTCACACACACATTCCATCCACCACCTCTCTACTGAAGTTCAGTCCCCTGGAGGCTCAGGTGATTATGTGGGGGGTGTCCCGAATATCCCGGTCACTAGTGAACAACGGTCCTCTGTCCCTGGACCGGCTCCGGGAGCCCTGGGAGGGGTGGATAGGCCCTCTGGAAGAGGCAGACTGCCGGGACGCCCTTATGGCACCTAAAACCTTGACTACATCCTCTAAGTTACGCCTGGTCCAACTTTACTACCTTCACACGGCATATCTCACTCCGGCACCCGTTTACTGGGCCCATATGAGATCCTCTCCAGCATGTGCGTGCTGCAAGTCTGCTCCAACAGATTTCTATCACATGGTATTGCAATGTATTGCTCTGGCGCCGTTCGGGAGCGGGGGGAACTAGAGCTCATGCAGGCCCTAGGGTGGGAGGTCCCCCATGATCCGAGGCGCTTGCTGTCAGGGGTGTTAGATGGCCTGGACAGCTCCAGGGCAGACAAGCGTTTCCTGGGGACAGCAGTGGCGGTGGCGAAAAGAGATATAGCTGCGCTCTGGTCTCAGGCCGCGGCACCGACTGTGCGGAAATGGAAGAGAGGGGTGGATTGGTGTGGAGTGCAGGAGTCGCCGCTCTTCGAGGACCGGGCTGCCCCGAATTATTCCCGAAAGTGTGGGGTAAAGGGTTCAGTTTACTACCAGTGTGAGGGTCCGAGTCTTTTTTGTACAGCTGCAATGTTTGGGGAATACCACACCCAGTCAGGAGGGGCCACCTTTACATTTGTCGACTGTATATGAGGAGATGTGTTTTTACTGTGCTGCCAATGAATTTGATTATTAAAAAACTAATAAAATTGATGAAAAAAAGGAAGCTTGCACAATACACAGTGGTCTCTAGGGGGAGACCAAACCACATACTAAGAAAGTGGAAAGCAAACTGCGACCGAAGTCGGGACTTGGACCAGAAGACTCAGAAGAGCTGGGGACTCAAGGAGCCACTCATGGTACGACCCCAGGCACCCTACGGAAGCTGTGTCGAGAGCAGAAACACAGCCGCTTACTCAATAGAAGTCAACAGGAAAGTCACAGTTGCAGTTTTGAAAAAGGACCCTTCCCAGTGGACCCTGAAGAAACCCTGTGGAAGACAGAAGGTTGGAGAGTCACCCCACCCATGGACACCCCAGGAACCAGGATACCTACACCAGGGAAGCCAGGTGCATAGGTGCAAAATGAAGTCAGAAACCGCGGTAGACCACAATGCAAGACTGCAGAAAAGATGCCGCTGGCGAAGATCGTGCAAAAGTCCGGTGGAATCCAAGGGAGGATTCTTGAAGAGGAGGACCTGCAAGCAGAGGGGACAGTTTCTATGCCACCAGGAGGTGACTAGGAGGCATGGAAGAGCAATGACCACCAATGACGGAAGATGCAGGAGTGATGACGGTGACCTTGTTGCTGCAGCTGTGGAAACCAGGCGATGCGGAGAATGACCATAAGCTATTCATGAGCGGTCCCACATTGGAGGTTGAGAAACAAGGGTTGGAGTACAGCAGGAGCACCAACAAGCCTTGGCAGCAGCAACTGAGGTGGAAAACAAAAGAGCAACATTGAGACTAGCAAGGTCCAAGGGACTCACCAAGTGCAGGAGACTCAGAGCAGGCCATGAGCAAGCATGGGAGCCCACTGAAGCAAGAGAAGACCCTCGAGAGGACCAGCCGGTCAAAGGCACAGGAGTCGCAAGAGTACCTCGAGCAGATCAACAAAGATGAAGGCCCACAGTGCAGAGGATGCGGTGAGGACTAAGACCTTAGTAGAACGAGATGATGGAGGTTGGAGCTTTTTGTAGACCGAAGATCTCTGAAGTGCAGAGCCAACAGACTTTGCACCGGCATGTCCAAGTGGTGCACAAGGGTTCAGTTCCAGAGGTTCAGACGAGGAATCCTGGCCTCAAAATTGCAGAGAGGACAGGTCAGGCCTCGAAGTAGTTGTAGAACCATCACCTGTGTTGCTGAGCCTTTTGAAGTTCGTGGGATGCCAGAACGGGTTCTAACTAGAGTATGCAAGGACCTTCAAAGCAGTCTGGTGGCGCTGGAAAGCGCTCCCACCCCAGCCCAATACACCAAGTCCTGTCTGGGAGGAGGTCATACTTCCCTGGGATAGAAAACCTATTGTTCTACCTTTCTCTGCTCGAGTTCAACTCAGCAGCAGGAGGGCAGAATTGTGTCTGGGGTTGGCAGCAGCACTAGATTGCTGGCAGACCCTGGAGGGCTATTACCGGGAGTACTGTGGGCTTCCAGGAGGGGCCCCACAGTGCATGGAATCCAACAACGGTTATGGTGTTGGTGTATGATTACAACATGTTTGATACCAAACATGCCCAGGTTCGGCACAGCCAATATATAGTTAGTCATAACGTAATGACGCATGGCCACTATATGTATCCAAATGGCTAACCGCACTTACAAAGTCTGGAGAATCAACTCCAGGGTTTGTAAGGGGTGTCCTGCTCATGCAGGTCACCCTCACACTTCTAACCTAGCACCCTGCCATCAGGATTGAAAGGCCTGCCTTAGGGGTGACATAGGTTTTAAGTGCAGTGCCCTCAGATATAAGGATTCATATATCTGTTGTAACTGGTGCTAGCACCCGCTTACACAGGCTGCAATGGCTGGCCTGAAGTCACAGTTTAAGTGGTCTCACATGGGTGGTATAATACATGCTGCAGTCCATGGGAGACACCTGGTGTACCCATGCTCTGGGTACCTTTGTATCATCAACTAGGGACTTACATGGGTACACCAGTAGACAATTGTGGAGGTGCCAAAGTAATTACCATACCATGACAAATTTAGGGAGGAAGCACCATGGCTGGGCTCCTGATTAGCAGGACCCCAGCCAGACTAGTCAAAAAAACATACTGACACCAGCATAAAGTGGGGGAAGCCATGAAAGCAGATCCTACTTCCCTACAGTTTATATAAATGTACCCCAGTTGTGCCTTAGCAACACATTCATAGCAATTCTTATGTGCATACTAGAAATAAAATATCTTGTGCATGCCATTTATAAATACATGCGACAGTCCAGACTCTTAATATAGTCTAACAATCCCAAACCGTCAAACACGAAAACTTGCTGGATCTCCTGAAACACAGAATGGGTATGTCTGGAAATGTTTTCAACTGGTTCACCTCTTTCCTTCAAAATAGATCCCAAAGATTCAAGGTCAACCAATCCCTGTCCCCTCGCCTGTCACACTGGGAGTTCCACATGGCTCTACCCTCTCTCCAACTCTGTTCAACCTTTTCATGGAACCTCTTGCTGATCTTCTCAGCCTCTCCAAGATACACTTCCACATGTATGCGGATGACACCCAAATTTACATCAAGATCCACTCTCTGGAGGACATTAAATCACTCAAAACCACACTTCAAAAAATCTAAACTTGGCTGGCTGAAAACCATTTGAAACTTAACTCCCTCAAAACGTAATTCCTTGTAATCGCTCCCCCCAACAAAATTCACTCTATCCTGGCCTGGATGAAGCACCTAACAGCTCTCAATGGACAACCACTCATAGTCGACTCAGCAAAATCTCTTGGGGTAATGCTGGACAATCAACTCAAGATGCAGAAACACATCAGCGCCTCAACAAAAGGAACCAAATTCCACCTAAAATTCTGCGAAAACTGAAACCCTATCTGCTCGCCCACGATTTCAAACAAGCTGTTCAAGCACTAGTTATCCCCCGTGTGGAATATGGAGCAGTAACCTTATGCAGTTCCCAAGATCATCGACAGCCCCGCTAAGAGCCCCGATCAACTCGGCAGCGAGACTCATCACAGGCTCTAAGAGAAATGCCCATATATCCCCAGACCTGGGAGCCCTCAACTGGCTTCCGTTTGAAGCCAGAATTTATTTAAAAATTACATGTTTGACACACAATGCCCTCCACCACAACGCCCCACAATACCTAGCTCAGAAACTGGCGCTCTCATTGGGCAGCAGAACTTCCAGGAGTGCCAAGACTTCTCCTACAACCTCAACGATTTGCCAAGAAAAAAACATAACTGGTCCTTTTCTGGTATGTCTCCTTATATGCAACGCTTTGCCCAGAGAAACACAAATTAACCCTTCCTCCGCCTCCTTCAAAAAAGAACTGAAAGCTATCCTCATGGCTAAATTCATGTGAACTATATGTCTATTCACTGTATTGTATTACTTGCTGTTTCTTGCGCTCCTATTCTTCCTTCTGTTTATTTTGTTTGCGCTAGCTTAGCACTGTCTTCTCTCAATTTAGTACTAGTATAACCTACTCACATTGTTCGTGGTAGACTATCCCACCTTCTGCTTAGACTTGTAAAGCGCTCTGATACTCGCAAGAGTCTTGTTTGCGCTATATAAAACCTTCAAAATAAATAAAATAAACTATTTCTTGAATACTTTATTGGAACCCTTCTAAGTTTCTTTCCTTTATCATGTGTTTTCTGAATACTTCTCTGTATTGCAAATGTTTATCGGTGCAGGCTTGAGGAAGCAACAGGTCTTGACAAGGACAATCTGAGATCCATGCTGCAAGGTCCTAGCTTCAGTAACATGCTATCATGATTGCCCAGCAAAGATGTGGTGACACAAGGAAAGATATATGCAATAATCTAAGATAGCTACTGCCTCTATAACATATGCATTCCTGCTAGGAATTGTAGCTTTGTCAACATCTTGCAGTGTAGAGCAGTGACCTTCAAACTTTCTAATGCTGCATTCCCCCCAGTGGGGGGGGAATCTCCCCCCAACATTTTTCACAATTATTCTATTACATTGACAATGTTTAAATATGTGTAGACTTATTTAAACATTGCAGTTAAGTTCTGTTACAGTTTTAAAAATGACAAAGCGCATGACTGCCAAACATACTATTCTGTCAGACAGGCCTTACTAACGTGTAAAAGTATCCACAGTGTGATTATTAGAAATGGGGTGGGCGGGTGTTCCAGAATATCTTGAGTCCCTTTCCTTTGGGCACCTTCTCTCAACCAGGATATAAATGACAAAAGATGTTAGTGATGGCTATTTACAGAGCAGCTTACTGCTGGTTTTTTTTGTTGCTGAAAACAACGCACTGTTATCCAGCAGCAGTCGCTCCATTAGAGCGGAGGAGCACTGCCCCCCCCAGTATATAAACCTATAACAAAACAGGTTTTAAATTAGTTTAATTATAGTTTTATTTTAATCCCTTGGACCTGTCCCCAGGACTCAGACGAGTCTTGGGGGCAGGTCCAGGGGATGACACTGCATGAGAGAGCTTCACTGCACAAGAGGTGTTTGGCCGACCGTCTTGGGCTGGCCAAACCCCTCATGCGCAGTGAAGCTCTCTCCAGCCTCAGCTGCGTTGCTGGGACTGGAGAGAGCAAGCACAGGCTCCCAGTCTGCCTGGGAGCACGTTGCAGACACCGAGGCCAATCCTGAAGCAGCTCTCTTGTGAGAACCTGCTGCCTGTGCTGGGCGGCGGTGGAGGCTCAGCGCTGCAGTAATGGTGATCAAAGAGACGTTTTTGTAGCTGGGCGGCTCAGAGTGCTGTGGCCCTAAGATGGTGGCCAGGAGCTGCGGAAGCGGGACTTGCCAAGCGCTCGCACACAGATCTGGCACTCACTCAGCGGCTGGTGAGTATGGGGCACTGCCTGAAACCGGGAGCGCTCTGCTGGGTTGGACGAAGCACGCCGCATACAAAATTGGGGCGCCCACGGATGGCTCTTAGGCATTATGTCCACAGTACAATGGCTCACTAAGCGGAGCGGAGGAGCGCGGCTGAGGAACCCCCTGCTTGGAGCCACATTAGTAGTCTATTGCCCAGGGCCACAACTAGCATCAATAGTAGGCAGGGCTTGGGGAACTGTGAGCACTGACTGGAGGTCTTCTGCGGCATAAGAGTGGCAGCAGGTGCGTTGGTGGAGGCCCACTGTCTCTGGGGGAGGTGTTGCCCCCGAAGCTCAAAGTTGTGCTGGACTAGTGGAGTACACAGACTGCCTCCAGTTGTATGATAGTGCCCATACAACACATATGGGAGCCTCGACATGCCCTTCCTGGTTGTGAGTGACTGGGAGATGCAGGTGCGAGGGAGCCCAGAACTATAGAATTCCCCGCTGCGCGAGAGGTGCAGGGGCGGGGGTGTGCACTGACCTCTGTGAAGAGGCAACGGCTGCCATGTTTCTCTTCCGCACTGGTGATTTTCGAGTTTCTGGACACTCAAGGCCGGTCCTCCGCTAGCCGTTACAGAACCACCTGGAAGACAAGAGGAAACTGTTAGTGTGACTGAGATTCGCTGGGAGGCCTGAAAAACACGTGCTGACTACAGATTACTGCGCCGGGGTGTATCCCTCACGAACCCAGTGTTCACTGCCCGCACTGAACTTCCCTGTGATCTCTAACTAGAGGACTGGCGCTACCCAGCACAATTGATCAAAATGGACGGAGTGTCCCGCCGGAAGGGCTTCGCTGCCTTACATGTGGATCGAACCGAGCACTTAACTGATGAGGAGGAGGAAGGGGCAGGCACCCAGAATAAAAAGAGGAAGAAGAGGGCCCTATGCTGGTGGACATAATGCAAGCAATCACCTCTTGGAGGGAAGCCTTGGAGACCAAAATGGACGCCATAGGGGAAGGGCTCAACCAGCTGAAGGACGATAACCGCAAATTCAAGGAGCGAGTGAAAGCCACTGAGAAGACATTAGAGGAGGTACCAGACGCGCTCTCTGCCTTGCAGCGCTCCCTAAAACTAGTGGAGGACGAGGTGAGAGCGAAGGACAGTGAAGGGCGCTCTCACAGGAATAACCTGCACATAGTGGGGATTCAGGAACGGGAGGAGAGAGAAGACGCCGTTCAGTACATGGAGAATTGTCTCAGGACTGCAATGGCCCCGGAGGGTCTATCCCCCTTCTTCGCCCTTGAGCGCACACAAAGAGTCCCGGACAGACTTCCTAAACCGGGTGCAGCCCCACGACCAATGGTTGTGCGCTTGCTCCACTACCGCGACAGGGACTACATCCTACAGCAAGCGTGGGAGAAGCAGAATCTCCACATCACGAATGCCAGGGTGATTATCTTCCCGGACTTTACCAGGGAAGTGCAGAAACAATGAGCTTCCTTTCTCACGCTGAAGCGGAAACTCCAGCAGCTGCAGCTACCATATGCCATGCTGTTCCCAGCACGCCTCAGAGTGGTGGACGGACCCACCACACACTTCACCACCCCGCAGGATGCATGGCAGTTGCTAGAGGTGTGAGAAGCAGGGAAACGGCCTGCTTCTCCGTTGAGCACTGTGGATCACGGATCACCTGCACGCTTGGGGACACAGAAGCCCATAACGCCGCCGGGTCTTCAACTTGAGATGGACAGGGCTGTGCGGGCGGTTGCAGAGATTAGCCGTGGAGGGGCCAGCCCGACCTCCGCTGGCATGGGCAGCCTCAAGACATCTTCTACCAGCAGCATGGCTGGGGACATTGAGACTGATCTTCCCGAGATTACACCCCAGGCGGCGGACCTACTCATGTAAGATGAGAGCATGAAGTTGGGTGAGAGGGGGCTCAATTGGCACCAGGGACTGGCTATTGCTAATGCAATCCTTCGGGAGGGTCAGGAAGATGGCTCCAGACATGAACAGTAACTGGGTCTCCCCTGTCTGGTACGAGTGGGGGAGATGGCCGGGGGGGGGGAGCTTTGGGTCCTACTGGGTCAGCACACGCCTCACCACGTTTAGCCAACAGTTGATTGTTGCACTAGTTTGGATGGGAGCTAGTTCGAATGTACCTGTCCTGGAGAGTGGGAGTTGGGGAGTTCAAGGGGTTGATGGGGTTCTCATTGGGGTCAGGCATAACGCTTGGGGGCGGGGGGGGGTTCAGAATGGGAAGATGCTGAAAAAAGTGCCATGGGATCCACTGTAGGTATTAATTGTATGACCTGGAACATCAACGGAATGCATACTATGTCCAGACGCCATAAGATACACACTTACCTGGTATGGAGAGGGGTGCAGATTGCACTACTGCAGGAGACTCACCTCACGAAACAAGAGGTGGAGGCTCTACAGCGCAGATGGCGGGGTAGGTGTTCTGCACAGCTTATTCTGCCTTTGCGAGGGGCACTTTAATTTGGGTTTGTGCGGGTCCCCTTCCAGAGTACTAGACAGCTGATTGACCCAGACAGGAGGTACATGGTGGTTGCGGGGCACCTCGACAGCAGGGACATTATGTTGGGCAGCCTATATGCCCCTAACAGATCAGAATGCACTTTTTGTGGGTCTCTCGGGGCAACTGGCTACCATGCTAACGTGGTCCGTATTACTGGGTGGGGGGGCTCAATTGTTCTGAGGATGTTGACCTGGACCGCTCGCACCCCCCTCTAGCAGATGCCCCTTCGACCAGGTTAGCGGCGGTTAGAAGAGCTTGAAATAGCATGCCTCTATGAAAAAAGAAATCTGGAAATTCAGTGAAAACAGAGTCAAGTTATGGTTCTGGCTGAGGTGCGAAAAACAAATAATTTGTTTGGAATGTGGCACAGTCAACGCATGCCATAACTTATGTTGTCCACCATGTTTTACTCCATTTCCACTGTGACTGGAAAATAGGTGTTTTAAGTATAGCAAGCACCTCGAGTTATGGTGTGCGTTGTATACAATAAAAAACTTCAGATATTTTTCTTTTGGGCTAGGACCTCATCTCAGTTTAACTTTTTAAATTAATTTATTTATTACACAAGAAACGCAAGTACATGTATAACTATGGTTTATTAGAGCTTCCATTAAAACTGCATATTTTTGGTTTCTTAGCAACTGTTGCCCTTTACTGAATCTGAACAAACCTTTCTAGTAAGCAAGTTGATCCAATGTTCGCATGTCAAGTTTCATGCAAAAGTGGAAGACAAAAAAAGGGGAGTGGGTACAAAAAAGTTACATTTCCCATGGGATTCTTTGCTCTCGGATACAGAAAAATGACTGGTTAGAAGTACATCAAACTTGACATGAAAGTTAAAATTCACTCAAAGACGTGCATTTGCCGGGAATGATTTAAGTCCATTCAGTAGTTTGAGAAATTAGCATACATTTTTTTGCTAGGCTTGAAAGGATTAAAAAAGTAGCGTTATCTGGACATTACATTCGAGGACCTTCCGAGGAAAAATGAAATAAGGCATACATAAAGATTGGACGAGGAAGCTTTTTGACTAGTCAGCCATTGTAGGGCCACAAACCCAAGGCAGAGTCGGTAGAACAGAAGCTCTCCGCAGCTTGAGAGAAATGTTGCTGATGCCATTACAGGATTTGTGGATGGTCACGAGTGATGTTCATATGGGAGATCATAAGTAGTGCAAGACAGGAGTATTAGTTGATCTAACCATAACTGTCAAAGTAATGTGTTTTTTAGGTTGTGTTACCATATCTTCACTGTAATGGTGTTGTCTCAGGGCATAAGAAAAAATTATATATATATTTATCATTGTGGAGGTCGCAACTGTGTAGATTGTTACGTCTGAGTTTTGCTAGGAAGGGCGGTTGGATCGCTTACAACTGATGAAATTTGACAAATCTTCTTTAAACCTTTCAAAAAAGGTTAATCAACATTGGCTCCTTCATGGGGGGGTTTGAGTTATTCCATCAAGCAAGGGCTAAGAAAAGGATGGGGAGGTGTGGGGAGATTCGTCCCAAATTGATTTTCAATGTTAATTGCCATAGGAAACGATTAAGAATTAAAACTAATTGAGCAAAATGTTAGAACTTTAACAATGGTGTTTTGTGATTTGGTGTCAATCCGCTTAGCCATTTGAGAAATTGATGTTTAAGGAGGTGCTTGGTTCGAGCTTTAAGACGTAAATAGTTAGGTATATCTGGATGGATGGTCCTGCGGTAGCAAAAATGATCAAATAGGCCCCTCTGATGGACCGAGGCAGCTTTTTCTCCCATTATGTACTTCAGTACCACGTGTGATACCGATCGATAGCATGGGCTGGTACTACAGGAGAAAAAATACTAATTTGAGGGTGGAACCCAACAGGTTTTACACCCAGGGCCTTCGGGCTTGCACCCATTACCAATGAGGACACAGCGCGTAATACAGGGCATGGGGAGTGCAGCTACCAACAGATAAATATACTTTTTTTTAAGCCATCTTTATTGAAATTTGTTTCCTCAGTTACATAGTTAAGTACATACGGGTACATTATACATCCATCCATAATTAGCATAGGGGTACAGTTCATAGGTAGCATTATGATTACCAATACATAAAGATATGTGCTGGGGAGGCCATAATTCCAAGAGTGTGGAGATGGCCTCTTAAAAATCCCAACTGCTGAAGCCAAGAAATTGCTGCAGTTAACCCCGAAGTGAAATTTTGGGTAGGCGTGAACTTTAGCTGATTGTAAAGATAGTACTGGGAACTTCCTCCTGAAATAGGGGTTTGAAGCCTCAATCTAAGTGGCTGACTGTCTGGAGGCCTGGTCAGTCCTATCAGAAGGGAAGGCTGTCCGTACCAAACCCAAAGCAAAAACGGAGGCCTAAATGGACAGAGCCACAACCGTGACCACCGACACCCACCCACAGCACTACAGTTCACCATTTCATGGTGGTATCCAGGTGCTACGTACATGCTGCCTTGATGCCACTGAACTCCTCAAAGTACACAACACCTAACCTGAAAACAAATAGGTAATTGAGTCTCTTCTGCTTTCTTGCATGGTTCTTGGTTTGTACGCTACTTAAGTCAGGTAGTAGCCATTTTCAGGAAAGGGTTGCCCTTTTAGCCGCTACAAGTAATTGCCGACAGATATGTAATAGCATATGGCATCCTAGAACCAACCCACATCACTATCCTTAATGTTTAAGGCCCGATTATCAATCCAACCTTTTAAAATATGCATTATTTGCACGCCTCAGGGAAGTCTGCACACCGCCCTCTCTAGGTGACCGACACCACCATTCACTTCACTCTAGATCAAATAAATTCAGCACTCAGGGATTCATCTGAGCAGCTGCAGTATTGCAACAGATTTGTGTAGCTAAACATTTTATTTTGAAAACCTTGTAGGCATGTCTACAATGGTTAGAGGAGAAACTCCTAGAGTTGAAGCTCCTTCACAGAGGAGACCTTAAAACGCGACCACCAGAGCACATGGCAAAGGTGCACACCATTTTAAGACATTTGGACAAAGGTTTCATCACCCATGGGCAAGAAATTATAGGAATTCACTAAATTCTAAACAAAATATGCTTCACAGTCCAGTACTACAGATGAGTTTTTTTTAAATGTTAGCAAATTGAGTTAGAGTGGCTAGAGGATGAGCACCGCCAACGCTTTCTCGCATCCAGTGTAGACCGCCTGTTCCTGCAATGTTCTAATACATAAATATCCTGCTTCATCATATCCTTGTTATGTATGAGGATGCGAGAAGTCTACTCCTATCACTGATCAAAGTGCTTCTAGTAACCCTACTGCAACCAGAAACCTCTTGAGCTGTGTGAATATTATTGTCCCCTCTCTCAAATATGGAAAATAAAATACTGGCCTAGATTCTCTCCACTAGACTGCGTCCTCTGCCTGGAATGATTTACGGATCAAATGGGGTTCATCCCTACGCGTTCCACTGCTCCCAACTGGAAGACTATATTTTCCCTGCTGCAACTATAGCTAAATGGCCTGGTCAATCTATTGCACAATGTTGCATATTCTACCCCCTTGCAATGTCCAGGGATACTAGACAAGGGCGGCTGCTCCTTCCAATCTTTTCTGCATTATGCTCGAGTCATTGGTGTGAACTATAGGCCAGTTTCATACAGAGTATTTGGATGTAAAGCTCAGTCCATTTTTTCCCTGTATGCTGACATCAAGCTTCTCCTAAAGGTACCATTACCTAAACATCCGTTAATGTTTCAGGTTTGGTTATTTTGTTGGCCTTACTATAATCTGGGATATGCCACTAGTGTTACAGATAGTACAAGGCAAAAATAAATGCGACCTTGACTTCCAACACAAGTTCAGATGTCAGTACTGTCCGCAAGAATAAATATGGGGCAGCATAGCCCAAGTTGGAGAAGGTACATTGGTGAAGTGTCTTGGCTTATTCATGGCAAGGCATATAATACAGCAGAAAATTGTCATCCTACCTAATTTTCTGCATATATTTTTTTAACATTCCTATTCCACTCTCCAGACAGAGCCGCCTTAATCTTAGATCACTTCTAAAACTTTAATCAGCCTGGGAATTAATGGGATATCCTTACACTACCATGCATATTAGGTGGATTCTCATCTCTAGACCTCAAACTGTATGACTAGGGCACTCAGGTGCACACTTGCTTTTTTACCCACTAAGTTCGTTCTTCATCTTGTGGTGAAATCTGATAATGCAGTTCATACTACTCTGACAACAGCTCCATGGTTAGTAGACAAAATGCCTCTCTCTAGTGTTAGTTACTACAGGGCCAGTGTGAGATGGGCCTAGAGCAGTTAATGTGAAAGGACTGGGGAACCCCCTTTTAACTCAACTGTATATTACAAAGCCATGACAGCTGAAAAGGCTGGGAAATGTATCTTCTCAAGGCAAGTTTGTTTCAATACAAGCGAAACCTAGTAGCATCTATAAGACCTCCCTGAACCTGCTCTTCTACGGATTACAAATCTCTTGCAAGACAGAAGATCTAAAGTTTCCATTGCTTCCCGTACAGCTTGAAACCTCGACATGACTCGTTGCCTCCCCAGACCTCAGGTGACCTTATGCTGGTGGGGTTTCTCTTTCTTTTTACAGGGAGAGGTAACAGAAAAATGGGCAGCAAAGTTAGATGGGAAAGGGATCTCTGAAGACCGGTGAAGAGTAGACCTAGGTTGCTTCCAAACTGTGGAAATAACATTTAACAGTAACAGATTAATGCAGGACAAATTCCTTCACAGAGCAGAATATACCCACCAAGGGCATGACACTGATCTTCGAGATGACACTAGTTGCATGCAGAGCCGTGCCCCTGAAGCAGGATTTCTGTACATTGAATGGCTCTACCCTCCTGCAGCTACATTCTGGCAGTCAGTTTTTAAGGGCATTTCTCACATGATCAGCCAAGTGCTATGCCCTACCCCCTTGAGGGCGCTGTTGAGGGGTACAAAAGGGATATTCTGGTTCGGACTCGGAAATGCACAACTCTTTCATTACACCCCACATAATGGGGAGTAGTAATGCCCTGGGGACAAGATCCATGCTCGTCAGCCCAGGACTAGCTGAAGGATTTCATATCCTGCAATGACAACAAGGATATTTAGCTAAACATACTTCAGCAATCTTCAGACCATGAAACATATGGGCACCAACATGATCCTTTCCAATTGTACATTAAAGTAGCCCTTCCTCATCTGTCCAATATGCAGATGCATTACAAGTGTGCATATACTCACTTGGATGGGGGGCTTCAGGTATAAGTCTGAATAGATTTGAATAATTAATTGACATGGCATTTTTAGGAGTACCACTCATTTAATACATGAAAGTTCAAAACTCAGATAGAACATTGTACCGCATTGCTGGGTCAACTACTCAGAAGAATACTATGCGAAGTGCTGTGTAATCTGTACAACTGCAATTGTTTTAATGTTTGATTACAAGTTACGTACCATAAACCTGAATAAAATAAAGAACCGCTCAGTAGCTGAAAAAAAGATTTTGAAATGTGGGTGGACAACACTAGCTTTACCATTGAAGACTTGGTAAAACAAAGTACTTGATGGAAGGAATAAACTCCTGATTTATTATCAAGAACATAAGGTATTAAGGAGAAACATGTCTATTTATACTTTCAAAATGGTCGACCTTACCCATCACAGAGCATCTTGTCCGGAATGTTGAGTGATGAACTGTTCAGTTGTGCTTGCAGTAAGTATACTCTGAAAAGGGTTTTTTGTCATCTAGAAAAATAATGTATACACATGATAATTTGCAACTAAGATTTGCCATGTAATGAGAGATTAGTAAGGTTTCCAATTAAGCATATTTATGGAAATGACAATGGTTTTTATTAATGGATGGCTCTTACCTTAGACAGGGTAACAAGTCAGGATATCGCATCAGGTTCATGCCATTAGGCAGCTACATTTGTACAAAGGTATACATTTTATGTATAATAAATGTTGCTGATTAAAACATTGTTTGGAAAAAGTGTAGTTATAAACAAAATTTCACATATTTTAATTACAAATGTCAAGTTGAACTTTATTACCACTGTGTAAAGCCCAACTATAGAAATCGTTGCTTAACCTCTCAAAGGTTTCATTGCAGATTCAATTTACACAGGAAAGCAAATAGGGCTATGCTGCAAAGTCTTACTTAATGATACTTTAAGTCACTGCATGGATTTAGCTCTATGTGCTCAGGCTAAAAACCTTGAATTTACCTTCGGTCATTAAAAGTTAGCATGGCACAAACCATATGTAGTATGTAGATCCACTGAGAGTGAAATTGTATTACCTTTGTTGAGGGCGGTGTCCCACCGCCACTTTCCTTCTTGAGTTGTGGCCAATCTCCATATTCAACACTGGCAAACAGCATAATATAGCCAGCATATTCAAATATATACATACCTTCTCTATAGAAAAAAGCATGCGCCTCAGTCAAAAATGGTTTCCTGAGAAATAGATTAGACATGGATGAAGATTTTCCAGCCTCCATGGCTGATAAATATGCTCTGAATTAATTGTAGATCAGAGAGTTGCTGATGATCCTTCTGAGATCCAAGTATGCTGTTGAGGTCCTCTGATTTCAAAGCCCCATACTGGTTGGCACACAATCACATCTTGGACGCCTTGATACTGTAAAATACCTGGGATAGCAAAAAGCCACAGGCACCCCAGCAACTTACTTTGACCCTAGCAACATTGACAATGATCCATTCTGTGGAAGTAATCAATGGCGCTAGGGCTAGCAATGTTGAGATATTCTAAGGTTTAGGAATATTAACGTTCTGTGTTGGGAAACTGCACCAGTAGATACTTTTTGTGAAATAAAAAAATCTATAATAGTCCAAAAATATTCAGAGCTTAGAGTTATTATGAGAAGAATCTGCTTGCGTATATATACACCTCTTACTCAACATGAAATATACTTTTTTTTTAAGCTCTAGCACGCTGCTGAAGTGCACCTCAAAAGGTCTTTTGGAAAAATTGGGAGGCTGAAATGATTCCCAATTTGGCTAAGAGTTGGAGTATTTTGGAAAACCAGGCAACGCCAAGTAAAAATACTTTACTACTGGACAAATCGATGTCTACATTTCACAACTTGGATAGTTTACAAGATTAAACTCTGAAAAATTATGAAACGGCACGGAAATTGAATTAACATGCAAGTACCTGAGCAGGGTGGTGCACCTTCGGAATTAAGGACTTGGAGGAATCCGCATTTTGTGGACTGCCTTTGATCAGTTAAATCACTAACCCATAGCAAAGTCCAAGACTAGAGGTCACATAACCCAGATAGGCACCGATTTCTACAACTAATCTTTTCAGTGAGCTAATCAGGATATGAAAATTTATTTTTTTTAAGGCAAGGATAAAATGTAAGGTAAATGTATGTAATGAATAGGCTAATGGTGTACTACATGACTTGATTCCAACCTCTTTTCTAATATCGCCACACTCTTTGGGTTGGATCAAATTCTCTTTGCGTTAATGCATTACCTCTTGAATTGCATTTTCAGCATCAATACATCTGCCAGCTGGTGGAGAGTTTGGTAGTTGCAATATTACTCCAATCTACACCATGGAATTTGTTCTTAATTTGTTTAATGTGCGAGTACGAAAAGGTGCTGAGACTCAGTTTTATACAATCACATTTTGGAGTCACAAAGTCAATTTCTAATGCGTAATGCACAACACAGACTAATGGTTAGATTACAGTAGTGTAAATGAATAACATGTGCTTTTGGACACCATTTTATTCATTGCATTACTTAAGTCTGCCCATTAGGTTCCGGACAGATGGAACTTAAAGATAAGCCATGTTTGAGAAAAATGAACCGTGAATGAGATTTGGGCTGAGCGAAATCTACAATTGGGGCATTGGAGGATTTCAGTTACCAGGTCGAATGTCATTCATATGTGATTATCAGAGGTCTGAGTTAAAGCAAAGCTCTAAAAAGTGGTGCTCATAAGTCTGAGCCTGTGGCCCCAAAAATTATTTAGATGACACCAGGGTACACCACACAAATTTAAAAAACTGACCACGAGATACTGGTCAGAGGTTAAAAAAACAGGTTTAGAAAAAAGATGGGGTAGGAAAGGTGAAAAGAAGAATTGGGTGGAAATGAGATGATGAAAAGCAAGAAGAGGGAAGGTGGATAAAAAAGGTGGGCAGGGGAACAGGATGGAAAATAAAAGTGGTCTTATTCAAATGGTAGTATTGCTTGATAAGGAGGATGGCCAACCTTACATTTTCAGCAAGCAGGATATTAAGCACCAATTATGTTGTGGCAATAAAACTTCCTAGTAAAGTAAATCAAAATGTTAGTCTAGTTCACAACTAATATTCCGAAAATACTGATCATACCCCTCGTCTACAGAGGTTACAGTGTGATGTGTATGCCTCAAAGAGAAAGCCTCTAAGCACTATGTAAAGACTTACATTCATGCATTTGAGGGTTTTATATAGCGCATGCATGGCCCCAGAGTGTCTGTGAAGTACTATACCATTAAACATTAGCAACACAAATTACACAGTGAGTATTAAAGATATACACAATGATAAATTATTGTAATTCACAGTTTCAGTATTAAAGATATACACAATGATAAATTATTGTAATTCACCGTTTCAGTGACCATAGAGACAATTAATGTAACATACCTGATGAGTCTGTACCATACCTGAACTCTGCCCATCCACAGCCCGGACAGACCACGCCTGCAACCTCTGCATTATCTTGGGCAGCAAGCTATCTGTGAAGAAACAGGTAAATGCTGCATCATCTGCCTGTTTCCCCACCATACGTATGCTCTGCAAGATCTTCAGGTGGCTCCCAGTCAACACCAGATGGACCGTCACGCAGACTCTCGTCACCAGCAGGCTGGACTATCGGAACACTATGCAGGAATTACTGCACACCTCTAGAAGAGACTTCAGACCATACAAAACTTGGCGGCCAGACTCATCCTCAACCTCCCCAGACAAACCCACATCTCGCCTCAAAAAGCTACACTGGCTCCCGATCCAGTGGAAATACCAGTTCAAGATGTTGACCTACACATACAAAGCCCTGCACAATGAAGGACCAGCTTACATCAAACGCATTACCGTATACCAACCGACCAGACACCTACGATCCACCTCCCTCTTCCTTGCAGACACGCCCGGGATCTGCTGAAGCAACAGCGGAGGACAAACCTCTTAGCACCTGGCAGCCAAAGCTTGGAACGACCTTCCCCTGCACCCCACTACCACCTCTTTGCTCCTGAAGTTTAGGAAAGGACTAAAGACCTTGCTGTTTGTATGATCAGATCGCCATGAAGCAGTTAGCATCTCCAGCACCTTCAGATCCTCAAGGGGGATTTGTCACGCTCTACAAATCCTTGATTGACCCCTACCATATTCGTTCCACAGCATATTTCACATTTAGACTGAAAAACGATTGAATGCGTTGACTCGTCACTGACCATCTGCACTTTGTTCAAATATGTTCATAAATGAGCACTCCTAGCATAACCTATACAAAGAGTCTGTGGGCACCCATCATCATGAATTATTGTGTGTCAGTGCGCTTCAGAGTATTTCATAATGCAGCAATAGTCCATAAACAACCATTATCATGGAGTTTACCCAGAGAACGCCCACAATGAGCTGATCACCAATGGTCTTTGTACAATCAATGTAACAGCTCAGTGCTCTTTTGGGGGTCCAAACAACCTCTACCTTGGCGGAGTGAAGTGGAGCAAAGAACTTCGGAAATCTGATGGACTGTCCACCATGAAAGCGAGTAACAACTTTTGATTGAAAGGTAGCACTAAACCTCAGCACTAGTTTGTCTGGAAAGAAGGCAGTGTAGGGCAGCTGGACAGCACTTGAAACTCACAAGCTGAAGTTATTGCAATTAGGAAGTCTTCAGAGTCAAGAGCCTTAGAGACAGCTTTGCAGCTCAAAAGGGATGCAAAGAAAAGTAAGAACTAAATTGAGGTGCCACTGTGGTATTGCTAAGGGTTTAGGAGGAAACATGCGGAGTAAACCTTTGAGAAATCACATCGCAACAAGTGATTTAAGTAAACCCGGTTGGGTCGGAAAAATGCAAAAAAGTCAAGAGGGGCAAAGATAACTTTTAACTGTTCTACTGCAAGTGCTCGCAGTACCAAATATAAAACCAGTAACAAAACATCCAGCAGTTTGGTTTGCAATGGGTCTGTATTATGGGTGCCCCACCCACACCACAAACTTGCCCTAGTGTGAGCCAATTTTGGCAAAGGACACCTGGCGCGAGGATGACATCCACTACTAGAAAGATTGAAAGCAGTCTTCTGCTGCTGCTCAGTTTCCACACAAGGAGGTGTAGTTTGAGCAGGCCCGGTTGCAGTACCGTGCCCTGCTGATGTGACAAAACATCTTCCCAAAGCAGCAGTCTGACTGGAGGACAGATGCACATGCACACAAGTTCCGGGTACTACACACTCCTTGCCCAATCCGGAGCCACTAGGATGACTTGGGCACAGTCCTCCTTGATCGCCAGAACTCTGGGCTGGAGAGGTAGCGACACAAAGGTATACATGAGTCACAAGCTCCACTCTAAGTGTAATGCTTCTCCTAATGAGAGCGGTCTTGTAAACTCGGGTGCCCAAACGTGTGGACACTGCACGTTCTCAGGAGTGGTGAGGCGATCAAGCTAGGGTTCTTCCCATTGCTGGAATGCTTCTCCTAATGAGAGCCGTCTTGCAAACTAAGGTGCCCAAAAGTGTGGACACTGCACGTTCTCAGGAGTGGTGAGGCGATCAAGCTAGGGTTCTGCCCATTGCTGGAATGCTTCTCCTAATGAGAGCGGTCTTGTAAACTCAGGTGCCCAAACGTGTGGACACTGCACGTTCTCAGGAGTGGTGAGGCGATCAAGCTAGGGTTCTTCCCATTGCTGGAATGCTTCTCCTAATGAGAGCCGTCTTACAAACTCAGGTGCCCAAAAGTGTGGACACTGCACGTTCTCAGGAGTGGTGAGGCGATCAAGCTTGGGTTCTTCCCATTGCCGGAAGACACCCTGTGTCACCTAATTGTTACTGCCCTAATTTATCTGCTAGGTATCAGCCAGCTGAGTTCACCCACTCCAGGGTTTATAGATTCGGCCAGGTGGTGTAAGAGGGAAACGCCCTGTTCCAGAGACAAAAGACCTCTTGGCACAGGGTCCAGGATCCAACCCGGTCCTGCTTGCAGCAATGCACAAGAGGAAAGCCGTTGCACACCTGTTCATCAATTTTCTCTTACTTTAGCATTATTATTCCTTTATATGCGTGCAGTCTGGGACTGTGCCTCACCTTATTGCCCGTGTAATGATTTGTATCAGCAAAATGCAGCATGACTATGCTGCATACCATTCGCACAGCTTCAGAAAAATAAGTTGCAAGCTTTTCGACTTTTAATTCATTTTATTCTGTGATATTCGCATGTAATCCAACTTGACTTTATGCATACACAATAAAACTGTCCAAATATCCTTATGCTTCACGTAAAATAGTTGTGCCAATCCAGGCCTCTTTCTACTTCACGCCAGGACATTTAATTCATGAATTGCAGCACACATCATACTCCCAATGCATTTCAGGCATCTTTTCCTGCCCTTCGTCTGGGGAAGCCGTTTATATAAAATAAAGCTCATGTTACTCTTCCACATTTCTGCTCCATCTTGTTAGTTCAAACTTACATACTGTAATCATAACCTACGTAAATTGCCCTTTTAAATAACTAACGAAATCACTAACCCTCGAAACCCTTCTAACTCTGTCAAAAGTTTAAGGGTTTCGAGGGTTAGTGATTTCATTAGTTATTTAAAAGGGCAATTTACGTAGATTAGGATTACAGTATGGAAGTTTGAACTAACCGCAAGGAGCAGAAATGTGAAAGAATAACATGGGCTTTATTTTATTTAAACAGCTTCCCCTGACGAAGGGCAAGAAAAGATGCTTGAAATGCATTGGGAGCATGATGTGTGCTGCAATTCATGAATTAAATGTCCTGACATGAAGTAGTAAGAGGCCTGGATTGGCACAACTATTTTACGCGAAGCATAAGGATATTTGGACAATTTCATCGTGTATGAATAAAGTCAAGTTGAATTACATGTGAATATCTAAGAATAAAATGAATTAAAAGTCGAAAAGCTTGCAACGTATTTTTCTGAAGCTGTGCGAATGGGTATGCAGCATAGTCATGCTGCGTTTTGCTGATACGACTGCTTGCAGCAATGCCACATAGCAGTAGTGTTATTTGCAAGGACCTAAACCAGTCCCAATGATGAGTAGAAAGGCTTTTAATGCTAAGTGAATGGCCTGCAACTCCACAAGTTATTTGGTGATGGGCCTGCGCCTCTGATCTCCACCTCTCCCAGTTAACCTCCCCCAGACAGCAGTGTTGAGTCTTTCACGCCATCAGTGCTAAGTGGTGGTGGGAGAGGGGTCTGCTGCAGGTCCAGTTGCAGTCAAGCAGCCACCACTGCAGGTCTTTAGCAGTCTTCCACAACCCGTGGAAGAAATCACGGTTTCCCCTGGCGCTAGGCCCACTGAGGCTTCAGATTACACTGCAGAGCTTGCAAATGTCACCTTGCAAGGTAAATTAGCAGGATGCAGGAAGGAAATAGTCCCAAAATTATCACAGCAACCTTACTGCGATTCAGGACAGGGGATGAAATATCAGGATCATAGCTCGAACTACTGGACTCTGTTCCAAAGGGAAGGCCCTGGAACGCACAATATCCAGGATGGCTCAGATGAAAGGGAGGCTCAGCAAATGTGGATAGTGAACCCAAACGTTGGATGTCTGTCAGCCGGAAGTGGTCCATGACTCGCTGTGGTGATCTCACCTTCAACAGCCAGTTGTGGAGGTTGAGAAAGACTGGTACACAAGACCTACAAATGTATGCTACATCCATTACTTTCATGAACACCTGAAGGACACTGGTGAGAGAAAAGGAGCACTGTAAATTGAAAATGCTGATGGCCCACATTGAACTACAAGTAGCGCCTGTGGGCCTGCAAAACTGGGACATGGAAATCAGCATCCTACAGGTCCAGTGCTGTGATCTAGGCAACTGGAGCCAGAGCAGATAGAACCTTGGTCAGTGTGAGCATCATGAATTTGTCCTTCTGCAGGACCAAATTGAGAGGTCAAAATTCTAAAATGGGATGAAGGCCTCTGCCCTTTTTCGGCTTAAGGAAATAACAGAAGTAACATCCAGGTCTGAGTTCTGAGGCCTGGACTCAATAGCTCCTTTCACCAAAATAACATTAACTTCCTTCAGCTAGATGGACAAGCGGTCCTCTGAAAGCAGTTCTGATGTAGGTAGAAGTGGTAGCAGGTCAGAAAGGAATAGCAAAACGTAGCCCTGTTGACCAATCTGCAGGACCCACGTGTCCGGTGGTATGGCCTCCAACTTGTGGAGAAATGTCTGTGCCTTCCACAGGGTGGTCAAGTGCTGCTAATAGAAAACGAAAGCTGCTAGGAGCCTGCTGCCAGAGGGGGGTTAAGTGGGATAATTTCGGGTTCTGCAGCCCTGGACCCCGTCTGCTGGATCTCCTAACCTAAAAACTGAAGTTCCTGTTATGGTAGTGAGCCTTAGCATTGTCTGTAAGCAAAACCCCAAGGCAATGCCTCAAAAGGGACAAAACTGTTGCAGATACTGCCTTGCAGCTGTGGTACGATAGAGGATGCATGCTGTGGCTGTACTCTATAAAGCGCTCTAGGGCAGAATCTGCCTTCTTACTAAATAGGTGAGACCCATCACAAGGAATAACCACGAGTAATGACTAGATGTCACCCAAGAAGCCTGGGTATCTCATCCACATGTAGCGCAGGAGCACCACTCTGGTTCTGACTGCTCTACCTAAACACTAGGACGTGTCCAGACTTTCCCAGGTCACATTTGGCTACATCCTGGCCATCCTCCTTAATCTGCACCGCGTTGGCACAAAGCTTCTCTGGGACTGCTAGCTAGATCTCTGCGTTATGTCCTATAATGCATGCGAGTAAGAATTTGGATTAACCCTGCTAGTAGATGCCTGAACTACCAGACTTTTGGAAGCAGGATACGGCCTCAGAAAGGCAGGGTCACCCGAAGCAGGTCTGTGACATTGTTGTGCTACCTGTAAGTTCACAGGCAGACAGGAACAGGGTTTAGCCTAAGTACCCATGATGCTGTCAGTCAGGAATTTTGAATTGCAGCAACGACTTGGACTAGGTCTGCCAGGTTGTAAGACTTCAGTAGGGATGTTGGTTTTCACTTGAGTTGGTAATTGGAAGTTCAGGACTTCAGCCACTTGTCCTAGGACTACAGCAAATGAAGCTGTCTTTTCTGTTGACGGACCAGAGGGAGAACCAAACCTCATGTCAGGGGAAGTATCTAATGCACTGCCCTGGTCAAATTGTGGGGCAAATTCATCCCATCATCACTAAAAAAAAAATGGTTGCCTCTGGTCAAAGTCCAATACAAAGAGTTATCGTAGCTTGGGAGAATAGCTCCTAGGCAAAGGCACCGTCTTAGAGCTGGAATGAGCTGGGTGTGTCAGAACTGTTCCAGGCTCAAGAATTTGATGTTGGGACAGATTTGATTCAGAATCAGGTAGGACAATAGGAGTGGCGTAACACGGTGGCAGAGCTGGCTTCAACATAGCAGGAACTGGCATGGATCATGGTGCCAGATGTGAAGTCTGCTTTGCAGTCTGAGCTAAACCCAAAGCTGGTTCGGTAGACACAGGCAGCGCAGAGGGTGGACCCACCAGTGTTAACCCAACTGTAGGCTTCTATGGATCTGTGGGGTCTGAAGATGCACCAGAGGGAACCAGCAGGATGGCAAACCTTTGCAACATGGCATCCTTAAACAATGCTTCAATTTGTTGTGGGTCACCAACAGCCCCAGAAATTTGGGGGGTGGGCGGGCATCAGGATTAATGGTGGAATTGGTTTTCCAGTGGGGGGGGACTAGGACAGAGGGGACCTTGATGTCATTGCAACTTCTCGGAGGAGTGGCAAGGCTGCAACACATAATTGGACTTTGTTCTTTTTGGACTTCGAGTTATCCAGAAGGCTTGGACTGTGACGACTTGTTATGAGAGGAGCCTGAGAGCAGGAATGGGACCGTGCTCCCAACTGAGCAGTAGCAGATTTTATGTCACCACCTGCTGTGTTCGGCATTGTACAGCCTGGCTTTGTGATCCCGAATTCCCTTGGGAGGCATTATGACCCATTCCTCAAAACTTGGAGTTGTGGTCCGAATCCAAACACCAGATATACCTCATGTAAGTCTGTCCCATACATCTGCTCGAGGCAGTCCCTCCAAGGTTTAAACCTTGTAGTTTTAGGAGAGGACATGTTCCCTTGCACACTAGAGAATAATTTCGAGGGGAAAAAAAATCATTACTCTAGGGAGTAATAGCGCCCTTACATCTGAACATGGGCTGCGAGCTTGTGCACTATTATCTTGTTTTACTGATCATAGGAACTGTGAATTCAAAATGAGATACACCAGCATCCACCCAAACTTTCTAATAATTTTGGGTTCTTTCAAGTAGGGCTGTTACAAAAGTGGGTGGATCAACCGCTTACGAATTGTATCATTGTTGGTATTGAGAAAAATAGAATGATAGTGTGAACAATTATAAGAGAAATTATATATATTCTATAATGAAGACTTCGAATTTCTTATTTTACAATAATTTTGTAAACTTGAATTACAAGAATTTTTATAATCCTACAACTCAGTTCATTAAAAGATCGCAATGGTTTCTGGAAAAGATAGACGTCTACCATGTATAGTCTTTGGAAGCATCCAGTGGTGTAGGTTTTGGTTCCTGTGTAAATACAGTATTTTCCAGAATGCTCCAAACACGTTCCGACAATTAAAATCATGTCCCCGCGAACACATTTCACTATTGTTGGCTGTATGTCTGGAGCTTTTGTCAATAAGTATTATTTCAAGAAATACTTGACTAGGCACTATCATTGGATCTTAGGCACACACCCTGCATAGTAATAAAACAAGACAGGGAAACCCAAGGAGAAATGTTCGGAGTACAGCCCAATTTTGCTTCCAAATTTACGTCCTTTATTTCCAACACCATGGGGATTCCAAAAGGTACCCAGGATTTTTAGATTCACCTGGAGGAGACTATGAATGTAGCCAAAATATAGCTACATTTTGGGGGAAATTTTGGAAAAATCGCTGGATGAAAGTGCCTGCTCTCAAAAATGGCATCAACAAACTGTTTGTTGAAGTCACCATCTCTACCGCTTTCAGGAACACGCAGAGCTAAATAAACAACGATTTTCTGCACAGTTTTGGCTTTTTCAAAGAGGTAGCCCATTGTGCTTTCATCCTACTTCCAGTTTGTGGCGCAAACCAGTGTGAAACCCATGTGTGATCCAAGAAATCTATCCATTTCTGAAAAGTAGACACTTCAAATTCAGCAAGGATCTATAGTTATAGATTCATCAAGGTTTTCCACAAAGAAACTAACAGTTGGAATAAAGAAATATTGAAAACTATTAGGAAAAAAGCTATTTGTGACAATGTTTCCATCTAACTGTCACGATGGCTGATTTAGAAAAACAAATGTGCCATTACGTTCACTTGATCCTTTTGGTTGTGAGATGTATAGGGGTTGTAGGTTCTCTAAGAACCAGAGGTACCCACAGCCAACATCTGAGCTGTACTGTACAATGGCTGTTCATTGAGTGCAGAGTATAGATCTACTCATAGTGAAATATCTAGAGTGAAAAATGGGTATCATGGTAGCTGTCGTTTATGAACCCTAGCTCAGCCAGCATCTAGAGAATTCCAGCAAACCTGTACATGCTGAAAACTAGACACCTAAGGGAATTCAGGATGGGGTTACCTGTGTGACTCACTAGGTTGTTTTATCCAAATCCCTTGCAAACCTAAAACTGAATAAAAACAAACAAAAAAATATAACCCGATGTACCCTCTACTTTGAATTTACAATCTGAAACACCACTATAATTCAGCAGCTATTAAATTTCTTTACACAAGAACTTACAAAACTTTGCAATTACCATCATAAAATAAGCCTTGATTTTTTTTTGCTGCTGCATAGAGGTGTTCCTCTCCCCATGTTGAGGTCCAAATAATCCAGCTTTTTCATCTAAGGAACAGTTTACAGGTTTATGTCTTTAGATAAAATCTAATATTTCTGGATCTCTCCATTTCTCTAGGAGGCCAAATTCTCAAATGAGTATTACTACTTTTAATCCAAATTCCTGCACTGAGAATAGATATTGCAACTCCTATCTGAAACTTGGCTGAGGGAGAACATCCTGCAGCGACTAGCCATCCTGCAACAGACATTGAAAAGCACTCATCTACCAATACTCCCAATTGTTACCAATAACCCTGCATATGGACAGTCCTACAACTGAAAGCTCAGTTCAACCACTTCCAAGTCCCACAGCCATCACCCATAGACAGGCTACCATTTTCAGCTACTCTTTGAAGCAACGAAAGTTGAAAATGCCCAAAGAAGTGCGCCAATTCTACACTTGGGTGGAAAGAACATCTACAAGATATCCAAGTTCCTCAATAAGGAGGCCCCACGAGGCATTTCACCCTCAGTGGCACTCACTGTGCATTTTGAGCCTATGGCAAACCAGGACTATGAGCAGTTAGTCTTTCGACAAGCGAGGGAGCAGGCTGAGCGATCCATAGATTTTTTCTATGCACACCTGAAGGAGTTGGCCAGCATGTGCAGTTTCAACAAAGAAATCATAGGGCAGATCATTCAGTAATGTGCATCAGCAAAATTACAGGAACGGATACTCTAGGATTCTGGGAAATCGTGAGCAGACATACTCACACCAGGAAGAACTAAAGAACTTTCCAGAGTGCACCTGCTCATATGGAAGCTGCACTACAGACCCCAGTGAAAACTGAACCAGTCGGTGTCCCCAAACCAGACTACTAAGCAAAGTAGAAGAGAAGGGGTCAAGTCTTGAACCTGTGGGTACTGCGGAGGAAACAGTCATTTCCCATCTGAATGCTCTGCGAGAAGAAAGAAAAGTGCAGGGTACGGCAAAATTAATTTTGCAAGGGTTTTTCACTCCGGAAAGGGAGCGAGGGCCACGAAACAATGCTATTTCTGAAGAAAATAAGCAGTGACATGGATTATAAAGCCGAAGAGCACACAATCCACTCAGTTTTCACCATTGGCACTGCTACCCAGGCAACACATCGTCTGCCGCAATGCCAAGTACAGGTCAGAAATCACACTATCACGGCTGTGGTAGACACGGGGCGAATATCATGTCAGCTGAAATTTTCAACATACATGTAAATAAATTTATAGGAAACAGTTCAGCATGTGGACCAATAATACATTAAACAAAAAAGTGCAAACCCAAATGGACATTAAATAAATTCATAATTTATTAATACAAAAATGTATTTTCTTTCCTTTTTGCTTTTAGAAATGTAGAAATGTGAAACAGTGGCACCTTATATAGATATATCTGTACAATCATTAAACTGCAATCAGTATCATGTATTTTTCGTCAGTTTCTATTTGGCATCCTAATCCATGAATTTAATGAATCGCCAAATGTACAATGGTACACTTACATATTTCAAACAAATCATTCAACGAACCACAACTAATACCATCAATTAACACCAAACATTTAAATAAAAACAAAATTTCATGGCTAAAATGAAATACTATCTACGTGCGTTTCGGCTGAGCCTTCATCAGGTAGCCATGTATTTTTGGTATCTAATAGGTACCTGTAGCACCGAAAGATGCAGAACCGTAATGGAGATCGCCCTTCTTTAGACTGTATGAATTGGGGTCTTGTAAATGCCCCTATACAAACTCCGGAGGGTTACAAGAAGGACAAAAGATATCCCCGCTCGCACACATCCTTATGTGGGGTAAGATGGAGTGCGGTGCTTGCTACAACCTGCACCACTAGGTAGAACGACGTCAGAGGCCTTGCTGAAGACTGCGTTCACTTCCGAACCGCCCCGCGGCCCGTGCTGTGGGGCCCCGTCCGTGGAATGGTAACTGGCGTGTTCGGGGTAGACCTTACGGAGGGTGGGGGGCACCGAAAACGTCAGTCTATACCGAGTCTCTCTAGGTAGAAAGACTGTCGTTCTCCCACAGGAGGTCAAATGATTTCATCTAGGGCAGACGAAGCTCTCGCTGCATCTCTGTTCACCCATCTTGCCAGCCCCACCCACCAAAATATTCATCATCTCTTAATTGTAGAATTATAACTCCCAACGCTGCATTACTGGCATCCATGCTTAGTAGGTTTTTGTAACCGCTATCATTTTAAACACCAGTACTAAAGCAATACATTTCTTAAAGTTCAAACTCCTTTCAAACTTCACACCATACATCTTTTTTATAAGCTTATTTGTGACTTTAGTTTTAACAAACATGGGAATCAAACACCTTTTACCCTGCTAATCCCAGAATAGCATAGAGTTGATCCTTAGATTGAGTGATGGTGCATCCTCAACTATCTTTATTAAACATTCTTTTGGGAGAAATTCCCTGTATATTTAACCTGCGACTAAAGTCATAGGTTAACTTCAATTTTACACCTTTTTATGGTTAAACCCTTTTCTTTAAAAATTTCTACAGCCTTAGTTTAGAAGACCAACATAGACACACATATACACACACATACACACCTTAGCGCAAAGAAAAAAAAGTCAGAATACCATGCTATTACACTAGGGAATTCTTTAAACATCCGGTGCTTTGCTCTATGAAACAGCAGCTGCCGAGGGAACCCTGAACTTTTTTTTTTTTTTTTTAAATCAATGGGAGACATCTAGCAGGACAAGAACTCTAGAATATACTCCAGCTGTAAAATAGTTTGAGTAGGCTAAGAATTCTAGCGTTGAGAAAACCTTAGCCGTTTGTCATCGAAAGAGGTCTCAACCCACATGCTAGCATTGAGTGGTCATCTACAGAGCCACAAAACGCCAGTAGGTTTTATGGGCCAAACCAAGAGCCAGTCATTGCATTTCCTCAATGCCTTCTAGAACATGCTCCTCAGTCTTGCTAATTTGTTCCATAACAGCTCATGCATCAAGAATGGCAAATTATCACCACGTATGACACAGGAGTCACTTTGGTTTAAAAATGATCTTGCAGGTTAAAACCATCAGTAGGCCAAGTGAATCTCCGTACACTTCAGGAAAGGTAGCCTTTCAATCTGTTACTCCAACCTCCTCTCAGGTTGCATACTGGTTGCAAATGGTTGTAGGGCACTTTATCCAAAGCCGGTTTTTGGAACCACCGCAATAAAACCAGACACTTTGGACCAGACCTTGTCATCCTTAAACTCCAAGTTTGCCTCAAAGTATAGTACCAATTCGAAAGACCTATTTCAACAGGTCACCCATTTTATGTCCATTGGTTCCAAATTTAACCTCTCAAACCTAGGTAATAAATTATCTCGATTGAGGGTACATCAGGCACCTGAATCCGCTACAATTTGCATAGCCATTCAATGCTTAAGGTGCAATATGGACTATCGTTCTTACTACAGCCCGCTTAATCATTGTGCATAACAAACTTCCACATGGTCTTTTGATTAAGAAATTTGGTCCAGTCCACCTCAACACCCCCTTCTAAAATTAGAAGTGATTTTCATACTTCAGCCTGATGCCCACTGCTGGATGTTTGACATGTAAGAGGGAAAGCGTCAGTTGCCAACGGTCCCTTGAAGCTACATTTGAAACTCGTAGAATGACAATCATTAGCTTGGTTCTTTCCTGTGATTGCTTTGTTGCTTAAAATAACTTTTTTGTACCCCGCCCGCATTTCCCCATTTCCATACTTCCCACTTCACCCACAGTAGTAATCGACCACTCCTTTATTCAGTCTTCTCTACCTCTTGTACCATTCCTATAGCTTTTTTGCTAAGTCAAATCTACATTAAAAACTTTCATCTAAAATCTTTTGGACCAATTGCTTACTTCATGAAAACTTATATTTGTAAGTGGTTCTGCTGGCCTCCTTAAACCTTTCATCTCCTTTCATGCACATTTCATTCACATTCCCACAGAGGTTGGGAGTAAATGCTTTAAAAACAATAAATCCCTATGCCCTAAAGAAAGCCTCAACCTGGGCAATTTTCTTGAAGCTGTAACTAGGTTTCCTACAAGAGCTTCTGCATAGCCTTTAAAGCCTTCATACAATTCTTTCAATATTAACGCATTTCTGCTCAAAAACCAGGAAGGTACACACATCCTTGCCATATATTTTGTGGCAAGAAGGGAATAAGAAAACGTATGTAGTGAGTACTACACTCAGTTTGAAGTAACACTATAAAAAGACAATCTACAAAAGTTCTTATTTGAGCAAAACTTGCAATTGTCCATATTGAACAGGTTACTTTTGGTAAGTTTCTGGGGAATTCTCCAATTGCAGATTCCTCACCTTGTGAACACCCTGAGGTGCAAGACTGTATCCAGAGATTCTCAGCATTGCTCCCACGTGGCAGCAGAGGACATTTTGCGGCTCTGCATGGACTTAGTTTTGGGATCCACGTGACTGAGCTTTTTCTCCTTTGTACAGTATTGTGGTCAATGATTACTTTTTAAAATGGTGCCAGTGCCCATCATTTCTCAGGTGGCCTCTGCAGTTTGCACCAAGTTCAGTCCCTTTCAGCACTGAAATACCAGAAGCAACGACACCCGATTACCATAATAGTCCAACAAATGTGAAATTTCGGACTACACTAGGTGACCCAATGCATCAAGAATGGCCTGAGCACGCGGTTAGTACTAGGTTTTTAATTGAATATTTAATTGTTAATCAGTTTCATCACATGCTTTTTTAAAATAAATAAAATTAACAAATTAGCCTGACCACGCCACAATCTGGACTGTCAAATGTGCCAGGGTTACAAAATTAGCACCGGTGTAGAGCACCAGCAAACTGCACAAATTAGGCACTGGGTGAGGTGCAGCTACGAATGCCAGAAAGGTGATTGATTACCCAACATCAAAAGGAATCTTAAATACGGTAAATTCTATAAAACACTACCACGAAATGTTATGGGTAGAATAGCACTGACCAAAATGGTAATACTACCCGGACTGCTGTATTTTGCAAATCACCCTGTATGTGCCGGCCAAAACGTTCTGAGAGTTGGAGCAAATGATACATGATTTTATTTGGAATACAGGCCGGCATAGAATGGTACTATGGAAGCTATATGCACCCACTAACAGAGGCGGGGTTGGCTGTCCCTAACATGGAACTCAATTTAGCTGTGCAGCTGCAGTGGGTAACGAAGTGGCTTGCTGCACTAAACCTAGCTGAGACAGCCACGATGCAACCAGCGTGGACGCTAGCTCAGATATATCACTAGTTCCATCGGGCAGCAAGATCCCCGGTCCCATCACCCAACTTTTTGGCCCTGGCTTACCGTGGTCACAAACGTAGTTTATATCTGACCAGACAACTCAATATGTACCCGCATTCCCCCTTCTCTGCACCATGAGAGTTAAGAGGCACTTCCAACAGGGAACTAGCTCCCTGGCACGCCCTAGATATACACACATTGGGTGACTTGTAGAAGGACGGTACATTGTTGCCCTTTGAAAGACTGGCCCATGAGGCAGACCTGCCGGCAGGCCAATGTATGCTACATACTTCAATTGTTAAAGCCCTCACAGCAGCATGGGGAGCCAAAGCTGAATCCCAGCCACACCTGGTGATTCAAAACTTATATGTATGGGGAATGGGATTTACCTCATACACTGGCTGACAGAAGTGTTATTAACACATGCTGCAGCCCCTGTCGTCCCTACGTGTAAAGTAGGAAGAGGATAGAGTCACATGGACGGAGAAGGAATGGACACAATACTAGCCAGTGCGGTGGCGATTCCACGTACACAAAATTTCTAATCATCCAGATATTATACACAGGGCGTGTTTGTCGCCAGACAAGATACATATTTCCAGCTTGCCTACTCTGCTGGTCAGTGCTGTGCCCATGTAGGAGCAGACTTCCTCCCCATGACATGGCCCTGCCCATCGCTGCAGTTCCACTGGCAGGGTGTGACAGAGGGCCTGTCGGCGTACACTGACTGTGGATGTGCTCATATAATACACAGCCGAAGGCAAGTCAAATGACGTACGTGTATATACACCGTATACTGAATCTGTTTATACCGAAAATGCAAATAAAGAAATATTAAAAAACGAATAGCAACCTTTGGCAACGATTCCGCCCTAGTCCTCAACACCAATTTAGGGAAAAAGGTGGTGTACATTGGATGAACGAATAGAGCTTGTAGATCACTTACAATATAAACTGAAGCAATTGCTTTACGAAAACAGTTTTGAGAGTCTGTAGATTCAAAGGGCAGCTGTGAATCGGCTCAAATGGAGTAGATAAGAAAAGTGATAAACAAAGATACCACTATGGCACCCAACAGGCTTGGGTGGAAATACATGTAGTAGATTTCAGAACACATCACAAGAAGGGATTTAAACGAGGACGATTGGTCCAGCCCGTGGAAAAAGCCTTAATGGGCAGCAAATAACCTTTAGTCTAGCAGGGACCTTCTGTGGGCACTGTTAGAGACCAAAAGCAAAACATCCTAAAACTTCTCATGTGATGGGTCTGTAGGTTGGGGGGGAGGGGATTGACACGGGTCACAAATATATTCAGCATCAATTTTCTAAATGAATTCCTGGCTTCCAGAAGGCCATCCACTAATTTGGGAGGGTGATTGAAATCAGTCAACGTTCATTGTGCAATCTCCACTCAGATTGAGAATGTAGAGGTCTGGGTGCAAGACCTTGCTCTGCTACTGGGAGAGAACATCCTCCTGAAGCAGAAACCTGATACATATGTTTATTCCCAGAAGTTCTGGGTACCACTCTCTCCTGGCCCAATCAAGACCACTAAGACTTGGGTTCAGTTGGGCCTCCTTTTCAGAACTCTGGTAGGAGAGGCACAGGCATAAAGTCTTACAGAAGTCTCAAGCTTGGGGTTAGCGAGAGGGGTCTGCTGCACATACAACTGCATACAAGCAGGCACAGCTGCAAGTCTTTTGCAGTTTTCTCTGAAACCTGGATAGAATCATACTGGTTTCCTTGGTGGTGGGCCCACTGGTGAGGCGATTGCCATCTGATGAAGTAGACAAGGAGGATGCAGAAGGCCCAGGACAGACGCTGAACACTCTGGATCATAAACTGAACATCCTAGACTTGAACTAGACGGAAGGCTCAAAACTGTATTACGTCCAGGATGGCTAAGATGAATAGGAACTTCGGCAAAGTAATCAATAGCGCCTTCAGCATGGTGATCAAAGACTTCAAATATGTTAGGAGGTTTACAGTCATTCCTAGATGGTCTATGACTGACTGTGGTAAGCCTGCCCTCTGTCAGTTGTCAATGCAGTGAAAGACTGGTATCTGAAACCTCCAAAGATCTGCTGCAATGTCCAGCATACACTTGTGAACGTCTTAGGGGCATTGGCAAGTATAACGGGAAGCATGGAAAATTAAAATTGCTCCTGGCTCATCTTGAACCGCAGCTAAGGCCAGTGGGACTGCAGGACCAGGAGATATAAAAGGTGAATTGCAGGTCCAGTGCTACAATCCAGTCTTTTGAATCCAGGGCAGATAGAACATTGGCCAATATTAACATATTACTTTTTTCCTTGTGTAGGAAGGAACTGATCGGGTGAATATCTAAAATAGGATTAAGTGCTCAGACCTTTTGCATCAGAAAATAATTGGAGTAACATCCAGTCCCCATTGCGGATGCCAGGACCCGCTATGGCTCCTTTGTCCAAAAGAACCAGAACCTTCTGCTGCAAAATGAGCAAATGGCCCGGACAGCTGCTCTGGTGTAGGTGGAATATACAGCAGATCAGAGAGTAGTGGTTGCTAAACTATCTGATGCACCCATCGGTCATGTAATGCTCAGGAACTAGTGAAAAACAAGTGGTCACACCTTTAATTGGATGGCCATGTGCCACCGAGCCAAATAATGGGGGATGGGGGAGGGGGGGGACAACAAGGCGCTAAATAATGGACTATTCTAGAAACAAACCCCATTTGGAATACCACAACACTGCTCCAAAGAGAACAAAGATGGGTCCACAAGCTACGAACCAATGTACGGGGTCGTAATGATTAAATCCCCTGGACTGAACTCCAATGAGGCCATTCAGCTATATTTACCACACTTTAGGCTCTACTGGAGCTTGCTGTAGGGTCTATTCACCAGACCGTGATGCTGCTTATGCAACAATATGACCGTCTCTGGCTGACATTACCACTACACGCCATCGCGATGGAGTTTATATGATTACCACTCTAAATATGATCCCTTACATCACCCTAAAAATATATGGTTACAACTGGGACTATCCATGCTCTCTTCCTGTACAATCACGATCACCATCGCCTTTAGCATGCCCGACTCGCATTATAGCAACACCTATGCAAAGGCTGAATGAACACAAACTCTACACACTGTTCGCCATGCACCTTATCAAACATTGTTTGGTAGATCACCACTGCCTTCTGACGTAGGTCAAATATCTTGTGCACATATAATATTGACGATTGTGTATTTCCCATAAATGTGTAAATGCTATACACAAGAGCAGCACAACTACTACCATCTACACATGCTGCTTGTTTGTTCATAAACTAATACACCATGACAGCGCCTCGATGTAGTATTCAATCCAGATTGGCTAAACACTCCTATAATGGCAAACATGGGACACACATTCCAGTCACCACTGGCACTCATGCGCCACCGACCCTCTTATGCTCCACAGACGCTTTTAACAAAAAAAGGACCTCTGACCATTCAAATATGGCACCCGCGCATGCTCAGGCTAATGTGCCAGGGACCCCTTACTTCTAACAAACGATGGCGCCTGCGTTGACTTTTGCAATACGATTGCAGTGTCACTTAGCAACCAGCACACGATACGAAAGCAAGCAGCAGCCTAACACGCCCACCTGCCGGTCTCCGCACCTCTACAAAAACAGCAGCTGCCCCATAACAGCATCTACAGAGACAGCTTGAGTAGGTGATCAGGCCTCGCATACCTATGAGATACTGTAAGCATGGAATAGCTCTGCCACAATGAATGTATAGCAACCATGCAGTACGGCCGTACTTTATTTTCTTTTCTATGTTGCCTTAGCTAATGCTACAACTCCTCATAACGGGTCTCGAGGATACCCACTGCTGCACCTCAAGGGGTATTTTTCCCTTTCTGACTAGGTAAGTGCAAAATGATAACTATAACACTTGAACTTACAGTGACCAGAGGTTTGACATCAATGGGGATACCTGGAATAGACAATGTGTGTACACAAGATCTTACCTAACGACCTTGGCGGCCATGTTATGATTTTCTATCACTACTATATGTCCTTTTAACGATTTATACTATGCCCAGAGTACAAATACATGTTTGTCTAGTAATGTCACTATATGTCTATAGCCCACAATAATTTCATTTACTGGACAACAGCTGATCTTATACCGCATGAACCTGGCTCACCAATGGAAACCCAGGCTCACGGAGAGAGTATAAATGTATCTACTATACTTCTCTTCCCTCTCCTTTTCTGTCGTTTAAGAATACTGTAGTTCTTTCCAGTGGCACTAGATTAACCAATATCAGCCACTCATTCTTTGCACACACTGCATCCTTTTCTGGTCCTGAAGAAGCGCCTGGGATCTCCTCCTGAGACCAATAGGGAGCGCGAAACATGTAGCCCACTAAACATGTCCATTAGGCGCATGCTACACCTCTGTAGCTACTGAGGGCCATTACATCCCTCTAAGCAGCACAACCTTCTGATTTTTTACTGATGGCAGAGGGACATTCTCTTTAATAAATTGCTTAGCCACCCCCTCAGTCATCTTTTAGACTTCACATTAGGACTTCACTGCCACTCACCCCCACGGCTTTATCCTGAGAAGATCTCCGACAAAGTGACCCTTCAGGGGACCCGTAGGGCATTGCAGTGCCGGCCTGAGGAGCACTGCCCAATGATGAAGCATGACATCCTTCGGGGTGTGTGAGGGCACCAAGATCAGGACACACGGTCTCCAACAACCACAGTATTAGAACAACCATAGACTATCCCTTCTTTATTAGGAACAGTGACTACTGTGGCATTTACATTTGCCACTGAAGCCAAGCTATAGTAGTTTGACAGGGGTAGCAGAAGGGGCAGGGGACTTTGAAGTTTACTGCTCCTGAGGGGCTGGACATTGTCAACTGGATGCCACACACTAGTCTTGAATGGGCATTGGGGTCTGCTGCTGTGGAGGTACACCATAGAGTTTTCTTTATCCCAACCCGCTTTCAAAAGTCTCAAAAGGGATGAAACTGTTGGTGGATATTGCTACACAGGTGCAGAAAGGAAGGGTGAGAACACGGACCCAGCTTTCCTTGAAGCACTCTATGGCGAAGTCAGCTATATGTCCAAAGAAACTAGTTCCATCAAATTACATCGCCAATAGTAACACCCAACATCCCCTGAGAAACCTGTGTAGCTTATCCACATGTGCTGCTGAAACACCACACTGGCACAGACTGCCCTGCCCAAGGAATCTGTTGCATCCAGCCTCTAGCTGATTTACTTTGCAGTGTACTTCACTTCTTGAATGAGCAGTGCTTTATTCATCAGGGACTACTGGCAAGCTCTCTGGTCATCCCATGATGCATGCAAACGTTGGCCCATGCATAACAGAGTGAGACTGGTAGAGAAATATATCTTCCTAAACGCCTACATGAGTTTGAATTCAACATCCAGAGATGTAGGAGGGAACGATGTAGGATCAGTCTATTCATGGATGCCCGGACCAACAGACTTTCAGGCGTGGGGTGTTACAAGAGAAAAGGTGGGGCAACAGGAGCAGCTTTGTCTTCTGGCCACTGTCCCATTTACTAGTGGGCAAGAGAACGGTTTGGCCCAAGAGCCCATTAGAGTGTGTGTGTGTAAGAGGTTGCTGAAAGGGAGAAGTTCTGTGGGAGGCTGCCCAGGTTGCAGGACATTGGTCTCAACTTAAACAGAACTGCAGGGCTAAACCTTCGTCAGCCCATCGCATAACCACTGCTAAATAGGCACATGACTGTTGAAGGGCAAGCTTGGGGAACATTCAACCAGGCTTCCAAGGAGGGCAGGGCTCAGCTCACTACCCTCTAGGAAAGTCCATATAGAGATTGTTCTAATCATAGTATGTTGCATCATCCCAATAATCTCCAGTATCACCATGCTGGCTATGTTCAGATTCTGACGCAAAAGGAATTTGAGGCATGTGTTCTGGGGTCACGTGAAACCGGTGCTATACCAGTGGGATCGTCTTCAACCCCCACAATGCAGGAGTTGCTTCCAATTTCTACAAAGGCAACCTTCACATTTATTACAGCAGTCCCTGGACCTCTTCAAGATGTTGGGGGCCCTGGGCAAGACATTTATGGGGTCTTTGTCTGGAACAACTTTGAATGCAATTCATTTTTTGTGCTAATTCAAGCCCACATGATGCCAAACTAAGCTTAATCATATGCAAAACGTTCAGTAAATGTCATCATCATATTTAAAGACGTAACTGGATAGCTAAAGAGTCAAAGATAGAGAAGAGGAAGAAGTTAAGAAAAGGAAAAAGGTGAAAAAGATTAAGTTATTTTTTCCAGGGGGCCCCCTTGGAAGGTGTGGGCCCTGGCAATTGCCCACTTAGCCCATGCCTTAACATGTCAGTTACAGACTGTTCAATCCTGGGATGGTTTCCTTCAGCAACAGGAACCTTTCCCAATATAACCAGTTAAGAGCAACTAGCTGGCGACCACTCTACGATCATTCACAAACTTCCAATTAGCTATGGGCCCTCCTCCAGCAAGACCCTACTGTTGCTACAGAAACATGTTCAGTGGGTAAGCACGTTTTTCAACAGCACTGTGCAGAGAGCAACCACCAGCCAACCAGATAAAATACAATACCATCCCAAGTATAGTTCTATCTAGAACAATGTTTTTCATAGTTCGGCTTCTCAGGCAGGATGCTACACTAAATTATTTTGGAATCACAGATTCTACTCTACCAAAACAAAAAACACCAGCAGATACAAAAGCTCTGAACAATCACTGGCTGGTATACAACTTACCACTCATTTCCAAAAGCATTTCTTAGATTAAAAGGACCTACATTCAATAAGGTTTTAAGGCAAGCACACATACATAAATGGAAGTGTGCATGCTTGTTAAAGCAGACCATTGCCATTTCAGCAGTGTTCAACACTAATCACACAACTCATTAACCGCCTGAAATAAAGAATGGAGATTAATACCATCATCAATCGGTCCTCTTATTTTCTGCAAAATTGTTGACAAAACTCAACTCCAATTATTCATCAAGAAAGAGCCCCTCAATATCTACAATGCTCAAACACTCCAATATAGCTTACCATTTTGACGAGAAAACATTATCTGCAAATCTCTCCTCCCCCAAGGATCTTCAACAACCTGCCCTAGTCTTAGCTGCAATTCGGTTTTAGAGAACGGCTGAAGCTCAACCCCCTTAAAACCATGGTCAATAGCTCAGGAAAAATACCCCCCCCACGAAATCCCTTACTGTAAAAAACAGCTCTTATTGACAATGCCCCCATGATGAATGTGCTCCCCACCTCAAACAGTCTACTGCTTCAGTGTCCATAGTCTTGAAATGGAAATTTTAGTCCGATTAATAATTTTATGTGCATTTGTAGTTAGTATTTATCTTATCCATAACCAGAGAACCAATCCATGCTTTTTTCCTTGACTATTTTTGCATGTCTTATCGTTTCAAATTCTAACATGTATAACCTTTGAAAAGTGACCGGTCACTGATGTTTAGTGTACATATATGCACGTATATACACATTTCTATATGTAATATTTATACACACACACTATGCTTGAAAATAAAATGGGCTAATACATTTCGAGCAATATGCCTTCACACACTTATTGCTATAGTGAAAAGGACAAATTGTAGTTTGGTAGCACTGCACAATTGACAATGTAAAACATCTTAAACTGCTTCAGCTGCTTGCACACACCTTGACTTCCACAGAAATAAATCACAAGGTTTCTTCAGTGGGATTTTACCATATGGCACAACTTTCACTGCTTCCCTCCTGGCTTTGAATCAATATATTTAGTGTAAAGAAGCATATATGAATAAAGACCATGCATTAACCACATGCAGATTGCAGAGTACAATACTCCATTTATTACCATTATAAAGGGGATAGGCATCCAGAATTGCTCAAGGCTTCACCTCGCAAGTCATTGACCTGGCCAATACTCATCACTAGTAAACAGCACATTTCACTCTGCTTCTCCACATATATCAACTGCTTAAATAACACTAATTCTATTGTCAGTCTTTCATACACTATGCCTAATTTAACAAAACTCAGTTGGAATGCATATTTTGCCCACATTTAGACTAGAATTGATGCGCTCGTCTACAAGACGGTCACTAGATTTAGAGGAGAAACCGTTTGTAGTACAATTGGAATGCTCCGGAAACCCACCACTTCGCACATAAACGCAACAAAAAAAAACTTTTCAAAAGGCTCCACGTTCAATTTGTCCTACTGATATTTAATCCAGGCTTGAATTTCAATAGACTAATGCCAACACGTATACCAATGAGCATGGTTGTAATCTACATTTCACACAAAAATAAACAGACTTCAGACTACTTTGGACATCTGTAGGATTGCTACATTGCAGGCAATATGGTTATTTCCCCATTGTTAAAAAACGGAAGTACCACGAGGTTTAAAAAATAGCCAGATTGTCAAATATTTTAGCATGTTTTGTATGTGTTTTATGTCCCAATTGGAATAATGTCTAAACTGACACTTTTACTTGTATATTGCTATGTTACTAAAAGTGCACAAGTGTTGGATGAATGAACAGTAGACCTGTGTAAGTGCCTCGTGTGTTTTATTTGTTTAAAATACTTTGTTTAAACAATTGAATGACATTGGTGAATTGTATGCATACAGTTCACAATCAACTCCTTTTATGCGTTTCACACTGGATGTGGTTGGCCTGTTTACATTAGAGAATCTAGCAGTCTTTTCTCCTTTTCGTGGCACAGTCTGTGCTTACTGGGCAGAGTACATTGTAGGGACTATCTGCTAACCAAGGGCTTTGAATATTAAGGCCTTACACATTTGGCTGTCCAAGCTGTTCTTTGTACACCCAGACTGAATGTGTAGAATGGTAAAGAGGTCAAAGCTTACTCCAGGAAGGATTAGAGTTTTGAGTGCACCCAATCGATTACACAGATTGACATTTAATAAGAGCTTTATCTGTTTGAAAGAATATGCTCTATGTACAAACCAGAAGATAGGGCAGTTCAAATTCGAATAGCACCAAAATAAATTGCCCTAGCAATTTATGGATCTCAGATACAACCCAAGGATAGTTCTCATGCACAGTATGGTACTGTAATACAAATAGGATTGGCCAGGCACATATATGAGCTCACAAAGTTGTGAATGGTAGGAAAGATGGGGAGGATGTCAGTTCACCTTCCCTCAGTTAATGGAATAATCTCTATGTCTGACCCTCTTGATGAAGAGGTCCACAGGTCGTTCAGGTCAGCTGATACAAAGTCCTCAACAGCTCCCTTCAGAAAGACTAAATGCAGTTCCAATTTGCAGAGCACTCATGGTAACTACCCCGTATCGCTATACACCAGGCAGCAGAGTTTCATGTTTTAAGGGTTTTTAGCCTAGGCCTGAGTGCATGCCCGTAACTTGCCCTGTTCTTGGTTAGTCAGTCTGTTGGCGTACCAGAGCCCCTTGATGTAAAAATATAATTCAATGAGATTAAAATCGTCTACTTCAGTGTCCGGGAGAGGTTTCCATTGTCAGTCCAGCTTTTTTTTTTTTTTTTTAATAGTCAACCACCTCAAATCCCACTGCATCTACATGGTTTTTCTTCCCTGGCTTCTGAAAGGAAGATGCAGAACCAAATGATCAGTTGTATGTTTCAAGGGTAAGCTGGTCAGCCACTCCAAGCCAGTATCCTTTTACTGGAGAAGGTCCAACATTCCAAGGGAGAAAGGTAGTTCAGTTAGAATGTATGCCATGGAGACACTAAATTACAGTAGAGTCTGGTTCTGGCTGTTAAGCTTCAACCAAATTGAGTACTTCCGGAAGATTATCAAAATATATAGTCTTCGGTGGTGAAGGAACAAGTATAAAATAATGCAGCTGGTCAGCAAAACCTAAAAGAGGGTCAGTGTAGACCAGCTGTCCTAGCAAGGGAAGACCTTCATCCATACATTAAAATATCAACATGAAGATGATTGAAATACTTAACCATCATGATGTTCAGAGTCACTATTGATAAAGGAGCTTCAGTTTTTCAATACGTCTAGAATTTACCCGGTACATTAAGTCAAGCAACTACCATACACCTACACAAGGGTTTAGTTAAGCAATCTGGACTAGGGAGATGTCTGACTGCATTCAAGATTTAGGGGGCACTAAATTCAAAGTCTGTACCAATAATATGAAATTTATTGTTTCTCAGACAAACTCCAGACTTATTTTGCAAATGGACCACCCAGCAATTGAGTTAGGAGGGCAAACTGCCAGGTACCCAAGACCTTCAAAGCAGTGTTAGGTTGACGACTGAGGACAAAGGAAATTTGCATCCATCTTATCAGACAATAGGCTGAATGCAATTAAACTTTCAGAAGTTAAATTAAGATTTGTGGATGTGCTCCACAAACTGCAATGAAAGCGTAACAGGCGTTTGCTTAAGCTCCAATGCAAATGTTTATTACATCAGGCCCTCCTTTTCAGGAGGTGGTTTCTCATTTCTATAGGGATGCTTCCAGGTAAACGAAATGCAAGCGCACTGAAGGTGGTGCTTGTTCACTGCTTTCTCTAGCCCTCACTCTGCATGGAGTTACTTTATCCTGTACACCAGGTGGAAAGGAGACATCATCCAATTCTGGATGGCCGCAGCCCCAGCCTCCCGAGGGCCGCCGAGCCCACACCAGCTTTTCCCGCCGCCCCAGCCTCCTGAGGGCCGCCGAGCCCACACCAGCTTTTCCCGCCGCCCCAGCCCGTGGCCCCGCCCCCCCGACAGCCGATTGGCTCGCGCTCCCGCCTCCCCGCAGACCCTCCCGACCGGCTCCCTTCTTAAGGGGAGCCAGAGCAAGTTCCAGGGAGTGACCACTGCGCCTACGGCCTGGTCACCCCCACGCTCCTGTGCCTGCTGCCGCTGCCGCAGCCCCAGCCTCCCGAGGGCCGCCGAGCCCACACCAGCTTTTCCCGCCGCCCCAGCCTCCCGAGGGCCGCCAAGCCCACACCAGCTTTTCCCGCCGCCCCAGCCCGTGGCCCCGCCCCCCCGACAGCCGATTGGCTCGCGCTCCCGCCTCCCCGCAGATCCTCCAGACCGGCTCCCTTCTTATGACGTCCCCGGAGCGACCGCGCAGTGGACGCGCGCAGCGGGAGCACCGAATGAGCGCCGAAGGTGCGCCAAAGGTAAGCCCGTCTGCGCCCGTCCGCGCCTGGACCGCGCCCAGCGCCAGGACCCCTGGCCCTCGCAGACCCCAGCCCACCCGCCGGACGTACGACGCCGCCACCCTCAACGCACTCAACGCCGGCCGAACCCCTGGATGCTACCGAGCCACCCCGAGACGCACCCACGGACCCTTCATCTGCCAGTCCTGCAAGTTCTCCTGCACCCGGACCTGCACTGCACCAGCACCCACCATGCCGAACTCCAGCAGCACCCACCTGAAGTGCATCCTGCTCAACACCCGCTCCGTCCACAGACACGCCGTCGAGCTCTGGAACCTGCTCGACACCACAGCCCCAGACGTCGCCTTCCTCACGGAAACCTGGATGAACGCCTCCTCAGCGCCCGACACCGCCATCGCCATCCCGAACGGCTACAAGATCATCCGGAGAGACCGCGTCAACCAGACAGGAGGAGGCATCGCCATCATTCACAGGAACACCATCCGCATCACGACCAACACCGACGACACCATCGCACCCGCCGAACTCCTGCACTTCCAGATCCACGTCAACCCCAAGACCACCCTCAGAGGCACCCTCATCTACAGACCCCCGGGACCACGCACACAATTCAGCGAGGACATCGCCGACTTCATCAGCCCGCTCGCCCTCCCCTCAGCCGACTACATCCTCCTCGGGGACCTCAACTTCCACCTGGAGAACAACGACGACCGCAACACCACCACCCTGCTGGAAAACCTCGCAAACCTGGGACTCAAGCAGCTGGTGACCACCCCCACCCACCTCGCCGGACACACTCTCGACGCCGTCTTCTCATCCAGCAAAGACATCGCCTTCAGCCACGCCACAGGACTCCACTGGACGGACCACAGCTGCGTCCACTTCACCTTCAGAAGAACGACGACCCACCACCACTAGCAACAGGTTGCCCGAAGAAGCTGGAACAAGATCACAGCCAACCAGCTCGCCGCTTCTCTGAGTCAGCACCCTCCCGCCAGCTCAGCGAACCCCAGCCAGGCCGCCGACAACCTCACGAAGTGGATCAGCAACTGCGCGGACGAACTCGCCCCTCTGAGGACCCCGCCCAGCAGACCCGGCAGCAAGAAAGCCCCATGGTTCACCGACGAACTCAAGAGCTCCAAGAAGAACTGCAGAGCCCTCGAGAAAGTCTGGAGAAGGGAACCAACACCGGACAACATGACCACCCTCAAGCTTGCCACCCGGAAGCACCACCAACTGATCCGCGCCACCAAGAAAACTGCATTCAAGGACCGACTGGACAACAACGCACACAACTGCAAGGAACTCTTCAACATCGTGAAAGAGCTCTCCAACCCCAACGCCGGAAACAACGACATCACCCCATCGCAAGACCTCTGCAACTCCCTCGCCTCCTACTTCCACAACAAGATCGCGGACATACACAACAGCTTCAGCATTCAACCATCGCACACAGCGACCGCAGCAATGCCGCCCACCACCACCCTCCGCGCCTGGACTCCGATCAGCACCGATGACACCGTCCGCATGATGAACTCCATCCACTCCGGATCTCCGACCGACCCCTGCCCTCACCACGTCTTCAACAAGGCCGACGCTGTCATTGCACCCCACCTGCGGGACATCGTCAACACCTCCTTCGACACCGCCACCTTCCCGGAGAGCTGGAAGCACGCCCAACTCAGCGCTCTACTAAAGAAACCAACAGCGGACCCCACCGAACTCAAGAACTACCGCCCCATCTCGCTCCTCCCGTTTCCAGCCAAAGTCATCGAGAAGACCGTCAACAAACAGCTGGCCGCCTTCCTCGAGACGAATGGATCCCTCGACCCCTCACAGTCTGGCTTCCGAGCCAACCACAGCACCGAGACCGCCCTCATCGCTGCCACCGATGACATCCAAGCCCTGATGGACAACGGAGAAACAGCGGCCCTCATCCTCCTAGACCTCTCCGCGGCATTCGATACTGTCTGCCACCGCACCCTAGTGCAGCGCCTCAGCAACGTTGGAATTCAGGAGAAGGCACTGGAATGGATCGTCTCCTTCCTCGACGGAAGAACACAGAGAGTCAGTCTACCACCGTACAAGTCAGAGGCCACCGAAGTCATCTGCGGCGTCCCTCAAGGATCCTCGCTGAGCCCCACCCTCTTCAACGTCTACATGAGCCCCCTCGCGCCCATCGCATGCCAACACAACCTGAACATCATCTCCTACGCCGATGACACCCAGCTGATCCTCTCACTGACCAACGACCCCGCCGCTTCCAGAGCCAACCTTCACGAAGGGATGAAAGATGTAGCCGAGTGGATGACGACCAGCCGCCTGAAACTGAACTCAGACAAGACGGAAGTCCTCATCCTGGGCTCCTCGCCTTCCGCCTGGGACGACTCCTGGTGGCCCCCCGCCCTGGGCACCGCACCCACACCGACAGACCACGCACGCAACCTGGGCTTCATCCTGGACTCCTCCCTCTCCATGACCAGACAAGTCAACGCCGTCTCCTCATCATGCTTCAACATCCTGCGCATGCTATGGAAGATCTTCCGGTGGATCCCCACCGAGACCAGGAAGACTGTCACCCAGGCCCTCGTCACCAGCCGACTGGACTACGGCAACGCCCTCTACGCCGGAACCACCGCCAAGCTCCAGAAGAGACTCCAGCGGATCCAGAACGCCTCAGCCAGACTCATCCTCGACATCCCCCGACGCAGCCACATCTCCGGACATCTGAGAGACCTGCACTGGCTCCCCGTCAACAAGAGAATCACCTTCCGTCTCCTCACCCACGCACACAAAGCCCTACACGATCCAAGGCCCGAGCTACCTCAACAACCGCATCAACTTCTACGCTCCCAAACGCCACCTCCGATCAGCCAGTCACGCCCTCGCCGCCGTCCCCCGCATCTGAAGAACGACAACGGGAGGAAGGTCCTTCTCCCACCTGGCCGCCAAGACCTGGAACTCCCTCCCTCCCGACCAGCGCCTGACCCAAGACCACCTCTCCTTCAGGAAGAAGCTCAAGACCTGGCTGTTCGAGCAGTAGCAGCACCCCCCCCCCCCCCCCCCCCCAAGCGCCTTGAGACCCTCCGGGTAAGTAGTGCGCTCTATAAATGTCCTTGATTGATTGATTGATTGAATTCTGGGAGGTGGGGTTGGAATGGATGAGGTAAACGCGAAACCGTCGATCTGGAAGGGTTTTTATCTTCAGACATAAGCTTTAAATTCAAACTCAACAAGTCTGGTCTGAGGAAAAAAAAATAAGAAACATGGCCAATACAGAGGTAGGCTATTTTTCCTCTCAGATTATGCAATGCAGTTTGGATTCTTTTATCAGAAAAAAATACCTTAAGCATTGTGGCAAATTTAGTCCTCCCAAGAGTTCATGCACTAATAGCTGTACACCAAGTGCTACAAGGAGGACTGACTGCTACTGGGATCGGAGTTTACAAGTACGGTAGCTATTGCGGTCTGCCCCTCAGTGACTGAAATACAATGAAGTCATTTCCCCTGATGAATAGATCTGTGGCATCCCTAGAGAAATTTGGTATTTCTAGCAAATCTGAAAGATTCCCAGAAAACCATTACTATACATGCTCTACTGCCGAAGATATTTACAGGAAAAACCCATTAGCATTAGATACACCATGTCCAGGAAGAGCACAGAAGTATAACCGGGAACAATGGCACACTTTTGCAAGCAATGCGACGGCTGCTGTTCCATCAGGCCTTTAAAACACTATTTGCCACAGGGCAGGCAAGTCTCCTCTCCCCTTTAATATCAGTTCCAAGCACAGGAGAGGGGCCAATACAGACCTACAGCAAACACTGTATAAAACTTGCCTCTTCACCAAGAAAGCACAGCCTAGTTCTGAGAGTTTATGAGCTTCTTTATTTACATTTTTGGAATCAAAGGCACGATCATACACAAACATAAGGAAAGAGTAGAAAACAATAAAAAAAACTAACAGAAATGTCCAAACCCATTACACGACAGATGGGACAGAGCTGTGACCTATAAGACCCACCTTTCCTGAGGCATGGAAGAGATGAGGGACATGACTGCACGTATGCTGGCGCCTTTCAGGTGGATCTAGCCCAGAATCAAAGTCAATGGAGCCACGAGAATTTACCAGTGGATCCCATCCAAAGATTCCATCCTTTCCCGGAAGGAGACAACCAAGTTACTCTCTGCCTATAGCATGGAGTAAATATGCAGTTGATGGGCAAGTGAGGTGCAGGTAAGGACCAAAGCTTGAAGGACATTCCAGGGTAAGAGCATGGTCTTTTGGTGGAGCAGGAACAGGTAGACATTTAAACAGATAGCTCAAGATAGCTTTTGGCAGATGATGCAGTCAGGAAATTCTTTCCTCCAGAGCAGGATACTATTCATTAGAGGACAGTCTGCTTAAGCACATAGGTCCACTGCAACAGTCATTTTGTCTTTAACTGATAAAACGGTGCAACAAAGTTGCCACAGCAGAAGTGCATCACAGATGGCACGCAACCAGATCGCTATCAAAGCACCCATAAGTGTACCTTTAAAAGGTGGGTAACTCATGAGGGATGTAGCGCATAAATACGGACCTTTGTACACATCTGTACTGCATTGGCAAACAAGACGTTGCTGAAGTTTGTGTTGGGATCAGGAACTGAACCTTGTTCAGGAGAAAACAATGATCAAAGAGCCATACACCAGTATAGATGGAGTTCTACATGTTCCATGGCTTATTTCCAAGTCACATGGGAGGAGAGGGTGTCCGTCACCTTGGCTCTCATAACGACATCCAAGGACCATTCTTGCAGCCTTCGGCTTCCTCCAGGAACTTCAACCAGTTGAAAGAAGTATCCTCAGATTCCCAAAGCTGGGAAGATGGACACATCTGCAGGATAATAAATACAAAAATACTTAATAGAACTGGTAAAGTAAATTGTAAAAAAATTAAATTGTAAAATTCATATTGACCACAGCCCTAGTTACATTGCAAACCTTTTTCCTCTCAAGGTTAAACAGACCTGCAGTTGGATGGAGGCATATTCAGTGGGCTCAACAGAATCAGCAAAGAGCTGAACTTAAATTCTGTAATACAGCTGATAGTCATCGGTCTAACATGGTTATTGTAGAGACCATTGTGGAAGTGGATTTTGAAGTGCTCTGAATAAATATCCCAAAATAACTAGGAAATGACAATTTAACTTAAGTGAGTAAGACATAGAAAGAAAAAATTAAAATAAACTTGTTGCAGAGATTCAGGAGTATTTCAATGCATTTTTTTATAAAATAAATCAAGAATGGTCTTTTAAGTTAGTGGAAATGGTGGGGTTTAACACCCCTTGTTGGTGGTTGCAAAGCTCTGGGGTTCTGAATCTAGCAGCTACCACGGTGCATCATCCTCCCACTGGTGGCATCTCCTGACTGCAGGCTGGTCCAACTTAAAGGTAGATTAAGCGTAGCAGCTTTCATTTCCTCAGCAGGAACCCCAGCCAAAAATGGAGACAGTCACACAGCTGACTGTATGGAAGACCACATACGATGGGGAGATAGGCTGGCAAATCCCTGTACCATTTTTGCCTTTGATACTGGATGTAGGGATTCGGAGCTGTGCCTAGAGAGGGAGGTCCAGGCTCTAAGCGGTAGCTTCTCAGGCAAGTGAAGCGGCCATGCATAGATGGTGGCTCGACTGACCTGGCAAGGACCAAAAGATATGTCCGCTCAGCATGGACGTGAATGCTGTAGAGGGTAAAATGGGGCAAATCCCAAACCAAAAGATACCAGGGATGCTGCAGGCTACCCATCCATTAGTACACAGGAACCGCGGTGGGTGCCAAAGTATCTTTAGACTGAGGTCAGGTCCTGCGCCCTTGAAGACGAAGACCAGCAAGGCCACTTGGGAGTAAGCAGTTCCAGGTGGTGACTTTTCTGCCTCCTCTTTTCTGCAGCAAAGGGGACTGCAGCCCAGACACATTAAGGGGCCTATTGTTAAGTGAGCCTTTGACCAAAAAGGAGAAAATTGCAGCCTGCAAGTATCAATGGCCCCAGGAGAATATGCTGCTAGGGCTTGGTGGGGGGGGGGGCTTCCCTATCCTATTGGTTATGCCCCTAGAGGAGCTAAGGAACAGCAAAAGGCCTAACCAGAGAATGTAATCTACCCCATGCAATCAATAAAGGGACAACTGGATCTTGTCCCGAGGGTCTGCCAACAATTGAAGTCAGAAGGCCACTCAAACTGCCGGAGCCTAGATGTTGTTCAGAGTCTGGGGCTAGATCCTGGACTGACAAATGGGTTGGCGCTTCAGGGTGTAGTACCCACCCTACCTGTCCCCACACGTATTTCCAGTGCTAGTCAAGGAGTCACCCCCTCCCCCTACAAGTGGGTGACTGGGGTGTATTTCTGGGCCCAGACCTCTACCTTTCAAGGTCTACCAATGGTGTACGGGTAAAGGCAGGGACCAGCACAGACCAGATGAGCAGGGATATGGCTCAGGGGCATCATAAGGGAAAAATTGACAAGTCTGCTAAGCTCCCTATGGCTTAGCCCAGATGCTCATTGGCACCCTATGGTATGCCCTACCGAATTGGCCGCCCCAGCAATCATCCTTAAGGCCATCAGAGAGAAAAGGGTGGTACTCTAGGAGAAGATCTGGAGAGTCTAAGTAGATGTTTTGCTGCTACTGCTGAACCATCGGAATGTGGCAACCACACCAGAGGCTGAAACCTGCATCTCTACAGTGAATGATAAGATACAGATGCTATAGACAGAAATGAAATGCTTGCAGATGTCAGCTTCCCATAAACAGAAAGCAGAGGATGCAGATTGCTGATCTAGGAGTAACAACTTAAGGCTTGTCAGGGTCCCAGAGGGGGAGGAAGGCAACAGACCTGAGCAATTTCCACAATTTGGTTTGAATCCTGGATTCTGGAGACAGGCCTGCCTCCAGTTTAATGCTAGAGATGGCTAACCATGTTCTGGCCCCTAACACCCCCCAACACAAGGGCCACACCAGACCCAATAATTAGGAGGATTTAAAACTATGTTGACCACGTCACCATTCTGAGAGCAGCGTGATACACAACCACCGACAGCGCCAAGGACCTAATTTTCCCAGCTTAAACAACCTGGATGCAGCAACAGCAAAAATCCTTCATGAAAGTCAAATTCTTTCCTATGCAAATCAAAATCATGCAGCTGTAAATGGCAAAACAATGTGCTGTCCCAGGGAAAACTAACTTGAGATTATTAAAATCATGTGGGAAAGGTGGAGGAATGAAACTTCCCACAGTCCGGATATTCCCCGCCGACCCCAGTCAAACCCCCCCCCTCCCCCCCCCCCCACCCCGCCATGGCCCCACCCCACCCCCAAATAGATACACCATGGGATGGCGGGGAGTTATATCTGGGCTAATGGCAGGTAGATCCTGGACTACCGCCAATATCTACATGCACCCACATTCATTAACCTGGGCGAGGACTACACTGTACTCTTCTTGTGCCAGAGTCACAACCCTCCGCAAGTAAACATCTTCACTGGGATTCAGCCATGTCCGGTGAGTGAATAACCCACCATCATCTTGCAGTCCACACTAGACTTTTTGTATCGTGACAGATCTTACAAGTATTAGTGACAGCAGTATCTTAAAAGACAGCTCTTGGACTAATCTTCAAATGAGAACACCGACCCCATCCATAGAGAGGAAAAGTTGCCAATGGAGACAATGTTACACTGCTGCTAGATTAGATTAGTTGAATTTTCTGAAAGAAATAAAGGATTGTTCTCCTCTGAAACCGGGCTATGGGATGTTGAGCTATAACAAGGGGTGGGATAATCTCATACATGGCTAAACAAGAAGTCAAGTAGACATCACTTTGCTAGAGCAGTAGATTGCCACACTTGTCACAATTCACAGCATGCCCTTAGAAAGAGTGAAAGAAACACTAGAGGCTGCTGGAGTCAGCAAAAATAACCCGGATTGCATCCCAGCATAGGATATATGAGGTGGTGATAAGAGCACCAAACTTCTATACTGGTTTACAAATAGGGATGCAGAAAGCAGATCCGTCTCCCATGTTCATGACACGCAGCTCGGCTGACTACCAACTCTTAAGACATTGTGAATGCATTCACCGGTTACATACACCATATGCCAGGCAAGAACCATATAAGCTAGATTGGAGAGGCTTATAATACAAGACTTACCTACAGTTAAATTAGAAGATGAGAATATGAAAGCACTAGACCTTTACATGAGTTATGCGGCTATGAAAGCTACACCCACAGAGAAAATGCTTGCCCCCAACAGCTTCTCATTCAAGTTGAATAAATAATGCCTGTGGTCTGGTACCCCATGGGAAACACTTAAAGAACCAACCTACATATGGAATACTGCTGCAGAACCTGCATGGCAACAGTGGTGGTCGTTCATAAACGTCAGAACAAACTGACAAAGCGCTTTCAACAGACCTATTTTGCAGATTAACACAGATGTCAAAATACTACCTACAAGATCAGTGAACAGACTAAAGTAATAAGGTGCCTAATTCAATGAGAAAAAGACTACTTTATGCCAGGTAGGGAAATAAAACTATCTGGGGGTTGCAAGTTGCATTGGACAGTGTTGAAAATGTTCAAGAGTAAACAGTGCTGTAAGTAGATTTAGAAAATTTACAGGGCTGTTGATTGGTCCTTCCACCACATGGCCTGGGGAGGATTAACTTCGGCCCTCTTCAGAGCATATATGAAATTACTTTATGCATTGCCATGGATACAGGTATGGGACAGTCCGTTCTGATAATCTGTTCATATTCAAAGAGGTATGGCTGCCCCCGCTGGTTTGCCCTAGTTATGGGTTCCTTGGCAGAATGGCAAGCTGCACCAGTGTGGGGCGTTAAAAGACCTGGAGGACACCAATATCATTTCGCATTCCACACAGAGATCCGAAAATATGTGCAACCACCATACACTCCATCGCATGCCTAATGCACATGCAGAGGTCTTTGTGGAGGCTTCAGGACAAATAGAATTGGGAGAAAGCCATGCTAGTTCAGCAAATGGGCATGGTGAAGGTAACATGCTTATCTGACATGAGAGCAGCTCATTAAAGTACCAGGGCAGGGTTATCTCTTAGGGTCTACAGTTGTGTTAGAATGTAAATATTGCCCCTCTGTTACAAAAAGTAGAAGTGTGATATGGATATGTAGAGCAGACTAAGTGTATTACAGGGAGAGGGGCACCATTTAAAATGCCAGCATTACCTAATCTGCTGCAGGTTCTTCAAATTACTTTTTTGCCGCATGGCAGGGGGGAACCCAGTAGGTTGCAATTACCAAGTGTGTACAGTCTACTTACGATGGTGGTCTGGTTATTGGAGACAGCTATACTACAGGGGAGCTCAGCTACTCCTGGTGAATGGCTGGTCCTTTGTTAATAGAAAAGGTCACACTAAGATTAGAAATGCACTCTAGGTATTCCAAACTTAGACTGAAGTAAGTTATCACAAATGTACGGTAGAAAACGAACTCTGGCATTTCCTCCAATCACTAGAATAGCACAGGAGAGCAGACACCAGGCCCTAAAGATGACCGGGTTGTCATGAGCTAATAAAAAAACCTTGTGGTATGGTTTGTGGCTTTCAGAAGCTGAAAGGCTTCCATGCACAGGATACCAAAGGGATTTCCACAGTAGGAGACTTGTTGGAAGCTAGTCAAAAATATTTCTGGCATTGACTGAAGTTTGGCCTTCACAAATCTCAGTTCTTTAGATTTCTACAAATCAGACCCTCCTTACAGGAATAGTAGACAGACCTCATATCAGTTCCGAACTTCGACCCACTACAATCCAAATTCATCCTTGAAAATTCAAAAAGGAAAGTATATCTAGATCATACAGAGTAATAGAGAACACCCCAGATCACCTACAAACACTAAAGAAAGAATATGGGAGTGTGATTTAGGCCATATGGAGAAGAGGATAAGGCAGGAGCCAAAATAGCAGGTAGGCAAATAACGATATCTGACCATCTACACCTTATTCAAATCAAGTTTTTCGAACAAGTATACTACACACCTGCAAGGGTACATAAAAGCAAGGAGACCCAAATGGTCTTAGGTGTACATTGGAGAAGGCAACCTTTTGCAATGAGGTGAGTCCATAAGATAACGGAGCAAGTGACCCAAATACTTCTGATGGGGGGATCCCTAGATTGCACCATTGGGAATGCCAGAATGGGATGAAGTGGTGAAAGCAAAGGTTTCTAGGCCTAGTACTGGCCAAAAGAGATTGCTCCTCACTGGAGATTCATGGCTGCCCCGTCCCATTAACAATTGGCTTAGGGATATGGACATATGGGCTGTTGTGAAGGCTTTAAAGCAAGGGGCTGGGCAACATGGCAATATAATTGGGAGGGGTGGGAAGTGCGCTTTTTAGTCAATACATTCTATTGCTGTATCCCCTTAGACCCGCAACATGGACATTGTGTCTGATTTGGGGGTGGGGTGGATTAGCAGCTTATATCAGTTTATTCTACGTATACCAGTTATGTGCTCCTTGCTAGTGAGCTGAAATATTTTAAATAGGTTATAATGTTTCTCTTAGTTTTATATTGAACTGCTTTTATAATAGAAAAAGTATAGTCCCCCAAAAAACAAAAAACGTGGAAACGCCTTTGGAGTCCAAGTAAGGCATTTCAGGGAATTTTCACACTTCTACATGAAATTGCCGCATGCCTCTGCACCATGCAGGTTAACCAGCACGAAAACGGCCTTTCACCATTAATATAAGCAAATTCGTAACATGCCAAGAACAGACCAACCATATTGTGAATCGGTTACAGACTACTGTACTTTAGCAATGCAGGTTACTCATGTTTATAAACTTAACTGACAAGTTATTTTCTCTCCTAAATGGAGGCCATACACATTTAAGAATTCAAATATGCCACTGATCAAAACATCGCAAAAATATCATCGAAGCATGACCGGCTTCAATTTCAGAAATGAGACCAAATGAACATTGTAGTAATAACTAGGACAGAATCCCACAAATGCAATTTTGCAAATGCAACACAGCAGATGAAAAACCTTAAAATGACGTCTGGGAATGTAAGATATTCCAACAATTGGATTTTTACCTAGATGGACTAGAGTAAACACAGCTTGGCTATTAAGGGGTTAAGAGGCCGCAGCTTCCTGTCACTCTTCTCACTAGGGCTTCTTTGGAAGCCCTGATCTTACATCTCAACATTTCTAACACAAATTACATCATACATGGACAGAACCTATAACTCATATGGAACACTCAATTAATACAAACAAGATATACATTTGGATTCTATATCTTATTTCTGTGGCCTACATAGGTCACCGTCTTCAACTTTCATATACAAATAAAGATATAAATATTCAGCTACAAGAAACTCAAACAGCGATGTATAGTTTAAAATGTAGGTATCATTAAAAAGGTGAGGTGCCTATGTAACCTTACTCAATTCATGGTAGAAATTGAAAAAACAAATTTCTTTTGGTTCCTTTAAACTAAAAGTTTGAAGACCGAAGAAAAAAATGAAAACCAAACTAATGGAGAAAGATCAAATGGACTTTAAATATGTACAAATACTAGAAACCATGCAACTTTGAAAGGGAGCTGTGATTAGTGACCCTGCATGCACTTAATTCCCCATCTCTGCACCCTCCAGGCTTACATATCAATGTCCCACTCAGACCATGGTTTAGTTTATTCTGCCATCTTCTTAACTGTAACATAACCATCAGTGTTATCCTGCTCACCCAGTGCCCATCTCACTGCCCCCCACGCCCCCAACTTGGTGAACAAACCTGCTTCTCTATGGATTCTGCCAGGACATCTTCAAAGGCCTTAAAGCTTCCGAGACATTCCTCCAACTGCCTTTCTGAGCGGTCGTCTTCTGGTAACTGGTCTCTGTAAAAGTGGAAAGATAAAAAATGTAAGGAGCACAAAACATTCAGGCAGACTATTACTAACAAGTAAAACCCAGACTAAAGCCAAGCACCCAAGGAGGATGGAATTCTTGACAATGGAAAATCATGACAACTCCGCAGAAGTCTTAGACTACCATTTACTCATGGTCTAGGGGAGGGACTAGAGGAATTGTCAGGGAGGAAAACCAGACATCTACACCAGCTAGCAAGATGTAAATAAAGGGTCAGATCTGCAGTGATTAACATGCAACAAAGGTCTGGTAACCAGACCTACAAAGGGTAGAGTTCAGATAAGAGGACATGGACGACCAATGAGGAACTTACAGTACAGAAGATTCAGCAGGGGTATCCCATGTGTGCAAGGCACGCCTCCAGAGCTTGATCTGTGTGTCCCAGGATCTCCGGCTGTACTTGCGGTATTTGTTGGGGCTCTTTGGATGGATTCCTGGCTTCCTCTCGGCCCTGTGTTTAAACACACAATGGTGAGAGGCCTTGCCCAGGCAATGACTTGCATGCCTGACAGAGTCAGATCTCCCAAGGCAAATATACAATGCTGCTCAACAATAAGTAAGACCAGGGAAATGCTAGTCAGGATCGAGGTTTAGTGGAGGAAAAAGGGGACTAAAGTTATAAATGCATTAGGGTACAGTACTGAAGATAACGCAGTATAAAAGATGTTGTGAGAGAATAAGACCTGTAGTTTCAACACCCTCACAGAAATAAGATTAAATGGTAAAATGGCAAAGAGGATAACTAACAGCTGGTGCTCACACTGCAAGCCTTTTGCCATTACAGGTCTCAATCCGGAGTGTCTCAATTGATGTGCTCTAAGAATGGTTTTGTATAAAAAGGAAAACCTTAGTTCTACAGAACGCCTACACCTCGCTGTGTCACGATTTATGCAGCATAATCAAAAGTGTAGCTAATCGCAGCAACTCAACCCGGCATCACATCAACTGTTCTACAAAACAAATTTAGGACAGCAACTCCATAAAGACAGTTCCACTCCCTAACCAGGGTCCTGCCGGTGGGGAAAGCGTTGACTGCAGAGATGAGTGGCATTAAATATCACTGCAGGACCCGCTAGCATGAGATGGGTCAAGTGTACCTACCTTACTGTGTTACAACCAATTCTGCAAGGAAGGCTGTGGCTCGAATAAATTGGTTTTAACGCATTGACATTTCCAACTCATGCATTGACTACAGATTTTTACAGTGTGTTTACAATGTAGTATTTGACAACACATTGCAAAAACTGATATTATATAGAACTATGTACAAAAACTTGTAGGTATGTTCCTGTATATAGCTAGATATTCAATATAGTCACATATGAACATTCCCCTATAGAAACATTTAAGGGAATCCCCAAACTACTTACTTTTATACATGATAAAAACTCAAACATCCTATCCCTTGGCAGCTAACCTACCTACCTTCTTCACCTCTACCCACCACTGGACCCTAAAAAAGTCTTACCTCCACACACCCCTGAACCCTACAAAACACCTTCCCTCCCTTGAACAATCCGTGAACCTAAAATCCCTTACCTCTACCCAGGCTTGAACCATTAAGACCCTATCCCTTAACCCTTCAAACCTCCCTTGAAGTAACAATTGTGTAAACAAATACGTACCCGCTTTGTAAAAGGTACACATTGTAAAGTCCACCGCGGTAAACAGCACGCTGCAAACATAACCCTCCTTCCTTCCACTCATCCTCCTAGCCAAAAACCTCACATTCATAAGCTGTAGATTTGGATTGGATTTTGTATAGTGCTCTAATGCCCGGAGTCTTGGCACTGCTGCTGTCTTGTGGTTCAGAAAAAACCGAGGAGAGACCGATCTGCTGATGTTACTAACATGTAAATATAGTCCGGTCTTTATCAATTTCCAAAAGGCCAGAAACTCAGAACATTTCCTTATAACAATTGGTAGGCCCGTTCCATGCAGAGGATACTCTGAGCAGAAAGCTCCTGCCACTCCAGGTGGAACGCTTTGCTCTTGGAAGAACTAGTAGCTTTGCATCGGATGATCTGAGCCTTCTGCCTGGAGAAGGCCAGGCAAATAGAGCAGAAATTGCTTGGCCCTGTATTGTGCAGTTCTTTGAAGGTAATGCGTAGAGTCTTAAACTCAAGTCGTTTGGCTATAGGTAGCCAATGCAATTTGACCAAAGCGTGGGCTGCTGTGTTTGGGGATTCCAGTAAGGAGCTGACCAGCTGTGTTTTTGTAAAGACTTTTTTCGTATGCCAATAAAAAGGGCAATTCCATAGTCTAACTTCGCCAGAACCAGAGTGGTGACAACTGTTTTTTGAAGATAATGGCAAATGCAAGGACCGATCTTCCTTATTATTTTCAGTGTATAAAACAGAAGCTATAACTGCCCTTACTCGACTATCAAATTGGAGTTTATCGCAGAGGATGATTCCTAGGGTCTTTCCTTTCTTTACTGGCGTTGGTACCAGTTCCATATTCTGGGGCCACCAGATTGTTGGCCAGAGGAATTTAGTTCCTGAACAGTAGGACCTCTGCTTTCCCAGCATTTAATTTTCAGCAGTTTCTTTTATCCAATATTCTATTTGGACCATGCAGGAGTTGAAACTATGTCCAACTTCCGCTTGATCTTTGGGGATTGATACCACAATTTGGGTGTCGTCCGCGTAGGACACCACTGAGAAACCTATGGTCTTAATCAGTTTAACCAAAGGGGCAACATACAGTTGAAAAGGGTTGGGCTCAATGACACGCCATGCGGTAGCCCACAAGGTAAGCAATTTGCTTTGATGTGAATTGGCCCATGGCAACATGGTTTGTTTTGTTTATTAGGAAGGCTTTACGTAGCTTCAAGGCTACATCTCTTATTCCCAGCTATATTAAACAATCAATCAGAATGGTATGGTTGACAGTATCGAAGGCTGGAGAGATCAAGCATTATCAATATGGCTTGACCTCCATTATCCATGATCCATCTTGGTTCTTCTGAAGCTGTGAGCAGTGTCTTTTATGTACTGTGTGCCTTCCTAAAGCCGTATTGGGAGAGATCCAATATATTATTCCTGTCAATGCAAGACATAAGTTCGTTGTCCAGGGCTTTTTCCAGCAATTTAGCCGGAAAAAGAAGTTTGGAAATAGGCCTATAGCTACTAGGGGCTAGATGTAGGTAATTCGTATTTACCGATTCATAAATACCGAATTTTACCGATTCGGTATGTATGTATCGGTAAATATGAAGGTAGGAGCTGTAGGTAATTTAAAAAATAGAAATACCGATTCGTTAAAATTCGGTATTTACCGATTCGGTAAATACCGAATTGGTATTTACCATTGATTCCTATGGGCTGTGAAGCCCATAGGAATCAATGGGAAATACCGATTCGGTATTTACCGATTCGGTAAATACAGATTCCTGCAAGGGTGCAGGGGGTGTCACTTTGACACCCTCTAGCACCCCAAATACAGGCATGTGTGCCATGTGGCACACAGACATGCCCTAAGGGCATGTCTGTCTGTCACATGGCATAGGTGTGCATGCACACATGTGCATGCACACCTGGATTCGGTATTTTACCACCCAATTGGATTGGGTGGTAAAATACCGAATCTGAAAGGCCTTTGGGACTCAGAAGAGTCCCACCTACATCTGCAAGTTAAGGAATCGGTAAAAATACCGAATCGGTATTTTACCGATTCGGTAAATTTACAGATTCGGTAAAATTGGCCCCCTACATGCCAATTCTTAAATACCGGTCGGTAACGGCCGAAATCGGCCGTTACTGACCGGTATTTGGGCTCCTACATCTGGCCCTAGGTTCCTGAGGGTCGAGATTGTTTTTTCTTCCCCATAAAGGAAGGATTGATACCACCTTCCATTTAGAGGGAATGTGTCCCATACTAATAACTATTTAGGATTTTTGTCAACTGATCTCCAAAAATCCTGGGCGCTAAGTGTACGATTTTTGGGGAGTAGGGATCTAGTGGGGAATCCAGATTTGCTAAATTTATCAGTTTCAGAACTTCATTCAGAAGCGTAAACCAATCCAATATTGTCTCTGATGGTGGCGAATTAATCATTTGAAGTTTAGGTACTTCTTGGTGCTTTAGAGTAAAGGAGTCAAAGACCTTGGTTACTTTATTTAGAAAAATGTTTGCAAGAGTATCACAGAAGGTACTGATTTTTGTGACCATCTTTGATAGTTTTTTACTGTATTGAAAAGTTCTTTGGCTGAGTTCTGCTTGGTGAATTTTACCAGTGAAGTACTGTGTTTTTTTCTCTTTGTAGGAGTCTTCTATATTCAGCAATAGTCCTTCTGTAGGCCTCAGACATGAGGATCATACTTTGATCTCCATACTTGCTCTTGTTTCCTACATAATTTAGTCCTCAGGCACTCCGAAAACCAGGGTTCAGAAGGGGTGCTGCAACGATTTATTTTAACTTTTTCCGGTGCTAGTGTCTATATCCTTACATAACCAAGTTGTATACTTCTGTGTAGCTGTTTCACCATCATGGTTCGATCTTCACTGATTATGGGCAATGTAGATTACAGGGTCTGCTATTATTATTATTATTATTTATTTTTGTAGAGCGCGTAGTCACCCGGAGGTATCCCAGCGCTAAAAAATCTTATCTCCTGAGTACAGTGGACCAAGGGAGGGGGAGAGGGAAGGAGGGACAAGGAAGAGGACAGGGAGGGCGGAACAAGATAAGGGCCAGGAGTGATTCACTGTGGGAAGAGGTGGGTTTTGAGCTGTTTCCTAAACCGGAGGTATTGAGGTTCGAGACGCAGGACTCGGGGGAGAGCGTTCCAAAGTCGTGCAGTCTGGACTGAGAAACGCCTTCCTCCCGATCGAGCTCTCTTGAATTTGGGGGCAACAATGAGGTTTTCGGTGTCAGAACGGAGAGGTCTTGAGGATTTGTAAGGGGCGATGAATTTCTTGAGAGCAGGGGGGCCTTGATTTCGTCGTAGTTTGTGGGCCAGACACAGGGCCTTGAATTTGACCCGCTCTCTTATGGGGAGCCAGTGGAGGAGTTTTAAGGCCGGTTTGGCCGACGCTCTGGCAGGGGTATTCGTGAGGATACGGGCCGCGGTATTCTGAATTCTTTGAAGTTTATTCAGGGTCATCTCTGGGGCGCCCAGGTATATCACGTTGCTGTAGTCAAGCCTCGAGATTATTAGGCCTTGAATAAGCAACTTTTGGGAGTTGGGGGGCAGGATGTACAGGACTTTCCTCAATGACTTCAAAAGTCCAAAGCAGGTCCCGGCCACTTTCTTTGCCTGCACGTTGAACGAGAGGTCGGTGTCAAGCCACACTCCCAGGCTCTTTACTTCCTCTGGGTTCTGGAGGAGGGCTACAGATCTGCGGTGTGAATACCCCATGCTCTAGTTTTTTGGGTCCTTGAAATTGTCGCTACAGCTGCTTTTTGTATCTGTGGTAGATTGATTGAGAAAAAAAATTATAACATAGCCTTATGGTCTGACCATGCCAAGGGAAGAATGTTTGTTAATTCCAGATGCAAATTATTCGTAAAAAACCCATCTAGTGCTTGTCCCGCGGATTGAATGGGGCTCTCAACTCTGGTGCAGCCCCAAGATCTCCACGATTCTTAATTGGATAGTATCACGGTCCTTCAAATTGTCAAGATGCAAGTTGAAATCATCCATCACTAGGTAACCCGTGATAGTGACGCTGTGCTCCATCAGTGTGCTTATGTTTGAAAGAAATGCTTCTCTTGGCATCAGAGGGCTATAAAGTAATATCCCTTTCAGAGGGTAGTTTTTAGTTAACTCAATTTTAAATGAAAAGTTTTTGCAATTGAGGAGTCAGAACTTCACTCTGGCTTTTAGCCAACTCAAAAGTGGTTATGTTGATAAAGACTGATCAGAGCTAATTTTCCTATTTTAGTTATCCTGATTAAAAGCGGTCCAATGTACAGACCTGCCTGGCAGAGTACTCTGAAACTTGAGTACAGAGAATGTAGACCTAGTCATATACACAATTTCCATTCATTAAGAGCAGTTTGAAAAGTGGATATAAAACTTATGTACATTTTTCAAAGAACTTGTTTAAATGACTTGGTGGGAACTGGAAAAAGTAGTCAAAAAGGCCAAAACTCCATGTAACCCAAAAACCAAATTAACCTTAAAAAAATTAAATTGAATCATTTCAGAGACCACTTTGACTGCTTCTGTGTTTAAACCCAGCAAATCTGGAATTTTTTAAATTAATGGTTACTTACAAGTACACAGATTGCAACAGATTTGGTTTCGAGTATATGCACCTTCAGTGGGAATGGGTTTTAAACCCAGAGACTTCTTGAATCCGAGAGATCTGACAAGCACTGGCTGCCATGCATGCAGCAATCACTTTGGAATAATTTAAGAAAATTAATTCCAAAATGCATACACATGGACTGCCATCTTTCAGCGGGTTTATATCCATGTAGAAATGGCAGCCCACTTATACAGCAGCAGTTGGCGGAGAGTGCGCAAGGAGGGGGGGCTAGTGCGCACGGAGGGGGTTGCAAGCCAGGCAAGGGGGCCTAGGGAATGGGTACTTCGGGCCAGACTGGGGACACAAAGCAGCCCTGGTAATTTTGTGGAGAGTGTATGGGTGGCACAGGTGGGCACCGTTGCTTTTTTACTGGGGGCATAAATTGCAGCACTGCTGAAAAATAGGCATCCAGTTACAAAATCAGCCCCCACTGCCGAAAAACTAGCCCCCACCTTTCCAGCCGCCAGGAGAATTGCCCAGTGGGTACTTTATACAATAGAGCAGGAGACCCAAAGGGTGTAAGGGAGCGAGATGGGAGAAGAATTAGTCCCTCATGCCCTCCAATGCAATGATCCGACATCAGTGGAAGGATAGAACTCATCCAAAAAAAACACTTTGAAAACATGGTCGTAAGGACAATAGGATGGCAAGCTAACAAACCAAGAGCATGGTTCTGAGAGACAACAAAGTCTTTGTATCATGTGCAAGAGGCAGACACAAAGCCCTCTATATTGCAGAGGCATGTTTGCCAACAGACAACTAATGCATGATGTAAGACCTAAAAAAAATTAGACATCTGCCACTACCTAGTTGAAACTATTCCAGTGTCCTTCTTTGACTGGAAAACCATCCCTCTTATGTACAAACCAAATCCATGCTTCATTCAGTGACTGCATGTCTACAAGCCCCACTCCTCCTGGTTAACAGAGGTGGCCCTTTCAATATTCTGATAAAGAACAAAAACTTGAGAAAAGCACTTGAGGCACCGAACAAAGTTAATCTAGATTTTTCCATGTCCGGGAGCTAGCTAGTTTGGATCCCTTCAGCCCAAGATCCCAATAATCAATTCCATGTAGCACAAATAGACCAGCGGGAACCTTGAAATGCCATGGTGCCTGCATTAATGTTCTCGGCTGCAGAGATCCCGCCTTATTATAATGAGCTCACCAAATAAGTTAATCAACCCCCCACCCAAAAATTGCAAAATGGATGATGGTTGTCCCATCACCATGAATTTCTAAACCAAGGTAGATTAGTAAGCAGATTAAACCATACACAAGCCAGTATTAATGGGAAAAGAGGAGGTAATAGCATGATCAACTGGTCTAACACTCTGGTCTCTTCTCCGCTGCAGCAGGATAAAAGATAGCTGGCCGATTAATTATTTGGCTCTTTCAATAATCCAGCATCCTTGTGATAACCCTTTTACTTCCTATAGGTTAGGCTGCAGGGTGGCAGTGAGCCTTACTGCAGTTTAGCTAGTGAAAGGCAGACTAAAAGCTCAGATAGGCCCTTCCTGCATGACTGGAATGCATACAGCAGGAACTGGATGCGCATACGTGGGAACCTTCAACTAACCATGGTCCGAGAAACAAGTGCAGGCTCATTTGGGATGTGACAAAATGGGATTGGGGACAGGCACGTGTAAGTCAGGTGGAAGATCTGTAGACAAAATGGGGCGATATGATATGGAGTGCATTTACAGGACAAAGAAGAGTTGCATTCTCACCTGGGGACCTGCTGCAGATAGCGGAGATATTCAATGGTATTTTTACCATAATCTATCTGCTTCTGTCGCCTCCTCAGAGTTGCCTCATCAGTCTCGTACTTTGATGGGTCTCTAGGGATGAGAAAACAAATCACATCAAGAATATACAAACGCAGGTAACCCATGTAGTTCAGCGTGTGAAGGCACCAGTCACGTAAACTGAATGCACGGAGTCCGGAATCATAAACAAATGAGTTATGGATCAATCAATCAAAGCATTTGTATAGCGCGCTACTCACCCGGAGGGTCTCAAGGCGATTGGGGTAGGGGGGGGGGGGGGGGGGGTCTGCTACTGCTCGAACAGCCAGGTCTTGAGCTGCTTCCTGAAGGCGAGGTGGTCTTGTGTCAGGCAGAGGTGGATGGGGAGGGAGTTCCACGTCTTGGCAGCCAGGTAGGAGAAGGATCTTCCTCCCGTTGTGGCTCTTCGGATGCGGGGGACGGCGGCGATCAGTTACAGAGAGAAACTGTTACAACTGAAAAGGGGTAACATCATGTTCCCACAACAGTTTCTCAACTTGGACTTAAACTTTTCATTGTTGGATAACAAAATAGAACTTGCGGAACAGGTTCCATAACAATGGTGCAAGATCTTCCTGAGCCTGCTGAAAATGGTAGCTGGAGCAATGTTTCTATAGAGCTGTAGGCGGCCCACTAGAATGAAGAGATTCTGCAGCTGCTGCTTTTTTTGTATTCTGGATATGCTGCATTTGCCACATAATCCATCACCTTCTGCACTGCATAATTTGCAGGTTTTAACCAAAAAAACAAAGTGGTACCAGCTCAAAATGATAAAAATGTGGCAATACTTGTTGCTGTGACGTGCAAGGCACTTCACGAAGTTGGACTGTTCACCTTTCAGTTGCATATTGCTATATTTGGGTGTTGAACTAGTCCCAATTAGTCGGTGTTAACATGTGAGAAAATGACTAAATAATGAACTGATACCATCACAAAATGTGATGCATCAATGCACCATGCTGCATAGTTTGCATTTTCTTGTGGATTAATTTGGTAAAATCTTTGGCATAATGTGTTCCTCGCTTACCACATAATTCTATGGGCCTTGCTATAGGTGTGTAGCATATTACTGCTCTTTACATTTGAAAGAGTCACTTGTGGATGGAGCATTAGGTCCAAGTAAGATATTCTTTGCAACACTACTGGGCAAAATTTCAGAAAGGACTCACCTGGTGAGTTCTCTTTAGAAATGTATGCGACCTTGGCTAGAAACTAATTTGAGCTCCAGAAAAAGTAAATTTATCTTTGGAGTTACTGCAAATTCTTTGTAAAAGGACTTTGTTGTACAGAGGGTGACAAATCTGAGCAGGGGCGTGGCCACGGCGGCAAGCGTAATGGCCGCTCTGCTGTGAAGCTCCTCCGAGCGGGCGCCTGGCGTCGGAGAAAAGAGATGTAACCCGCTGCCACTTCCTACACCGGATGACAGGACCCGTCTCCCGATGACTGCGGGACTGCCTGGGTGACATTTCCGAGCCGCAGGAGCGGCCTGACACGGAGAGCACGGCGGAGGGGATCTGAGGCCTCCGGACCTCTGCTGCTTGGCCGTTGGCGGTCGCGGCTCCGATCCTCTCCGGTTCCACTGCTGGACTCGCGTAGGCGCAGTCTTCACTGCGCGGTCCCCGTTTTTCCTGGGTCACCTGGTTCCAGAGTGCGGCTGGGGCCTCTGGCCCGGGTGTATGCGGGAGCCGGGACCTCGATTGCAGGCCCGTGTGGGAATTTAGGTGGCGGCTGCGGGGCCTAGTGGAGGGCGGGGAGGGCGGGGAGCGCGGGTGCCGGGAGGACTAAGGGCGATCTCCGGTAGTGCACAGCGGCCCCGCCGTGCGACCGTGCTACAGACCCTGCACAATACCGCTCTGGGACAACGCGGTCCCTCCATGGTCAGCCGCGATTGAGGTGGCGGAGGCCCGCTTCCAGGGAAGTCTCGGAGACACTCCATTGTGCTGGCTGTATCTCGCTACTATCTCCCTGATTCAGCTCCTCTGGTCTGTGGCCCACTCGCTGGACAGCCGCACCTCCAATACTGCATAGGCTCTGGTGGCTTCTGAGATCGGTCACCCGCCTTACCATTGATCCCTGCCCTCCGCCACTGTCGCTGCGTCTGCGGCCTCGACGATGGGGAAAAGGGATCCGGCCCAGCAGACGCTCACTTTCGACAAGACGCCGCTCACTGCTGCTGACCCCCCACCTGGGGCGGCTTTGGGCACTCATAGGACACAGGACAATGGCGATGCAGCATCCTTAATGGCCGCCATGATGGGGGAAATGCGTGCTGGCTTCAAGGCACTTGACACGCGCTTTGATAGTCGAGAAAAAGTTGTCAGATATTGGTTCCACGGTGCAGGCCCACGACCGGCGCCTCGACTTGGCTGAGTCCAGAATATCAGATCTGGAAGACGGGTCCTCCAAGGCGCTGAAACGACTGGAAAGGGTCGAGAAAATTCTTAAGGATGTGGCCATCAAGAACGAGGACTTAGAGGCGCGTAGTCGGCGGAATAACATTCGTATCCTTGGCGTGGCAGAGACAACTGCCACCGGCCGGTTCGACTCCTTTGTAGAAAACCTCCTTATTGAACTGTTCGGAAAGGACACCTTCACGTCTGGCTTTGTGGTGGAAAGAGCACATAGGTCGCTGGGGCCTAAACCACGCTCGGGGCAACTGCCCTGACCCATTATTGCCAGAATTATGAATTTTCGAGACCGTGATGCCGCACTCCGAGCTGCACGAGATATGGGGGAGGTGCAGTGGCAGGGGAGCAAGTTGTCCTTTTTTCCGGACTACACTTTATGGTGCAAGAGGCGCGGCGGAAATTCACCAGTGTCAAAGCGGCTCTTCGCAATCTCGGCCTGAAATACAGTATGCTTTACCCAGCCCGTCTGAAGGTGGACGTTCACGGAAGATTCCGCATCTTTGATTCTCCGGCTGAGGCCCAAGACTTCTGTCATACATACAAAAAGGGTCCGGGCTCGGCCTCTGGCTCCGGGCCTAACTCCCCACAGCAGCCTGACAAACAAGCTAGCGCAGACTTATTTGTAGACAATGGCCTGGGCTGATTACCTGTAGACTCTCCGGTCATGGCTTCTTGGCTGCTTGGAGAGACGGTCCGGCTTTGCTGGATTTCCTTACTTGCTAAAATCTCACATCTCGCACTGCTGGGTTGCCCGCTCTGGGGCTAGCGTTGCTTCCCCCCATGGCGTATACCTGCATGTTTTGCTCCTTTTTTTGGGGTTTGTTACGTTTAAGTTTGCAGATATGTTTAGTCGTTCTGTATCATTGGCTATTGATGTTCTGCATTGCTGTTCAGAAGCTGGTTGGGTTTTGCCTCTCATGGGGTACTGGGAGGCTGGGTGGTGGGTGGGGGAAGGGTTGTGTGTATTTTTTGTGGCAACATTTTTTTTTCTTGTCTGATTGCGAGACTTATGGTATCGGCTTGTTGAGTGACCACTTCTTGTTGACAATCCTTGATATGACGATATGGCCCGGATAGGTTTGCAGACTGGACCATCTAGTCTGACATTGATGACATGGAATGTCCGTGGCCTGAACTCCACCCGTAAACGGAAACAGGTTATGCAATATGCTGTGCGACACAAAGCAGATGTACTTTTTCTACAGGAAACTCACATGGTACAGGCGGACACCGCCTCCTTTGCAAGGGGTTGGGGTACCCACAGAGTGTTTTCCTGCTACAGTAGGTACGCGCGTGGGGTGGCGATCCCGATACATAAGCGGATCCCCTTTGTCTTCACAAATAGTAAAGTTGATGGTGAGGGCAGGTATGCGATAATCTCTGGGGTGTTGTATGGTCAAAAAATTGCCTTTGTGGGGGTCTACGATCCTAATATTGACTCACCAGCCTGTTTCAACAACCTGTCCCTATCACTGCTGCACTCCGACATAGACCTACTGGCGCTGGGGGGCGACTTCAATCTGCTGATGGACACTAGTAGGGATAGCACTTCTCCCTCCCCCGATCGCAAACCACTTGCCCGCGCAGCAGTGTCGGCTATATGATCACATTTCTCACTGCTTGACAGAGGCCAAACGGCACGCTGACACCCCTGCTTTCACTCACTACTCCAGTTACCACAACACGAGCACCAGAATCGACTACTGGCTCCTTTCTCCGGGCTTGGCGGGATGGGTCACTGATCTTCACACGCTTCCCCGCACCCTCTCTGATCACTCCCCTGTGGTCCTGACGCTTGCGATCCCTAGGCTGGGCGGATATGAGCGGCAGTGGCGATTCCCCGGAGGTGCGTTAGCGGACCCGGTCTTCACCGAGGAGGTTCGTTCCGCCATCGAGGAATACTTTGAAATTAACACTGGCTCGGTGACCACCTGGGCCACTTTGTGGGAAGGGTTCAAGGCTACCATAAGGGGGGTATGCATCACCAAACGTGTTGGGACACTGCGCGACATCCGTGCAATTCTGACCTGCCTGGAAAATGACTGGTTAGCTGTTGAGAATGAGATCCTTGCTGGCCCTTCACCGGGTCGCGAAGCGCGACGCCTTGAGCTTCTACTAGAATTCAGAGACACCGCGGATAGAGAATTGCGATATCTGGGCAAGTACCATACGGCGCGCCGGTATGGTGAGGGAGATAGACCGGGCAGGTTACTGGCCCAGCTGCTGCGCCCGCCTCGGCAAGCCGCATATATAACCGAGATAGCTGATGCACAGGGCGACCATCATTTCACCACCCCTGCTATTTGCGACACCTTTTTGACTTACTATAGGCATCTTTACAAGTCTTCCCTTCCGGAAGAGTGTCGCGACCCGGGGCCGTACATTAACGAAATTGCTATGGTGTACTTGGATAAATATATGCAGGACTTTCTAGCCCACCCTATCACACCGGAATTGATTGCGGAAGCCATTGACTCTATAAAGGGATCCTCGGCACCTGGCCTTGATGGCTTCACGGCCGCTTTTTACCAGGAATATAAAGAAGAATTGGTGCCCATCCTTGTTGAGGTATACGCTGAGGCCCTGGAGTCTGGTATTCTTCCCCCTACGCTCCGCGAAGCGGTCATAGTTTTACTGCCCAAACCAGGACGTGACCCCACAGTCTGCAGTTCCTATCGCCAGCTGTCGCTTCTAAACCTGGACTATAAGATTCTGGCCAAAGTGCTGGCGCTGCGGCTTGCATTGCTGGTGAATACCATTATTTCGGCGGTACAGTCGGGCTTTGTCCCTCAGAGATCAACCTCACTGAACCTTCGCACGCTTTTCTCGGTCCTACACAGAATCGACCCCTCCAACCCGGCTGCCGCGGTCTTCTTAGACACCGAGAAAGCTTTTGACACTCTAGAATGCCCATTTTTTTTTTGGGACGTGATGCGAAGGATGGGCATGCCCGCAATGTTTGTCGCAACTGTGGAGTTGCTATACACTGCACCCACGGCCCGCATTCGCTTAAATGGCACCATCACCGATGGGTTTCCTCTCTCTAGAGGCACCCGGCAAGGGTGCCCCTTATCTCCCTTACTTTTTATTTTGGCAATGGACCCCCTGGTTCGTCATTTTCAGGAAAAACATCTCCACAGAGGGCTCCAATTCCGCACCGGCCCTCTATTGGTCTCACTTTATGCGGACGACATGGTTTTATACGTTCGCACTCCGGAGACCAATCTGCAACCCCTACTTTTGTGAGATTGCTCGATTTGGCGAGTACTCTGGCCTCAGGATCAATTGGCACAAATCGCAATTATTTCCACACTCCTGCCACCGTGCGGTGGTCTTGCTCCCTCCCATTGGAGTGGTGTGAGGAATCTGTCAAATACCTGGGGATACATGTGCATCTTGACACTGTGTCCATTATTCGTCTGAACTACGGACAAGCTCTAGACTTTCTGGAGGATAACACCGACAGATGGCTCCGTCTCCCTCTATCATTGGCCGGGCGCATCGCCATTGTTAAGATGGTGGTTCTCCCCCGGTTTCTGTACCTCTTCAATAACATACCGATCCCCCTGACCAAGGTTTTTTTCACTCAATTGCGCACTGCCCTGTTGAGATTGGTGTGGGGGGGAACCCCTCGACTAGCCTGGCGCACGCTGACCCTACCTTATGAGAGGGGTGGCTTTGGGGTTCCGGATTTCTACCTCTACTACTTGGTCGCCCAGTGCTCGTATGCCCACCCTTGGTACCATCGGGACACCAGAATTCCACATTTGAAACTCGAAGCTGACGCGGCGCACCCGGTGACTCTTGCCACGATTCTTCCCAAGGGCCTCCCCCGAGAACCTCACGACATACTCCCACTCACCACCACGACTTGGGCTTGGGACAAGCTTAGGCGCTTACTACACATTGATTCACTGTACTCTTCTGCCCTCCCGTTGCCCAATTCCCACTGGCTCCCTATAACGGGCGAAGCGGTGATTCGCCGGTCGCTATCCAAATTCCAAATACACACGATCGGGGACCTGTTCCCCAACGGCCATGCCTTCACTGTGACTGAGGACCCCCGCTTCACTGATCGAACTTTTATGGATACATTCGTACTCACGAGAGTGCGGGCGTTGTTGAGAGCTACATTTCCCACATTCCCTCTCCCGCCGGATGATACTCCCGCACTTACATCCATCATACAAAATACATCAGGGGCTCACGTGGTGTCCAAACTCTACAAACTGTGCTCGTCTTCCCTCCCATCGTCGGATGAAGCGGTTCGCGCTGCATGGGAACGAGATCTGGGCACGCAGATTTCGGACGACCAATGGACAGCGTGTTGTGCTATGACCAGAGAAGTCTCCATGAATAGCAGACACAAACTCATACACTTTAAATTCCTGCGAAGGATGTACCACACACCGGCGCTTGCTCACAGAATTGACTCCAACAGACCCCACACCTGCTCCAAATGCGGCGCCCCTCAGGCCGACTTTGCACACCTTTCCTGGACCTGCCAGAGACTTCACACATACTGGGTAGAGGTACACAGGGTGCTGGGTGACATACTGGATCTGTCACTAGCTGTCGCACCGGAAATTGCGCTGCTGGGTTACGTGTCAAATTTCCCCCCGCAAAACTCGTAAGTTAGCGTCCATTTGCTTCCTTCTGGCCAAGAGAGAGATTGCACTGCTCTGGTGTTCGCGGCGCGCTCCCACGGTCAAGTCGTGGCTTGGGAGTGTGGCGTACTGTAATGTGAACAATGTGGAGTATTCGGAGCAGCTCCCAACCTCCTCCCGCCCTACAGACTTCTGGGGTCCATATCGCCGATATATTGCAGGGAAAGCACGGGAGGCGCCCTCTCAGTCCCTACATCCCAATACACGACTGGGGTGGGTTAGAGCATGGAGCACTCCTTTTTCACACACACACACACACACACTGGTGTTGACTCGACTGTGGCTCACTTATGCCCCTCGAGGCCTGTGGCTGGGTCCTGGTAGTTTGGGAACACATCGCCTTTCCTGGCGCCAGGGTCGCTTTGCCTGTCGCTAAGGGGGATTGTACTGTGTTCGGTTCATTGCTCGGACCTTATGTATTCACACAACTGTGTAGGTTGCTCATCATTGTCCATGTCCTGGAGGGGTGGCGCAGGTTATCGTCTGCTTTAGCTGGACTGTGGTCGTTGTCAGAAGTAACACTCGCCATCACACGAGCTGAATTGCTATGTTGGTCTTGCAATCTAGTAAATATGATTTTTGTTTCTTTTATCTTACTTTCACCTTTTGTGCTATTCGTTTTATTCTTTTTGCATCTGTTGCCCTATCAGAAAATGTTTATACTGTACCATTCACAATGTTCTAATACGTAATCCTGCTGGACGCTTCAATGTACTACTTTCAATGTTATCTGTGGTAACTGAACTTCCTCTGTGACTGGTGTATACTTGGTCTTTGCTAATGTGGATTGCCTCAGCAGCTTTAATAAAATGTTTAAAAAAAAATCTGAGCAATTTAAAGCTCGGAGGTCACCCTTTGTGAAAGCTAGAGGATACTCTTTGTGACTTAAAGTAGAATAAACAGGATAGATTTGCAATGAGAAATGAACAGCATTACTAGGAACCATTTCCACAAAAGTGAATGTGGAATCTACTGTACTAATTGGTACTGCTCTTACTAGTTGATCACAAACAAGGCCACAATATTTTACAGAAGAACAACATCTTATGGCAGCTTAAGATGTTCCAAGAAGGGTGGCAGTAGCACACCAGTGTAAACATCCACTGCTACAGAAGAATCCCAATCCATGCACTAATATCTGAAGCGCATGTATATATGTAGGTGGTCTGTCTTACATGCATTGTGCATATCAAGTGAACCAGACTGGAGAAGGCTTCCGGGTTCCATTTTAGAATCACTGGCCTGTTTCGGTGCACAAGATGGAGGTAAAGTCAATTTCACAGAGTGAGTCTATTGCGGACATCTCTGAAACTGGAGGGATGGGACCTAGACAATTGGAGGGGGTAGGGAGGATACGCACTCCTTATAGATATTAAAGTCCTTTTGCTACAGAGGTCTCCTAATTATTCTCCCAGATTGTCATTTGGCCAATGGCGGAGGGGGGTAATGCGGTCCATGTTTAGAGAGAACAGGCCTTTAAAAAAGTCAGCGTCTTGTCTCTCCCAAATACTGTCAGATAAGGCTGTTGACAACTGGTGTATGAAAGAACCGTGAGACCAGTCCTGAAAGTGCAGACAAATTATACATCCCATGTCTGCTGTACCTGTATTAAAGCGGGAGTTATTGGTGACGTTTTTATTCCTGTGCCAAGTTGTCTTTGGCCGAAGAGGTACTCCACAGAATGAACACCTGCTATTGGTAAAAAATTAAATTATAGATTTTAAAAAGACAGATGTTCTGAGCCAAACCATTCCATGGTTTACATTTTTATTGAACAGTTCGCTCTACAACAAGACCAGTCTGGCAGAAGGGATCCTCCATAAACAAATAATCAAATGTACATTTCTCTCAAACAAGGATATTTAATTTTTATAAATGTTTTAATTTTCAGGTTATGCATTCTGAAATACGGTCAGTGAGTTACATAGAGTAACTTTACATTTTAATATAAAAATCAGCTTAACTAGCAATAACTGCTTTTATAAGGCCTCTTCTGTACAACAATTTAAGTAGGGGCAAACCCATCAGTCTCTGCTAGTGGGGCACAATTGCTTAGACGGTCAAGCGTCCTGGTGAAAAATCTCCACTTTTAACTCCAAAGATCTTTAAAAAAAACATCATGAAGGCAGTGAAGTAGCTATGCTCATCCTCCTAAGTATTTAACATTTCCATAAATCAGGCAAAGCAGAGTGCATTTCTTCAGTGAATGGCAAGAGCTAAACCAAAAAATCCATGGCTGGTAAACAGTTAAAAGCACCAATCAATGGTCTCACATAGGGTATGACATGGAACCTGAGCTTTCCAAAGGAACCAGCAACACACATAGAAATGTCTCATAATGCATTTCTACTACATTCTTAAAGAACAAGCACCATGGAAAAGACTGATTTGATAGTTTTGCTATTCAACCCCAAGCACACTAATGCGGTGGTTAATTTTTACCCAATAGGTCTATCCTTTTTCAAGAGATCTTCCATTAGCAGAATCCAAAGACATGCATGGTTTTATACTGAAGGGCCATGTCAATTGCAAAGGTGCATAAACGAATTTATTTAAATGAAAAATTAATTTGTGCGTGTTTAGGGCATTAGTGATGAATGTGGATCCTTTCTCTGAAAGGATTAATCTCTACGTTTTAATCAGCCGTTTATTCGTACTGTGCTGTTGGGTACTTTAATGATTGGCAGTTCACTAAAAATCCCCGTAAGTCCAGTGCTAAGCATGAATCTAAAAGCGAAAGAAGCAACTGAACTATGTCAAACACGGAGACAGAGGAAAACTAGTAATGCGAACCATTGTAGACTTATTTTCAGAGATGTTGGGCTGGAGCTGCAAGGTCAATGGGTTACTACCAGTAGAGGTCCACTTCTAATAGAATGCTGACCACCTCGTCTATTTTAGCCTGAATTTCTCCAAAGCTCGAGCATAAACAGGATGCAGCTGCACCAATGTCTAAAAGGACATGGTCATGTCAATAATTTTGTTCCTGGCCCCTCATCCATCTGTCCTTACAATTGAAAGCAGTAATTGAGTTATTTGCAAACATGTAAAGATGAAGTCTGAACAAATTAGCCAAACCGCTCTTAGCACGTGTGCTTTTGAATTTTCTGGTTACAAGGTACTAATCGTAATTTCTCCAACACCCACTCTGATCGGATTAAAAACTGAAGGCAGTCACCTCTAGCGGTCCATATTTCTTCACTGACAGGATCAATCTTTCGTTAGCTTCAAGACCAACTATTGCCAGACATTCTTAGCCTATGAGGATACCTGAACAGGTGAATTAGCACAGACCACAGCCTCTCTTTACAAAGCTTCGATATACCATTCAGATTCTGAACTGGCGAAAGAGCCAGTTAAATTAGAAATGCATGACAATGTTGTCAACATCCTTTAAAGGTGCATAGCAATTACAATATGTACTTCACTTTCTCTATAAAAATAGAAAATATTGTGATTTAATATCAATCTGCATGGGTTGCTGGTCTGTTGCATCTTTCCATAGCCAGCTAGATTTAACAGAAAGTCTGCAGCACGTTTTGGCATAAGTGCATATATTCTCATGTTGAGGATGAACCAAGGCATACATATGACACAAGAATGCATAGAAAATATTGTGCAAAAAAACAAATTAATTGTGTATTTTTAAGTTTGTACTTCCGGTGGGAAAATTGCGAATGCAACGAATGCTTGTGCAGAAAATGAGTATATTTGTATTTTAAAGATGCAAGTGTCTGGACGGAGAGCAAGAGATTACGTTTAACTTTGAGTAACACCTATGTTCTATTCCGATTATTGAAAGTATTGTATGTATTGTATGTATTAAATGGTCACAATATGTTCAGTATACATGTATTGTTTCTATTAGTCAAAACCATATAAGACTATCATACTTTCAAGTGGCTTATTTTCAGTCACACTATGGTCATTTTAGAAAAATTATTTTTAAGCAGCATACTTTGGTAAAGCACATTTGAACAAATTTTACAGTGCTTCCTTTATGGCAAAGTTTTTTGGGGAGACAATTTGATCTTGTTGTTCAACCTTAAGATGTGGCTATTTGATTAGGATCTTAATTTAGCTTGCATATTTTTAGCAATTTAGGTGCCCCAAACATACTGTTTTACTGACTGTTAGTACTAGTTTAGCTGGTTACATTATTACTCTAATTTAACAGTCGAGCAACTTTGGTGGAATTCTTCCTGGTGGAGTTTATGAGTCAGTTTTGACTTCCTCGGATCTTGCGGATTGAGCCTTCTTGGTAGAACAGAAACAGCCTATGTACCTCCTTGGAGAAAGCACTCACCGACAGTTTCGAAAATGTATTTGAAATAAAAGGGTACTCAGATTATGTTACTTTACATGAACTACATGTTCCTCACCAAGGCGACAGGGACTACTAAAACCATGTAGCATACCAAAAATTATGCTCCTGAATGTTTCCTTTTATCAAATGATCACATATGTATTTTTCATGCTTATCTGTGCTCCAGCAAAGATTGTGCAATGTCCATCTTCAAAACTCGAAGACAGTTGGGAAGTAGGTTGTACTGGAAGATAGTTTATGTCCGTTAAATACTCAACAGTCAAGCCATTTGAAGGTCTAGCTTGACGCTGCCCAATAGTATACTCAAGTGCAAAATAAGAAATAAAGAGTGAGACGTCCAACCTCATTAAGTTAAGAGTCCTTCAAGGGGAACTAGAATGGTCTCAAAAAAGAAAAAGGAAGCAAGAACAGCACATTCTCCAGGTAAGAGGCCAAACATGAAACCACAAGGGTTCCAAGAAAAAGGATTTTGTTTACGGGCAGGGCATCCCTGGTAAAGGATGTGATCTCCTGCTTTGCAAACTGCATCAGCACATAACTATACCACTGTTACTCTGGACTCCATGAGAATGCTATTGATACTGTAACCTTAGTTGGTTGTGCCAAGCAAAACAAACAAATTTTATGTAGGTTACAGAAATTCTGTAAAAAAACTCACTTTATACCCTCCACAACTAATTCCGACCCTTGGATCACCTGAAGGAGCAAACAGTTTGTTCGTGACCCATCAGGTCTTTGAGTACAATACTTTTGTGGTTTGGCTCTCACCTTTGCAGTCTCCGTGCCCTGAATGGCAGAGCACATTATCTGCCCACAAGTACCTAAACATGAGAGCTGCCGAAAGGACCTTCAAACACCTTTTCAAACCCAAGAGCTGTGCAAAGAACCCAGAGCTTACCTGAGGCAGACCTTCCGTCCACAATTCAGGTCTGGCTCTGTGGACACGGCAACACTGACCATGCCAGGGGGTATTGGCTCGGGCATCCAGGGCCTGCAATCAAAATCAAACAATCAAAGACCAGAACACAACCCTTCACATGGCCAAGGAGTGCTTGACTGAGCCTACAGTTTTCACTAACATTCCCAGACTACTATAGGTATAGTCACTCACTGCTCTCCTAGGCCCCCTACCCATAAAGCACACAACAAAAGACACCCGGACTCCAAGACTACATCACTCCCAGCATGCCGCTAGCCTGACCCATGCAGCCTCGTCACATTTATAGTACTATACCTCCTAAACATGCTTTTCCACATTCCACATCTCTCTGGGAAGCAACAATAAACCTAGATTACCCAGACCATCTGCAATCATCTCCATTGTAGTACCATTTTAAGCAGTGATCTGCTTTTCTTACATGAATTGTGCACTAGATAACTATGGGGCCACTCAAAAGGGCACTTTCAGGCCAAATATCTAAATTAGGCCTCCTACAGTTGTCTTGTGTGCAAGGATATCTAATTTCAAAAACAGGGTACAAACCGTTGCATGGGTATCCTGTCCTCAGGGTTCACATCTTCAGAGAGGGTCAAATCAGATGAAAGAATACGAGACCTGCTGTTCACACTGAGGAGAAACAGGTCAGCATGTTAAACATGTGCTGGGACAAACTAAAACGTCCAGCAAACACCACCAATTACATTTCTCACCCAAGCAACTCCTCCAGAGCAGAGCTGTACTCCACCAGCATCCAGGGCTCAGGGAGCAGGGCCGCAGGCAGGGTGCCCGTCTGCTGCATAGGTTCCTGAGGAAGACTAAGAGGAGACCAGTCAGAGGCAAGAGCCAACAGTGACCTTCCAAGTATTTATCCAACATCCATTAAATTATCAAACATTCATCCCTTGCATTACACCAACCTATGAAAACACCCATTGCACGCATGTGCAGCTACACAAGAATGTACATGCTCATCTGCTTATATCTTGCGCAATCCTAAAACATACATATACGATAAGAACCAGATTTTACAGGAGGACCCTATTACACCAGCAACTCTGCACTAAAAATCCTACTCTACCCAGTATTATATCACCCCCACTGTACTACCTAACCATGCTGGAGCCTGCAATTTCCCTACATCAAATTTTTAAGGACATGTCACATCACCCTCCGTGCTTCAGTCCCTCGCTTCTCTTGCCACCGATATTCAACAAATGTCTATACATCCCCTTCCATCCCCCCACAGCCCATTACCACACTTGCCACTGTCTGCACCGACTGTCTGCATAGCCAGACCAAGTTGGTCAACAGTCCTGGACCATATTGACAGTTTGACCAATATAATAAAGTCCTGCATAATACCCGGGTTGCTAGTAGACCCTAAATCTGGCAAGCCAAATTTGCCCTTTGACTAGAAGTAGCCTGTATACATCACACTATTCATATCACTTGCAGCAGGCGGATTACAGTAAAACAATGGTGAGACATGACAATTTGAGCTGTGGGCAGAGTAAGTCAATATCTGAATATTTTACTAAAGGTCCCAGGTGCACAGGACAGCAACGCTATCAGACATAACTAGGTTTGGTTATATACTTAGGATCGTAAGTTCAAGAGAGGAATTTAGGTTGCATGCAAAGTTACTAAGTAATGGAGACAACCAGATTTGAAACTGGGAGTGCATTACAGAAAGTGTAATACCATTTAACTGTTAGGAGAATTTAAATTTAGCGAGCACGCATAGGGAGCTGGACACACATTGAAGGCAGGAATAGTCTGCGCAGAAAGAGCAGGTTAGAAAGCTGGCATCTAAAGAACTGTCTGGCTGGGGGGTAGGGGCGCCATGAAGTGGACAGCTTGGAACACTAGGATGAGAAATGTGTATGAACACTGTAGGTGACAGAGAACCATGCAACCGGGAGTCAGTGGAACAGCGGCTGACTAATGATGGTCAAAAAACGTGTTTGCTCATGACAAGCAGATTTATTAACATGGCTGCAGACAGGGTTTATGATTAGAAGATGGAATATAGCATCTTTGATCATACAGGTTGTGAAGGAGACCTGATAGATTTAGGCTTAGCTGAACTGAACTGAACAGCAGAGGCTGGCTGACGAAGAGAAATGGTAGACAGCTAGGTGCTACTGGGGTGTAGATGTGGATCCTAGTAAGCTTAACATCAATCAGCAGAGAGCACGAGTGTCTTACAACAGTGAGACCAGTTTTGATGGCAATGTCATCAGCATCTGCGACACTGAATAAACTGATAAAAAGAATGCGGACCTAAATACAGAACTGACAGCTGTTACCAAAAATGTATCTGTGTTTCCTTTCCAGAACGGAGAGAAAGTCTGATTCTAACCAGTTATCTGCTGTGAATCCAGATGCTACAATACAGCATACTAAACAGGTCAACACTGGTGTGGGACAAACTTCTCCCTACACCATCATGGTATTCTATGGTGCATGGATGAGGGAGTCTGTAGCAATGTCATCTATTATTGTTGAATGCAGGTGTTTGCCGTCACCTAGGTACTCAAAAAGTAATTGAAGTCTCCAAGAGCGGCATTAGCCCTGGATACTGTTGGGAGAGAAAATCAGTGTATGGTTCTGTAAAGCTGTGTGGCCCAACCACTGTATTTTTCTTATCTGCCCATGTTTCTCTTACAGTTAACAGTAAGCAGGCCTGCGGAAGACACTCAAAAAGAGAAACAGAACGCTTGGTCTTGTAAAACTAGGTACAGTAAAAGTGTGCCCCCATCCAGCAAGGGCAGCTGTGGGCCCCCTCTCAAAGCTACGCAGACTGAAAGTGCCTACAGTTCTGACATTTTTTCCTTCACCACTACTGTGGAAACTGCCTATTTGCCCCCTGCTGTTCAGTCAAGTCACCTTTAACTTCGGTCTAGGTCCTTCCCTATCCTTGTGTGTGCTTGTGGGTTAGGGGGCATGTTTAACATTACTGGTTCAACCAAGAGGCCATGCCTCCAGGAGCAATAATATGCAACTAATCTATCCACTTTAGTACAGTCCTAAAAACTAACCTGTTCTCTGGTAATAAATAGAAAAACAGCTTTAAATCAATCTAGATGGAGTGCATTTATTTGGGACAAAATGCATGGCTACAGATCAGGATGTTTCATTGTAAGTTGTCATTTGTCCAAACTAATCAGACAGCCTCCCTGCTCCTTTATAAGATGCTGCAAAGTTCAGCGAAGGGTTATGAAAGTGTTCAGAAATATGATGGCGCTCTACAGGTAGTGGTTGTAAGGTAATTTTGTGGCTAGTAGTGGTCGGTGCTACTTGATCAGAGATAACCCTATTCTCTGAAAAAAGAGGGGAGAGAGGAGCTCTACCTTCTGTGTATATGTATGCAGGGTCAAGCGCACACAACCTAAGTAAGTTCAGTGGTATGTTGTATGTCTTTTAATGAAAGGATAAGATCAAACTTCACTTTTGTCGTTTCGTTTCTTATTTATTTAGTCCAGAAAAAGTATTTGTTTCACACGAAAACCAGCCGACACGTGTTTCGTCAATAGCGGGGTGGACCCGTGACTCTAAAGGGCTGTCGAAGTTTAAGCTGCAGACAGTATCGTCAGACCGGTGATAATTCCAACCCGGTCCTAATCGGGTGTCAGAAAAATGTTGGCGGACGCGAAGGGTAGTTCCTCCCACGTGTCCAGAAATTATATAAGGGTGAAAATGTCCGCCGTCGGGTATGCGGTCGGTCACAAACAGGCAAGCCGATCCGCTTGCCCCATTTCTTCGGCTTCTTGCCGTTGCGTGACAGACGGGCGTGGTCCGTCGATTTCTCTGGGTGTGTGAGAGCCGAGTACAAAGCTGAGCCGGTTCAGCTTTGTACTCTGCTCTCACACACCCGGAGAAATCGACGGACCACTCCCTTCGCGTCCGCCAACATTTTTCTGACGTGTCGGCTGGTTTTCGTGTGAAACAAATACTTTTTCTGGACTAAATAAGAAACGAAACGACAAAAGTGAAGTTTGATCTTATCCTTTCATTAAAAGACATACAACATACCACTGAACTTACTTAGGTTGTGCGCGCTTGACCCTGCATACCTTTATAAGATGCTGCCTAGCAGGCAGAGTGGTTCAGATAACCCATTCTGACCAGAACTAGCACAAAACTGACCCATAGAATTCAGCTGCCCACAATTCTTAAATCGGGTCAGGTGGAACTGAAAAGATATAACACATACCATCCATTACCCCTGAATGTCAGGAAACAGACTACTGAGGTCACTGAATGCCACCACCCACCTCAGAATCTACACAGGGTAACCATGCTGAAAATCAAGTATTCCTGCAGAAGGGTAGTGTTAGAAAGAAAGGTCCAATCCCCAACTCTAGAATGGCACAATTCTAAAGTTCATCCAATAGGATTATGATAAAATGTTAAGACTTAAAGCACATGTTTCACAAATTCATTATACCAAGCTACAATAAGCAAGGCTAGTCACACACCCCTGTAAGCTGCCAAGAAACCCTTCCAGGTGATGCTGCACGTTACAAATATACACAACAAAAAGTTCAAAAACATGGTAGACACGTCTTCAGCCTGGCACCAAGCTATGTTCAACAGCATTTCAACAATAAGACTACCTGGTGTGCCAGGGCAGGAGAATTAACACTATGGGTACCAGGGTGTACAGGGCTCGGGAAAACAAGAAACATGTTTTAAATGTTCCATGGGAGCATTTTGCATAATAGCGTTCGGTAGCATGCTGGGTATCATTCAACTTCAGATGCATGCACATTTTTGAGAAGCAGTCCAGCTGGAGGAAAGCGGTTATATTTGGCCACATAGGAGTGCCCTGTCCAATCAAACTCTCCCAGAACATTACAGAACATACAGCAATTATGTCACACAAACATGTTTACCCCAATCTTTATTTTTATTTTTTGATCTAGTTTTCCATCTCATCTATCTTTCTTGTTTTTTTTTAAAAAAAACCTTTATTGTACCTTTCGAATCATACACAGCTACTGGCCTCCAACCCCAGGGGCTGGCCGCAACACATTCACATGCGTTCGATACTGTCTGGATAACACAGCCCAAGTGCCGACATCCCGGGGGTTCACCGGCGTTATAGAACAATGTATGTACAAAACTCGCATTGTGGCCCCTAATATATATAGGTCTGGTTTTCTATTTTATAACAATAACCTAATGTAACTAAAGAAGTCACCACATTTAGCTTTTAAGGCAAACTAGGAAATGAGCGCACAACCCCTGTCTCATCTTGTACGTTTGGATCGACCTGTGTGGGTGAGCAGAGCCATTACCTCTAGATCGGCTGTTACCATGTACCCTTGTAGGCGAGTGCCTCTGTTGTAGTTCACTACTGACTCAAGCTAGCCTGTCTGCCAGTCCCATCCCCTCCCAATAATGAATCAGAGTTGGACTCCAGGGTCACTAACCCGCCCTCCCCCTTCCATTCCTCCTACTTGTCCTCCCACTCCTCAACTGATGTCAGTGGGTCGTCCTCCTGCAGGGGTTCACATATCTCCCCCCTGAACCCATTCCACGGGGTCCATATCTTGTTCCACTTGCGTGGGCATGCCCTACTGATGTATACTGCCCTGTCGGTTATCATTACCCTGTCCATGTTCGTACACCATTGTGTCAACGTGGGGGCCTTTACCGCACCCCACTTCTGTGCTATATCACGTTTTGCTATCATCATACCCAACGTGGACCACTGTTGGCCGTGTCTGGAGAGGTCGTTCGGTTCCCAGATATTTTAACAGGCACTCACGTGGACCAGGGACACTCCGATTGTTTGAGATATGGTGCGCATTACTTGTCTCCAATACTCCTGGATGCGTGGGCATTCCCATATAGTGTGGAATAACGTTCCCTCCTCCCCGCAGCCGCGAAGACAATAGGGATGTTGTGCCCGCTGTATTAAGTGTAGTGTCTTTCTCGTGTAATACACCCTGTGTAGAATTTTAAGCTGCACGAGCCGGAATTTTGCAGATATGCCCACCTCCTTAGGCGACGCCAGTGCTTCGTTCCAATCCGAATCGTCCATTTCTCCTAAGTCTCCCTCCCATTTGACTTTCAGTTTTAACATAGGATCGGATAGGTTGTTGATCAATTTGCGGTAAGTGAGGAACGTAGCACGTTCTTGCATGTAATCTGTGAGGAGGCGATCTTCAAGGGGAGATGCCTCTGGGACCTCTGCTGCAGGTGGGATGGCTGTAAGCAGGGCGTGCCGGATCTGTACATACTGGAACGATTCCGTGGGTCCTAGCTCATACAGCTGTCTCAGCTGGGCGAAGGGGATCACAGTATCTTTTTCCCATAGGTCTCCCACTGTGGATATACCTATATTGTCCCAGTGTGTAAAGCCCTTACTGCGTCTCAGGTTACCCAGGGCCCGGGTGTCCCACAATGGGGTGAGCTGAGTAATTCGCCCCTTCTACCCCAGTTTTGCTTGTGCTGTGTGCCACAGCGCTGTGGTAAGTCTAGTGGGTCCCACCAGTTTGCGCACTAGGTGTTGGTCGTATAGAGGTGCCAGTATGCAGTTGGTGCCCAATTGTGCCCTGTCGGCCCTGTATGCCGGGTCGTCTTGAGGTGCATGCAGCCACTGATTGATGGGCTTTAATTGAGCGGCCCAGTAATATAATTGCAGGTTCGGCAGCGCAATCCCCCCGTCGTACCAACCTCTGTGCAATTTGGCCTGAGCAATGCGCGCAGGGCGATTACTCCACATGAGACCGGATACAAACGCTGACACCTGCCTGAAGTAGCCTGGTAACACTGGGTATGGTTTATTTTCTAGGATATATAGGAAGCGCGGCAGCGACATCATTTTATAGAGCGCCGCTTTGCCCAGCAATGTCAAGGGCAAGGTCACCCAAAACTTGACATCTTGCTTCAGCCGCTCCAACGGCGGTGTTAAGTTTTTCCCGGACGAATTCCGTTGGGTCCTTGGTGACATGGATTCCCAGGTACTTTAAGGAAGACCCTGCTGTTCTTAAGGGGCAGTCGACGTAAAGTCGGGCCGGACCCTGCATGACATACAGTTCCGACTTTGCCCAATTTAAGGTGTATCCTGATACTTTCCAATGCTCGTCACACAGAGCAAAAAGTGCCGGTATGCTACGTTCCGGTAGGTACACTAGCATGTCGTCCGTGTATAGTGAAAGGCGATCTTCCCACCCCTCTGCCCAGGTGATTCCCTTCACCAGTGGAGTTGTGCGTATCAGAGTCGCCAGCGGTTCCAATGCGATTGCAAAGAGCAGCGGCAATAGGGGGCAACCCTGTCGGGTACCTTGCTCCAGAGGGAACGTACGGGAAATGTGGCCATTCGCCACTACCTGTGCTACCGGTTTAGTGTACAATAAGCGGACCCAAGCTATGAAGTTAGGACCGAATCCCAGGTGTGCCAGGACCTCAAAAAGGTATTGCCATTCCACCATATCAAAGGCCATTTTTGCATCCAGTGCCAGTATGACCGCCAGCTCCGAGAGCGACTGTGCCCAAGCCAACACTCCATGCATCCTGCGTATATTAAGAGCGGTATTTCTATGTGGCATAAACCCTGACTGGTCTGGGTGTATTAGATGTGGGAGGTGAGAAATCAGTCGGGTAGCGAGGAGTTACCAACATTTTGACCTCGGCATTAAGAAGGGATATGGGGTGGTATGATGTACACTCCTCCGGCGGCTTCCCTGGCTTGGGAATCGCTACAATAGTTGTGGTCCTTTGGTCAAGCGGTAGTTCGGCCACCGCCAAGCTTTCAGTGTACATAGCCAACAGGGGTCCACTGAGCCTCTCCGACGCGGCCTGATACCATTCTATCGGGATACCGTTTGGTCCCGGTGCCTTCCTGGACTTTACCGCATGTATGGCCTTTTTTATTTCCTCCTCCGTGATATCTGCTTCCAGTTCCGCAACGGCTTCCGGCGTCAGTGTCTGAGTAGGTATGTGACCTAGCGATGCTCGGGCTATGTCCGCTGACACTACTCTAGCCAGAGTATAAACTCCTTCGAAGTAATCGGCAAGGGCCTCTACTACCTCCTCGGGACTAGTTTCTAATATCCCCTCCCTATCACACACTTGCTGTATACCCCTGGTGCTACCCCCTTTTTTTTATCTAACCATGCCAGCATTTTACCTGCCTTGTCTCCTAGGTCAGATTTTTTGTGTTGTCGCAGCGATCTGATCAACCGTCTGATGCCGCAAGTGCTCCCTATATTGCATCTGACGCATGAGTAGTGCATGGGACGCGTCTGGCGTAGGGTCCGCTGCATGCGCCACTGTTGCGTCGTGCAGAGCTAATTCAAGCTCGGACAATTCAAGTGTTTTCTTTCGCCTATAGCCTCAATCTTTATTTTAGTTCATAGCAATGCAAGCTTCTCTATAGTGTGGCCAGACCTGAAAAGAACAACCACATGATCCTACAGCAGTGCAGCCCTCCTTTGGCTGGGAATAGAACTTGCTCCAAAGGCTAGATTACCATGTTTTCCTCACATATGGTCCGCTTTTATCCTGAATTGCAGTTGAGGGGATCTGGCCAGCAACTCACTGGAGGGGCAAATTTTATTGGGGCTGTGGGGATAACTAGGGTTAAAGGACATCTCAGTCTTATCACAATTCATCTTTATGGTGATGGTCCGCATCCTGTAATTTCGTAGGGGTCAATAAACCGAACTATCCTTACTCAGGATTGGGTACTTGTTGCTGAATATTGGACCTCAGAGGGTTGGAGAGGCATGAAGCGCATCCTCGCCCACATGCAGTGGTCATGACCTTTGCCACTGCTTGTAGGGCACAGGCTAAACTGGCCACAAATAGTCTGAACCAGTGGAGAAAGCAGAATAATACCTACACAAACCAAAGCAACCCACCTTCTTGGGTCTACACACAACTTTAGAACCACCATACATCCATGAGTGGGGCATTACAAACCCTCATGTACAGTCAACTCATGCTTAAAGACCTTACAGTTACAGAAGCAAGGTGTTTCATTCATGGATGCCACCCCAGCTTAGAGTGCTAGTACCACTGATTGCGCCCTATAACTATTAAACAGCTGTCACCAATCTTTAGTTGCATCAAGCCTGGGGATGGACGCAGTAATCAGTATAGCTAAATAGTAGCACTTAAAATTATGTTGAGGACCTGCCAGGTGAGCGATTACTCTCATGCCACTGTAACATGCACATTCTTGCTGCTATAGAGATCATGGATCTCTTCAACTTGGACTAGTCTCTCCCTGTTAACAGTTAAAAAGCACAATAGTGGTCCACGAAGGTTGCATAGATGCTAGTTTTTTTCAAGACATTATTTAAGTTATTCTGAACTATACATCTTTATTCAGTTGACCAACAGAAAAGCCTTCTTAGGACTTGTTTATTTGACTGTTCTTCCTCCACCCAGACAACCAAGTTGTTCAAGATTACTTTGGTATAGCTTTGTCTCACAAATGAAGCAAACTTATGCGGTAGGATTTTGATCTTCTATATTTTCCCTTTCTATAAATTGGCACCAATGAGGCACTGGGGACTAAAAGTAAGGATACTGAACACGTATGTTCCAAACAACTGAATCAGCTTAAGTCAACATCGCATCCCTGCCAGAGATTAGGCATGCTTGAAGGGATGGGATCTGCAAGTACAGTGTGCTCTTTAATAGAGCAAGGCCTTGATACAGTTCAATCCCAATAAAGTAAGCACTGGTAGCAACACTGAAGCTGACAAACTTATTTATAACATGACCCACATTAGAGATAAAATTGTATTGGTTACAGTTAGTGAGACATCAACATTGCACCTACTCGCATGTCCATTCACATCTCCAGTTAAGCATTTTAAGATGAATGATAGCATAAGAGTGGCCCCATCTTTTGTAGATCATATTGTGCTGCTTAATTGCAGTATGCTAAGCGGCATATAGTGTAAAATCAGATTTGCTGATGCTTCTATCAGCGAGGTGTTAGTCGAATGATGTGGTGAACCTGTTCCTCATATGGGCTTATGTCCACCGTCATACTAATATCAGAGCATGAAAGAAAGCAGCATGCTATAAGGCAGACAACGTAGGCTCCCCTGAACAGATCTCACTGTGGTGGGTAACAAGAGACTTTTCAACAGTCACTGAAATATCACGGAGTCCAATCACCTGTATCAAATACTCAACACTTAATATGAATCCATTGTTTCAATGTAATAACACAAATATTTGGATTCGATTCCCATTTGATTCTTTATTAAACATCTTCTCAGAATGATATTGATTGTAGCCATAGCCAAGGCATTTCGTCCCCCTTGGGACTTCTTCACAACTCCTTCCAATAAATGTACTGGTGTCAAAACAGTTCGTACTCTTCAATGTATGAAAGAAGTGGTCAGGAAAATTAATTTCTTTGTGGAATTAATCCAACTCCAGTGAGAAGTGTGGAACTGGCTGCACCAGCCATCCTTTGTAATACTTTTCGAAGGGTTCTGTGTGTCATTAGAGTTAGTCAGGAGTAGGTAGACCAAGTCTGCACCATTCTGAGTAACATTTCTAGTAATCCGAGACTTGGTGTTCAAGCAATTCTGTTCCCGTTGGAATTGAATAAGCCACTTGCTATGCTGTAAAAGTAGGTACATTCTTTAGAGACTAGGCCACATATCAAGCACTTAATAGGACGACAGTGCACAGAAAAGGGTGAATGTAATAGGAGACCTAAATAGAGATTGTGTAGATAGGAGTCTAATTGGCGGTGTGGAAGGAGGATTCTCCAGGATTTACAGGTTTAAATGTGTAAACTATTTATAACACTCCTACATCACAGCAGAAAGTCATTCATATCTACTCATGAATTTGAAGTACGTTGGTAGGGGCAGCATGTGCGTGTTTATATTGCCTTCATCTTACTGCATTTGGGGCCCATTAGTAGAACTCACAAAGGGAATAACTGGTTGGAATTTGAATGCATCTCTCCAGCTACTACGCTTATTAGGAACGTTTCTGGTGTTTTAATCCAGAAATGGACACCTAAATGTAGATGTTTGGTTTCTTTCTCTTCTATCCAATGTAAGATTTAAATATGATTAGTCAGACATCCTGCAGTCCTATGAATGAAACAATATTAGAGAAGTCTCAAAGGGCATTAAACTAACCAAGACTGGTGAGGGGTGGGTGCTGATGAGCCATTTTAGTTTATATTAAAACGGTTTTGGGACCCTAAACTATCACTGATGATCTTTGACTTTGGAACCCTTCGATATGAAATCTCATGAAGAGTGAAGTTAATGCTTGTTTCAACAGTAGGTCAGACAAATGTAGGAAAAACAGGTTTACCAAGTGACTTGTGCTAAAACTTAATTGAACTGTTCTTTCGATCAATCAGTAGAAAGGTTTAAGACTAAAAGCTGTGATATTAATTATTGCCATTTTCTTTCAAGAAAACTGATGAAATAGTAGTCCAGGCATTACTACAATCCTGTATAGCACTGGTTACTGACAGGGATTAAGCAGATCTACTGGCCAGCCAGATACATACAGGTCATGTTTACAGCTAATTCAGCCCTTTACGATTTCCAGGTTATAGATAATCGGGCATTCAATGACCTCACAAAAAACATTTTTGGACATACATAATCATATTTAGCAGAACACAGCTTAAGGATACTGTGATTCTGAAAAGCACCCAAATCTAAAACAAATCAAATGCAATGTCGTCGATGCGAGAGTCCCAAATCTTCAAGACCCCCATTAAAAACGAAGTGAACTTCTGGCGCTACGTGAATGTATTGGAATGTACTTTGCCTGAAAACAAAACTCCGGATTTCTTTGTTCATGGGGTGCGTCGGTCATTCCATTCGAAATAATAATTAAAGTAGTACTTTTCATCATCCGGTTCCTTTAAACCACAATTTATTTTTTCTCCTTCTTCACCCACCTTTGGCCTTGCAGCCAGATACCAAGCCAGGTGAACATGGCTGTGTACAAGTTTGCACGAAAATAGCATAAGGACAGTATGTCAGGTTAATGAATCCAGATGGTGACAAACACATTTTTTATAAATAAATAAGCAATCATAAGGCCTACTTCTCTACAGGTTAGCCAGGCTGGTTAGCTTTCAAAGTCATTAGCAATCCTATTTCTAATACAGGCCAGAGCATACAGCAAGTGATCAACATATATGGAAAGATACATCATCCAAAGGTGAACAACATAGTATGCAAGAATGCTTTGCGTGTCAGGAAGCCATATCAAACGGGCTATTTGGTCTGCACCATAGGCAATTCCAGTAGCAGTGAAATTAGATGACTATTTACTGTCCACATCAATGGTGATCTGTTACAGGATGTCAGTGATTTAAATTAAATAATTCAAAAGTTATCAGTGACGTGGGAAGTCATGAGCAGAGTACGTATGTAGAGCTAGAGGCACACCTATAGTTTGAAACCACGTGATGACCTTTGACTACCATGATTTTAATTTACTTTTGGCCTTTAACATAATTTTTCCCTGCTTGTGCCTCGTTTCCCTTGAGGTTTTCTTTAATATCTTGTGTAGTTCCAAAGTGGGAGCTGTCACAGTAGTACAGCTTGCCAAGAACAGAACGTGTGGGATGTGCATTTGAAAGCATGAGAGGTGTGGAATGTACTTTTAAACCCAAAGTTTAGTGTTATGAGCAGTGGTGCACAAATGTATATCATGTTGTACATTGGGAAGAATTATGACTTTTTACTATTGGCTTTGACATGCCCTTATGTCATCTTGAATTCGGACGGTCTTGCTTGAGCTTTTTGAGCGCACAGGCATGCCCTCAGATTACTCAAGTTGTTTAGATTACTCACGTTAAAGGTGCTTTGTTTTCTGTACCTTTGGAGATTGTTGAATGTTACGCCTGAGACTTTCGTAAGCTTCATTAAGATAAAGGCTGGAACATGTCAGAATGCAGGAGGAACTGGAGAACTCCTTTGCCTTGGAATGCTTGTATGGAAAGTAGCCAATTCCAGTAAGCTACCTTGGCGCAGAGGTAAGGCCTCTCGTAATCTTCTAGTGTGTTTTGAGTTTATAAAGCTGAGGTTTGTGGACTTACAAACCAGAATTGTTGAGTCTGAACGGAGGACGCATCATCAGTGCAGGCATCTGGTTGCTGAGTCTCTTTCCTCAGCTGTAAAACACCCAGTCTTGAGTGTGCCATGATGAAGATTGCACCGGGTGAAGAGTTTGATTTTTGATTGTTGGCTGTTTGCGTGCATATGCAGTTTCCAGTGGCTATAACAGTCATTGTGATGCATGACTGTCAGTGTGCACCTTCAGTTTCCAGTTGCTATAATCATCTGAGGTGTTTTCTTTGAATATTGACTTTGTGATGTGTGAGTGTGCACATCCAAGGTAATCATTTGATGTGCTTCGTGTATATATCTTTCTGATTTCTTGCAGGACGTCTAGTATAACTTGCTAGTGTTTAATTCCTGCTTGTGTTTTATTATCCATGCATTTAACAGTTGGATTTGCCAAGTGTGTTATTGCATATAAACACACACACTTGAATGTTGTTCATTTGTCATGTGGGAAAGCCTTTCTGTTAGAGAGCATTGCATAAATAAAACCCCAAGTCTTATTCTGAAATCAGTCTTGGATGTGCTTCATTTTATAAAGTGTAATCCCTCTCCAGGGGGTGTTGTGTAATGTGTATTGCTTCGTCATGTTTGAGCCACCGTGTGGGAGAGTGGTATTCTGTAATATCTGGGTGTGTGAAGCAAGACATCTCACAGCACTATTTTGAAAAAGAGGCATATCTATCTGCACCAAATCGTTCCGAATCATTCTCCTGAGAGAGTGATAAGCAGTCAGTGAGCTGGCTTTACACCACCACCATCAAGCAGCAACTAGAAGACCATCTTCTCAAAGTTCTACACTCAACTACTCCAGACCTCCGATATCAAGATCACCCAAGAGCATTTACCAAGTCTAAATTAAAGTTACAGGAGCCCTAGCAGTGTCACCTCCCCTAAAGAACTGCAAACTCAAAGCCTCATAGGAAGTCTCAGAATTGCCAAAAGATAATATCCTTTCAATGGGTGTGCATCCACAGAGACAGATGTTACGAAGATCATATCTTAATTCAAGAAAGCTGAACATATCTGCAATGCTAAAACTGTCACCCCTTACACTCTTACCTCAACAACAAACAGTCATATTGGGGAAACTAAAATTCTTTTAACACCCCATTAGCAATTGTTAGAACTGGGATTTCTGGTTGGTGAAGGCTTACGCCAAAGCCAGGCAGAAACCACCATTCTAGTCAGGGAAAGGGAGTCACACGCCAAGATAACCCCTGCTCACCCCCTTGATAGCTTGGCACGAGCAGACAGGCTTATCCCGGAGGCAATGTGTAAAGCATTTGCGCACGCACACAACAGCAACAACATCCTAGGCACACCACAAAAGAACTCCACACAAGGTTATATAAAAATAACTTTTGTATTGTCAAAAACACATCAGATAGTAGTCACACAATATACATGGTGCCAACTGGCACAGGCAATATTCACACGGAATGATTTACATCAGGACAGGGCCACTGTCAGAATCAGCACTTAGTAGAACTTGCACTTAGAATAACTGTAACACAAACTGACAATTGTAGAACACCACCAGTAACTACTGGTAAAGGTAGGTACACTACGCAATACTAATAACCATAGGCCTAGATCACGCATGGACACATAACCTCTCTAGTATAACATACTAGGCAAAGCAAACTTCTAAGCATGAGCACCTTTAGAAGTATAACACAAGCATAAAGGCAAAGCACATTACGCAGCAATCACATTTAGGCCTTAAACAGTATAACTACAGTAGGCAATCTCTCACTAGTCTGAACACATTAGACTCTGCCTCCCAAGAATAAATCACATTTAGGGGCGTCCCTCACAGTGAAGTAAACTCTCACTGACAAACCCACATAGGTAAAAAAAAACTCATAATCATAGTAACATCACATTGCGCAAAAATCATATTAGGCAATTACCATTCTAAACATAGTAAATTCACATTGCGCAAAAATCACATTAGGGCCTTGCGCCCTACCCACATACCAGCCCCCTCCTGGCCAACTGGCCATCTCAAGAAGGGGTTCAAATGCCCTGTGTCCAGAATGTCAGGGCGCGCGGCCACGCAGCGCCAGTCAGGGGTGCGCCACCGGCGCAAACCTAAACATTGCAGCTGCCCACTAATTGCTGGGCAGCTGATGACAGTAACAGGGCCTAAACGTTGCAGCTGGCAGTAAGTGCTGCGCAGCTGTAGAAGGCCTGGCACCTCTGTGCCATCTCTGTCCCTCACAGGGACTGTCTTTCGCATTGCGCCTAAACGGTGCAGCTGCCCACTACTTGCTGGGCAGCTGGAGACAAAACTGCGACAGGGGCTCTCACTAGCCCCTAGAACAAATCTGTGCCATCTGTTGGAGCCCCACAGGCTCTGAAACTCTGCGCACGTTGGAGCCACACAGGCTCATACACAACACACGCGCCCAAACGTTGGTGATCAAAAGCAATGCCCCTGAGCCTCTCGTGGCTCGACAACAAATATGCTCCGTCGAGGGTAGCACTGACCCCTGAGGACCCCACTGGGCCCTCTAAGTAAATCTGTCCCCAAACACTGTGGAGCTTAGCACTATGCCAAATGGCATGGAGGTGCGAGCCCCCGCTCTGGGACTCTACTCGTAACATGGCCCCCCCCAAGGTTGGAGCCACCTGGGCTCAAGAACTATGCACTGCACCTGTTGAGCGGCCCACTAGGCATACGGGGCCGCTCTGACTGTGCCCTCATCCGGCATAAACATTTGGCCATACGAAGCTCCCCCCCAGCCCTTCCTCACTTACCGGGCTTCTTGTGGGGGGAACTCCTCTTCACGGCGACAGCAGCACCTCTAGCGGTGGCGCAGGCGGGGCTCTCTCGCTCCAGAGAGCCCGCTGGGCAACTCCTCCGTGATGCAGGGCTCCCTCCGCTCATGGGAGCCCTGCCGAACCGCCAGGCTCCTCTACCGGGGCTCCCGCTTGGTCATGGGAGCGCCGCAACATTCGCGGACTTCAGCTGGTGGCCCCAGGGCTTTCCCCAGCTCACGGGAGCCCTGGGCGGGCTTGCCACTTTCTCCCTCGGGCAAGCGCTGGCCAATCCCAGCGGGGCGGGGACTTCCTAGGAAAACCGGAAGTCCCGCCTAGAGTCAGGCACTACGGTGCCTGACTTCCTATTTCTGCGGCACAAGGGCCGCGGCGGTGATTCAACAGGGGCAAAATGAGGGGTGGGCACCCGAGAATAAAAAAAAAGTAGAAGGTGGGCACTCGCTAGATAATTAAATAAACGGGGTGGCACCCGTCCATAAAAATAAACAGTAAAATCATCGCGAAGATGCAGGGTGGGCTCCTGCGTACTCTGGGCACAACAGGGCAGGAGCGCTTCCCTTAGAGGGAAAACCACAGCGCTCTGCCCAAAAACAAAGCGCTCACATCGCGCTGGGGGCCCGGCCAGCCCCACAAGTCCCCAGAGATGACCCCTACATCAAGAAGGGTCCCAGCAGTCCTGAGGCATCAAGGAGGCAGCACAGCAGCTCCTAATAAGAGAAATCCTCCAGCAATTCAAGGCATCCAGGGGCTGGGCAGGGCCCAGGGAGGCAAGCCTTCCCCTGGGCCCAAGCGGCAGCATGCCCCTGGCAGATTACAGTAAGAAACAAGAACAATTTGTAAGGGGACACAGCCCCTTTTTATACAGTCCAAACCTTTGTCTAAAGGTGCAGGGTGGGGGCAAAACCAGGCGCAGCTGGTTTGGGAGCACCCTTGATGAGCTCAGCCACCCCTCCCATTCACTAGTCAGGCTAGGGTCATCAGTCGCACCACAGGGGGCGGATCCAGCATTCTGTGGGGAAAGCCCAGCCCTATTCAGGTCCCAGGTGCACCCCTCCCCTCACATCAGCATGCTAATCTCTCCACTCACCACCGGGCAGACCCATCCAGACTCTTGGAGCCAGGCTCACCAGCCAGCTCCAGCCAATCACGTGCCATTACACTCACTACACACGCATGTCTAGAAGTGGCACTTCCACACTAGACACAATCATGCCGCATACATCATTACGCAGCATTCAATCTCACGAGTTCGCACATACCAAACTCTACCCTGCACTCCCCACACATCAGGAACTACCATGGTCACACATATTCCCCATGCATTCCTATGGGAGGGCAGGTCACTCTTACACAGAGCTCACGCACTTTACACTGTACCACAGTGAAAAAGTGCGCAGAGGCCTAAAATCGCCAACACCAGGTTACAGAAACAGGCTAGGAAAAAGCAAAAAGTTTCTGCGTGAACCGCAAAAAGGGCCAGATCCAACAGCAATGAACTAGGAGCATACCTAAATAGTAGCAAGTTACAGCCATGGCTGGTCTAAAATACATTACATGGTCTGTAAAGAATATATACCAGACAAACTATCCACACATTATGAAAGACTGCCATACTAAAAGGCTTCTGTCCTTATCGTTTTAATGTAGCCCCCCTCCTTTGTTTTGGGGACAATTTTTTTTTCTTTTTTTTATTGAATAGTGAAAATAAATACATGAACAAAAGCAATTCAAGTCGGAGCAACCCCCCCGCCCCCCACGTTGAAAAACTGGATATAGGTTAAATGAGGGGTGCAGAAAAGAATAAGAAGGCAATGAGAGAAGTGTAAAAGTAAGCCAACGGGAACAGTAAGCACAAGAGTGGCACAATGCTATGGAGTCTGAAAAGAAAGTCAAAATGGAGAGAAGAGGTTTAAGCAAGCAAAAAGTATCATAAAGACAAAAAGTCAGAGAAGAAGTACAAACCAGAAAAGGTCAGAGAGTCCAATTATCCCGGCTGTTCCAACCACGTTGTTAGTTTTTCCCACACCTCAAGTCCTTTTTTCCGACCCGTGCGCCCCTTTTTAGCATAAACAGCTTTTTTTTAAGTGATAAGTGGCAACAAGACTAGCCAACCACTGCGGAAAAGAGAGGAGCTCGGTGTCAAGCCAGGCAGAGGCCACACAGATCCGCCATACTGCCATTGCAATAAAGGTTAGTCCCTGGGTTTTAACCCAAGTAATTTCAGACTGTGCCCAGCAAAACAACAGTGGGGTTTAGTGATAAAGGCTGAATAGTGACTTCCCCTAGGAATCCCTGTATACGGTTTAATGTTGCGGCCAGCTTTGGACAGGTTGCGAATATGTGGATTGAATCGGCCCCATATTCTGAACATCGAGGACATAGAGTCCCTTTTACCGTCCCCCACTTCGATATCTTGCTGGGGTGATGTACAAAAAAATAGTTTTAAAATGCTGTGCCTGAAGCTTGGCTGACAGTAAAATATGGTGAGAAAAAGCTAATGAGTTAAAGAAAATACTGTGTGAGGACCAGAGTTTGGTGTGCCATTTGTCTGCTATAATTTGTAGGTCATCTGGGGTTTGTCTATTTATGATGTTATATAGCAGACCAATTCGGGGGGCAGTGGGGTTGCGTAGTGTGTTAAGAAGATCTACTTCCATGAACCCTGTGGCCCCCCGACCTTCCTGGAGAGAAAGTCGTGTATGGAGAGATACTTAAAGGCATCTTGAGTCTTCAAATTAAACTTAAATAAGTTTGCAACGGGTAAAACTCTTTCGTTGGTAATAAGATCTCCCAGTTTCCTGATACCAGCCTTGTGCCAGTCTGAGAAGTAAGACTTTCCAAAGATAGCGGGGAGATTGCCATTGTTTAAAGTAGGAGAATACAAATTAAATCTGCCCAACCCAAAGATTCTGCGGATGTTGCGAAAGACTTTGTAAGAACTCATCAACGACTTAAATCTCACACGCTTGTAGTATCCATAGGAAGTCTCCCGGAGTAGACAGCCCCATTGCTGTTCACCCAGCAGAAGTTGAAAAGGCAAGGCAAGCCCGTGTATATGGGGGAGGGGTGGCTCCCCGACCAGTTCGGAGCTATACTGTAGGACGGAGGCCCAGTAATATAGCGTAATGTTGGGAAAGGACCGGCCTCCTCGTTCATTTGGGAGAGATAACTGCCTTAAGTGCCCTCCTGGGTTGGGAGTAAGCCCAAATAAACTGAAAATTTGTTGGAATTTCAACAGGTTTGTTTTGCTAAATTCCAAGGGTATCGTGCAGAAAAAATAAAGGAGTTTAGGGAAATATGTCATTTTTATAACATTGCATCTACCAACGAGGGTTAGGTGCAGGTTATCAATCTGCTTTAGGGCCTTCCCAGTGTGAGAAGCAAGAGGAGCTAAGTTGTTTGTTACAATTTCATCCAAAGTAGATAAAATGGAGACCCCCAGGTATTTCGCCTTGGGAACCACCCTGTCATCAGTCCAGGCAATTTGACTGTTTATTATTGGAGTTTTATTGTTATTCAGGGCGTAGCCTGATAATTTCCCAAATTTTAGAGCCTCAGATTCTAAAGCCAGTATGGTGTTTAGGGGATCAGGCAAGGTGATAGCCAGATCGTCAGCATAGGCCACAATTTTGGTATTAATTCCCTGAAAACTGACTGCTGGAATGCCGTGTTTTTTTTCAATTTGTTTGATTAAACAGGTCTAAATAAAGGGCAAACAGGGGGGAACAAGAACAGCCCTGCCTGGTACCCCGGGAGATGTTAAATTGACCAGTGGGTTGCCCATTAATGGATACACACGCCATAGGCTTGAGGTAAAGGGATTGCACCGCCGGTATAAGTTTTGGCCCAAAGCCCATCCTGCTCAGATCGTCGGCATAGGCCATAATTTTGGTATTAATTCCCTGAAAACTGACTGTTGGAATACCGTGGTTTTTTTCAATTTGTTTGATTAAACGGGTCTAAATAAAGGGCAAACAGGGGGGAACAAGAACAGCCCTGCCTGGTACCCCGGGATATGTTAAATTGACCAGTGGGTTGCCCATTAATGGATACACACGCCATAGGCTTGAGGTAAAGGGATTGCACCACCTGTATAAGTTTTGGCCCAAAGCCCATCCTGCTCATGACGACCCACAAGAATCGCCTGGAGCCCCGGTCAAAGGCTTTTTCAGCGTCCAGAAGTATTAATGACATCGGGTCTCCGGCTACTTGTGCGGCATCGAATAGGGTAATAGCCCGCCTGACATGCTCCGTTGTACCTTTTTTGGGGATAAAGCCATGCTGCCATTCTGTGACTAGGTACTCTGCCACATAGGAGATTCTAACTGCTAATATTTTGGAAAACATGTTAGAGTCGCAATTGATAAGTGTATTAGGCCTATAGGAACTCATCTCTAGTGGAGATTTGTCCTTTTGGGGGAAAATAGCTATTCTTGCCTTAGACCAAGAGGCAGGAGGCGCAGCCCCGCTAAAGATAGAGAATACCACCTCGGAAAAGATAGTTTTAATTTGCGGGGCAAAGATCTTTTAAAACTCTACGGGAATGCCATCTAAGCCTGCAGCTTTCCCATCTGGGAGGCTAGATAGGGATTCCAGGATTTCATCCCAGGTTGGGGTCAAATCGAGTAGATTACTGTTGTCAGGGCTAATTCGTCTAAGATCAATCTCGCTGAAATAGTGAGTGATCTCGCTTTTGAGAATATCATTCGCCCAGAGGTTTTCCTCTGTATACAACTTAGTGTAAAATTCCTGGAATCCCTTCCGTATAAGGTTAGAATCACTGATCTCACTTCCCAAGGGGAGTTTTATTGTGTGTATCTCACTGCTGGAGACGTGTTGCCTAGTCCTTATGGCCAAGTGGTGCCCAATATTGTCGCTGCACTCGTCGTTTTTCTCGCGTGAGCTTGCCCATTTGGCTGCGTTTTTTCTGCAAAAACTGCCCCAATCTCAGCCAAAACCACTTCCCTCTGTACATTTTCAATGTCTTGTCCTGTTTGGATAAGTTGGATTAGTTTGGTTTGAGCTATCTTTAGTTTCCCCTGTAGATTACGGATTAGAAGTTTCTCTTTTTTATTTTTACAAACTGAAAACCTAAGGGTCTCCCCCCTCACCCCTGCCTTCAAAGTGTCCCAAACAGTCATTAAGGAGGCAGAACCAATGTTTATTTCTAGAAATTCCTGGATCCATCTTTCCATATGTGTTTGATAGTTAATATCCTGCAGAAGGGCTTTCTCGAAAATTCACATGGGCACCTCCTTCCATTTCCCAAACCCCCGGATGTTAAGAATAAGAGGATTGTGGTCAGACAAAGCGGGGGGCTGTCTCAATGGTACAGTTGTTAACGAGTGCAGATGAAAGAAAGAAGTAGTCTAGTCTAACTAAGGAATGATGCGGGCGGAGAAGAAGGTATAGCCAGGTTGAGCAGAATTTAAACTGGCCCAGGTGTCTCTTAATCCGTGAGTCTGGGCAAGATTGGCTAGTGCCTGAAAAAACTTAGTTTCTGGCCTTTATATATCCAGTTTTTATCATTCTCCCAGTTGCAAGGTAGGTGTATGTTAAGGTCGCCACATAGAATAAATGGGGGTGTGCCAGTGTGCTAGCTCGCCTGAAACCAGGTTGATGACCCCTGGATCGTCAAGTGTTGCTTCCATAGATTGAGCAGAGAGTAAAGGGAGGACAATTAGAGAGATGACACTCAGTTATAAACCCATCTGCCAGTGGGTCGGATTTGACCCCGGGATTGAGGTAATCTTCAGTCTGCCAAAATTCCTACCCCTTTAGTTTTGGCACCCTGTGTAGTAGCCCCTAGGACTTTAAACCCCAAAGTATGCAGTAAGTGCTTCGGAGAGCCTTCTACATGAGTCTCTTGTAGACAATTAATGTCTCCCCCCCCCCCCTTCCAGGACCGTAGCCCTAGGGCCACACTTTGCCTTTTAGAGGCATCATTAAGCCCGCAGATATTAGCAGAGGCATTTCTTAATGGATCTGACTTAGCCATTTATAAGAAAAGAGTAGTCAAGATCCTTTGGTCCTACCCTAAACCATAGTAAGTCGATTTACAGGTGTGTATGTGCCAAAAAAAAAAAAACATTAGAGCTTCTGCGCCAGTTCATTCGGTTAACGTACACCACCCACCCCTTCTTCGAGCAATCAGGTGAGACCTGAGCGATGATAGTCAACATATGCCCTGGCTGCCTGCCACGCCAGAAAAAAAAAAAAGGAACAGAGACAAGTACGGCTAGTAACCCTTTCAGCAGCACTATAAAAGAAGAAAACAAGCATTTGCAATGCAATAGGTCTCGCATTTACGCAAGTTTGACCTATTGGCATGGTAAATGACAATGCCTTTTATTTATGTTTTGGTTTTTAAAACAAATAAAAGACATTGTCATTTACAATGCCAATAGTTTCAACTCGCGTAAATGAGACCTACTGCATTGCAAATGCGGATTTCATCCCAGCTACTTGGCGCTGCCCTGCATGGGAGTTCCTAACTGGAGAATGACAATGCTGTCCAGAACTGTCCATTCCTTCCAAACTTCAGTGACCTTGCATGGCCTCCACCTTTACCCTTACTTTATCAGTACCACAGAACCACTACTTCGAGGTTATTTTTTACACAAATATTCTTCTGGGGGACAGTTCCATGGATTTACAACACAGTCAGTACATCAAGGCCATTACACTATAAGTCTTTGCTCATAGGCAGAACCAATGGAATAACGCAATAGTGTGGCCACCTTGTTCTAGGAGTATTTACATATTTTTCACACCTGTCGCATGATTAAGATCTTCTGTATCAGTTGCAAACATTGCTTCTAGCTCAGATGTATCAAAAGGTTTTAAAAAGCATCAGCTTTGCAAAGATTAACTGTCACCATTTCGTTGCTGACGGCTGAATTCGGGAGTTAGAGTGCTGCTAATGAGGAGAAACGTTTGCCCAGACAGTACTACTGTGTTGTAAAATGACAAAATAGCAAAATATTGCGACAGAATGTGCCATATTACGTTGCAACAGTGCGCCTCTTCTGTGTCTGATTACGTTTGTACCTCTCCAGTCCCTGCAGCACCTGTTCAGACCTGGGCTCTGGCTCTATAACAGCTCTGCTGCCCTGGTTCTCTGGTTCTACAGCAGCTCTACTGACCTGGTTCTCTGGCTCTACGGCAGCTCTGCTGACCTGGTTCTCTGGCTCTACGGCAGCTCTGATAACCTGGTTCTCAGGCACCACAGCAGCTCTGCTGACCTGGTTCTCTGCCTCTACAGGAGCTGTGCTGACCTGGTTCTCTACCTCTACAGCGGCTCTGCTGACCTGGTTCTCTTGCTCCTGAGCGGCTCTGAACTGGTTCTCTGGCTCTAGAGCAGCTCTGGTGACCTGGTTCTCTAGCTCTAGAGCGGCCCTGCGGACATGGTTCTCTGGCTCTACAACAGCTCTACAGACCCGGTTCTCACTCTCTACAGCCGCTCTGCTGACCTTGTACTCTGGCTCTACAGCAGCTCTGCTGACCTGGTTATCTGGCTCGAGAGCAGCTCTGCTGGCGTGGTTCTCTGGCTCTAGAGCAGCTCTGCAGACCTGGTTCTTTGGATCTACAATGGCTCTACAGACCCGGTTGTCTGGCTGTACAACAGCTCTACTGACCCGGTTCTCACTCTCTACAGCCGCTCTGCTGACCTTGTACACTGGCTCTACAGCAGCTCTGCTGACCTGGTTCTCTGGCTCCACAGCCGCTCTGCTGAACTGGTTCTCTGGTTTCACAGCCGCTCTGCTGACCTGGTACTCTGGCTTCACAGCCGCTCTGCTGACCTGGTACTCTGGCTCTAAAGCAGCTCTGCTGACCTGGTTCTCTGGCTCTACAGCAGCTCTGCTGATCTGGTTTTCAGGCCATAGACCAGCTCTGCTCACCTCGTTCTTAGGCTCTACAGCAGCTCTGCTGACCTGGTTCTCTTGCTCTGGTGACCTAGTTCTCCGGCTCTAGAGCAGCTCTGCGGACCTGGGTCTCTGGCTCTACAGCTGCTCAGCGGACCTGGTTCTCTGGCTCTTTAGCAGCTCTGCTGACCTTGTTCTCTGGCTCCACAGCAGTTCTGCTGACCAGGTTCTCTGGCTCTACAGCAGTTCTGCTGACCAGGTTCTCTGGCTCTACAGCAGCTCTGCTGACCAGGTTCTCTGGCTCTACAGCAGCTCTGCTGACCAGGTTCTCTGGCTCTACAGCAGCTCTGCTGACCAGGTTCTCTGGCTCTACAGCAGCTCTGCTGACCTGGTTCTCTGGCTCTACAGCAGCTCTGATAACCTGGTTCTCAGGCACCACAACAGCTCTGCTGACCTGGTTCTCTGGCTCTAGGGCAGTTCTGCTGACCTGGTACTCTGGCTCTAGAGTAACTGCTGACCTGGTTCTCTGGCTCTAGAGCAGCTCTGCTCACCTGGTTCTCTGGCTCTAGAGCAGCTCTGCTCGCCTGGTTCTCTGGCTCTAGAGCAGATCTGCTCGCCTGGTTCTCTGGCTCTACAACGGCTCTACTGACCCGGTTCTCTGGCTCTACAACGGCTCTACTGCCCCGTTCTCTGGTTCTACAGCAGCTCTGCTGAACTGGTTCTCTGCCTCTAGGGCGGCTCGGCTGACCTGGTTCTCTGGCTCTTGAGCGGCTCTGCTGGCCTTGTTCTCTGGCTCTACAACAGCTCTGCTTACCTGGTTCTCAGTCTCTACAGCCGCTCTGCTGACCTGATACTCTGGCCCTACAGCAGCTCTGCTGACCTGGTTCTCAGACTCTAAAGCAGCTCTGCTGACCTGGTTCTCAGGCTCTACAGCAGCTCTGCTGACCTTGTTCTCTGGCTCTACTGATCTGGTTCTCAGGATCTACAGCGTCTCTGCTGACCTGGTTCTCTGGCTCTTGAGCGGCTCTGCTGACCTGGTTCTCCGGCTCTAGGGCAGTTCTGCTGACCTGGTACTCTGGCTCTAGAGTATCTCTGCTGACCTGGTTCTCTGGCTCTAGAGCAGCTCTGCTCACCTGGTTCTCTGGCTCTAGAGCGGCCATGCTGACCTGGTTCTCTGGCTCTACAACAGCTCTACTAACCTGGTTCTCTGGCTCTAGAGCTGCTCTGCTGACCTGGTTCTCAGGCTCCACAGCTGCACGCTAAAACCCTGAATACAAATACCAGACAAGCGGTCACCATTGTGAAAAAAATATAGGGCTTACCGACTAATGAAGGAGACTAACGCCGCAAGTAAAAATCCAGTCCTGATGAGCAGTCACAAAAGGAGACAGGGCGGTAACAAGGCAGGACTAAGAAGCCTCATTATCAATCGGAAGCCAGCATTTACCATGATCCCAGCCAATGAAAAATATGGGCGGAGCTTCCACAGCACTTCCACATCTGTCGCTACTACAGTATGCCTCATAGAGCGAGCATGCATGCGCTGCAACGCTAGGCTCGACCTAAAAAGTTACTAACCTGTATTTCCATATAAACACAGTAACAGCAGTGGACACATACCCTCAAATTACATTGAAACCCTCAAATTACATTGAAACCGCCATAGACTATCTACAGTCTATCAATCTCAAATTTCAAGTTCATTTTTATCTTGCATAGTTACTAAAAACCATTGCAATGTTATAAAACTATCAAGATAAAAGTCATTGTTATTCACCAGTGAGACCAATGGTACACATGATAAAAGTGCAGTGCTTACATAGCTAGAATAAAAATGACTGGTAAAAGCATTCAATATGTACCATTGATCTCTAACAGTAAAATCAAGAGTCCTGAAAACGTACAATACAGTACTACGTCGCTGCAATGAAATTAGTTAATGTAGCCTACAGTGTACACCATTTGTATATGCCAATAGAGCCAGGCTTACAGCTTTCACACTTTTCCAGAATCATGCACAATCGTTGTGGTTTGCATCATGAAGAATCTTTGCCCAGGTTTCATATTCTTGCTCTTTATTAATTTCCCATTTCAGTTTTTTCAATAGGTTCCCTTGGTTTCGCAAGAGTATTCGGTAGCTTAGGTCTAGAGGTCTTATTAGAGAGCTTATGGTGCTATTTATTGATTTCTGGAGCATTTTTAGTTGGTCCCTTTGTGCTTTTGAGATCCTGTTTCTCCGGCAGAGTGCCCGTCCAAAATCGGCTTAAGGTGGTTGTGTGTCCCAGAGGCTTAATAGCTTTGCGGTAAAATATTCCCAGTGTGTTATTCGGTCTGTTGTGCCCATACTTTTGACTGAAAAAGATCAATTGCTATTTTTGACAGATTCCGTAGTTGACGATGCTCATTTGATCATCCTTAAGTTTGAGGTGAAAATAGGCACCAAGCTAATTCTTGATGTATGGATGAGGTTGTAGAGGCTTGCAGTAGAATTTCTTGTAGTCGGTGGGCACTGTCACCCTTGTCCCCCATTCTGAACCCATGTATAAAGGGAAACAGTGAGAGACTAAGCATGATGAAACAGAGGAGTATGAAGGAACGGGGAAAGCCCTGAAATGTAGATGTTCTAGGTCTTCCAAAAGACTGTTTTTCTTGCAGCTCTTGCTTGTGCTTAGCAGAGCACATTGTGGCGGGATGTTGCAGAGTGAAGTGAGAATGCTGGTCTCTTCACACATCCCCCTCCTCCCCCCCAATGTGCCAAAGTAGTGCCGGTTAAGTCTCCGGTCAAGATGAAATACAGGGTTTCCATATCAGTTATGTTAACTTTAGCTATTAACTTTGGTTGCGTACCTGTTTTTTTCACCAGTGTGCCTTGATGCAGATCTTGATTATCATGGTTTAATAACTGCCCTTAGTTCGCAGAAGCCAAAGATTGCAGAATAGCACCTACATCTATATCAGTCCTGCATATTTTTTGCTGGAAATGTAAAATGCACTCTTCATTACCTATCGCTCCATCTGAAGATCAGGCTTAGAAGACCAACTATCATCTTGTCTATATCGCCCACCGGGACTTAAGATTGAATCAAAGATAGGCCATAATACTCTGGCAACCATCCCACCCTGTAGATTGTGTACAGCCTCACATTTTGCATCCAGATCGGTGATGTCTGCTATTGTAGTGTCTGATGGCTTGAGAAACCACTGCTACCAAGTGAATGTCCAGATTGTGAAGACCAACTGTCACTAGTTCACTGGTAAAAACAGTACTGGTTTTAAACACAGTATCCACATCAAAGCTACATTCTCTCTCCTCCTGGGAGGACGTATTGGTTGAGGAGTGCTGGTGTAATGTGAATATGCAAGATCGCTTGTTAATACAAAGGCACATTTAAAGACACTGGACTGTGTATCAGAATAAAAAATGCAGTTTTTGATGGAACAGTCTAAAATGAAAGCCTTTAAGGGTTGCCCGTCAATGAGGCATACTCAATGGAGCTGCATGGAGGCAGATGTCGAATCTTTGGGGCCATCAACAAGCAATGCTACAATTTTTTTGTTCACAGGCATATGTCAACACAGCACTGAATGTCTAAGGAGCAAATCAAGAATCTAAAGGAACAGCCATTAAGGTAAAGCTAACAAGCCTATGAATTTTGGCCTTCTTCAGGGACTTTCCGCTAGAACCATTGAGCAGCTTCTTGGAAGCAGTGAAGAGGTTTTCTTTAATGAACAATTTTATTGCGCATTTTGTAAAAAAAGAAAAATCATGGCAGAGCTAGAGGAGCAAATAATAATACCATGAATGCATCAAGGAGAGGCATCTTTTTGGCATCCAGGGCTTTAATCACAAACTTAACTTTGTCTTCAATTATCAGGGATTCAAGAAGTATTTTCTGGTCTTCCGTGATTCTTATCTAAATAATCATTTTGCAATGATTGGGTAAGCAAGGCAAACTGATATTAGATACAGTAAAAGTAAAGAAAAGACTTTTAATTTGTTTTCTTCCCCAGTACATAGATTTTCTGATGTATTAATAAGTTCCCTGACATAGCTACTCTCCTGTCTGTCTCAGTTGTTTATAAATAACATGAAAGGGAGGTTCCCAATAATCTAAAGGACCAGTAGGTTCCAATATTAACAATTGCCCACAGAACAGCTGGTTGTATTTAAATCATTTTATTTATCATTTATATTTGTAAAAGTTCATTACGTCAGTGAGTAAAGCAGCATATATAATTTATATAGCGTTAGCCCAGAACTACACGAAACAGTAAAAACATTTCTACTAAAACATTCATCCAAGCAATAAATCAAAATCACACTCATAAAGCAAAGCATCCATCTAAATACAAACAACTAAGCAAAAACCACACACTCATCAATCAGACAGAAAGAAGCGCCGACGCACGTTTCGGAAAATGCCACAGTAGGGAATTCCTTCATCAGGGCGCAAGTCAGTTAATTTTATACGGCCATCCAGGTCCTTCAAAATTCCAAGATGAAAAGAATTGTCCCAATTTCAGAACTTTTCTGGGCAAACAGCATCGTAGTACAGCATATCTGTGGGCAAAGGCAGAATAAATCAAAACCACATCTAGTTAAACGATTAAGGAAGGGAAAAAACGGTCTTGGTCAATACATGGAGCAAAACAGGAACTAAGTGCAACCGTACCACATCCAATCGACATACAAACAGAGCAACACAATACATTTTAGAAGGGAGTGATATCTCAGAAGGGAGCGATATCTCTGTGAAGATAACATAAGAACATAGAAAATAACTAGTTACTACTCCTGATTTTGAGAGGATAACAAATCTTCCAGGGCAGGCTCATAAAGCGCTAGAGAGCGCTGATCATGAGAACAAGAAAAAAATCTAGATGTTTTACATACCAAGGAGGAGAGACTCGACAAAGTCTAACCAAATGCAGATAGCAGGCGGCATGCCTCACATGGCATAGTAGAGGAGGTGATTTACAGACAAAAGAAGGTCGGTCTCTAGAAAGATATAACTAAAACAAAGGGTAGAGAGGGAAAAACAAAATACAATGAAAATACTGTAAAGAAAATAAGACATAAACCTAATGTTAGAATGCAGGCAGGTATAGTGTAGGTAAAATGTCAAGGCTAATAATCTAGCTGTGGATATTTATACACACGAGGCCTTAATTCATTTCCATATTTGTTTACAGCCCAATTTCACTATCTGGCAACAAAAAAGGCTCACCTGGATGCACAAACGATCAGCAGATCGGAAAAGCGGGAGAAACCCAACGGTCCCGGTCGCACGAAAACAGAAATAATATGAACGTATTGAAAAACGTCCTTTCAAAATAAAAGAAATAAACAGAGAATCTGAGTTTACTTAAAATTACGGAACAATACAGACATAACTAAATAAGCATACAAAGCATCATAATCTAACAGTAGCCATCAGCTCAAGGAATGACGTGAAGTGAGGCTAGACATTTCAAAATAAATACCGGGATCTAAAACCAATACAGTGAAGCGGATCCAATGACAGCAGCTAGACAGCTAAAAGATCGTAATATAGTTGCCATCGGCTGGAAAGGTATTACAAGATACGGCCAGACAATAACCAATGAGTGCATGAATCCCGACTAGATATCAGGGGACAGATCAGGGTTCGAGAATTCGCACGATCAACATGAATAGTTACCAGTAGCTTCTTAATAGTACAAAAGTATGTGAAGCATGTGGATGGCAGCTTCAATAGATTTATCTTGTACGGCAGCGCGCAAAATTATTTCAAGAACCTTCCTAGGAAGATATAAAACAAACAAACGTCTTAGCCCAGCGACAGGGGAGGAGTTACAACAAACAAAGTCCATACAGCTACACAAAGGCGAACTTACTCAGTATGCAATAACGGGAGTCTCGAAGTATCGGTCACATTCTTCACCGGTGTGGGAAACGGACCCATTGCAAACGCCGATGTATATATACGGTGCTCAAGTGAATAAATGAAGGGCACCTGTGTGCAATGGAGTAAGGCGGGACCAACACTAGACCGGTAACCTCAACCAAAAAAAGCCGGGCATATAGACGGGGCCGCCATTATTGATACTGTTTTGTCGAGGCCTCGGAGAACCTCGTAAAAAGAATACGCAGTAGAAAGAGGACTAAATAGTAAGAACAGTGAAAGACGCAAAGAATAAATATCAATATACAACATGCATAAATAAAAAATTAATTAGTACACCGTAAAAGTGAATAAAAACATAATTGATCGAAAAAATTATAACTAAGGCCACGAGGTGCCATGCAAAATTGCAACAACAAAAAAAACACCACAAAAAAATGCAAGTTTCTCGAACCTCGCCAGAACGACTGGAGAACCCCGGTCTGAATTCGGGTCCTGGAGGGAAGCACTTCCGGGTCGCCGTGGGCAGCGCAGCGGCCCCTTCAGGTCACTGCAGGCGGTGGTCACAATAGGAACAGAAATGATCCATGAGACGAGTAAACACGTTACAAAAGCAGACGTTAAGTTACATTAGGCAAAAGTGACAATTGTGAGCAAACAAAGTACAAGAGGTAGCAAAGGGTACATTACTAGAGAAATAGACTAAGACCTCGGCGAGAGGGAGGGTGTAACGCCCATCACTAGAAAAGGGGCGGGGCTTAAAAAAAGAGACAAATGCCCCCGAATCGCGTTAAGATGGGGCCTGAACTGAGTGACGCCCCTTTCCTCCAATGGCTGGCCAGCATTTACGAGGCCAGCCAATGGAGAAGAGGGGCGTGTTCTAGCCCCATACTAGACAACATAAAATCTCGGACTCCGCCCACTTCGTGGGACGCTAGTCCGAGACCTAAAAAGGGGTGTCTGCCTCTGCCCGGTGCCAGTGGAGAGGTTAATGCTAATTTTTAAGCAGAGAGGCTGTAGGCCAGCCGGGGGGAGAAAAAAAATGTAAAAAAACAACAGATTAGAGTTCAATGCGGTAAAAACAAAGTGTAAGAAAAAAGCTCGCCCAGTGACAGTGAGGTTAATTGCGGGAAAAAAATCCGTGGGAAATAATCTTTTCATCAGTTGTTTTTCTTGGACTTCAGCTATTCCAGATACTCCCCAGATTTTATTTCGGATAGAAAAACCTTGGTGGTCCAGTTTGTGATTACTTTGAGCCTGGCAGGGTTCATTAAGTAAACCTCAGCCTCTTGCTGCTAGAAAGGGGAGATCAGTTGTCTCAGATGCCATCTCCGTTCCACTGTCTGGTGGCAGAAGTCAGGTTTGGCAAAAAATTTTATCCCATTGGCCCCTTCGAGTTAGAGCGAGCCTGGTCGTATATCAGCTGCCTGAGGAGGAAGTTTCCAAAATAGACAAGGAACACCCTTGGCTGCCCTCCAGTCACACTGCCACTGTTGTATTGCCGTTTCGGATTAAAAGGAAAGTGGTGTGCCCTCTGCACTTTGTGATCCCAGTCCCAGCCCAGGTGGTCTGGGAAGGAGTCTTGTAGTAGCTTGACGATGAAGTGTCTAGGGTCCTCCCCCTCTTTCCCCTCCGGGATACCCAGCAGGCGGAGCTTATTCCTGCGCTGGCGATTTTCCTGGTCTTCCATCTTGGACATCAAATCTACCAGGCAGGCGGTGTTGGACTCACCCTGATGTGTAGTGGCCAAGGACTCTGATTCCAGGTGCTCAGTCCGTGCTTCTACCATGGTGATCCGGTCGTTAATGTCGGTGCAAGTTTTGTTCAACCTTCTTAGGCCACCCTGCAGCTTCTTGGCAGCGTTTTTTGCAGCGCGGTTGTCACCCTGAACCTCCTCTTGAAATTCTTTAATGGAGGAAAGTATAGAGGCTAAGGAGGGTTCGGTTAAGTGTGCCTGCAGGCTTTTAGAACTCCCCCACTGTGTTGAATTGGGATCGTCTTCATCCAGGGGGTGTGACATTTGGGAGTCAAAGTAATCCCATTTCAGCTGGCTACGGCGCTTGTTCTTGCTTCTGGGCTTTTTGGGGCGCAAGACTGTGCCTGTGTCCTTGTGGGAGACCTCGCTGTCTCCTTCGCTCACATAGTCAGACCCACCCTCATCCGATGAGGTGGGTGTACTGTCCGAGACGGAGTATAAGTGTTCAAGCCCTGCCTCAGGAGTCCAGGGATTTTGCGAACCGGAGGGAACCACTAGGCATTGGATGACGTCGTTTGTGCCACCAACCTTCGCCTCTGGCGCTGTAGACTGAGTGCCATGGCTGCCAATGCTGGGTCCTATATCCTGAACCTAAGACTGTACAGCGGTAAAAGACTGGGATGGAACCAATAAATGTGCTGTAGTACCGATTGATTGATTGCCTGGGTTCAAGGTGAGCTCGGTTGTTTCAGCAGCAAGTTCATCTATAATTGCGTCAGCATCGGTGGACAGATTTCCACTAGGCCTGTTTTCTTCCATACCACCCTCTTGTTCTAATCCTAACTTAGGGCTACCTGAGGGTGTAGGCATATGGGTCTTAGGGTTAGCATTGGGAGGCGGGTTTTTTGCACCCAATAATATTTTCGCCTGGGGGGGTTGTGCGGTATCAGGGTTCTTCGAGTCTCTAGGCACGCCCCCCGTGTTTTGCCCAACAGTTTTTTTATAGTTACTAACCTCTCGCCTGGGCATGGAGGCATCCTCGGTGGCTGTAAAATCTCCTCTAGGATCCTTAGGTGTTTTTAGCTTGCCCCCTCTCCGCAACCCCGGGGCGCTCATGTCAGGTCTGCTTCTTTGTATGGGGGATATGATCAAAGTACAGCTGCAGGGAAGCCCGTGTGAAGCAGCGGGTGCGTCACGATGTGGAGAAAGAATCACAGCCGCTATTAAATGAGGAATGGCCCGTGCGCGTCCATCCGAGAAAGTAGCGTGTTTATCCCAGAGAGGCAGGAAAGCCTTGTGATTAGCTTCACTGCCGCTTAGTCGCCCACTGTCGTAACTGAGCCGTTCTCGGTTCTCTCGGCAAACCGGCATCACCTCAGGCGGCACAGGGCAGCCATCCGATCGTTACGCTTCCGGCTTGAGCAGCCGAGCAGGCAAGAGCTCACGCTGACTCCATCTTTGCTCCACCAACTAATTTCTTTGTGCCAGGGACAAAGGTCATGCTTGCACTCCAATAGCACTGGACTCTAGCACAATTTGATACCATCTGCCACAAGTCACTATTTCATTACAAAGTGGAAGCCTACTTTCTTGGTTCAGTTCCTTCTTTGAAACTGCACTTTTTAGATCTAATTGTGCTCTTTCTTCTCTGATTCTATAGGACTTGGCACTCCTAAGAACCTTCCCTCTGCCTATTCACGTTCCCTAATCCCATATCCGCGATGGACTTGAATACTATATGTACATGGAGGATTCCCAGATCGATCTCATATTGGTACACTCGGATTCTCAAGTAGCCTGCCACTAGAAGTCAGTCAAGACCTTGATGCAACAACTTTTGCCAAAAACAGGTCAACCCTAGAGGTCCCGTAAAGCCAAATTATATCTAGTTTGCCACAATACTCAATGGGCACCAGGCATACACAGATTACCAAGGTATATAACTTTGATACTTTGTTAGCCAAAGATCTTTCACTCATCAACTGTGTGGCTCTCTAGAATGTACTGAATCACCTACGTTTTATTCAAAGTGATTAGTTTTAGCTTCTACTTTTGTCCCAAACTGTCGACTCGTTTTAACTGGTGACATCCCACTTTTATTCGTATTACAATAACAGACTAAAAATAATTTTCCACCAGAAGTCTCAAAATAAACTACAGAGAGCCCAGAACCAGTGGTTCTAAAGCTTATAAAAGATCAAAGCAGTACAGTATGCCAGTTACATCGAGCCCAATCTGGGGAAATACACTTTTAAAATGACAGGGCAACAAAAACAAAAATTCATACATCAAAGTTTTCATACGGATAAACTTGGTTACTGTTTTTTGCTTTGAATAGGCTTGCTTTTGTGCAGGTTTTACATCTCTGCTACCACCCAATCATATTTTTACCCCAGGTGAGACCTTTTAACAGAAAGAATCTATACAAAGATTTGATTGCCGCAGATTCATTTACTGGTCCGTGCTAGAAAATAAGGTGCCATGATCACAAACCAATTAAGCAGACTAAGTTAAACTAATATGCTGTCTTGGGGGGCTTAAGTAAATTAATACACAGTGGTAACACTTGTTATTTAATCTAAAGTAAATATATAAGCATAAAATGGAGAAGAGTTTGTGTCCGCCCCTTTTAACAGGATGGCTCGGCCTATGATTTTTCCAAACTCATTTTTCTCATGACTTACTTGCATTTGTTCTGCCTCGGACCAATTTCTTCTTAACATTGATAGAATAGCTGGACCTCACAACCCTGCCGACTAAGCTACACCCCCTGCTGGCTAAGGTACTATTTTTTTATTTGCGTTTCAGCACTCCATGGCAGGGCATTACTTTCTTCACTCCTCCCACTGTTATTTTTTTATTTATTTATTTTTGTGAATACCTGATAGCTGCACACTCCAGACAGGGCCTCCCTACTGGTCTTTTGCTCCACACCATTAGTCAACCCCCAACACGCCTTGATTTATTTTTGTTTCATTCAAATTTTTTAAATTATTTTTGCGACTGCCAGTACTAAAGAGAAGCTTGCATCTGTCTGTGTTGGATTCACATACACACCATTTCCTTAATTTACCACGGCCGTCTGCCACTTTTTTGAACACTAAATTATGAATAAATCATACAAAAACATGTTATGATGCTTGCAATAGAAAGGGATACATCGGTGGCCATCCAGAAATAATTTGTTAAATTTTGGGGGGGAATGTTTCATGATGGCTGCTCAAACACGGTGGCAATCTCGGAATTCCATTTTATACTTTGAAAAAAAGCAAAATGTCCATACATTAATCCGCACAAACATACATTTAAAGGCAGCCATCTAGAAAATGTTTTTACCAGGGGATGTGTATAAAAAAAAAACAAGCACTGGCAAGGACAATAGCTCTGCACACGCAACTAAAAGGCAAGAGCAAGTAATTTTAGCTGCTGTGACCCAACAAAGCAAAATGGTCAGTCACAGAGGTAAATGAATTAGTTAAAATATGTTCCAATGCAATTAATTTGAAAGCAATTGTTTAAAAAAAAAAATTCATTGTAGGAACAATGACATTTACTAACAAAACTGATCACAATCGGAGCACAAGTCCGAGACAGAAACGGGATGGCACTCCTGCCACCATTTTTTTTATAAAGTACAGCCGTATACCTAGGCTGATGGAGGCCTCACTATGCTATGCCCTGACCGTTTGCATCTACAAACATTTCCTTGGAATGTGGCTACAGAGTGTTGTAACACACCCCATTTCTCTGTCAGCACCCTCTGTGAGAATGGCTTAACAGAAAGCTGTAACTAAATCGCTTATCTGTGAAGGGGTGAGAAGTACACACCATACCATTAGCCCATCCATCTGGCGGGCATGAAAGTAAGTTTGTGCTTGGAAGCAGTTGAAACCCCAAAATCACATTACTGCAAGAAATTAGCTTTAAATACATGATTACGTATTGGAAAGCGGTTTATAAATGGGTTCAAATGGGCAGCATTTGTTTAAGCTGCCAGTTAGTATAATTTCTAAACCACGTACTCAATTTTGAACCCTACACGTGACATAAGTTTATAAAAAGCCAAAGTATGTTGCCTTTTTTTGGTAAAAGGTCTGATTTTTAAAACGTACAGAAGAGTGTAGAGGCCACACAATAGCAAAAATAAAAGTGCGCACTTTAGTTATACCCAGTGCTTTAAATGGGAAAAAATAAGTGCAGGTACTCATTAAAATGCGCTAGAGGTGTAGTGAGTGGGCGGGGCTAGGGGCGGGGCTAAGGGCAGGACATGATGATACTTAACGACTTCTATAATAGTTGCAGCACACACCAAAACTCATGATAAATGTGGTTATATAAACAAAGCAGGCTAAATCATTACATAAAATGAAAGAGAAATGCAATAATATGTTAACATTTACTTTTTTTGCAATATTTGCACCTTCTTAATGCCATACTGTTAATTGCTGTTTAGCACAATACTATATATTTTTGAGCAAGTGAGTAGGAAGAAACTGAAAATACCCCCACTTCGAACCAAAGCTCTTATGGCACCAAGCAAATCATCATGACCCTCCCCATAAGATATCTCTTGTCTCTTCCATCGATCTATCCATTCATCCTTTCATCCAACCATTTACCTGCTGATGTTCACCATTTACCGTTTACATTCTGTTGTCTATTCAGTTTTTCATCCATCATTCAGTTGATTTTCACCATTCCGTCTGTCCACCCTTCATATCCAAACCTATCCATCCCTCCTTAAACCTATCCATTAATCTTTTCACTCATCCATCTCTTTATACACCTTTTCACTCACCCATCAATCCATTCATCTGCACATCCACCCTTGCTCACTCATTCACCCATCCACTCACTAACCAACCCTCCCTACTACGTTATTTATGAACCTTTGTCGCCGAGCAGACATGTACACACAAAGGGCCACCCATTTTCTTTAAAATACCTCCTGAGAGTGTCTTGATTCTTTCTCTCTCACTTTTTGCTTACAAAAAACAGGCTTACAAATGCAGGCAAACAGACAAACATAAGCAGACACACAAAAGATTTTGGTATGTTAAAAGCCATGTTATACTCTTCAGTATGGCTTTTTTAATTGCCACTGCCAGGGGATTGCCAGGATTCCTCTGTTTACGCAAATGCAGAGGATGGTGTGAATGTGTTGACAGCTCAGGACCAGAATGGACCCCAGTCAGAGCTGCCAAGGTTTCAGATTTCTATGTGTGACATTTTCATATTTTCATTGTAATTATGAGTGACATTTCAACGATGTGAGTGACACTTTCTCACTAGCAAAATGAGGGTATCATATAAATATAAAAAAAATTACACATTTGAGATTGCTTATGTGTGACATTTTCATAGATTCAGTGGATTTACGAGAGTCAGGCAACAACTAGATGTGTAACATTTAGAGTGGCACATTCTTGCGAGCATAACCATGGTATGAAGTCAATGGAAGTAGACAAATACTATTTGCAAGGCCCTATGCCGTGCTGGAGCCCTAATCATTTTTGTAACAAACAGTTTAAATGTCATCAGCAGGAGAATATTAAATGATCTCTTTATTGCTGTACGAACGATCCACAGAGGAGCTGCTGGCTGGCACTGCGGGGATCGCTAGCCTGTCTCTTCTTCAGAGAGTCAGACAGCGAGCTCTGATGCAGTGTCTCTGCTTGTGCCACCTGCTCCCACTATGAGACTCACGATGGCGTGGTGAGTCTGGGGCAGAAGTCGGGCTCTACTGGGCACAGCAATAACAGGAGGAGGTGAGCAGGTGATTGATTCTCAAACACCGGCTTCCTCCTTCTACTCCAGGCAGCAGGGTAATTTCATGGGTGCACTGGGGCCCGGCTGGCAGGCAGGAAATTAAACATCCTGCCACAGCATTGGCATATAAGAATCAGACCGGCCAATGGAGGCCTTTGGAAGGTAAGCGCCTCAATGCAGAAAACGGATTAGCGCTCCAGGGGCCACTTCAATCGCATTGTCTGGGCATTAACACTCACATCAAACCGAAAGGACGTGTGAGATTCCGCCGCCCTGTTGTCTGATAACATTTATGTTCAAAGTGTTACCCTGCACTGACTTACTTTTCACTTATCACTACCTGAAGTGCGGCGCTTTGAAAATCACACGCGCACACTAGCAGGTAAAATGAATCCTGACCCACCTCTTTCAAGCACAGCATGACGGCGAGCACCGGACATTATCCACAAGAGCTGTGCTGAATAGTTCAGCTGGAGCTCTGATGGGTGGGAGGGGGCTGCAGAAGCGGCGCCTCGGCTGCCAGTGACATGTCCCACTCCGGCTCACGAGCACAGCCACGAGTCTACCTTTTTATGAGTACGGTACTCTCCTTTTGAAGAAGAGAAGTGCCGGTACTCAAAGTGATAAATTTAGGAAGTGCCGGTACTCAGTACCAGTGAGTACCGGCCCATTTAAAGCACTGGTTATACCTTCATATACCTACGATAAAAAAATATTGGGGGTAGCAGTAACCGGCACTGATGCACTTCTGTGATGGCGAGGTGGTATTGGAAGGGGGGGCGGCACGTGATGAGGGACGCGTTACACACAAGATAGACCATTACTCGCAAGGCAGGAGTTTCCGTTACATGCTGGTGAATTGTGTATGGAGTGAAAGGGGATGTATGAACGGGACTCCTTAGGCTTAGCAGAGACCGGCGTAGCTCGCTACAGACCCGAAGGGATACGGTCAGCGACGTGAGACACTGTATCGCCCAGGAAACATTAGTTTGTAGCAGGGAGCACTGTCATTCTCCGCTATAATTTGGTAGGAGTGTTTACCTGCAGCCCGGTAACTCCTCCTGCATCCATCCCGCAGCTCCCGGCTCCATAACTCCGTCGGGCTCCGCGAGCACCAGAAAAGAGCCACACCTTCCCCACCTTTATAGCCTTTGATGGGTGGGCGGGGCTACTCATTGCACTAAAAGCCGGCCCGAGGACAAGTTATGTATTGTGGAAGAGGCGTGGCCCTGGATGCTAATAAAACGATAAATGCCTAAAGGCATTTAGACGACTCTGGAGCACGTCTATTGACCGAGGGGGCGGGGGACAAGAAAAACCGGAGCCCCCAGGCTCTTACCTTTACAGATCCGACTGCCTGGGAGACATTGAATTTGAAAAGCATCCACCTGAAGATAGGCAATGGAAACAGTAAAAGGACTTAGCGGCGTACACCCAGAGAAATAAAAGAAGGAAAATAGGGCTCGAGCACCAGTTCTGCTAGAGAGCCGTGGGGTTCTTTAGCTCATTGACTGTTCCAAGTCTGCACAGCGTGCTGACCAACGAAACCGGTTTCAACTAGAGAGAGCACTCTTTATTGTACGGACTGATGAATTTGTGGCCGAAAATAAACACATATTGTCAGTGCTGCCTGCAACCAAAAATAGACCTAGAGGAGTCACTCAAGTTAACAATGCAAGTGTTTTTCAGTTTGCAAAAGTAGTTTTAAGTCGTGGAAATCATTAATATTTATCTTGTTATAACTGCAACGTTGTCCTTCATATTTTCACGAGTGTGAGTATTTTTCAATTCCAAAGAGAATGTGGTTCAACGTGAACGATTAGTGTTTATTAAGCAATATTTCCCACTTTTGGTCTGCAGTGTGAATGAAGGAGCTTTTGTGCATTTGAACTAAAATATGGATAAATATCAGTCGCTCTGCGCCTTAATAAATACTTATATACTGACATGCCGCTATTGTAATCGCAACAAAATAATTATGCTCTCTATTAGTGTATATTTTATGAAATAGGCTAACTAGGCCTCAACACCATCTTGTTCAAAATGGGTGTCTTATCATGATGTTGATTGCGTGTTTATAGTTCTCACCAGAGGTTACGCGTCCAGCAAGAATTGGATTGTTTATTTCTGCATGACATGTTCTGGAAGAGCCAGCCAGAGGAAATCCTTTTGTTACAATCTACTGCGGAAAACGTGTAATATTTATTTGGCATAGGCAGCAGCCATTTTGGTTGTGGTGTTCATTTCCTTTCCTTCGTTATTCTTCCCTCCTTTGCTGCTCGTTTTTTCCTGCCTGTGCTATTTATTTTAGTTGACTTTCTGACTCAGCTAAAAGCAATGTACGTGCTGAGAGTTTGTAGCTGCCAGTACATCTGTTGTCTGTCAATCATTTCTGCTGTCATAAGCACTCCTGCTCCCCCCACTTTGCTGACCATGTAGCTTTTATCTGCCCTTGTTTGCTGATAACTATTTCTAAAAATGTTCTTTCCATTTCTGTTCACATGCTTACACTGCACAAAACCTGTAAAAAGAGGGCACTGGTTTGTGAAGCCAGTGTACTACCTCAGGCAGCACTTGAGAGTGCTGTGTGGATGTGGTCCCACTCATGAGTGATTAATGAACTTGTTATTTATCCCCAACTCCAGTGCCGATCTCTATTTTGTTGGTCTTTGAACCCGTGGACAAAAGGGTGACCCTGCACCAGCGTACCCCTAAAAATGGGGTGCATTCACACACTACAAAGTCATTCCTGCCTGCACACTGTATTGCACTAATTGACAATGTTTTTTTCTGTGTTTAGGTAATTAGTTTGTTCTTACCCTTCTGGACAAATTTTAGTTTAGAAGAGGCGAATCAATATTCATGCAGTGGGTTAGTTCTTTGGTGACAAGATTATGTGTTGTTTTAAAATGTGAAAATGTGATTTGTTAGAAAATGATCATACCATGCTGACTTTGCAGTTTTAATAATTTCTTTGCAGTAAATCTGTATCTAAACCCTTGAATTTGGGGTGAGCCAGAGAACTTTTTGAGGCCTTTCCCGAGCTTCTAGGGGTACTGCCCAAATTATTATTGATGTTGCTGCTCACTGAGCATTTTTTCAGATTTGTACCCATTATTATATTATTCTTTATTTGATGGCTTACATTGCTAATTATTTATATGTAATCTAATGAGTCTACTGCTGCATCTGCAATGTACTACTTTCTGTATTGTGTTTTTGATTTTTTTTAAATAAGCTTTCATGGTGTTCTAGTATGCAACCTCAAACTCTGTTTTTGAGTCACTGTTTTCGTATTGACTGTATTTTTGAAATGCTGCTTTGAATCTTGTCTCTACGGACACATTGTCTTATGGACTATGAGGTTAGCACCGTCTCCAATCCACCCAATGTTAGGGCATGCTTTTGTAATGCAGATTTCCTTGTGTCCTGCGTGCCCCCAGAACAGTGAACAAATAGTGCAATTGACAGTAAGTAAACAGAAAATTGCAATTTATGTTAAAAAGTCAGGGTGGATTCATAATGTTGCTACACCATGAAATGTCCAGTTCAATTCCATGCAGGACTCATACATATGAGAGAGATAACTCTAATTTATAAAAATATGTGCTTAATGTTGTGGACATTTTTTGCACTACACTTTTTTTGTATTTGCGGCTTCAAGTTTATATTGCAAAAGTGAACTAATGGTGACTTTTACCCAGATTCCCACCAGGGTTGATATAAAAACGAAGATGGTATTGGCAAAATAGTGACCTGGAGGCAACTCTAAATGTAAAGAGCAGGCTTTGTGCCTCACTTGCAACTCCTTGTGGGGCTCTGTTATTTGAGGTCTGGGAGACAGATGGCATTCTGTTGCACCTCTAGGCTGCCGGGAAGACACAGTTTCAGCATAGCCTGACTGCCCATCTGAAAGCTCTCTCATCGAGGGAGGAAGCCATAAAAATACTTTGACCTTAGCCAGCAAGCAAAACAGATAGCTGTTGACACTTATTGGATGTGATTGATTTAAGTGGTTTGTAGAGTCTGTTGTGGTTTGAGTAGAGACCAGTAATACATAAATAGAAGTAGAGCTGCAGAAACATACACAAAAGTGGAGATACAGTGCTTCTTTTTTTAACAACATAATTTTATTCTTGTCATCCAATATGGGCCTTATATGGCACCCATAGCAAATATACCTGATAACAAATATATACATCAAGATTACCAGCAATAATAAAGGATATATTCCACAAAAAGAAGAAAAAGGAAAATAAAAATAAAAAAAGATATTGAAAGAAGAATTAAGAAAATAAACAAACCAACTGTGCCACATTGCTTCCCGTCAGCAAATACATGAAGTCTAAATAAAGGAAAATAATGCTGCCATCCATAATCAGATCGATTACGAGCACTATGTGCACACCAATTAGCTAATATCATATTAGTGATTCATCAATATCAGATGGGGGGAGGAGGCACCAGATATAATCACCTATAGTCCGCCCACCTTTTCCAGATTCTGTGGTGTTTACAGGGGGCATCCCCTTGCTTCAAAAACCGTTAGTTCCAGACCCATACAGAATTCAAGGCCATTCTTCAACACCCCAAGCGATGGTGAAGATTAATCTTTCCAAGCCAGGGCAATGTCTCTCTTGGCCAGTGTCAGGCCCAGAAATAGGAGATAGCGCTTATACCTATTTCCACATATATCTTCCGTAATGTGTAGTATAGCCAATCTCAGTGAGGAAGCAATGACCCATCCCAGGACCTCAGACAGGCAAGTGAACACCCCCTTCCAGAACTTTGTCAGCGCTGGGCAGGCCCACACAGTATGTAAGAATGTGCCCTCTATAGATTTACAATGCAGACAGTGGGGGGATGCGATGAATCCAGCACGCCATAACCTATGCCTAGTGTAGTAATCCCTGTGTAAGTATTTAAACTGGATAAGGCGCAGGCGAGCCGCAATTGCTGCGCTGCATGGAGACTCCAAGACCTCAACCCAGTCATCCTCCTCCATGGGACCCAGATCCCGCTGCCATGCCTCTCTAGTTTTACGGAGTGTGGTGGGGGTGCTATTGATAAGTGTGCGGTATATTTTAGTGATTTTATGATCTCCTAGGTCGCCCATGAACAACTTTGCCTAGATGGGCAGTGGCCACAAAAAGGATTTCACTTGGTTCATATAGAGACCAGAGGTTTCACCAAAGATCTGAATGATGTGGAGAAGACGCGGGCCAGTCCGGGTTGAGATCAGTGAGAAAAAACAGTATATCGTCTGCATAGAGCGCTATGCGGTCGGAAATGCCTGGCGCCCACTTAAAAGCTGCGCAATTGTGCGTCTATCCGTACACCGAGCGGCTCCACGGCTAGAGCAAAAACATAAGGGGAGAGCGGGCAGTCCTGACGCATCCCTCACCCAACTGGAAAGCTTTTGGAGATCGAATCAGCCACATGGACTGAGGCAGTTATGTCCGTATATAGCAGGTGAATAAGGCGAAGCAACCGGGGGCCGATGTTAAGGCGAGCTAACAAGGCAAAGAGATAAGTCCAACTAAGGGAGTCAAAGGCCTTGTTCATAGCTGCCAAAAGAAGCGCAGCAGGGGTGCCAAGTTTATCCACTGCGTCGATGGTGATATGGGCACGCCTAATATTGTGTCGTGTAGCGCGGTGTCCCTTGCTCACTTTGCCACTGGATTCAAGCAAGCCTGGCTGAAGACGGTTGTAATGCCAGAAATCGGTCCTAGGAAGCTTGTTTCCGGTCCAGGGAGGGCATGGCTTGGCAGTTTGGGCTGGTCTGTTCCCATGAGGCACAGGGTCAGACTGATTTGCATATGGCCATGTCTGAACTGGGGTGGCAGAGTGGGCTAAAGAACGGTGATGGATTAACCCAGATCTGTTGACTGGGTGTGAGTGTTTGATTGTGAGAAGGCGGGATCTTCATTTTAGAGCATCTTACCACTTTCCAAAATCCCGACACAGGTCGACTGGACCTTTTTATCTGTCATAGAGTGAATTAGGCAACCTATGTACCAACAATCAATACTTCCTACGATTCCCCGTTGTTTCCCCCCCAAAGAACCACTGACTAAGACTATGTTTGAAGATTTATTACAGAAATGAAAACAGCTGAAGATACAAACACCTCAACATGAGGTTCAGAAGATAAACAGGCACTAATACAAACATAATCCTACGGAAAAGTCTTAGGCGACTTATGAATAATACGAGAATCAATTCCAGAATCATCAGGCTAACAAAGATTGCTGTAACTTGAGTTCGGGTATGCATTGAAAAGAAAAAGTCAAGTTAATCTATCCCTACACTATACTATTTGACATCCCTACTCAGCAATAGCCCACCCTAGCAAAAGGTGTCAGCCGTGGTGACTTCCAAAGAAGTTCACTCACTTTCTCTTTAGTCTAGAGATCCTCAGTCCTAGCTAAGCTCTTTGTCCATCCAACCGCTCTCTCTAGCTCCTCAGCCCATCTGCTCTACTTCCACCCTCGGGGTGCAGTCCCTAATACAAAACCCCACAATACGTGCGACACGCCTTCAGGTACGCCCCTCTCGAAGGTGTTGGTTTATAGAATTTTCCATTATGGCACCTTTCCATCCTTGTCGGTCCAAACGTCCTTGGGTCCCAGACTCTCAGTCGCTTCAAGTTGTATCTTTAAATTCCTCGGCTACTCCTCCATGTCTGAGTCTAACATCCTAACACTCATACACAATGGGCCCTTCTACTCTACTGTCTACTTGATCCGGCACCTGCAAGGAAATACATGAGAATCGGCTCACACATTCTTTAACGTTGATTAATTTTAGCCAAAGGCCGCTTTTACAAAACATTTCTACCATTTAATGCTAAGCAAAACATTTCCAGTCAGGCCTACACGATTTCCATGGACTGGACCTCTGCACGTTTTATAGGCCCAACATCCTACATGAACAATCTTTTCGTTCTTTAGGCCTCCAACTTTAAAGCAAAATACATTTTCTACTTCAAGCAAATTTATCACGTATATATAAAATGCAAATATGAATTTTAATAAGCAGACCTAAACATACAATGGTAATCTATTAAACGGCATCATTAGTGTTTCAAACCCTTAACATTTGTTCTGCATGTAGTTCTAGCATCAAATACTTTAGTGCTCAACCCTACATTGCATTTGAACATGATTAATAAACCCTTTACATATGCGGGTGCTGGCTACTTATACATATGGTGCACCCCTACAATTTTTCACTTCAGTTTAGCGCTCTCTCAATTGGTTCAGATGCTCCGTCCATCACCACCCCCTTTTGTACCGCTGTGTAGCGCGGTGCGGCATAAATCCTGCCTGATCCGAATGGATCAGCTCCGTGACACATGGAACTAGACGGTTGGCAATCACCTTGGCCAGAAGCTTAGCCTTCACATTGAGTAGGGAGATCAGACGATAGGACGAGAAGTGTTCCCATGGGTGGCCCAGCTTCAGAAGACAACAATCTCAGTATGCCGCCAATCAGGCGGGAGGCTACCATGTTCCCAGGAAGCCTCCAGGGCCGCAGGTAGGGTTTTAAAAGTTGTGGGTGATAGTTTTTAAAGAACTCGCAGGGGTAGCCGTTCAGGCCAGGAGCCTTGCCCACTCGCATATCCAATAGTGCAGATAGAAGTTCATCTAACAACAAGGGAGCATCCAGCAACTCTCATGCTGTGTCTGAAAAAGCACGGGGAGGGAAATCATCAATAAACTTCTGTATAAGGGTAGCAGGTAATACTTCAGGGGGGCATAGAGGTCCCCAAAGAACGAGGCGAAGCTTTCAGCAATAGCCAACAGGTCTGTAAGCAAGGTCCCATCAGGGCCATGTATACTGTGAAGCATCTGGGGCTGCAGTGTCTGCTGACACAGGTAAATCCGACTACGAGTAGCCAGCCAATAGAGTTGGGCTTCATTGAGGAGCTCACTGGCATATGACTGCTGCACTGTCATCAATTGTCTACGTGCAGCCAGTCCTGTTGCGTCCCTACTAGCACGCTCCAATCCAAGGAGCTGAGCCTCAATCCTGAGCAGTTTGTCGCGTCACTGTCTGTGTAGAGCAGTGCAGAAAGCAATATCTGCTCCTCTAAGAGTGGGCTTCATAGCCTCCCACAGTGTGTCCGGCGACTCCACTGTACCTGTGTTAAGTAATAAATAATCCGCTAAAGATGTGTGTATATGTGCCCTATATTTCTCGTCTCGTAATAACCACGGCGACAGACGCCACCGAAATCGGCAACACCTGGGATCCAGAGAGAGGAGAATGGACACTGGTGAATGATCGGATAGGCCCCTGGGAAGAATTGTGGCCTCGACCAGTCTGTGGGTATGTGTTGCCATAAGGAAGATGTAATCTAGACGGTAGGAGTCATGGGCTCTAGAGAAATAAGTGTAGGCATGTGTGTCTGGGTGTATAGTCCTCCATGAGTCCACCCATCCCAAGCCCTGGGCAAGCGGAAATAATTTAGATTTTGGGACCTCTGCAACTCGGGCCGTGGCTCGCAATCTGTCCAGCGACGTGGACACAACATCATTCCAGTACCCCCAACTACAGTTAATACCAATGGAAGGTCGGTCCACAGTGTCGTCAACTTTTCAATGAGGGACCACAAGAGAGGGGGAGGGGCATAGACACTATCTAGGACAATGGGCTCCCCATAAAGTGTCCCATATATCACAATGAATCTGTCCTGTGGATCCAACCATGTGCGGCTATGAACAAAGGGGACACTGCGATGTATGAGTATTGCAACTTAAATCTTTTAATTAAGAAGTACACTGAGGCAAAAAGGGGCGATGTATTTTTAATTTTCGTCGATTTATCTTCAGCATTCGACTGTGTGGTCCACGCTAAGCTGTGGAAAATTTTAGAGCATTTAGGAGTGGACACTATAATAATCACCTTTCTTAAACACCTTTATGCTGGGACCAGGGCTAGGGTACGCTATGGGGCAGGGGGCAAATATACTACAGATTTTAAGATAGGAAAAGGAATGAGACAGGGCTGTGTTCTCGCGTCTTTCCTTTTTACTTTATATATTAACGGCCTGGAAAAATATTTAGTACAAAATTGCAGAGATCTAACTCAGATAGACACCGCACCTATACGCCGACGTCGCTGTGTTAATGGCTCGCACTCCCATGGCTTTGCAAACATTAATGATCTCGTTTGAGAACTTTATGTCAAACTTAGGCCTGACTATAAATGTTTCTAAAACGTTTGCTATGACCTGTTATAATAGGAAGAATATGAGGCCGAAAACTATGTTTGTATATAAGAAGCCCATTGAATATATTAAAACGTTCTCATATTTGGGCATATTGTTTGACCAAAACTGTAGCTGGCATCAAGCAGTGAAAGCCAGGAGGATCTTGTTTGCTAGAACTCTGACTGCTCTTTGCAATTTTAGCAAGAAACTGAGTAGGAGGCCTCCCCTTGAGTTATTAAAAAGATACAATGCCAAATACGTGTCTGTTGCCTCCTATGGAGCCGGCGTCTGGGGGATTATTGATGTTACCTCTTTTCAGGTCATGGAAAATAAATTTTTAAGGTTTTTATTGTCGGTTCCAGACAAAGACTCTACTTCAACATATATATGTCACGCAGAATTGCGCATTGTTTATTTGGAGGACGCAATAAAAATTCAACCGATACTAGAATGGCATAGGATTTGGACTTCGGAAAAACTGTCAACCAGCAATTATAGCCCTGCAAAGGTTGGATACAGTCTACATTATAGCCTCTGTTAGTGCATTTTTAAAGTCTATTTTTAAACTAAGGAAATCAATTTTAATGTAATTCTGCATATTGTTTAATGTACAGTGTATTCTTGCTTTTATGATTAATCATTTTTTAATCGAATAAAGCTGCTTTGATTGATTGATTGAGTATTGCAACTCCCCCTGAGCCTCTAGTGAAACCAGCATGGTAGGTGTGTGCAAAACCAATCCGTCCCAAACAAGGAGTCTTAGTGCGTGCCAAGTGGGTCTCCTGCAGGAAGAGAACTCCCGCCCTGTGCTTCTTGGTTTGGCGCAGTACAGCACCCCATTTAATTTAATTAATCAGACCATTAACATTCCAACGAAGGATTGGGAGCTCTCTACTCCCGACCCCGTCTACATCCCGCGACATAGACAGTAGTAGTACATGTTAAAGCAGCTGATAAGGTGGATGACATTTGCAATTTCAGAGTACATGGAACAAAAGACTTAGTGGCAATAACAAAAGACATCAAACAAAAAAAACAAAAAACATCCCCTCCCCCTCTCACCCCACCCAATACCTAAAAAACAATAACAGGATCTGTCACGGTGAGCATCGTACCCGGGGGCAAGGCACAGTCCTATACCAACGGTTCCCCATAAAACTATCCCCAAAGGAAAGATACGTTCTCAGAAGCTGCAAAGAGAAGGGCAGGGAGAGGACCTCACATAGGCCCATGCTTAGTACCATCCGCATAATAAACAAACAAATCAAAGTTATCAGACCCCAATACTGGTGTTGTATAAACAAAAAAAAAGGGGGAACTCATAATAGAATTAGAGTTCACTAGCCAGTCCGGCCCGCAGAAGGACATGTCCTGCAAACTTCAATCTCCACAGCGTACCAGCGAAGAGTCACGCAAATCCCCATCACCTCGGGGACAGGAGGCACCATGAGACTTCAAACGACGCCTCAAGTGTGATCTGCGGATAGTTTTCCCCTTAGTCTTGGGAAGCCGCTGTGTGGCCTCACCAGAGGATGTCTCGGAAATCGAAGCGTGATGGAGTGTGTGGCTTGAGCTTTCTTTCTTTCATCCATCCAGGCAAAAACCTCCTCTGGAGTGTGAAAGACGAGAAAACATGATTCGTATATTACTGTCAGCCGGGCCGGAAAGAGCAATGCATACTGAAGTTTAAGATCTCGCAGACGGGCTTTAGTAGCCGTGAATGACTGCTGGCGTTAATGCACCATTAGTGTATAATCCGGAAAGATAAGAATGTGGTGGGAGTCATGTTAGAGTTTGCCCACCAATCTGGCCTGTGCGAGGACCGCATCACGGTCATGGAAGTTAAGAAATCTAGCTATAGTAGGCCGAGGCCTGCCCCCCCGGCGCAGGCTTCTGCATCAAAGCACGGTGCTCGTGTTCAATGATGAAGCATTGAGATAGAGAAGACTGAGGGATCCAGCTCTGTATCCACGTATAAGGAATCGTTCCATATTATCATCTTCACACCCCTCCGGAAAACCTACAAAGCGAAGATTATTCGGTCGGGCCCTGCCTTCGGCATCCTCCCGTCCTGAGCGCAAGCCCCTTAGTGATGGATTCCAGTGAGGACACCTTCTTCTGAAGGGAGGCGACTGTATCATCCGTGATTGAGATGCGGGTTTCGGCTTTTGTTATCCTGTCGACCGCCCTGCGGAGGTCCTGACGTATAAGCATCACGTCCAATCCCACCGCCCCAATCTTAGCTTCAAGCGCGTCCCAGGATTGTGTTATTGCTGTCATCAGTGTAGCATTATCCGGTCCAGCTGGACTTATGTCGCAAGTCATGTTGAAAGGCAACAGATATAGCTTCACAAGCCAGTAGAGTTCTGTGGAAAGCAACAAATGGTGCACCCGCACCTCAGCGCAACAGTTGTGCCAGCGAAAGCGCATGAGGGGGGTTGGAGATGTAGAGAGCTTCCCCACTTCAGGCAGGTAGTCTCAGGTAGGCAGAGAGGCAGGAGAGGGGTCAACCTGCACACAAGCCACACCAGGACCTAGCCCGGCCACCTCCGTACGCGAGCGACTCCCCACTCCCCTAATGGGTGCCGAGCTATGGGTCCTTTGCGCAGGGTAGTGCGGTGGCAGGTATGCTCTGCCATAATCGCAGTGAAGGTGCTATGAGCTCTGGTGCACTCCGGCAGCGGTCCGCACACGCGCTCCACCCAATATATGGGGGGGCCCCAGGTCCCTCGCAGGATCTCTGCAGGACAACAGGTGTGTGTGGGGCCCAGCACGGGCGGACAATCTACCCCGCCGTCTCCACTGCTCCACAGTGCTATGGGGGGGGGGGGGCTCCAGGTTCTGAGGAAAAGCACCAGCCCCAGCGGTAAAACACAAACAGGGAAGGGGGTCCTCAGTAGCAAGGCAGGCAGGTCAGCGAGCCCAACACCGGATCCAGTGCACCTCCACGCCAGCTGTCTGGAAGACAGGGGAGGACCCCCAAAGGACTCCAATGAAGCCCTAGATGACGGAATTGGGAGGCCCAGGTAAGCATACGATACTTGTAGGGGGACAGCCAGGAACCCTTGAGATGAAGCCAGGACAAGAGGGCGGGCCACACACCAACCTGAGGAGATTCCCTCAGCACCAGCAAGTCGTTGCGCCCCACAGACCCGAGTTACGACGATCCCCCGCTGCCAGGCCCAATATTAGTGGTCAGCACGCCCGTTGGCAATGGCATCCTCCGACAACAATTCAGCTTGGCTGTGTGCCCACGGCGCCGCTCGGTTCTATGTGAGCACCGCGGGAGGCCTCCGATAGCCGGTTGTAACCTCCGCCGTCCCTCATGTCATTAAGCAGGCGAGATAGACGAATCCCTCGGCGGGGAACACCCGAGCGTGGGCCCTCGAACAAACACCACACGGGACCACCGGGTGACGCAGCAATCGCGGATCACTTGCTCCGTGAAGATGAGATGGTGACGAGCCGCCAGCTCCACATCGGTCAACTTCCGGAGTCTCCACCTGCCTGACGGCCGGTCACAAGCACAATTTAGCCGCCAAAGGCCGGAGGAGGTGGAGTAGAGTGAGACGAGAGCCCGGGCAGCAGGCCCAGGTCCAGGAACAGCACCACCGGTCAGCTTCACCGTCGGTTATTTAACAACCGTACGGCACCGCAGCACGCCAGGCATGGGCAGACACTCTGCGGGAGGGACTGGGCTCAAGAAATGCTGATGGGGCAGGAGAAATATAGGATTTATTAGCGGGCCTCTGGAGCTCGTCTAGAGCGTGTCCGCCATGTTGGACCGCTCGGCCACGCCCCCATCCCCGATACAGTGCTTCTTAAGTGCTCCCTCCACTTCTCCCTTGGTCCAATGCAATGGTGAATCAGCCTAACTCTTTCACCACGATATTGAGGTTCAGGAGCTCTTTGGTGCTCTTAATGCAAGCAGTGAGTGATGATCAGTACTGGCTGCACCACTGCTAATGGCACCACAGTTTGTTTTCCAGACATAGGCATCATTCAAAGAATTGCCAGTTGTATGGTGGAAAGTCACATGAGCTAGGAGGATCCCACAGGACAATCCAGGCTAACCAGTCTGTTACTCACCAGTCTGTTACTCACCTCAGTCAATACCACTGCCAATCAGCCATCATTTTAGTGCACAGGGGTACGGCAGCAGAAAGTAATTATGATAATCCTTCTTCTGGAGCTGTCATCTGCTTGTCCTGATGGGCCAAATCTAGATCCATGGCTGCCAGCAGCCAAATGAAATTACCTTTCCAGAGCAGGTTGTTGAGGTACTTGCTGACGTAGTGGTGAAAGAGTAGGTCTGACTCCTGGTCCATCTGATGATGATGAAGACCTACCCTACAGTGCAAGACACCGCTTAACGTATTCAAGTGCTATCTCCCATTGTTTAACTGATGGGGCTACTTGTAGGCTTTCAGCCCACTTGGGCTTACTACATGTTGCCTGGGCTTTATCTTGAGCTAATAATGCACCATACAATACTGTAACAGTTCGTCTACCCATCCCATGAGTAATAACACACCACAGTCCCTCATGCAGCACTGGTTCCCGCTGACCCATTTCCATTGTGTCCCACACTGCCAGCACAAACTCATTATGTGCCTGGAAAGGGCCCACCTCAAGCCGCGTGAAGACTGCAAATCAGTAAAAGAGCACAGAATTCCCTCCTTATACAGATCTCCTACTCGACCAACCCAGCCTCCCACCCTTGTTGGTATTATGGACTGTGATCAGGGCCTGCACTCTTGGCACACTCCACCACAGCAATTGCAGTACATAGGGCACCTGCTGGTGCTGGATGTACCCATTCCAGCAAAGCCTAGCCGTTTGTGCCAAGCTGCCCAGTCCTCTCAGAGGACTAGGTCTGTCCATCAACCAGTCTATCATCTTGGTCCCTCGGAGCTCCCCCCGAACTGCCACACTCTCAGGCAGCGTGGAGTGGGCTAGCCACAGCATTCGTTATTGCATTTGGGCCATGGCGTAATATGGTTCGAGGTTCTGCATCCCCAGGCCTCCTACCACCAAGGGTCATAAGGAGAACCTTGTCCGAGTGAAACACATTTATCCCCAGGTAGCAAAAGGTGTCCATACACCAGGGTAACCGATCAGTCGGCAGCTCTGCCCTTTCCGCTTGTTCCACTTGCTGCAGGGGGAACAAACAAGATTTCCCCCAGTTGATTTTGATGCCAGTCCTTACCCCCAAATTGCTCCAATAATTCAAACAGAGCTAGCAGTACCTGTTGGTGTTCCCAGAGGTATACAAAAGCGCAGTCGGTGTACAAAGAAAGTATATGATAGTCTGCCTCTTCAGACACACCCCTGAGGGTACTATAGAAAGTAGAGGAATAAAACCATTCTGGTATGGGTGCACCCGTGCAAGCAGCACCGGCAATAATCTATTCACCAGTACCTTGCTTAAAATCTTATCAATTTTTAACATCGTCTGACGGGGAGAGGCGTACCGTGGAGGGAATGGACCGTGTAGACGATTGGTGGTCTGTTGTCCCCCTCTCACCCGCTTCTATCCCCTCTCACCAGCATGACAATCCGTATCTCGAAGAAGAATGGCCCGAGATACAGAGCCCCTATGGAGCTACGAGGAGGAGAGAGAACCTGGCTCCTTTAATTGTGGATTCCACAACGACGAGACTCCTCCCATGTCGGATGTCAGCGCGTCAAGGTCGTCAAAAAGGGGAGTAACCAGGAAGTCGACGGACGGCGTTTCCCTGTAAGGAGTAGAAGGCAACGGTGATCGAAGAGGAGGAGAGAAACCAACTACCGGGGAGGAAAAAGACGAGACGGACCAGGCTCCAGACTGCCGAGGCGTTATCATCAAGGCAGGAGCGTCTTCACGAGCCGCCCCGCCACGCTCCCACGGGAGGAGCGTGGCTCGAACAGGTACGAGGCAAGGTTGCGGGCTGGGTGGGGCTGCATAACCAGTCTGCCGCGCAGAACCCAGCATGTATATAGTGTAAAGTTTCATGTACAGTCTCTGGAAACCCCTGTCCTCCTCACGAGCACTCGTGCACTGCAGTTTTATGTGTGTTTGGCACTTGCTCACTTGGTTTCCCTCACTCCAGGTCCCTTGCCGTATCAGACCCGGACAACCCTCCTAATTCCTATATTTTTTTTCATTGTTTCTCTTTTGCTTTCTGGTCCGGACGGAGTATCTCACCTGTCATCCCTGGTTACCAGTCTGGCGTCCGTAACCAATATCAAGACGGACCCTGCAGCTTTTGCCCGCAAAGACTAACAAGTCGGAGACGGAAAGCTTATATAAAAATAAAACCATCCCATAAAGCATTACTTAAAGCCTCTGACTCAGTTACTCCTGCCCCCTTGGCCCCTTTACAACTGGTGTCAGAAGTGGGATCTCCAACACAGCCCATCTGTAACACTGAGATGGATGCCCTAATACAGCACATCATAAAGGGGCAAGAAAAACTGGAGTGGGCAGTCGAGCGACAACTCTCCTCGGCGCAGGCTGATCGGGAACTCTTTCAAAACACCATCTCGGCCCATTTCGAAAGCCTCCAGAAAAACGTGTCCCCTCCACCTGTGTCGTTGCCTCCAACAGTGTCAGTGCCTGCAGAGGGTCGAATACATGTCCCAAACCCCTCCGGGATTTCACTGCAGAAATACGTGCAAGGAGAAGATCCTGACGCGTTTCTTTTAAACTTCGAAAGGGCTGCTAAAGCGTTGGGATGGCCAGAGGAGAAGTGGCCCTTTTTTCTAGCCCCATTATTGACGGGAGAAGCACAATTCACCTATCAGGTGGCTAACCCCATTGGGAACGCCCCTTAACACTTGATCAAAGAATCCTATACCTACTCTCATTACACCGGAACCCTGGGTCATAGACCTTAGCTTTAGGTTCGCACAAGTAGACGATAGAACCCTTTATAATGCCTGGGAGAGCGCTCATGTGTCTCAAAATCAACATCCTCCCTCTTATCCCCGTTTTGTGATACGTAAGGACTTACTGTATAGGGAGACAGAAGAAGGAGGTGTGAGAAGTTGGCCTGGTATATGATGCTCACTAGTTCTAGTGATCACCTTGTACCATGCCAAGCAATCCTTATGATGATTGGTTGTAAGTCAACCTTATAGACCAGCTATCCTAGTAGCGTGGATAAAGCAATCTTAGGCTAAACTCTGTAAAGGCATGTGAAGCAAGCTGTTTTACCATACACAATCCCCTTGAATACCAAATGAAAGGACACCACACAGATATATATTGAAAATATATATATATTTATTCACTACAAATATCCCCTATACTCTTTATGAGCACAGAAGCAAATGTGTTAAAACAAAACACAGTTTAACTACACAAAAGTTGCACAATATGGATGAGCCCTAGGGGCCACTTAAACCATATACTAAAATAGTGGTATAAGAACCACCAATGGGAAAGGAAATAGGCCTAGGGCCTGGGGAATCGCTGGAGCTGTTTGGGACTAACAGTGAAGAAGTCGGAAAAGGCCCGCGGGACTCGGGTGCAGTGCTTAAAGTGCACGCATGCACCAATGCAATGTCAAGGGTGCGTAAAAGTTATAAAGTTACTGTTTTAGGAACCTTCCGACTGACCTAGAAGGACAAAACTTTAGATCTAGGCACTAGAGGTGTGTACCAGTGTAGGAACACCGGCGTTGCTGAGTTACCTCACCCACAGGAAGCGGTTGCACAGGTGCCAAGTAGTGTCGGGTTTCGTCACGCAGGACGATGGTGCCTGGAGATGAAGATGCTGCAGGCGGGTCGTCAAGGAGAGTTCCGGTGGATCCAAGGATGGATCTGAAGATGTGAAGACCTGAAAGCAGAGGGGACAATGTTCAAAGTCACTAGCCAGTGACTACCGTGAAACCAGGGTGGAACCAGGCGATGTCGGGTGCAAACAGGCGATGAGGTGCAGCTTGTCTCCGCAGCCACGTGGACACGAAGAGGTCGAGGATGTCCAGGAGTCGATCACGAGCTGTCCCACGAAGGCTCTAGCTGATGGCGGTGTCGGCAACTTGATTGGAGCAAACAGGCCTTGGCTAATGCAAGCCACGCAGGAAGTGAAGAAAGCTTATTTCTCGGACCAGCAAGGTCAGAGGGGCTGCTCCTTTTTACAGGAGCGAGGGCCAGTCTGGAGCAACCAGACCAGCAGTTTAGATTGTAGATTTCGTCGCCAAGATGGCCACTAGCCACGTGGCAAATGACCGGGATGACGCGTCGAGTGGCAAAGTGCAAAAGGGCCCCACGCAGATCGTGGAGATGCTGGGGGGCTGATCTTTGGTGCAGATGCTGCTCGGTGGTGGGGCTTCTCAAACCCCTAAGCACAGCATCGAGGGAGCCTCGGGTGCTGCGCAGTCAGCTTCTCGGGGGTCTTTCAAGATGGCCGGTCCCACGTCTCTCAATGCCTCCACGGGTCTCTTCTTTTCAGGGACTGTGGATCGGGCTGTGAGATGTCTGGGAATCCAGGTCTTGTCGGGCTTTGGGCTCGGGCTCCGGCGGGAGGCGGCGGCAAAGCAGACGTCAAGTTGCTGGTTGGTGCCTGTATTCACAGGGTGGTCACTCCTTGGCCACAAGGGAGATTCTCTTCAGTCTTCTGTGCAGCAGAATGTCGAAGTCCAGTTTTCTTCTTAGTTTGAAGTCGAGTTTAGGATGATCTGAAGTCTTGGGACACAGCTCCTACTCTTATTCCAAATCTAGGGACCGGATTACCTGCTAGGTCCCTCCTCTGGGTGGGACCAGGAAGGGGGGTGGCTACACCCCTTTTCCTTTGTCCATCTCCGCGCCAAGACTGGGGCTGTGAAGCCTCAGCACCGGTTTGGACTGGCTTATGCACAGGGACACCTTGTGTGCCCCAGGCATTCCAATTCGTATGACACCTTACTCGACATGTTTTGATAAAGCCAAACCAAAGATAGCATTTAACCGCGAGGTTCATAATGCACTTAAGAGTATATGGTATGGCAGTATCATGGAACAGCTAAAGGACGTGGTTCCGAAAGCTGCAGACAGGCTCAGCTCATGCTAGAGCACCATCTCACATATTTCCAAGCACTCTGCCTCCAGGATTGATGAGGCCTTCCATAGGAGTGGCTGATAGGAGCATATGTGTCCATTTTAGGTTAGATATAGGCATACTATACCTAAGTAAGGGGTGATTACACCGACATACCCCAGCTGAGTGATCAGCCAGTTGTATCAAATATGGAGGTCAGGCCAGGGGTGGCACAATACATGCTGCAGCCCCTGGTAGGCCTTGGAACCACCTATGCCCTGGGTACCTAGGGTACACTGTTACAGGGGCCAATAAGGTGAACCAGTTCCAATTGGTAATGTACCTAAGGTACATGGAGTCAATTTTAAGGAGAGAGCAATTAGCCTGGGGCCCTGAATAGCAGGATCACAGGCCAACTAAGTCAAAAACCAGCTAAACACTAGGCAAAAAGTTTGGGGGTAACCATAGTCAGATATCTACCTTCCTACATAACCCCCCCCCCCAAACGAAAGGAGATAAGGCTATCCTTGACCAGGTATGCCTATATTGCCTAAGTGGTCATATAAGGAAGTACCAGCCCTGGCTTGGGTACCCCCTGTCTCATGGTCCACTAAGCAATCCCTCACCCTAAGGGTATCTGAGGGTCTCCACCATAGGGAATCTCTACCTGTGGTGTGTTTTGGCAAAGTTAAAGGCTGGTGTTGAGGTGGAGTACTGAAGTGAGATTCCTCTGTAGGACTCAGCTTCCTCCAATCACTCTCCACCATGTAGGCCTTTCTTTCCTTGACTGAGTTGCACTGTGCTCTCAGGGTCAACCTCTGGCTACCTAAAGCTGGAGGCTGGGTCCCTTCTGTTGGCTTACTGGAGGGACAGGTCAGGTTTGGGGCCCCAGGTTTGGCTGTGTCCAACAGTGTCCATTTGGGGGAGGTCCCTAACTAGTTGTAAGGGGAATCCCTCAGAAGTTTTTAAAGTTTTCACCTTGATAGGGCTGCTAGCTTTGGTGCCCCTAATCTGCTGATGGGGGTGCTTTATTTGACAGGGGGCCCTTTGGGGCTCACTGACCTTCTTGTCCTCTGCAGCCCTGGGCTGGCTGAGGCAAGGTAGAGAGGGGCAGGTTACCTGCTCCAGACTGGGTCCCACCTTGGAAGGGTCCACTGACATCAGGGGCTCTGTCAGGCTAGGCCTGACTACCTCTGGGGCAATTTCTTCACAAGGAGTAAGATCAGTTCCCTGAGGAGGCTGATCCTTTCCTAATGTCTGGTGGGAGGGAGATTTCTCTTCCTCCTCAATGCTCTCTGTTTGCGTGGAGTGATCCATAGTTTCAGGCTTGACAACACATGAATCAGTTTGAGTTTGGGCTGTGGCCATCACAGCCCCACCAACCTTTTCAGTTGGAGACTCAGTTTGGGTATGGACTGTTACCATCACAGCCCTGCTAATCTTTTCAGGAGGGAAGTTAGCTAAAGATGGGGCTGAGGTATGCTCAGCCCTACCAACCTGTTCAGGAAGGACATCTTGGATTGGGGCTGTAGCCATCACAGCCCCACTAACCTTTCCATGGAGATTTACCATTCTAGAATGGGTTTGCTGTTCAACCTCAGCCCAGGCTGAGATTTCCAAATCATTACCAAGTAGGCAATCTACAGGCAAGGTTGCTGACACTGCCACTCTCTTTGGGCCAGTGACACCTCCCCAGCTAAGATTGACTACTGCCATGGGATGTTTGGTTTCTATTCCATCAATGTTTGTCACCTGATATGTGGCATCAGGTAAAAGTTGCCTTGAGGGGACTAGACATTCAGCCACCATGGTGATGCTAGCCCCTGTGTCTCTAAAGGCCTCAACTTTCAAGCCATTGATGAGGGGCTCCTGTCTGTACTTGCTCAAAGTGTTCGGGCAAGTAGTGAAGTTGGCAAACCCCATGCCAGTTTCATAGACAAGAGTATATGAGGTAGGGGACCTGGTTAGGCCAGAATCCACCTGTGCTCCAAAAGTAAATCCACCCAAATTCTTGGGGGTGCTCCCACCACCTGGGGGACCACTGCTAACAGTGACAGGAGGTGTTGGAGCTTTACCTGGAGGTATATTTTCCTTATTACCATTCTTTGGACAACAGCTGTCTGTTTTCCAATGGCCAACCTGTTTACAGGCATGGCAGTAAGGCTTTTTCTGTGTAGAGGAAGTGTCTTGGGACCCACCCCCATCCTTGGAGTTTTGGGGCCCTGGGGAAGTCTTCTCTTTTGATTTATCCCCACCCCTCTCTTGAGGCTTGGTAGTATCTTTCTTTTGGTCACTACCCTGGTTCTTAGGCCTGATCCTGGTTCTGACCCATTTGTCTGCCCTCTTACCCAATTCTTGTGGAGAGGTCAGATCAGAGTCCACCAGGTGCTGATGTAGAAGCTGATTTTGACAATTACTTAACATTTGCTCTCTCATAATTAAATTATACAATCCTGTATAGTCTGTAACCTTACTTCCCAGCAACCAGCCCTCCAGAGCCTTAGTGGCACATTCAACAAATTCAGACCAGTCCTGAGTCTGTGTCTTCTGGGTCTCTCTGAACATTAACCTGTACTGTTCAGTGGTTAAGCCTAACCCATCTATCAGAGCACTCTTCAGGACCAGGTAGTTTCTAGAATCCCCATCACTAACTGTGAGGAGTCTGTCTCTGCCTCTACCTTCAAAGGAGAGCCACAAGATTGCTGCCCACTGCTCCTGAGGGATCTGCTGTACTCTGCAGGCTCTCTCAAGTGCAGTTATCCATTTGTGGATGTCATCCCCATCTTTGTAGGGGGGCACAATCTTACTCAGGTTTCTATTGTCATAGGACCTGTCTTTATCCTTAGGGATAGTGATGCCACCAGTGGATCCTAATCCACTCTCTCTAGGCTGTCTTGCTTTAGCAAGCTTCTCTTGGATCAGGGCTACTTCCAGCTCTCTCTTCTGGATCCTAAGCTCAGCCTCTCTCATGTTGGCCTCATGTTCCCTTCTCTGAGGGCTAGTCATCCCCCTTCTGGAGTGACCAAGAGAACCTCTAGAAGCATGGGAAGTGTTAGATTCACCTGAGTGATTCCTTCTCCTCCTAGACTCCTGGTTAAGTCCACTTGGGGGTCTGAGTGGGTTTCACCCTGACTCAGTCCCAAATTGGCTTAAGTTAGCCTGGCTAAGTCTCTTGACTGGCACCTGACTAAGTCTCTCACCATCAGAATCACTTTCTTCCTCCTCCTCTTCCTCTTCCTCATCCTCAGGCTGAGTATCTCCAGTGTTCTGGTCTTCCTCACCTATCTGGACAACAGGGACAGGGGTGTCAGTATTATCATCTTCAGTGGGAGAGCCTCCTTCAATATTCCCTGTGGGGTCTGCTTTAGAGGTCTTTAGAGCTTCAGACTGGTCTAAAAGCTCTCCGAGGTGTGCTGTGGTAGGGGCTGGACCCGCCTTGAGACCTCTTAAGGTACACAGCTGCCTCATTTCTTTAAATTTTAATATAGCAAATTTGGATGGTGCCCTTGGAAGGTCACTCTCAACATGGACAGGTCCAGTGGACCCCTCTGCTCCAGACATTGCTCTAGTGTGGGTGGATATGTTGCAATCTACCTACACTGGTGTTTACCTACTAAACCTATCTAGTAGTTGTAGTCAGGGTGTGCTACTCCCTATCCTCTACAACAACTAAGTTCAGTAGAACTTAAGTATACTAGTCTTGTTTTATATGTACCTAACAGGTACCTGTATGATCTTTCAAATGATACTCTCAAAGATTGTAATAGTAAAACAACAGCAAGATCAAATCCCAACCGCTGCTCACCAATGTGAGAAGTTGGCCTGGTATATGATGCTCACTAGTTCTAGTGATCACCTTGTACCATGCCAAGCAACCCTTATGATGATTGGTTGTAAGTCAACCTTATAGACCAGCTATCCTAGTAGCGTGGACAAAGCAGTCTTAGGCTAAACTCTGTAAAGGCATGTGAAGCAAGCTGTTTTACCATACACAATCCCCTTGAATACCAAATGAAAGGACACCACACAGATATATATTGAAAATATATATATATTTATTCACTACAAATATCCCCTATACTCCTTATGAGCACAGAAGCAAATGCGTTAAAACAAAACACAGTTTAACTACACAAAAGTTGCACAATATGGATGAGCCCTAGGGGCCACTTACACCATATACTAAAATAGTGCTATAAGAACCACCAATGGGAAAGGAAATAGACCTAGGGCCTGGGGAATCGCTGGAGCTGTTTGGGACTAACAGTGAAGAAGTCGGGAAAGGCCCGCGGGACTCGGGTGCAGTGCTTAAAGTGCACGCATGCACCAATGCAATGTCAATGGTGCGTAAAAGTTATAAAGTTACTGTTTTAGGAACCTTCCGACTGACCTAGAAGGACAAAACTTTAGATCTAGGCACTAGAGGTGTGTACCAGTGTAGGAACACTGGCGTTGCTGAGTTACCTCACCCACAGGAAGCGGGTGCACAGGTGCCAAGTAGTGTCGGGTTTCATCACGCAGGTCGATGGTGCCTGGAGATGAAGATGCTGCAGGTGGGTCGTCGAGGAGAGTTCCGGTGGATCCAAGGATGGATCTGAAGATGTGAAGACCTGAAAGCAGAGGGGACAATGTTCAAAGTCACTAGCCATTGACTACCGTGATACCAGGGTGGAACGAGGCGATGTCGGGTGCAAACAGGCGATGAGGTGCAGCTTGTCTCCGCAGCCACGTGGACATGAAGAGGTCGAGGATGTCCAGGAGTCGATCACGAGCTGTCCCACGAAGGCTCTAGCTGATGGCGGTGTCGGCAACTTGATTGGAGCAAACAGGCCTTGGCTAATGCAAGCCACGCAGGAAGTGAAGAAAGCTTATTTCTCGGACCAGCAAGGTCAGAGGGGCTGCTCCTTTTTACAGGAGCGAGGGCCAGTCTGGAGCAACCAGACCAGCAGTTTAGATCGTAGATTTCTTCGCCAAGATGGCCACTAGCCACGTGGCAAATGACCGGGATGACGCGTAGAGTGGCAAAGTGCAAAAGGGCCCCACGCAGATCGTGGAGATGCTGAGGGGCTGATCTTTGGTGCAGATGCTGCTCGGTGGTGGGGCTTCTCAAACCCCTAAGCACAGCGTCGAGGGAGCCTCGGGTGCTGCGCAGTCAGCTTCCCGGGGGTCTTTCAAGATGGCCGGTCCCACGTCTCTCGATGCCTCCAAGGATCTCTTCTTTTCAGGGACTGTGAATCGGGCTGTGAGATGTCTGGGAATCCAGGTCTTGTCAGGCTCTGGGCTCGGGCTCCAGCGGGAGGCGGCGGCAAAGCAGACGTCGAGTTGCTGGTTGGTGCCTGTATTCACAGGGTGGTCACTCCTTGGCCACAAGGGAGATTCTCTTCAGTCTTCTGTGCAGCAGAATGTCGAAGTCCAGTTTTCTTCTTAGTTTCATGTCGAGTTCAGGATGATCTGAAGTCTTGGGACACAGCTCCTACTCTTATTCCAAATCTAGGGGCCGGATTACCTGCTAGGTCCCTCCTCTGGGTGGGACCAGGAAGGGGGTGGCTACACCCCCTTTCTTTTGTCCATCTCCATGCCAAGACTGGGGCTGTGAAGCCCCAGCACCGGTTTGGACTGGCTTATGCACAGGGACACCTTGTGTGCCCCAGGCATGTCTCATTCTATTCAGCCCTGTCCTACCCAATACACAAAATCCTGTCTGGGGTGGTGCTAGCACCTCCCAAGGCAGGAAACCCTTTGTCCAAGCCTCCCTCGCTGGAAGGACTCCCAGCAGCAGGAGGTCAGACTTGTGTCTGTGGTGGCAGCATCCATTTTGTGATGCTGAGGCTCATGTTTAACTTTACCCGGGTTTCAGGTTATGTACATGTCGTGTCCCTCTAGAAGGGTGGAATGCTACCCCCGTCACCAGAACTGGCGAGGGGGTAGTATTCCAATTCGTATGACACCTTACTCGACATGTTTTGATAAAGCCAAACCAAAGATAGCATTTAAGCCCGAGGTTCATAATGCACTTAAGAGTATATGGTATGGCAGTATCATGGAACAGCTAAAGGACGTGGTTCCAAAAGCTGCAGACAGGCTCAGCTCATGCTAGAGCACCATCTCACATATTTCCAAGCACTCTGCCTCCAGGATTGATGAGGCCTTCCATAGGAGTGGCTGATAGGAACATATGTGTCCATTTTAGGTTAGATATAGGCATACTATACCTAAGTAAGGGGTGATTACACCGACTTACCCCAGCTGAGTGACCAGCCAGTTGTGTCAAATATGGAGGTCAGGCCAGGGGTGGCACAATACATGCTGCAGCCCCTGGTAGGCCTTGGAACCACCTATGCCCTGGGTACCTAGGGTACACTGTTACAGGGGCCAATAAGGTGAACCAGTTCCAATTGGTAATGTACCTAAGGTACATGGAGTCCATTTTAAGGAGAGAGCAATTAGCCTGGGGCCCTGAATAGCAGGATCCCAGGCCAACTAAGTCAAAAACCAGCTAAACACTAGGCAAAAAGTTTGGGGGTAACCATAGTCAGATATCCACCTTCCTACAGGAGGCACAGCCCAACTACTGGTGCCCCTACCTTTCCGTGAACAGGTATTATGCTTTGCCCATGTGCACCTCACGGCTGGTCATTCAGGAAAGGAAAAAACCATCGAGAACATCATACGCTACTTTTATTGGCCGGGAATATACAAAGAGGTACAGAACTACTGCATGAAGTGTGAAATCTGCCAAAGGAAGAATACACACAGTCCCCCGGCAGCACCTCTACAACCCATGCCCATAATTGGCACACCCTTCGAGGGGGTGGGTATGGACTTGATAGGTCCCCTACCCAAGACATCAAGGGGACATGTATATGACCTTGTAGTGGTTGACTATGCCACAAGGTTCATAGAGGCTTTCCCATTGAGGGTGCCAACAACTTCGAACATTGCGGAAAGATTTGTGGAGTTGTTTTCTAGGGTTGGATTCCAGAAAGAGGTCCTAACAGACCAGGGTACGCCTTTTACTTCACGCCTGATGAAAGAGGTCTGTAATACATTGGATGTCCGTCACATACGAACATCTGTTTATCACCCCCAAACAGATGAACTGGTGGAGCCGTACAATCAGACCTTAAAGACTACTCTTAAAAAAATGCTGACATCAGAAGGGCCTGGTTGGGACCGTCTCCTACCCTTGGCTCTATATGTGTTCCGCGCTCAGAAACAGAGCAGTTTAGGGTGCTCGGCCTTCGAATTATTGTATGAACGTCACCCTAGGTCATTGTTGGAAATGACGAAAGACGCGTGGGAAACAGAAGACGACCAAGAACAGAAATCCCTTCTTGAATACACCCTCCAATTGAGGTCTAAACTGGGCAAGCTGAGAAACCTCGCAGAGGTTAATCTGGAACAGACAAAGAAAAGGCAGAAGAAGACTTATGATAGGGGAAAGAAACTAAGGAGACTCCAAGTCGGCGAATGGGCACTAGTTCTCTTACCTTCCATCACCAGTAAAGGCAAAACGGAATGGATGGGGCCCTACCAGGTGACCAGTACATTAGGGGACACAACTTATAGACTCCGGCTCCCCCCCTCCAAATCTCAATGTTATCATATTAACCTCGTGAAGAAATGGATCGGCTCTATCCCCAAGGGTGCTAACCTAGTGGTACCTACGACCCCTGAAAAACAGACCTCAGTAGACCGGCTTGTTGTGAATGAGGACTTGTCGACTCAAATGAAAGAAGGCCTGAAGAAAGTCCTACTACCCTTTTCGGATATTTTCTCTGACCTACCCGGGAAAACATCCTTGGTCGAACACCACATCGAAACGCCTCAACGGCCTTACCGGATCACAGCAGCTCGACGTGAAGCAGTAAGGAAAGAAGTGAGAGAAATGTTAAACCTTGGGGTGATATGGCCCTCAAAAAGCAGCTGGGCCTCACCGATCGTCATGGTCCCGAAACCCGACGGATCAAAACGATTCTGTATGGATTTCAGGGCTCTTAACGCCATCTCTACCTTTGATGCCTACCCCATTCCACGAGTGGATGAACTGATTGAAAAGCTTGGGGATGCAGTGTACATAACCACCTTGGACCTCACCAAGGGGTATTGGCAGGTGCCCCTCCGTGAGGAAGACCGAAAGAAAACCGCCTTCATCACAGACAAGGGGTTGTTCTCCCTTTCGGTCTCCACGGAGCTCCTGCCACCTTCCAGCGTCTCATGAATACCATACTACAGCCATATCCATCTTTCAGTTCCCCGTACCTAGACGACATCGTGATTTACAGCAGCTCATGGGAGGAACACCTTCAACATCTGCACATCATCCTATCTGCCCTAAGAGAGGCTGGTCTGCATATAAATGCGAAGAAGTCTCGAGCTGCGTTCAACAAGGTGAACTATCTGGGGTACGTCCTCAGAGATGGGACTATTGCCCCACAGATGGAGAAGGTGAGAGCCATTGAAAAGACACCCTTTCCCACCAGTAAAAGAGACCTGAGAGCTTTCCTAGGACTCATTGGCTACTACCGGCGTTTTATTCCCAAGTTCGCTGAGGTAGCCACCCCTCTTACTGACCTTCTGAGGAAAGACATCAGACCCAAAGAACTACAAAGCCCCTCCCCAGAAGCCCTACGTGCATTCGAGAAACTAAAGCAAACGATAACCACCGCACCGGTCTTGGTATCACCTAATTTTACCAAAACCTTCATACTTGCTACAGATGCCTCCAGTGTAGGGCTAGGGGCCGTCTTGTCTCAAATGGGGGAGGACGGGTTAGAACATCCCATTCTGTATGCCAGCCGTAAATTGTATCCCAGGGAGTGTAAATATGCCACTATAGAGCGGGAATGCCAAGCAATAAAGTGGGCCATCGATAAAATACAGAATTACTTAGAAGGTAAGCCATTCATCCTCCATACTGACCATGCCCCCTTAACGTGGATGTACAAAAACCGAAGACACAATCCTAGAGTGCTAAGGTGGTTCCTGTCCCTGCAACCATACTCCTTTTCCGTACACCATAGAAAAGGCTCGGAAAACGGAAACGTTGACTTTCTGTCCAGGGTCTTCCCTCTCCCCGATCGGGAGAGTCCAGGGGGGGAGGTGTGTGATGGGGAGAGACGTACCGTGGAGGGAATGGACCGTGTAGACGATTGTTGGTCTGTGGTCCCCCTCTCACCCGCTTCTATCCCCTCTCACCAGCATGACAATCCGTATCTCGATGAAGAATGGCCCCGAGATACAGAGCCCCTATGGAGCTACGAGGAGGAGGGAGAACCTGGCTCCTTTAATTGGGGATTCCACAACGACGAGACTCCTCCCATGTCGGACGTCAGTGCGTCAAGGTCGTCAAAAAGGGGAGTAACCAGGAAGTCGACGGACGGCGTTTCCCTGGAAGGAGTAGAAGGCGACGGTGATCGAAGAGGAGGAGAGAAACCAACTACCGGGGAGGAAAAAGACGAGACGGACCAGGCTCCAGACTGCAGAGGCGTTATCATCAAGCCAGGAGGCCAACGTCTTCATGAGCCGCGCCGCCACGCTCCCACGGGCGGAGCGTGGCTCGAACAGGTACGGGGCAAGGTTGCGGGCTGGGTGGGGCTGCGTAACCAGTCTGCCGCGCAGAACCCAGCATGTATATAGTGTAAAGTTTCATGTACAGTCTCTGGAAACCCCTGTCCTCCTCACGAGCACTCGTGCACTGCAGTTTTATGTGTGTTTGGCACTTGCTCACTTGGTTTCCCTCACTCCCGGTCCCTTGCCGTATTAGACCCGGACAACCCTCCTAATTCCTATTTTTCTTTTTATTGTTTCTCTTTTGCTTTCTGGTCCGGACAGAGTATCTCACCTGTCATCCCTGGTTACCAGTCTGGCGTCCCTAACCAATATCAAGACGGACCCTGCAGCTTTTGCCCAGGAAAGACTAACAAGTCGGAGACGGAAAGCTTATATAAAAATAAAACCATCCCTGAAAGCATTACTTAAAGCCTCTGACTCAGTTACTCCTGCCCCCTCGGCCCCTTTACACATCGATAAAGGGTGATATGAGCTCACCTCCAGGGGGTCTTTAACCATTTATGCGGCACAACAAGGACTTTAAGGAGAGTCTGGTAGGATCCCAACCGTTGCACTTCTCTGTACATATCTAATAGCGTAGGAGTGAAAGTTGCGCTATAGGTTGCGTAGTATTCCACTGGAAACCCACAGTGCCAAGCACTTTTTTAGGAGCCTCCTTTTGTCAAAAAGCTGCCCACAGTTCCTCCACATTGTAATGGTTCTTCTAGTTCAAGCATTTGCATTTGCATTTGCATTGGAGGCAGCCTAGTAAGGGAAGCTAACGCCACAAATGCCCAGACTTGATTGAGGTCTGTGTGAGAAAGTGCCATCTTTCTTGCATTGGTATGCCCCCACTTTTTTCAGATCTGCTGATGTGCTTTGACCGAGTGTGCCCTGGGTTCCTGCCAACCAGGTACCCAGGGCCTGTGTTCCTTCCCTAAAACTGTGCTGAAACTAAAAACCCAATTGGCATCTCTGGCCACTTGTCAGCCCCTAGTAAATGGTACCCTAGGTACCCAGGGCATGGTGACCAGAGAAGACCCCTGACGGCTGCAGCACTTATTGTGCCACCCTCAGGAGTCCTGTACCCTGGCACTCACACACTGCCTTTGCAGGCTGAGTGCCTAAGTACAAAACGAAACCAAGAGTTGACATGGCACACATCCCTGTGTGCCATGCCCACAGAACCCACTGCCCTGGCATACTTCAGTCACCCCTCTAGCTGGATGCCCTATGCCAGAAGTGTGGGCACAGGTGCATGAGCCCTGTGCCATGCCCCTACAGTACCCAGGGCCATTCCTGGGCACTGTAAGTGCAGTGATGCCATTAAGAGTATATGGTGCTGGGAGGTTGTCGTTACAAACTCCACAGCACCATAAAGGCTACACTGAAGACTGACAAGTTTGGTACCAAACTTCTCAGCACATTAAACCTGCACTGATGCCAGTTTGAGATTTAATGTAAAATGCACCAGAGGGCATCTTAGAGATGCCCTCTGAAACCCTAACCTACAATCCACGTCTGGGCTGAGAGGTTGTAGAGGCTGCCACACAGCAGACATATTGCTGAACCCCTGGGTGGAGAGCCCCCCGCTCTCCTGGGCCTGCAACAATGCACATCCTGGGCGAGGTGCTAGGTCTCCTCCCCCAGGATGGGCAGGGGGAAGCTTCAAAGGCATGCTGCCTCTATGAGCTTATCCAAACCATTTGCTGTACCCTGCAACTGGCCCCCACCAGTTCTAACCCCCACTCTGGTGGGAAGACTGGCGGGAAAAACTACGTCAGGAAGGGGGGGTGCCAGCTGTGCCAACCTCACCCCTCAGGTGGGGGAGACGAGGTGAAGCACGACCCCGGGCTCTGGCCATCTTGTAGATGGGGAGCCCTGCCCAATCCCAGCTAGTCTCCTGCCCCCCTCCCACAGGACAGGAGCAGGCTAGGGGGTGTACGCACCCCAGGACAGGGACCCATTGGTCCCTGTCCTTGCGCTACCTGTAACGCCCCTAAATTCAGTATTTAGGGGCTCCCTGAACCTTCCTTCCTCAGATCCCGAAAGAAAAAAGAAGAAAGAAGATCAAGAGGAAGAAGACCCGCCGTGCAGCTGCTAACAACAGGACGACAAAAACGGACTTGGCCCCAGCCCTACCGGCCTGTCGACCCTGGAACCTGCTCCTGCCTAATCCCGGTGATTCCTGCGGACAGCAACCTTAGGACACCCAGAGGACCTGCCTGCCTTGATCCTCCTGAAGATTGGGACTCCCATCAGCAGAGGCTCTGCTGCAACAACCCCCCTGGTGCCAGCCAGGAAGCTCCGGACCAACCCACTCTGCACCCGCCAAGCCCGGGCCGAGCCCAACCAAACCAAGACCACGAGGACGTCCCCCTGGCGACTGGGACCCAAAGTCCAGTGCCCAAAGACCCTCCTCGACGAACCAGACGATGCCTGCAGACTCATAACCAGGGGCCACCCCAACCACGACCAGCTGAGGATAAGCTTTTCCGACACCCAAAGACATCCCTGCACCCGGCGCCCTACAGCTCCCTGTGCCTCCCCTTGGGGTACCTACCTGTGCTCCAAGATCCCAACTTACCTCTCGAAGTGCTGATCGCCCCTGGTGAGTCTCCGTCTCCGAGCCTGCAGCCTTTGTTCCTTTTTGACTTTTCCCATTGGATAGCATTGAGCGCCCGACGGCTCAAAAGCACCCTGCACCCAGCCGCCCGAGTGCCACTGGCTGTGCCACCTTTGCCCTATCCTACTTCCCCCTTTGCCCTGAGCAAGTGACCAAGAGCTCAGCTCCCACAGCCGCGTGGCCTGCTAGCTAGCAGCCACCAACCGAAGGCCCCCTTTCCCTCCTTGGATATCATTGGGCCTAACTACCTCTGCACCCGGCCGCCCCTGTGCTGCTGGGGCTGAACCAACTGTACTTACCTGACCCTGGGGGACCCCTGAGTCTATGCCCGGAACTTTAACTTCACCAGCCAAGTACTCACCTGGAAACCGGTAACTCACTTACCTGCCATTGGATAACATTGACCCATTTTGACTCGAATATTTTCTAAGTGTGAAGTTTTGGAAACTGCAAATATTCTTATAAAATCAGCCAAATTCCAAAGTACTCACCTGTGAGCAGGGGAGAAGCCAGTACTGTACCTTGCAGTCCAGTACTGAACCGCAAAAGTAATCCTTACCGGGTTTACTAGTAATCTGTATTTTCCCCATAGGAACCCATTGTCTGCTTTTCTATGAAATTTCTTCTAAGTGCCTACTTTTGAAAACTTGAAATATTTTTTAAAAATCATACGAAATAATGAAACGCAATTACCTACCGGTTTTAAGTTCTGACCCCAGTGCTGGCCCTAGAAGCCCAGTACTGGATTACAAAAGTAACGCGATCATACTTTACCTGCAACCTGAATTTTCTACCATTGAATAACATTGTCAGATTAAGATTGTCATTGAAAAGTTTCTAAGTGTGAACTTTTAAAACAGCTTTATATTCATGAAAATTCACTAGAGTAACTAAAACGTTTTTGCTAATCCGGTTTCAGCTTAGACCCCTGGACTGAATCTAGGATCTAGTCCTGGAACTACTAAAGTAATCTGTACTGTAATCAACTGTACTTTTATGGTAACAATCTATTGAACTCAATGCTAAAGTGTGTCTAGACTTGAGTTGCCTTCAGCAACTCCTGTACCTAGCCTTCAGCAACTCCTGTACCTATTGTGTTCACAAACTTTATTGCTTCCTTGCAAAATAATTACATGAGAATACTCCTATCTAGCAAAGTATATTTTTGTGCCTGTTGGTTCTAAAAATAAAGCAACTATATCTTTGGATATAACAACCATTGGCCTGGAGTTAAGTCTTTGAGTGTGTGAAATCCTTTGCTGCCTGAGTGGGTACGACAAATTCTTTGCACTGCCCTCTGGTACTGACTTACTGCTCGACCAAGCTACCACTTTTGAGAGTAAGGTCAGTCCTGACTTTAACCTCTGTTATACCTTTGGGGTTTGTGGACTCTATACACACTGTACTTCATTATTGTCCAGTATATATAGAGCCACTTTCTCACAGTCTGGCCCTGAGGGAGTGGGTGGGGGGAATGCAGTGCCTCGTAATAGTCTGAGAACACTGCATTTATGTCCGCGTGAGTGGATTGGGCCGACCAGGGTTCTGGAGGTTTCCGACTGCAGCAGCCATGCCAAGATACACCCCGGCTTGTCGCCATTGGCATGCTGCCTGGCCAGATATGTTTTGTAGTCGATGTTGCTAAGTTGTTGGCTATGATCCTATATTGTTTTCGCAGTGCCCTTAGATGCATTAAAGCCCCTAAATCCATTCACTGCTTCTTTTTTGGCCTCTCAGAGCTGCCCTTTCAGTTTCAGCAGGCTATGGGGTAGAGATGTCTTGGCCCTCCATGTGGTTTTAATACAAAGTCCTGTCATGACAGCCTTCAGGGTGTCCTATTCAGTTCCTCTATTCCCCACAAACCCTTTATTGTCCTCAGATATTGCTGTTTGTGTTTTGCCTATGGTCTCCCTAAAGGCCGAATCCAGGAGGGCCTCTAGACGGAATTTCCAGGTAGGCATCTGAGCGCGGAATACACTAAATATTTGATTAGGGTCGGAGGCCTGAAGTTTAAAGACTAGTCGGGATATGCAGCCCCACAAACTAATAGCCGATACACACTATATAGCAAAAAAATGCAAAAACCAACACTAAGACTTCTCAGGAAATACAACAAATTTGTATGGATTCCCATCACTCACCATTTCCAGGTGACATGCTTCATCATCTGGGTCTCCTTTAACAGGGCTAACACTCCACCCTATTGATGGAGGAGCCCAATTTATTATTGTCTGAAAACGAACAATGGTTAATGACCATTATACATTTATGGACGGCTATTTATTAAAACTATCCTCCTGCACTGTTTTTAACCATTGTTCGTTTTCAGACAATTATAAATTAGGCGTCTGATAACGCTTCAATTTTAGCATTCACTTCACATTTTTTGCACTGCACTACTTTTCCCATACACTCCATAAATTACATCTGCTCACATCTGCATTTACAAACTTTGAAAACATCCTTGAGCTCCTCCATCAATAGGGTGGAGTGTTAGCCCTGTTAAAGGAGACCCAGATGATGAAGCATGTCACCTGGAATGGTGAGTGATGGGAATCCATACAAATTTGTTGTATTTCCTGAGAAGTCTTAGTGTTGGTTTTTGCATTTTTTTGCCTTTTATTTTGAGACTACGGGCTATGTAGTGTGTATAGGCATCTGAGCGCGCCTGACCTCTCACAACCTTTCGCCCACCGGAGGGAAACATGCATTGGGCTATGATCAGATAACCTCCGCCCTAGGTATTTCGAGCAGAATACCTTGGGCCAGAACTCAGCATTTCCGAAGATATATTCAAGTATAGTGTGCACCTGGAGGTCCGGTGCGTAATAAGAAAACTCTGTCTCTTCTACAGCTGCTAAACATCATGTAGGCCACTGTCCATTGCCAAAAGCGATGTCACCCTGATACCATGTGTTCTCGGAAGGGGAGGTACAGAGCGATCTGTCTCTGTACAGTGAATACAATTAAAGACTCCCCCCCCAAAAAAAAACCAGGAGCTTGGGGATCATTGAGCACGGCTGGGTATAAGGTGTGAAAAAAAAAACATTGGACTGCATTAGTGGCGTACAGCACTTCTACAGATAGCGGCCTGCTATCCAGCTTATCTTCCTGCATCACATACCTTCCCTTCGAGTCAATCACCACCCTGCTATGCATGATAGGCACTCCTGGGGCTATTCCAATCAAAATCCCATGGGCAAATGCTGAATACCCTGTCCAAAACATCTGACCCCTCCATTGTTTTACCACCATGGCCAGTTCATCCTTCGTGAGATGGGACTCCTGGATAAAGGCTATGTGTATGTGTTGCCGTCTAAGATATGCATATACTCTATGATGTCTCACCGGTGTACCCATTACTCTGACATTCCAGGTCAATACATTATGAGTCGCATCCAGTGCCATGAGCAAAACTTGACAAAAGAGTCATTTATACATGCAACCAGGCCACTCGGGTCCTAACTAACCCAACTCCTTTTGGTGTTGCTTTTCCATGTAAAAAGTACAATCATGCAAAACTAGGAAAACAGGAACTCCCCTGCCCTTGGCTTGCACATAAATGCGTGTCATTCCACAACCCCCCCACAGAATGTGTCTAACAATAGAACTAGACCAATTGTGCAAACAGTTTCCTTACGGTAAGTCTGTTGGGGAAAAGAAAAGTCTCCAAATGAGTACCCCGGGCCCTGTGCCTGGTAAATGCACTCTGGTGTGAAAAATACAGAGAAGACCTGGGACTGCTGAGCAGCCCACTCCTCCAGGTCGTGTCGGTGGGCAACCAAAGGACCTACCACTCCAACAGAGTTACAGTTCCTCAAGTGGCGTGGCGGTGATCCACTCGGGCTGATTATCTTCTCTTCCTCCGAGACCTTATACTGGGTGCACCCGCAATAGACTCCAGTTCCGTCTTAGGGGCGAGGACCTCATATCTGTTTGCATTGTGGAAGGAGATCTGCACCACCACCTGCACCCGCTTCTTGGCTGTCTGTTCCTCCAATGGACAAGTGTGTGACCAGCAGAGGGCGACGACTGAGAGGCTTACTCCTCCTGCTCCTCCAACATGTCACCCCCATTGGCCTCAACTGAATCTGCGACCTCCGCGGACGCAACCACGACCAGGACTCCTCTGGGTGTGAAAGAAATGTGCCACATCTTAGTTCACCATGTGGAACCTCGCCTGGAATAGCAGGGCATAGGACAGTCCCAGAATCAACAGCTGTGCCTTAAAAGCCTCCAAAATGTTGCATTTCCTCTGAACGTTGATAGTATTGTCAGGATGGGTCGGGATGAGATTACTGTTGTACTGCCAGGGCCCTTTTGTGCGGAACAACTGCAGCAGTCGTCTCGATCTCTGAAATTTAGCAGACGGACTAACACTGGACGTGGAGTAAGTCCGGGGGGGAGGCAGCCTGCCCAGGATCCTGTGTGCTCTCTTAATGGAAAAGAACTTCAGGATTCACATGGCCAGGATGCCAACCATTCCTCCAAAAACAACTCCATGCTCGGACCTTCTGACTTCTCGGGGAAGCCAAGGAAGCAGATGTTATTTCTCCGGAAGCAGCCATCTTAGTCCTCTAACCGTGCTGTTAGTTCTTGCACTGCCACCACTAAAGTCTTTAGCTGTTCCTGCATTGTCACCATCGAGGGCCGCATTGACGTCAGGAATGACTCCGACCAGTCCATTCTGTTCACCAGCTTGGCATGATCAGCCTGCAGCAGCCCCATCTCCACTTGTATAGCCCTCAATGGCACTGTTCGAGTACTGGATGGCCAGTAGGATTTTATCAAACTTTCCCGTGTGCTTCTGCAGAGTGACCTGCAGCTGTCGGATCGGGTCCGCCTATGCTGCGGGGGCCATTACTATGCCCATAATACACTTAAGGGGCAGTGGCTTGGTAACTGAAGGCCAGACCATGACTGGGCCATGGTGGTCCCCAAGCCCTCCAGTCAGAAGGCACTTCCTATCGTATTCCTTGCCCCCAGGGCCATCCTGGAGGGGCAAGGATTGCTAGGGCACACCAAAAGGTCAAGCTGATGCAGTAAACCCCTTGGTTTATCTCAGTCCTCAAGGAGGGGCCCACCAGCAGCCTCCACAAGACTGATATGCCTGCTTCTTAGGTCTATGGCACCCCGGCGCCACATGCAGCCACGGACCCTTCATAATTGTGTAAAAATATATTTATGAGTGAACCTAAGTTCGTCCATTTTGTACGAAAGATATTTTGTCTTTTGAGCTCTGGTGTTTTTAGTAACCCTCCAAGCCTGCACAAACAAGATCTGTATTTGTTTGCGCCTTTGCCCACCTGGTATAGACACATACCCTGCCTTTCTGTTTTTTTTAGCTCGTCTTAGGCTTATCAGTAATCGGCTTCTGTTATCTGCACTGTGATGAGTTATGTTTCCTGTCCACCTACTTTGTAACCACAGGTGCCAATGAGATTAATGATTCTCGACTCCTGACACATGCACCAATTGTGTAAGTTATGTATAAAAAGCTTGTGATATTTCAGATAGGCGCTCTCTTCTCTCATGGCCAACCTAGCGCCGTGAGGTGGTATGCCAGCTCGAATTGTAATACATTTTGATACATTTTCAGTTACCACCGACTGCTGGTCTTCTAGCATGTGAGTGGACAACAAATTCCACTTCCACAAATGGCGACCACGAAGGGACCTTTCAGAGGGACATCAACAGGCTGGACACTGGTCGAGGAGGTTTGATTGTGGACCAACTGATCGTGGGGGCCCTGAAGTTTCGCAGCAGCTGCCATCTGAAGCCCCGAATTGAGCTTCACAAGTAGTGTGACAAAGGTCATCCCAACAAGTGGTACCTTCTCACCACGAACTTGGTAAGAACGGAGCCCTTTTCAATGGTCCTGTTGAATGCCACGGACTCTTCTGGGCCAAACGGCAGAAACAAGTTGACCACCTTCACTGCGGTGAGGGGACAATAATTTCCCCAATCTTACCGTCCACTTTTTTAATACCATATAGCTACCTCTTTCATTAAAAATGTCGTTTGGTAACTGTAATGGTTTTTAAATTTCACTCACTTATCACGGGCCCCAGTGCTTAATTTGTAAAATATTAAGTGCAGGTGCTCAAATTTTTTAGGAGGCCCACCTACTTCCCCTGGCTCCACCTACTCCATCCACTGGCTCAACCTACTTTTCAATGTGTACCGTCCACACCCACACCTGGCACTGCTGAAAGCCAGATGCAATACCGAGATCTGAATTACAGCCAGCGAGCCTTCCCCAAGTAAGGTTTTGACAGGAGCCCCACTTCCTCAAGAAAAGAGAGTTTTGAAATAAAATTAAATCAAAAAGTGCATTTGAAGCACAAATTTGGCATACATTTTCTAATAGTAATGCACTGAAAGGGAATACATGAACTATTCCATTACTCTATGTGCCGATTTGGGGAGAAGAGAATACTGGTTTATATCCTGGTCCCTGTATCATAGCAGTCAGCCTGAAATTGTGCATTTCCCCCGTTTTTGCACAACTAGATGACCACGGGTGGCGTGTTAGGCCTACCTTAAATCTTTCAAATTGATCATCTCCTGTTCTAATAATGAGGTTTGTGTCCTTTTGGTGTCAAATAGTTTATTACATGTTATTCTTTTTCTACATTGGTGAGGAATATTTCTTGTGTTGTGTTTTCAAATATTCATATGTGTGTGCTGCATAAATACTTTACACATTGCCTGTAGTTTAAGCCTGCATGCTTTTGTGCCAAGCTATCAGAGGGTTAAGCACAACTAAATTAGTAAGTTTTAAGGTTAACCCTGACAGGGAATGTGACTGTTGTTTCGAAAGGGCTTACAGCCTCCCTCCTCAATCAACAACCCAATTTCACACCACAGTCATTTGACTTTCATTTTGTGCATACATTGCACCACGATTTTGGTGTGGCTGTGATCAGTCTCACCAGGGAAAGTGAAACACCCTCTTTTACAAAGCAGAGAAACACTTCAGAGCAAGGAGAATGGACAGGATAGAAAGAAGGTACCGTTGAGAAGAGAGGGGCAAATGAGAGGGAGTGGATAAAAGAAAGCAATACTGAGAACAAAGCAGGCAGGGGGAGTGAGAGAGCAGGTGTCGCTGAGGAGAATGGGGTAAAAGTAGGAAAAGGGATGAGAGCAAAAGGTTTGTAGGCAAGAGGTTTGGGAGAAAGAGGGAGAGCAATGACTGCTGAGCAAAGAATGTCCAGGCAGGAAGGGAGTGGAGAGAGTGAGGTCAAGCTCTGCTGGGGAGAGACCGAGTATAGTGTGAAGGGCTGAGAAAGCAGGCATTTCTGGGGAGAAACTGGAAATCAGTGAAGGCCTGACTCTCACACTGGGGCATGCATTGCACCTTCCCTGCCCTTCCCCTTCTCATCCTGAGCTATCAAAAGAGGGAGTCGCCAAAGTATTGAATAGTAAACAGGTTTTTCCTTGTTTCATTGTCTTTTCTGTGTCAAAATGTGTAATTGGTCATAACTGAAATATACATCATGACAACTTTTATTTGTGCTCCCAGCCATTTGAGAAAATAGTTTCCATTTGACTATAGCATCGTCTCTCTAATCAGCTACCCTGCCCTTCCTCGTCCACATGCTTCCTGCTGTTCTTTGTATTCCTCTGTTCCTGCTGTCTCTTGCTCTGCATGTAGAGTACACAGAAGTGTTTGTGGAAGTGATTGTCTGTATTGGCGGACAGATTAGCACACAAATGCGAGTGTTACCATTAGACACCATCTAACATCATCACACCAATTGCCTTTTCAGCATTCATCAGTCGGCGGGGCGCCTGCAGATCAAATCGTTGCAGGACAGCCATGAATGTTAAAGTTCACGAAGGGAAGCCCACTCACACCTTGTAGCTTGGGCTAAAGTGGGCTTTTTGTGTGCTGAATATATTACACACGACCTCTAGGCACAAGGTTGTATTTTCATGCATATACGGAGTGTAGGAACCTAGGTATCAAATAGCAGTAGGCTGTGAATGCACTGCTTATCAGCAAACAGTGTTGAAGTCATGTTTTTGCACCCCTCGTTTTATTTGCTTGCTTTTTGACATATAAGGACTTCTTAGCAAAGCCTCTGATGCACAACAAAATGATTTGAATATAAACCAAAACATTTGTTTTCTCGTTAAAGAGGCCTCTTGGCAGAAAACGAGTACGTTATTTTCTGGAAAGGATAAAAGAAATGCAAGTAAATAAAATGGAAGGGAAAGGCAACACTGATTGGAACTTTTTTTAATGATTATTTTGCTTGACACTGTTCTATTTTCTTCTGAATTTTATGTAATGTTTTGTACGTGCAAACATAAATAAAACATTGCTATTGGAGAAGTGAGCAGCGAGGGCATGCACAGAGAGAGGAGACAGGCAGTGAAAAAACTGGAATCTCAACCATACTAGAATAATCTTCAGATGACACTCACCTTAAACTCAACACATGCCCGTTTCTCTCTATGACCTTTCAGAACTCCCAACGCCCAGGAGGGAACAAACTGTTGGCATCGTTTAAACCCTTATCTCTGCACACCGTGGTTTCACAGTGACTGCAGCATAGCTGCCAAGGTTTCAAATTGCTATGTGTGACATTTTCATAATTTCAGTGCACTCATGAATGACATTTGAATGACTGTGAGTGACACTTTCTCGCGATCAAAATCATGGAAGACATAAATCAAGGAACGACATAAGTCAAAGCACATCACGCTGACCCCCAGGACCTTCAGCCCTCCCTGGGTTCTGGGTCGTTTCGTACGCCCAACTATGCCTCTCACACTCCTAAGGGATCACCCAACCTGTAGGCATAGAGAGGAGGTGCAGCCTTGTGTTAATGTGTGAGGCGCTTTGCTCGTAAGAACTTAACACTCCTGACCCTCAGCACCACCAGCCCTCCCTGAGTTCTAAGGTGTTTACTCTGTCCTACCATGCTTTTCACACTCCTAAGAGGACATTCAGGCTGCAGGCACCCTTATCGAACTCATGAACTGTACAAGTGTAAATGTGCACGGCTCTCTGATTCTTCAATACACCACACTATCACCCAGGACCTACACCAACCCTCTATGGGTTTTGGGGCGCTCTCTCAGCCCTTCCGTGTCTCTCACACTCGTGAGGGGATACCCAGGCTGCAGGCACAGAGAGCATGTGACAGATGAGGTGCCTACATTTAAAATTAAGAGGTCGGTTCCGTCAGCACTGACCTGAATCACCGGCGCCATCCAATCAAAATACAGTTCTGTGCGATTTTAACCTAAGTCACCCGGCTGACGGCTCGCTCCACTCAGGTGCTCCAGAAAACTATATTGTGTAACTAACACTGCAGCAGCTAGAGAGATTAGTGTAGATGATACAATGCGAGAGGCCCCGGTTGAGACTAGTATAAACGCAAAGTTGAATTGAACAAATTAATGTCTGGACTCCGTGTTCTTGGTGATGGCTTGAGCATTGGGCATATGAGGACGCAGTTCTCTGAAGATTCTAGGGCGTGAAGGGCCCGAGTGGGGGCCTTACATTGTCAGCTGAGGGGAGCTGCACATTCTGTGCACAGTGTACCAGGGCAGGGCCGGAGAGGAGCGCGTACTCGGACTCTGATGCCGTGTGTCTTTTCAAGGCACAAAAGGAGGGAGGGGCAAGCAGTGTGTATGTTAGAGAGATGAAGATGCAAGGACAGGGGGGCTGCAGCGTGACTCGGCCACTTTGTAGCATTGGTGCCGGATTCAGGCTGCGATCCACCCTTAGGCAATCATTTTGATTTGCTATCATGTCGCACGCATTAGTCCTGTCTGACACTCCTCGCGGGTGCTGAATGAACCTTACTGCTCTGTAAGTGTGAGGACTGACGCTCGCGCTGATGACGTCCACTGCACCCTCCCACGGCCAGTCTCGGCAATATAGAATTTGTTGCAGGTGCCAGTGCAGCTGGTGTACCATACGCACTTTTATTTCTCTCAACGATGTCCTAAACTTTCTCTGCCTGCCTCCCCCACGCCAGCTCAGCCATCAGCCCGCCCTCAATCACCTATATCCAATAGAGTTTGGAAATGGGGACGGGCCCCCACTTAGTCTAGAAGTGCCTCCCTGATGTCAGGTGAAGGCCCGCCCTCTACCAAACAAAGTTTCTAGAGGGCAAGGACTGCCGATGGTGAAGCAGGACACCTGGTGGTGTGTGAGGACAGTCCTTCACTTTTGGTGAGATGCTAACACTCGCAGCTTAGTTGTAGAGTACCTTAGGTCACTGTACTGGGAGCAGCCACATTTGGGTTGAACATTTCGTGTTGGAGACTGGCCTTCTCCTAGTGCCCCGCGCCTCTAGTTCCCAACCCCAGGATTCCCCTGGGGTTAGTGTGGTTTCAGACTTATTTAAGTAACATAGCGGACAAGACATGACAACAGTAGCAGTAAGACATATTTTTGCTACCCAGTTTGTCAGTAATTTACAGCCTGAATTGAGTAACGCAATACCGACCTACGAAAGTACATGCACTACAAAGACGCCAGCTGACTTACTGACAATGCAAGGGTACTTTGAAAACAAAAGAAATGCGGAAAAGAGTAAAAAAAGATCAAAGGATAAGGATGTAAAACCTAGGGCTTTAATACAACAACTGTACCCTGAAAGGGGACGTTCATTAAGTAGAGGAACTTATCAGAGAGGTTGAGTACATGGAAGAGGGGTTGGCCGAGCAGCTTCAGCTCCGGTGCAACAGAGAACAGAATTAGGCTACAACACATGTGCCTATTGTTTTCAGGATGGCCATTGGAAGAATGAGGGTCTGTCTTTACTAGGACAAAATAGCGGATGGTGGGAGGTAAGAGGAAGAGGTTGAGGAAGATAACAATTTATCAATGATGGTTCAGGACACGCACAGGACAATAACTATTTTGACAGAAATGCTAATGCATATTACATACCAAACTACTCAGAGGATGGGGATTCCCATGAGTGGAATGCATGAAGGTATCCAGGGGAGGAAAGGTAGCAAGTTGCAATACCTGGAGATGCTACATGACCGTATGTTAAAATGACAGTTGCATGAAGGGAAGAACTATTCCTATTAGATACGGGTGCCACAAACGTCTCTATTTCCCACCGATTTCTCCCTCATGCTCCCCTCTCAGGTAAAATAGACAGAACGGTGGGTTATTCTAACTCTGTTGCCAGTGCCATATCCAAGGCCTTGGATTTCACTATTGGGCCTATTATAGGACAAATGCCTTTACTGTTAACAGACAAGAGTTCCCTTAATTTGTTAGGATTGAAAGCATGAAAAATGATGTACGCAAAAATATACTGTATCCCAGATGGCGTTTATTTAACATGCAAAAAGGATGCATTTAGCAAAAGCTCTGTGATTAAATCACAAAAAGATTTGCCACCAGAATTATTGAATATTGATCCCAACTTGTGGGCACGAGGTCCAAATGACACTGGCTGTATGCAAATAGAAATGCAAAAACAACAGTTGATGGACAGAATGCAGAACAATGTCATACATTCACCCCAGTATAGAGATATGGGCCTAAATCCATCGTTTTTTTGTACTCCACACCACCCCAGTTCAGACATGGCAATATGCAAATCAGCCTTGACCCTGTGCCTCATGCTCTCCACACCACTGGAGTCAAGCTATCCAGGCTGATGAAGGCTGATAGCCAGAAACCGGTCCTTGGATGCTTGATTCCGGTCCGGGAAAGACATGGCTTGGCAGTTCGGGCTGGACTGTTTCCATGAGGCACAGGGTCAAGGCTGATTTGCATATGGCCATGTCTGACCTGGGGTGGTGTGGAGTGCAAAAAAACGATGGATTTAGGCCCAGATCTCTGTACTGGGGTGAATGTATGACATTGTTCTGCATTCTGATCATCAATTGTTGTTTTTGTATGCAAATAGAGCCAGTAAGTATAAGAGTATAACAGAAAGTCATATTGCCTAGAATACCACAATATAAAATATCCAGGGAAGGAGAGTGGGGTTTGAAAGAAGTAATACTGGATTTACTAGAGAAAAATATAATATGCGCAGTGTATGGGAATGTATGTAATAGTCCGATTTTACCTGTGGTCAAAAGAGATGATGGTATAGAAAAAGTGAAATATCGAATGGTGGTTGATTTGAGAGCGATTAATGAAATAGTGAAACTTCAGTACCCTGTGCTCCCAGATAGAACAGCCATGTTTTCTTCTATCACCACTAATGCTAAATGGTTTACGGTGATTCATTTTTAAAAAAAAAATGCTTTCTTTAGAATTCAAATTCATGAAGATAGCCAATATCTCTTTGGCTTTAGTTTTTAAGGGAAGTCTTATGTATTTTGTAGGGCACCCCAGGGGTACACAGAAAGTCCAAGTGTCTGCAGTCAGGCTTTAAAGAAACATTGGATGCTTGTGAATTGCCAATAGAAATGACACTGTTTCTGTATGTGGATGACTTGAACATAACAGCAGAATGTGAAGAAGATTGTAAAAAAGCATTGCATGCAGTATTATATTTTATGGCTTCACATGGACACAAAGCTTTGCTATCTAAATTCCAATATTGTCAACAGGAGGTACCTATTTAGGTCTCCTCCTGTCTAAAGAGGGGAGGAGATTATCACCAGATAGAATTAAAGCCGTACAAAACATACCTCAACCAAAAACTCAGAAAGATATATGTGCTTTGTCAGGGTTTGTTTTTATTTTGTAGACAATAGATACCAACATGTTACCTGATAGCAAAATCTTTGTTGTCTTTAACGCACAAGGATATCAGTGATCCAGTGCCATGGTGTCCTGAACATCAGGAAGGCTTCCTGAAATTGAAAAACGCGCTTTGTAATGCACCTGCCAGATTTTACTACACGCTTTGCTTTATTTATGCATGAAAAAGATGCTTGTGATTTGGCAGGGTCAACGTAGAAAAACGGAGAGAAGAATAGACTCTGTGCTAGCTTTTCCTCAACAATGGACCCGGTGGCAACAGGTCTACCGAACTGCCGTAGAAACATAGCGGCAGCAGCGCTAAAACAGCCAGATTCAATTATTCTTGAGCCTGCGGTTACTGTTTACATATCCCATTATGTGGACTTCTTATTGAATAGGAAAAAAACATTTGACTGATACCAGATTAACACATTATGAATTGACACAGATGGCTGCAAATGTCACTTTAGAACTATGTAATATCATTAAGCCAGCCATCCTGATGACTCTCCCTTTGGAGGAGGAAGAGGGACAGCACAATTGTTTGTCACTGAAACTGAAACAAAGGGCCGGGGAGATTTGGTTGACACGCCATTACCATTAGTACATGGCACCCTCTTTGTGGATGTCTAAAGAAGTCATACTGAAGTACCTCAGCGGCATATGCGATCACAACAAACAAAACAGTGATGGCAACTTGTAAGATAGAACAAAATTTAGCAGAAGCTGCCGAACTGATAGCACTAACTCGTGCCTGTGAGTTATCTGAAGGGTTGACAGTAAATATTTGTACTGACAGCCAATATGCTTTTGGAGTTGTACACAAATTCAGAAGATTGTAGGCAGAGAGATGGTTTGTCACATCAAGAGGCGCAAAAATATAACATGGTCATTTAATTATCAGATTGTTGAATGCTATTACACTGCCTAAGAAAGTGGCTATTGTGAAATGTGCAGCTCATAGAAAGATAACATGAAATAGGGCAAGGGAGTACTTTTGCTGATGAAGTAGCAAGAAATACTGCCTTGGATGAGAATGCACTGACGTATGTAATGAAGACAACGGATGAGGGAGGAAGGGAATACGATCCGTATGCAGAGGTAAAGAAAATACAAGCGTTAGCAGATGAAGAGAGTAAAGAATGGAAAGATAAGGGTTATGTTTTCAGTGACCATTTAGGAGGATGGGTGAATTGAAAGTCAACAACTAAGTGGGTTTTACCAAACAGCTTTGTGTTACCAATGGTCCAAATGTTACATGGCCCGCACATGTGGGAGCCGATGGCATCACCAATACCATTCAGGAAATGTGGGGAAACACCAACATAAGGGAGACAGCAGTTAATGTTAGCAAAAATTGTATGACATGCCTAATACAATGTAGGGAAGGGAGTATCTACCAAAAGATAATTTCCTAATGCCAGAGTATCCCTTTGAATGTCTCCAGATGGATTTTACCCAACTACTCCCTTGCAGCGGAAAGCAATATGTGTTGGTAGTGATATGTAGCTTCAGTAACGGAGTTTAGGCTTTTCCATTGAAGGATAACACAGCCATCAGCACTGCAAAAGCCCTTTTGAAAGAATATTTTCAGCGATTTGGATTGCCCAGAAGTATTTGGAGCAATAATGGGGTACATTTTACAAATGAAGTGATGAACTTGGTATGTCAAGGCCTGGGCATTAAACAGAAGTTCCATTCTATAGATCATGTGAAAGCTGCAGGCCTAGTGGAAAGGTGTAATTCAACTTTAAAGAATAAACTGTCAAAAATATGTGGATTAAATTGGGTGGATGCGTTACCTTTAGCACTGTTCTTTATGAGAAACATTATAACAGCCTAAACTAAGTTGTCCCAGTATGAGGTGGTCATGGATAGGCCAGCAAATGTTCATGAGTTTGCATCTCCATCGAAACTGCGTGATTTGCCTCATTCTGCATTTCTGGAATACTGTAAGGAACTGACTAGTAGGTTGCCTGCTATTCATCAACAGGTCAGAGACACTTGGTCCCCACCTTTGGAAGTAGAGACACACAGCATCAAAGTGGGGAACTGGGTCCTGACAACAAACTTTGTGAGAAAAAACAGTTTACAGTCCAGCTGGAAAGGACCAGTGCAAGTACTCTTGGTGACAGACAGCAGTGTGGTGTGACGGCCACAAGAATTGGATCCACATTGTTAAATGTGTAAAAAGCACCATCATTCTAGCCAAGCAGCCTCCGGAAGGTGGCGTTCTGGACTGAAGCATTAAGGCGCATTCCGTACCATTGGCCGTCCCACTTGCTAAGTTGCCCTACAACTTGTGCTACTGGAGACTGAAGGATTAGATAGGAAAGTGCTTAGGACGGCACAAGCACCAACTGCCCAGTGCTCAAGAGTGCCCCCTTTTAATGGACTAACTTGTGCAGTGAGGTTAGTAAAAAAGAGACACTGAAGACATTCTCTATAATTGTTTTGAGTGGTCACAAGAGGCGGTAGTAAGCCTATCTTCTAAACACAACCAGCGGCAAAACATTTTTTACTGGGTCCAGAGCCGCAACATGCTTTAACTTCTCACGGCTTAGCGATGGTGAAGGTTGACCTGATACTGTTTACCTTCCTCAGCGTCTTCATACTTCTGCATCTTCTGCCACTTGCTGAACTGAATATTTTTGAATTGCACATGCATGCTTCTTTGGAAAGGACTTAGCTTGTTATCCCATATATATTCGACCAGTGCATTGTGGTCTGCCTACCCTTTGTCTATAGTGAACTGGACATTCATAAGGCCACTGGACTTTAAACAAATTTCTGGCCACTTTGGGCACACTTATTCAGGTACTTATTTGTACAATAATGTTTCCTGCAATAGTGGTTATCCTGCCTATAGACTTACATGTATTGTGATTCTATATAAATTGAAGAAAATATAACTGTAACTGGGCTGTACACCGGATGGGTAAGAGTTACTAAAAAGCCAGGATATTACATGACATGCTGGCCTATTGTACAAAAGACTCCTCGCAACATCACTTTTAATTGTTCAGGGAAAGTCCAGACCCGGTCCATTATGGTTATGCAGGATGGTAAGAGCAATAGGTCCATAAACACAGCTCATATGTCATTAAATTATGGGGAAATGACCCATTATCTGCCCAAAGTGAATTTTAGTTTTTGGCCAATGGAACATATACAAATTATTACAATGGCACTGAGGATGTGGCCCTGGGAATGGTCTTGCCCTTAGGAGTACCTTGCCCCACTTTTCACCCCCATGTGCGATGGTCTAACTGCAGAATTGTTCCACTGGATCTCAGACTTTGAGATAAATAATTACAGCAATGGGAAGACTTTCGGATACATCCTAGCCTCAATGTTTACCCTGGGAGGAACGACAGGAGCCAGGGGAGAAAAGAGAAAAGAATATTTGGGTGTAAGTTGCAAATATTATCCAACTCCGTTATAAATGCTCTAAAGAGCATTACATTGGAACTAGAGAGTATGCATAATTATTCAATGAGAAGAGCGTAGGGGCCAAAACACACCCCTGCCATACTCCCTTGTTCACAGGGAAACATTCTGTTAACTCATCCTGTTGTCCCCATCAGACTTGGGCATATGTTGACTCATGTAATTTTATAATAAATTATAAGATCTCAGCGGGCATCCCTGCTTCCTTAAGTGTGTCCCACATCTTAAGACAGGGCACTAAATCAAATGCAGATTTAAGGTCGATAAATGCTGCATAGAGAGTCCCCCCTGCTAAGACCACTGTATTCCAGTATATCAACATGAATTTAAAAACGTGGTTGATAGTGCTAACGTGGGAACGAAATCCTGCTTGATAGGTGGATAGGATTTCATTGTCATCTATCCACCTATTTACCCTACTTAGCACTAATCTGGCCACAGTTTTTTGTAAAGTGTCTTCAAGGCTTATAGGCCTGTAATTAGTTGGGCTGGCATGACCCCCTTTTTATTAATGGGGATGATTTCAGCCCCACGCCAGGATTCCGGAATGGAGGCACCTCTAGCCAAACCATTGGCAAGAATAAAAATATATTTAAGTCAATTCTCCTGGTCAGATTTAAATATATTCGCTGGGATACAATCTGGGCCCGGGTCCTGCCTGCTGCTACACCATCAAGTGCCCTCTCAATTTCCACTAGGGTAAAGGTTAGGACTGAATCCGACACTACATATGGGTAATGCCTAGTACTATCTTCCGATGATGAAAATTGGGTATGATAGAGTGCGACCCAGAATTCAGGGGGGACATTGTTAACTGGTACCGGGCTGGCATTACCACTACCCCATTTGATTATTTGCCAGGACCGACACCAGTTTTTCCCATTACTTGCATCTAGCAAGTCCCTCCATCTGTTTTCATCATAAGCCTTCTTTGCCCTTTGTTGGGTTACCTTATATTCAGACCTTGATTTCCTAACCTCCTGCGTTGATACCACCCTTAGGGCTTGAGACAAATGCCTGTAAGCTATCCTACATGCCACATCATACCATTTTGCAGCTTTGTGGATGGGGTGCATATTGGATCTGTTTTTGTAAAGAAGCTTTTCAATTTAGCAAACAGTGCCTCATGAGCCGTTGTAAGAGCTGGGAGACTGGCCTCATTAGAGTCAAGATGAGAGAGGGCTAAAAGGGAGTCTTCAAGTGTTGACTTTATCTGGGCCATAGTACCCTTATCCTCAGAGACCAGTGCCCATTTTAATCTACAGCAGTCGTGAGACATAATTACGTCTGCCGTTACAATATCCGTACTACCCCTCGACAGTGAGCGACCCTTTACCTCTAATGTCAGTATCATGGGATCATGATCACTCTCTGATCTTTTCAGAACCTCCATATCCCTTAACCTTGACCAGAATTCTTAATTAATAAAAAAGTAGTCAATCCTACTACTTCTTAGCCCATTATTAAAAGTGGGGTTACCTGTACTGTCTGATTTAGATCTTCCATTAACAGTCCAAAGCCCCCTCTCCAGTGTTAAGCTTTTTAATTGTAGGACTGCCTCGGTCCATTTAATAATTGGGGGCAGCATTAAGGACGGAACACCCCAGATCGCATCCTCATCACTAGTAAGGCGTGCATCTTCTAAGCCGAGTGGCTCGAACGTGCAGTTGAAATCTCCCGCAATACCACGGTTACTTTTCCCTTTTAATGATTTAATATAGAGATGGATGGTGAGGCTTTCCCACCCACCATCCCTCTTGCATAGACATTAATCAATACAAGCTCGGGCTCGTAATCAGAGTTTATTTTGATAGCCTGAATATCTGGGTTGTCAATCCCTAGTTCTTCTACCTGATAACCCGCCTGCTGTCTGACCCAGATGGTTAATCCTCCCGAGGGACGCCCTTTAGAACTTGCAATTGCTGGTTTACCAAAGGCCAGATAACCTGGACGAAAAATCGTACTCAGAGACCAGGTCTCCTGAAAGGCGATAATATCATAGGTCTCTATGAAAGTTGACCAATCCGAAGAGATAGTCTTTGATAGAAGGCCAGGAATATTCCATGATAATATACTGAGTGAACTAAGAACTATACCTACTCCCTGTTCTATCACTGTCAGGACCTCAGTGTGCTCAGACCCACTGGTTGTTACTAACTGAGGGCTTGATTCAATCACAGGGGAAACAGCGGGTTAGGTAATAGTGTCACGATTCCAGATGCTCTTCGGGATCCGGGTGATGCTCTAGGGTCCACCTCCGGATCTCCCCAAGCCTGGTCGGTATAACACCCAGAGCCAAGAGGTGATCCGGCGAGGGAAAAATAAGGAGGGGGCCGGGTTGGAGCTCCGCAGGCTGGTGCTATCTGCAATAATAAGGAACAAGCATTAATACCGTCCGGTGATTCTTCCCCTAGCCTTTAGGCCTCCCGTAGTACCTCCATCTACCTCGGTAATCTACCACTAGGGACAAAGAAGGCGACATTCTCTGGGCTCTCTCCTATCTCGGATCTCCAGGAACGAATACCGAGCCTATGAGACACAAACACAGGTTACTCCTCTACTCCCCTCCCCCTGTCACTCAGTAAAAAAAGTAAAGTAAAGTCCACATTTGTAAAGCGCACAATCACCCGTAAGGGTCTCTAGGCGCTGGGGGGCCGTCGGGAAGATTAAGCGAGCTATTGCCCAGAGTCACATGGTGCTGGGCTAACCTGCCGCCGGAGCCGGGGATCGAACCGTGGTCCCCAGATTCCAGCGTCAGTCGCCCTGGCGATGGTTACTATCCAGGTACATACCTTGTTGTTTATATCATGCACCGTGAAAGAAATAGATTGTCAGAGTTTCGGAGTCAGCCCTTAATAGTCTAGCAACCAACCCGCCTTCTGTTAACTTCACAGAAGCAAAAGGAAAGTAATAGAAGAAGTACTCCAAGAAGGAATGCACCCTCCGGTGTCTTACCGCCAACGGAAAAGAAGTCAACAAGAAATCTGGGCTTCACCGTTATACTGGCGTCCTCTCAATGTTACCCGCACTCCCAGCAGGGTTAAACGATACCGGAATCCAGCAAACGTCGAGTCACCTCCTCTGACTGGGAATGCTTATCAGGTGCCTGTGTCTTCGCGCGATGTCCGCGAAGCACCACCGCACCCACAGAATGGATCAGCCGATCCACCACCACTAGACTCGCGAGAGCCTACAACCACACGGGTCTGTGTCTTCGCTAAATGAGCACCGGCGAAGCACCACAGAACCCGTTCCAGTGAGTCAGCCCACTCCTAGCGCCGAAATCGCTCGACGAGAACGTCCTTCCTCTGCAAACACTAACAGCATGCAGTGAGTGTGCGTGTCTTCGCTGGTCCTAGCGAAGCACCACGCACCCAACGCCCACAGTACTATGAACACCACTGCATCAACTGGCATTACTCGGAATCCAATACAACCCGATTTCCGGGTTTAGTGAGTACATATAGTCTCCGCCTCCAGCCGCACGGATCCCTGGACCCTGTAGTTCTTAGTTCTTAGGCAGGCGCGCCACTGTACAGGATTCATCTCCTGACAGTACGTCCTCCTCCCCAGCGCCTCCTGGGACCAGGCTTACCCGGGTAATGAGAATGGAACAAACGCACCGCCCTCGGGGCATGCACACCGGTGCACGGCTCCCACGAGTCTTCCTCAGCCGAGTACCCCTTCGACGAAACAAGGTACCAAAGGTGCCCCCGCCGAAAACGGGAATCCAGGATTCTGCGCACCTCATACTCCAACTGGCCGTCCCTTGCCACGGGAGGAGGCGCCACCCGACGGCGTCCACGAGCCGGCTTCCGCAGGCTACAGTGAAAAACTGGATGGATCCTGAGGGATGCAGGCAGCTTCAAACGATACCCCACAGGATTCACCTGTCGAAGAACAGGATAGGGACCGATGTACCGCGGGTGAAATATGCTGCGGTACCTAAAACGAATGTTTTTGGTGGATAACCACACCCGATCCCCCACCTCATATTGTGGTCCAACCTGCCTATGGGCGTCCGCCCATTTCTTGTAGGTCACCTTAGCCCGGACCAGCTCCGTCTGTATCCGTTGATGGATCTTCAGCAACTCCATGACTTGGGCATGTACCGAAGGGTGGTTCGTGATCTCGCTCGGTACCGTTAGCGGCAGTGTGTTGGCATGAAAACCAGTATTTGCCCTGAAAGGCGTTTCTTTGATGGAACTATGCCAGGAGTTGTTGTATGTCAATTCTGCCAACCATAACATCGACACCCAGGATTCCGAAGCCTCTTTCGCATAACATCTCAAGAACTGTTTGAGGGACTGGTTTAATCTCTCAGTCTGGCCGTCTGTCTGCGGATGGAAACTCGTGGATAAGGCCACCTCCACCCGCAGTGCTGCACACCACGCCTTCCAAAACCTGGCAACAAACTGTGGACCTCTGTCCGAGACGATATCCTTGGGGAGGCCGTGCAAACAAACTACTTGCTGGAGCAACATTTGTGCGGTTTGGGCAGCGGTAGGCAGGTTCTTGCATGGAAGGAAGTGAACTGCTTTAGTCAGACTATCCACCACCACTAGGATAGCATTACACCCCTGGTCCATGGGTAACCCTACCACAAAATCGAGGCTGATGTTCTGCCAAGGGCTGGACGGTGTAGGCAATGGCATCAAGACCCCCTTCTCCCTACAGGTCTCGCTTTTGGCCTTGGCGCAAGTATCACATTGGAAAACCCATGTCTTCACATCCTTCGCCATGTTCCCCCACCAAAATGAGCGTTGCAAGGACGAAAGAGTCTTCTTGCTCCCCGGATGACCTGCTAGTATTGCATTGTGGCACCAGTTAAACGCCTTCAGTCGGATCTCATGAGTCGGCAAAAACAGCCGATTGCGATACAAAGGAATGCCATGCTGTAAAGAGCGTTGTTGGTCCTCTGCAGCCCATTCCTGATACTGAGCTAGGGAACGTTGTTCTTTTACCTGATTCAAAAAGTTATCCACCGTAATAGCACACAGGACCCTCTCGGGGGGGTGACAATGGCCTCAGGTAGGGTTAAACGCGGAGTCTCAGCATCATTCTGCCTCGAAAGGGAGTCAGCCTTCCTATTGTCGGAACCAGGATGGAAAGTGATTACAAAGTTGTATTCGGCAAAGAACAGAGTCCATCGCATCTGCCTCTGTGTTAAGTGTCGAGCGGTTTTCATGTACTGCAGATTGCGATGGTCCGTATACACGGTGACAGGATGTTGAGCTCCCCATAGGTAATGCCTCCATTCCTGAAAGGCCCGCTTGACAGCCAGGAGCTCTTTCTCCGCCACTGTATAACTGGTTTCGGCCGGGGACAATTTTTTCGACATGAAAGCGACCGGATGTAACTGGCCTGTCTCTCTGTCTCTTTGCGACAACACCGCACCAAGAGCAACGTCTGAAGCATCGGCTTCAACGATGAAGGGAACGTCGACCTGAGGATGTCTCAGTATTGGTGCAGAACAGAAGTCCTCCTCGAGGTGCTGAAAAGCTAAAGTAGCCTCAGGAGTCCAGACATAGGTAACGCCTTTCCTCAATAGTCGGGTTATAGGGGCTGCCATCTGAGAGAAGTGTGCAATGAAGCACCTGTAATAATTAGCGAATCCAAGAAAACATTGGACCTCGCGTACTGTTCTTGGGACCGGCCACTCCTGCACCGCTGCCACTTTCCTGTCTGCCATACTGAACCCCTGTGGACTCAAGATCACACCCAAAAACTCCACTTGCTTGACGTTGAACTCACACTTGCTCAGTTTGCAGCATAAATGGTTCTCCTGCAAACGCTGGAGTATCATACTCACATGCTCTGTATGCTGGGCTGATGATTCCGAATACATGAGGATATCATCTATATACACGATCGCTATGCGATCCAGGTATTCCTTAAGAACATCGTTCAAAAATTACTCGAATGCCGCAGGGGCATTACACAGCCCAAATGGCATCACCAGATATTCGTATAGAGCGTAACGAGTCTTAAAGGCCGTTTTCCACTCGTCTCCCCCTCGTATACGGACCAGATGGTAAGCTCCTCGAAGATCGAGACGAGTGTAAACGGCCGCTCCTCGCACCTGATCTAATAACACCGGAATTAGCTGGAGCGGATACCGGTTCCTCACCGTGTTCTTATTCAGGACGCGATAGTCAATGCAAGCCCCGAATTCACCACTGGCTTTCGCAGTAAAGAAAAGAGGCGAGGCTGCAGGGGAGGGTGAAGGACGAATGAACCCTATGGCACAATAATGATCCAAATATTCTCTCAAGTGCCGATTCTCCGGCTCGGACAGAGCGTAAACCCTACAAGACGGAAGAACCGCTCCATCCACCAGATCTATTCTGCAGTCATACTCGCGATGTGGTGGCAGGGATGCAGCCTTCTCCTCGCTGAACACCTCGCTATACATGGTGTACTCCGGTGGTAGGATAACCGCTTTCTCAGCGACAGTAGCCACAAGATGCACCATTGCAAGAGTCTGGGCTACCGACCTGTGTTCTCTCATACATTGCCTTTGGCACTCACTGGACTGAAAACTAAGGGTTTTCTGTCTCCAGTCCATGGAAGGGCTATGACGCCACAACCACGGCATTCCCAGGATGAGCTCGTATTGAGGGGCCTCTATGATATTGAGGATGATGTCTTCCACGTGATCATACGAAATCCCCGGAAAGGAAAGTTCTAAGATTTCCGTGTGTTCGACAATAGGACCTGACTTCAGAGGAGTACCATCCACTGCCAATACCGACTCGGGTTGCTTACTGCGCACCCTTCTCAACCCCAGCCGTTGTACCAATCCCTGGTCAATGAAGTTCTTCCCCTAGCCTATAGGCCTCCCATAGTACTTCCACCTACCTCGGTAATCTACCACTAGGGACAAAGAAGGCGACGTTCTCTGGGCTCTCTCCTATCTCGAATCTCCAGAAACGAATACCGAGCCTATGAGACACAAACACAGGTTACTCCTCTACTCCCCTCCCCCTGTCACTCAGTATTCTGATGGTTACTATCCAGGTATATACCTTGTTGTTTATATCATGCACCGTGAAAGAAATAGATTGTCAGAGTTCCGGAGTCAGCCCTTAATAGTCTAGCAACCAACCCACCTTCTGTTAACTTCACAGAAGCAAAGAAATAGTCAAATGTTATGCCCCTCCAACAACCAAAAGGAAAGTAATAGAAGAAGTACTCCAAGAAGGAATGCACCCTCCGGTGTCTTACCGCCAACGGAAAAGAAGTCAACAAGAAATCTGGGCTTCTCCGTTATACTGGCGTCCTCTTAATGTTACCCGCACTCCCAGCAGGGTTAAACGATACCGGAATCCAGCAAACGTCGAGTCACCTCCTCTGACCGGGAATGCTTATCAGGTGTCTGTGTCTTCGCGCAATGTCCGCAAAGCACCACCGCACACACAGAATGGATCAGCCGATCCACCACCACTAGACTCGCGAGAGCCTACAACCACACGGGTCTGTGTCTTCGCTAAATGAGCACCGGCGAAGCACCACAGAACCCGTTCCAGTGAGTCAGCAGACTCCTAGCGCCGAAATCGCTCGACGAGAATGTCCTTCCTCTGCAAACACTATTAGCATGCAGTGAGTGTGCGTGTCTTCGCTGGTCCTAGCGAAGCACCACGCACCCAACGCCCACAGTACTACGAACACCACTGCATCAACTGGCATTACTCGGAATCCAATACAACCCGATTTCCGGGTTTAGTGAGTACATATAGTATCCGCCTCCAGCTGCACGGATCCCTGGACCCTGTAGTTCTTAGTTCTTAGGCAGGCGCGCCACTGTACCGGATTCATCTCCTGACAGATAGGGTTCTCTATCACTGGTAGAGCTACAGGTAGCAGTCAATCACAGGCATCTAAGCTGGACAAAGGAGCATATCTGTTAGCTAGGTTTAGGTCAAAGGGTCTGCCTGTAAGCCTTTGGGGTGCAAATCGAACCCACCCCCTCTAACCCGGAGAAGTAACGGGGTCTATAGAAAAACCCTAGGGGCAGGAGGGAAATTTTCCCAGAATGGTACCCTTGATTTCTACTCCCTAGGTGCTCCAATAGGAGTCTAACAACATGCTCGTTGTTAAAATAGGCAACTACACAAGCGCCCCACCCGACCTTCATGGAGTGTCCAACCCACAATGAGCCATTATCATTTGATTACAAATATCCCAGCACCATACCCCAACTTACTTTTATTGTACACTGAGCCAGTGCATTGTTTTTGCTATTAACTGATCAGTGGATTCTATCCGCCCAGCTAGTAAGGTCGGTACATTCCTCAAAACCACCACCAAAGGAGCGGCGGCCGATGGGAGATGTAAGACTCTAGAACCATTTTCGGCTGTGCTATGGACCAAACCATTATGTACGGCTGAGGAGTCTTGACCAAGCGGCCCTTGGACAGTAATAGATTATCTAAACCACGGTTAGAGTGGTTTTGTATGATATTACTTGCTGTCCTAACCCGAGGTCTACTACCCTCCCCACTTGGGATGCTCAGGATGAGCTGAGCGAATTCACTAGACATATTCCCTGTCTCACCCACATAGCCACCGAAAGCTACTAAACCAAAATCGGGATCTGTGCCCACCCCACCATTCCTACTAGATGGTGATGGCATTAAATTAGATGTTGAGGGAATGGCGGGTGGGGGTTTAGGGATTACATGGTTACACAACACATTTGTTAAAATTTCAGGGGGCCGACTAATTTTTTCCAGAGAGTCCTCAATGGTACAAAGATTGGACACAACATGCAGTTCAAAATTAGTTAATCTTTCTGTGAGGAAGAGCGGGACGTGCAGGAAGGACTCACCGGGGTGTCACCGTGGGAGGATGAGCAGAAGTGGATTCGACCAGGATTCTGTCAGGGAACTACAACATCCATACCCCTCTCCTGTTTGTTCGCAGCAAACCGCCGACGTTCAAAGTAACCCGGAAGTGACCGAGATGGACCCCTGAAGCACTGCCTCCAATCCAATGAAAGGTCTAATTTCAGAGGAGGGGTCTGAGACCGGTGACACGCCGACAACAGGACGGAAGTCGAGGAGCGAAGACAGACCCTGGGTGAGGACATCGGAAGACGCGGGACCAGAGACTGAAGACGCGGGACCCGAGACTGAAGATGCGGGACCCGAGACCAAGGGGGCGAGACCCTCGGGAGAATCCGGAGAGCTGGAAGAGGACTGGTGTGAGGACTGGTGGTGCCCTCCGGAGGATACTGGGGAGCGGCCGCAACTCTGGAGAGATGCGGCGGAGCCGGTGAGTGAAAGCGGCTCGAGGGAGTTGAAAGGAGGGGGGTGGAAAGTGGGTGGTGAGAACGGGGTGGGCTACGGGTAGGGGAACAGTCTTCTTCATGGTTTTTGTTGTTGCTGTTTGTTTTCCTTTATGGCACGAAAAAGAGATGAGACCCTGTAAGAACCCGGCTAATTAAGGAATCCTTTTCAATGCGGTTCTTTCCTTGCTACCTCGATAATTACGTGTGAAATTGAAACCCACCCGTACCGCATTAAACTACCCAAGGCACTTAATACAACCCTCCCTCACTGCATGTAACTACCCTAAGCACTAAATAAAACCCCCCTGCTCTGAAAACCTGAGCACAGAAGAAAAGTACTCTACAACACCAAAGGATGTGGTGACGGGTAGAAAACCAACAAACCTTGATCAAATTCCTATCTGACGATTTCCTCCTTTCCTCCTATGAGCCTCCGGGGAGACCCCCTTGCCACCAAGGAAGAGGAATCAGAACCATCACCCGTAGGATCCCCCTCAAGTTCAAGTTCATCTCAAGGATCAGAAGGAGAAGACCAAGAGGAAAGACTGTCTGAAACACCCTCTCTCTCTACTGCTGATAATAAAAATCTTCCTTTTTGAAAATACATACAGCCTCCTTGACTGTTTATCAAACCTGCCCTCCCACACTTTCCTTGATCAGTGTCAGTCTATCGAGGATTGGGGATAAGGACGCTGAAATTAAAGCCCCCACTTTGACCCATAAAACCTTGTAAGCTTCGGGCGGGGGAACACCCAGTGAGTCTTGATTTAAAGCACCAGAGGTAGAAGTAGTGTACTGAGGCTTTATTATCATTGGGGTTGTTAAAGTTGCAGTCCCACCATTCCTATTTGTCTTTTGCATTTTTGGATTTTTCTGCCTTTGAGGGCCCCCTCCTCGCTTCCTCTTTGTTGATGGCTCCGGAGTTGGTTCCATAGTTTGAGTTTTGAGTTTGGGCACAGACCTTGTAGCAATGCGTGGAAGTATACCACAAACTGTGCACTCTTGCACCAGCTCAATAGGCGGAGAGCTGATTGAAGCCTCCGCTATTGTAGAAATATCCAGAGGCACATGCAGGGACTGGCTAACACCTCCTGCCAGGTCATGGGGATCAGTGCCTACGGCCAAACAGCATTCAGGTGTGCGTGCAGACGTCAAACCGCCCAGTGATGATCGTTTGGATTGCAAAGGATCTAGAGATAGGCGTCGCTCAGTCAGTGCAATCTCGTGGGCTAGGACCGAGCTGGCTCTGATTAAAAATTGGTCCATAGTCCATACCATGCTTCCACCAGTTAGTGCGCTTCTACCCTTTGCCTTGCGAATGTTCATTTTAATCTGTGCACGATAATAAGAGACCCAAAATATTAATGCCCTCAGAGGGACAGCAATAGGCAGGTGCGGACTAACCTTAAAGAACCGTTGTGTTTAGAGAGGGGCCTGGCACGGCCTCGTCCGGTCTCTAACAGGCTCAAACAGGCCCGGCGCGCGCCCCAGGAGCCCTGTCAGTGCTTTATGCGCCGGCTGGCGCCCAGGTGGTGCACGGTTCCTGCCGCGATCTCGCTAAGCCCCCTGGGGCTTGTAGGCTGATGGCGGTGTCCGCGGTATTGGTGGTAACTGCAACTTAGCAGTGGCAAATGTGGCCGGTAGCAGACAAGGATTCAAAGACCGGTACTTATTCAGAACAGAATAGGTACACTATTGACTTCCTCCTCGCTCAAGCAGGTGGGGTATGTGCCATTGGGGAGCAAATGCCTAATGGGTATTTGTAACAAAGAATGCAATATAACAGCACACATTCAAGAGATATATGATGAATTGGAAGGGTTGAAGAGTGGAAATTGGAACTAGGGCCTTTATCTCGGTGGTTGGGGATGGCTTGTAAAGGACCTTACACTACTCCTTGTAGACCTCATATTGTGTAGTATTTTTATCTAAGGTTTATGCCTTCTCTCCCAAATGCGCCTTTCAGCCTGTAACCCAGCCCCATCATCTGTTCATTATGCACATACGGCAATGGCTCAGGTGGAAGAATACACCAGTTGATGAATAGTGATAGCACCCTATTTTCCAATAACACAGGTCACACTAGTAGTGCCCACGATTACACCTCAATATCTTATGATCCAGTGCAGCATTCCCACTACTTTGTAATTGCTGCCCAGATGTTGTATATTCCAAACACCACCCCTATCAGAGTCACTAACAATGCCCCCACTGACAGTATTTACGTATCACAGCTCCCACCGCACTGCCGAACTTATCTGATTATAATGATGCCATTAGTGCATAAAAGCCAATTTGTTGAAAGGGTCGATTGGAAAAATTTCTTTTCTGAGTGAACCTAAGTTCGTCCATCAGTGGCGATTACCTCCGTGAGGCGCCATCTTAGTCCCCGCGGCTACCCTGGCACTGGCAGCTTTGCTTTGGGTCTCTGCTGCTCACCGCTGCGACCCAGGACTCGAGGCGGGCCTCTGCACAGGCTGCAGCACGTCTCTACTACAGGCAAGGCCCTCCACATGGGGCCAGGCACTACCGCTGTGATCAACAGCCACTAGTCCTCCTCCACTGGCACAGGGGAGGGCACGCCAACCAGCCGAGGCCCCAGCAGGCTCCTCCGGTCCAGTGAACGTCAGAATTCTGTAGGGCTGGGTGGGAGCATCATGCCAGTGCCACTGCACTCAGCGCCATCTTGGCCACGCTCACAAAACTCTGCTTCTCAATGTTGCTTGTTCTGCGCTACCGCTGTAATTGTTTCTGTATCTCTCTAGTTTATTCTCTACTGCTTTCACTGCTATATCAATCTTACTTAAGGTGTCCACTATCTCCACAATCTTAGCTGAAACTGTGCACAACACAGAGTGCTTTACAGTTCTTCATCCACCTCAGGTTTGAAGCTGCTTGGAAGCATGTGTTAGCTTTCAATGATGGCGTCACTTGAAGCTTTGTTATAACAAAGAATATTTTTTTTTGAGAAACATTGTAAGGGTGTTACCAGCTGTGCTCCGGAGAGGGGAACTTTTAATTGACACTTATAAAATAATGTTTGCACTAGGTACTAGTGCAACCATTTTTTATAAGTGTCAATTAAAAGTACTAGTGCAAACATTTTTTTTATAAGTGTCAAATAAAAGTCCCGCCCTCGGGAGCTTAGCTGGTAACACCCTTACAATTCTTCTCCCCAAAAATTATTCTTTGCTATCACAAAGCTTCAAGTGACTCCATCTTTGAAAGCTAGCACAGGCTTCCAAGCATCTTTAACGTTTGCAGACTAACCAAGTTACAGGAATTCTCCTCACATACCACCTCAAACCTCAGGATGAACGTGATTTACAACCCCCCAGGACCAACCAACACTTTAATTGAAGAATGCTTGCCATTTCGCACACCCTAATTTATCAGCTAAGACGATATTATCTCCCTTGGTGACTTCAGTCTTCACTGGGGCACCAAACTTGTGGACACCTTTGTCTCCTTTCTCAAGAACAATGATCTTTGACAACATTCCCTAACTCCACACTGTAAGGGCTCTAATTTGGTTCATATCATATACAGACCGTTCCACCTTATGACCAGTGACCCCCCTCACCATCTCTGTGAACTAGTCTGACAACCTGCAGATCCCCTTCACAGTGTCCTTCACACTAAAACCTAAAAAGGAAACATTTGTTCCAGGGACACGAATAACCTCAACATCGAAGCCATGGCCAATTAGGCACTTGCAACCCTCGCCTTGATTGTGCCTCATCTTGACATCACTAAGTCCATTGACAGATTCAACTTGTGCATGGAATCTCTGATTGAGGAATTTGCGTCCTTATAGAGCAAATTCAGCACACCCAAAACTTCTCTACCGTGGTACTCAACAGACCTCTATGAAGAAAGAAGCATCTCAAAGTTTGAGAAAATATGGAGGCTATTACCATGACCATATCCAATTTGAAACCCTCAAACCGGCTGAGCAACACTATTCCTGGCTCAATCATTAAATTCCTTCCCAAACATCCCCCCGCTGTGAATAACCTTGGCCTTCCATTCTTAGGTAAGGTGATTGAAAGCTGCGTGACGTTCCAAATGTCATCCCACCTTCTTGACAATCTCCAATCAGGGCCACAGCACACAGACTATAGTTCTGCAGATTGTGGACAGCGCTCTCAGCATCCTGGACACTGAAAATTCATGCTTTCTTTTTCTCCTCGACCTCTGCTGCATTTGACACAGTCAACCACTAGGGTCTGACAAATACTGTGAAGCAGCGAATCGGATGTGAAGGTGTAGTCCTGAACTGGTTCACCTCCTAACGAACAGCTCTCAAATAGTGAAAATCTTGAACTTGGTTTCAAAGCCAGATTTCCTTTTTCGGTTCACTCGGATCCTCTTCCACCTGTCCGCCAACATTACCTAACCCTACCTCGAGATCGCATCGAAGATTACATAACCCTCCTTTTTTTTGGTCAAATCTTTTATTAGCATTTGTTTAAGAAACAGTAGTGATAAACAACACATTGTAGCGGACTTGCCCCTATCTATCGCCAACAGCACAGTATCAGGGCATATCAGGCACACTACTACAGTCTCTGCGCCTGTTAATCATGGGGCACAATGTTGTACGCACATTACTAGTAAGGTTACCCACCCCGCACTGACCTAGTGCGCGCTGTCGCGGCCAGCACCCCAAGGCAAGTCCATAGGTGTCCACCCGCTGAGTCTCTGTGTGTCAACATGAATGAGGATGGCTCCTCTCAGCACCAGGTATGCGCACAAGATTGACTTTTCCGTATGTAAAACAGTTGAAACCAAACAGCGAACGGAATATACCTAGAAACAATTGCAGCTGTAGGAAAACTCCAATACCCACTGGTCCCCCCCCCCCAAACAACTCATCAAGGACAACCCCGAAGATTACATAACCCTCCTATCAAGCACCTTGACCAGAAATCCTTCATGGATGTCAAATCACCACCTCACAATAAATCTGGTGAAAATAGAATTTCTTCTGATATCTCAGAAGAAAGACCGACTTGTTCTCTTCCCCGCCTTGGAGGGCTGTCTTTTGTTCAGTATGCTAAGTCACTTGGTTTTACCCTCGACAGCCATCTCAACCACCAGTCATAGCGCAGCCATGACAAAGAGTGCCCAGATCCCGCTAAGGCTGTTCTGGGCAATCAAGCCACTCACCCCAGACTAGGACCTAAAATCAGTTGTTTGGGTGCTGGTCTTTCCAGACGGCACTATGGAACGCACTAATCTCAAGCATCTCCAAAGTTGAACTATGTCCGCTCCGAGCAGTCATACATGCTGCGGCATGCTTTGTGACTGGTCACCCCCAAAAAAATCCCCCAAAAAATCCAATAACTTCTATCCTGCTAACTTTCAAGGGACACCCTGTAGCGGTGAAAGCCACATTTAAAACCGCATGCACTTCTTACAAAGCACTGCACTCACTTCTCCTTGAGCCTCCCGCATTCATTCGAGAGTGATTCATGAATCAATCATTCTCCAGAAGTACTGCAAGAATTTGGAACTTTCTCACTCGAACCCTCCGATTGACCACAAGCCTTTCAACATTCAAAAAAAGCTCAACGCTCTTCTCTTAAGGCACTTGAGTTAATTCCTCTTTGCCCTCCAGCTCTTCAATGTATGCTTTAATTTGCCTGAAGTTCTATCTCAAATATACCCCTGCATGAACTTTACTCATGTACTTCCTTCCTACCATGTACTCCCGATTTCCAGCTTTCCATTATGGTATTCACGATGTGATTGTTTTGGTCCAATTCTAAAGCGGTCTGATGTCCGTACGCCACGTCGGCGCTATATAAAATAACAAAAATAAAATGTAAAAAAAAACGAGGCAATTGTGGCATTTACACCGCGCGGACCTGATGTTCAAGTCTATCGATTCATAGGCCAGCTGGCTATTACCATAGTTTAATTAACGAATGGTCCACCGACAAACCAGCCTCTTTTCAATCAAGAACCTGCTCAGGAAAACATGGCTTCTTGATTTGCCCCGTCCGTCCTTCCTCGACATTAGCTGTCAGATAACCGGGAATGTGAGACCCTTACACGTACCAGTGCTTGACTAAAGCACTAAGATTGACGGCAAAGGAACAAATATTTCCGGTCAGCTGCTGTAAATGGGCGGGATTTTGTGTGAGTAACCAATTTACTGTGGTTGATTTTGAATGGCGCTTCATTTGCCCAGTCATTGTAGTATCCTTCTCACCCTGATTGGAAGGTGTCCGAGAACTGAGTGCTGATTGGTTGATAGGTGTCATTGGTTGAATTTTCTCTACGTGCGTCTGGGTTACTGTGTAGCGTGCGTCGTGATTCGCCGGTTCTCAAGTGGAGGATTTTAAATCTACTTTTTAGGCAGAGAACAGGACTGGGCGAAGAGTCGTGGGAGCACGTAGACCTTCTTTGAGTGTGGGTGTCGCAAAGTAAAGCGAGTCAAGACGGAATAAAGGGGAGAGGACGGTAAGTTTGAAATAATATAACAGGCGAGTGTCTAAAGCTCAGAGCGTGTGACCATAATTTACGTAAGAGACCACTGACATAGACTGAAGTAAAGTTTGCCACATACGCCAATCTCTCAGATAAAAGCAAAACGTCACTGGCAAATTTAAAGACCTATAACGCAGACTGTTGTTAAAGTCCAAATTACCAGCGTTTCACAGCGTGAGCACAGTTCGAGTTGTGAACGTGTGGTTACCACATGGAAGAGGGAAAGGAGATTCCCTTGTGCAGGAGTTCGTTCACTCAGGGTTTCTGTGGATTCTGAGACTTTCAGTTTTATAATTGCAAGGTCAGGCCTGCTGCATGGTCCAGAAAGCAGAGGTAAACACCTGGAGTGTGGGGCTTCATTTACTGCTTGGAGGAGAGAAAGATGGCAAAGGCAAGATAGAAAATATTTATACCCCTACAGACTGCCCCAAAAACAAAGCATTCAGGGATTTCATCATCATACATCTTTATTCGGTTAAGCAAAGCTACCATTATAGTGTGGCATACATTACAATAAAATAGACATAACATTGTATAAAAACATCATCATAAAATGCAGGATAGAAACAGAATTAAAAGTTTGATATCAGCTATATACACAAAATCATCAGTCAGACTTTGAGCGTCCGGATGTCCAGGCTGCCTATAGAAAGCTCGATACAGCAATTGAAACACATTGATTGGGGAGCAACTGTATATACTTAAGAGCAAGGCGTACTCGGTTAAAGTGCAGGGACCTCAGCATTGGTAGCAGGAACCTATTTCTGCGTTTACTGAAGTGAGTAAAAAACATGACTAGGTGTAAGGTGCCCTGCGGAAACCTATTGTCGCAGCCGCACGGCAACCTACTCCGAGTGCACCCAGCCAGTTGGGGAGGCCAGGAAGGGATGAATTTGATTGAAATGAAACCTGGCCAAGACAAATCGCGCATGCCTACTGGTAACCTGCACCAAGTACTGCTCCATTCCATGTACAGACTTTAAGAGCAGTGGCCCCTCACTACAAATACAAGTAATTTTATTTGATTCAGACCTCAACTACGGTCAACAAGTAATAATAGTCTGTGGTCCGCATGAACCGCTTAGGATAGTTAAAACTATTAGATTTGAGCACTTTTTCTTCAAAATAACTTTAAGAAGCTCTTTAAATACTTGAACAAGTTGTAATAGACAAATTCATTTGGGGAAGACTGGCACACCGTGATTAGATCTTGTGCTAAAATAGCATTATATCTTAATTAGATTGGCTTTATATATCGATGCCAAGCCTCTACCAGTATCGGGTAGGACAAATTTGTAATACACGATAGAAATCTTGTGGGCCACCATTGCACAAGTCACATTTACCTAAAGAATTGTTTGTGGCATCCCATCTAGCTGTAAATGTTTTTAAAGGGAGAATTCCCAATCTCAAAAGGATGCAGCGCCTTACACTGTGCTCTAATTGAAATTGTAAATATTGTTCAGAGGTTTTAAATACTATGTTTTCCGAGAAAGTTTTGTAATATTTAATTGGATACAATATTCTTTGTCCATTTCATAGCTTATTCTTGGAGTCCTATGTTTTAACAAGAGCTTCAAGTGCCCTGGAGACCTGGCCTGCAGAAGTGCAACAGTGCATTGTGACACCTCAAGGGCTTTTTAGAGGTTCCTATTGAAGGTGTACTGGGACGCGTCATCTCTTAAGGTTTCCAATTTTAATATGTCTTAATGTGTCTAGAGCTGCATGAAAGAGATTATAGGCCCACTTTATGATATTGGTGACAACTCGAGCAAGTATGCTCGTTAGAGAGAGCTCCAGGCGTAGAGCTTGAACAGGGATGGATTGAGATACTTTTAACAATTTCCGAAGCTGTAACCTGGGCTTGGGGTTCTGGGATGTCCACTATACCAGGCTGCGGGACAGGAACGAGAGGAAGACCGGGTCGAGAGGGTAAAGAAGGCTTTATTGGAATTAAACGTCTCTGGGGTAACATCAAAGTCTTCCTGGTTCTGAGCGTGAGTCTCTCCTTTGCAAACTGGCTGGGATCCGTTGTGGCGTTCGGGTGTTGGACGGGTCAGGTATGACGTCTCCGGTGACTGCACTCTCTCTGGTCTGGTCGGGCTGACGAATCTCTGAGCTCCGGGGACCCATGCAAGGAAAACCAACAGAGAGGGAGCCGTTAGTATTACCGTCTACTGGGGTATGCCCTTGGGACCATGTGCAGTGGCTGGAGGGGGTCACCGGTGAATATCTGTACAGCTATGCAGGGTGTAGAGTGACGGGTCTGGACAGAAAGTGAGGAATATACGCGGGGATAAGGAAACGAGAGGAGGGGGAGACGAGGGGGTCAAACACGGGGCTTTGTACACTATTCACACTCGCTTGCCCACCCACGCTGCCATACGCTCCCGTACCTGGGATAGCCACGCTCCTCCCCCGGGAGAGTGGCACGGCGGCTCACGGGGTCGTTGGCCTCCTGGCTGTCCGTGGGTCGCTTCTCCTTCTTCTCGCTGCACTTCTTCTTGGCTCGGTCGTTCTCTCCTCCGCTCTCCGACAACCCTCCTCGCCTTCTCCTCCTTGGTGATGTCACACGCCACGTACATCACTTCCTGGTGTTTATCCAATCCGGCGTCCCTGACGTACAACGAAGGCGGGGCTTCCTCCTCCTTGTATTCCCAATTAAAGGCGCCGTGTTCTTCATCTTCGAGGTCGTCCTGTTCGGTGTACCAGGTGTCTGTCTGCAATGAAGGAGGTAGTACGGGGTCATTGCCGGGAGTCCACCACCCCACGTTGTCGCTCCGCCTTGCCCCGTTACATTCCTCCCCCCCTGGATTCTCCCGATCGGGGAGAAGGGGCATGCGAGAAAGGAAATCAGCATTCCCATTGTCCCTCCCCTTGCGGTGCACCACCGTAAACGCAAAGGGTTGAAGAAACAAAAACCATCGCAGGACGCGGGCATTCTGTGTCCTGTTCCTGTGCATCCACTGTAAAGGGGCATGATCGGAGTAGAGAGTGAACGCCCTCCCTTCCAGGTAGTATCTCAACTTGTCTATAGCCCACCGAATAGCAAGGCACTCCTTTTCCACGGTGGGATACTTCTGCTCCCGTGGATGTAGTTTCCGGCTAATGTACAATATGGGGTGCTCTGCGTTGTCATCTCCCACCTGGGAAAGTACTGCACCGATACCTGACTCGGAAGCGTCTGTCGCAAGGGAAAAGGGTTTTCCGAAGTCAGGGGGCATAAGCACTGGGCTGGTGGTTATGGCTTTCTTCAGTTGAAGGAAGGCCTTCCTGGCTGCATCGGAGGGAGGACGTGGTAGGGCATTTCTCACGTTTTTCTGCAGGAGATTGGTCAGGGGGTTTGCTATCTCGGCGAAGTTTTTAATAAACCGACGATAGTAGCCCATAAGGCCCAGGAACGCCCTGAGCTCCCTTTTAGTGGAAGGAAAAGGTGTCTCTGTAATTGCTTTGATTTTCTCCTCCTGGGGTGCAATCGCCCCGTCTCCCAACATGAACCCGAGGTATTTAACCTTGGAGTAAGCCGCTCTTGATTTCTTGGCATTGACATGCAACCTGGCATCACCCAGAGATGCCAGTACGTTCGTTAGGTGGTCTAGGTGCTCTTTCCAGGTGTGACTGAAGATGACGATGTCGTCTAGGTATACCGAACTGTATCTCCTATGGGGTGCCAACACTGTATTCATGAGTCTTTGGAACGTGGCAGGTGCCCCGTGGAGGCCGAACGGAAGGACATTGAATTCGAAAAGACCGTCCTCTGTGGCAAATGCGGTTTTGTGGCGGTCCTCCTCCCTCAGGGGTACCTGCCAATAACCTTTCGTCAGGTCCAGAGTCGTTATGTATTTGGCCTCCCCTATTCGTTCAATTAATTCGTCCACCCGGGGTATGGGAAAAGCATCGAACGTGGAAATGGCGTTCAGTGCCCTGAAGTCCATACAAAACCGGGTGGACCCATCCGGTTTGGGGACCATAACAATGGGGGATGACCAGCTGCTCTTTGATGGTCGGATGACCCCTAGTTTCAACATGCTTGCTACTTCCTGACGTACATCCGCCCTTTTTGCGGCAGGTATGCGATATGCTCTTTGTTTTACCATCCGCCCTTCGTCTGTTTGTATCTCATGTTCTGCTAGGTGGGTGCACCCTGGTGTATCCGAAAACAGATGCGAATACCGGCGGAGTTCGTCAAGCAACTCCTGTTTTTCCGAGTCTATGAGCTCTGGGTTGATGGGTAGGGAGCCCAGGGTTGACTCGGTGCTGCTTTCTGGTAGCACCAGATTAGTCGTTCTGTGTGCTGGTCCTAACCACTTTTTCAGGAGATTTATATGGAAGGTCTGCTTGCGGTTGGGTGACATACGCAACCTATAAGTGGTGTTGCCGAACTTCTCAAGCACTTGGTACGGACCCTTCCACTCACTCCTGAATTTTTGCGTAGTAGACGGGAGCAATACCAAAGCCCAGTCCCCTCTGTTCAGAGTTCTCCATCGTTTCCCTTTATCGTAGTTACTCTTTTGGTGGTGTTGGGCCGACTGTAGGTTCGAATAGGCCAGATCACGCAACTTGCCTAAACGAGACCTTAACTGCTGGGTGTACTCCAGCAGAGACCGTTGCTCAGTAGCCTCCTCTCTTTCCCATGTCTCTCTGGTTATCTCTAGAAGGGACCGCGGTTGTCGGCCATACAGGAGTTCGAAGGGCGAATAACCGAGGCTGCTCTGGACCTGTGCCCTTACCACATAAAGAGCTAACGGGAGCATTTTGTCCCAGTCTTTGTTTTCGGCACTCAACAGTTTTTTTAGGGTGTTCTTGAGTGTCCTGTTATATCTTTCCACCAGCCCGTCTGTTTGGGGGTGATATGCTGAAGTGCGGATGTGATGGAGATCCAGAGTCTTACAAACCTCCCTCATCATCCGAGACACAAAGGGCGTCCCTTGATCCGTTAGGATTTCCCGGGGAAACCCTACTCGTGAAAATAATTCAACCAGCTTCTCAGCTATGTTCTTGGTGGTTGGGGAGCTTAATGGAAACGCCTCGGGAAATCTGGTGGAATAGTCCACCACCACTAGGGCATAGGCATGTCCTCGGGAGGTGCGTGGTAATGGCCCGATGAGGTCCATACCCACACGTTCCCATGGATTGCCGATAATGGGTAGGGGCTGTAATGGTACTGATGGGGGTTTAGTCAGGTTTTTCCGCTGACACACCTCACAGTGTTGACAATATGCCTCCGTCTCTTTATATATGCCAGGCCAGAAAAACAACCGTAGGATGTTTTGGGTGGTCTTTTCGCCCCGCTGTGCCCTGCTGTCAGGTGGGTATGGGCGTAGAACAGTATCTGTTCTCTGAAATCTTTAGGCACCACCAGTTGACTCTGGTCTCCCTCCTTTCCTTCGCGGTATAGCAGGTCATTCACTGTGCGAAACCTGGGGTACCTTATCGTGCTGTCTGTTGTTAGTGCCAGATGGGCGGCTTCCCACGCATTCAAGAGGGTAGGGTCGTTCGCTTGAGCAAATCGGAATCCCTTGTCTAGAACCCATGGTTCGGCGGACAAGTATACCCCGGCTGGTTGTTTCTCTAGCTCTCTTTTGAACAGGGCCAGGAACTGCGGATTGTCAACCCCCAGAATCAATTCTTCGGGCAGGGACCCTAGTACCCCTACTCTCACAGTGCATGGTTCCCTCCCTATGGGGTGAATAGTGATACGTGCAACGGGATAGCTCTTGACGTCCCCGTGAACACACCGTATGTGTACCTCCCCTTCTTTCCCTATCTGAGAGGGTTCTAGTAGTCTTTCCCTTATAACTGTCTACACCCTGAATCGAGGAGGGCTTTCACCATGACGTGGTTCACCCGCACCCTTACGTAATAAGAAGGTCCCAATTCTGCGGAGTACATCACGGCTTTTGGTATATATCCGACTTCCATGGGCTCCTCACTGTTTTTTTTCCGGGGGCATAACCGTGCTATATGGCCCCACTCCCCACATTCGAAACACTGGGGTCCTTTCAACGGGGTCACATCCGGGCGGAAAGGCCGGGGCTTCGGGGGTTCATAGACGGCCTTCTTTTTTTCTGTCTTGACGAGAGGGGTTGGAGTCTTTGTGGGTTTATCGGTGTCCCACGGGAAGGATCTCGGTGCTGCCCTCGTATAGTTGGACGCCATCTCAATCGCCTGAGAAGCCGTCAGTCCAGGATGTTGTCTCAGCCACCGTTGAGTACCATAGGGGAGCGCCTCCATGAACTGTTCAAGGACTATGCTCGTCATCACGTCTTCTTTATTCCTTATGTCTGGTCTCAGCCACTTTTCAGCTGCCATTTTGAGTCGCAAATACAGGGTTTTCGGGTTTTCCCCCTGGACTCCTTTCTCCTTCCGAAACCTGAGGCGGTATGCCTCTGCATCCATTCCCAGGTGGTCCAGGATCACCCCCTTGATCTCGTTGTACGTGGATGTGCCCGCATGGTTCGCAACCTGGTAGGCTGTCTGGGCTTCGCCCGTCAACAAGGGCGCTAGGAAGAAGGGCCATTTCTCCTCCGGCCAACCACAGGCGCGGGCTGCTCTTTCAAAATTGACAAGAAAGGCGTCTGGATCTTCTCCTACGACGTACTTTTTGTAGGGCCACACCAGATGGCTGGGGTCCTGTGGGCCTTCTATCGAGCGCCACGGGGGCCCCTGGAGACTGCACCACTTTGTGTAGATTATCCATTTGCTGCGTCATGGTGCTGCGGAAGAGCGCTCTGTCTGCGTCCGCGGTGCTTATTTGTTGGTTGACGGCCCATTCCAATTTCTGTTGGCCTTCTATCAATGTCTGGATGACTTGTTCCATTTTCGGGTCGAGTTCTGAGGGAGTAGATCCCACTTCTGACACCACTGTAACCTGGGCTTGGGGTTCTGGGATGTCCACTATACCAGGCTGCGGGACAGGAACGAGAGGAAGACCGGGTCGAGAGGGTAAAGAAGGCTTTATTGGAATTAAACGTCTCTGGGGTAACATCAAAGTCTTCCTGGTTCTGAGCGTGAGTCTCTCCTTTGCAAACTGGCTGGGATCCGTTGTGGCGTTCGGGTGTTGGACGGGTCAGGTATGACGTCTCCGGTGACTGCACTCTCTCTGGTCTGGTCGGGCTGACGAATCTCTGAGCTCCGGGGACCCATGCAAGGAAAACCAACAGAGAGGGAGCCGTTAGTATTACCGTCTACTGGGGTATGCCCTTGGGACCATGTGCAGTGGCTGGAGGGGGTCACCGGTGAATATCTGTACAGCTATGCAGGGTGTAGAGTGACGGGTCTGGACAGAAAGTGAGGAATATACGCGGGGATAAGGAAACGAGAGGAGGGGGAGACGAGGGGGTCAAACACTGGGCTTTGTACACTATTCACACTCGCTTGCCCACCCACGCTGCCATACGCTCCCGTACCTGGGATAGCCACGCTCCTCCCCCGGGAGAGTGGCACGGCGGCTCACGGGGTCGTTGGCCTCCTGGCTCTCCGTGGGTCGCTTCTCCTTCTTCTCGCTGCACTTCTTCTTGGCTCGGTCGTTCTCTCCTCCGCTCTCCGACAACCCTCCTCGCCTTCTCCTCCTGGGTGATGTCACACGCCACGTACATCACTTCCTGGTGTTTATCCAATCCGGCGTCCCTGACGTACAACGAAGGCGGGGCTTCCTCCTCCTTGTATTCCCAATTAAAGGCGCCGTGTTCTTCATCTTCGAGGTCGTCCTGTTCGGTGTACCAGGTGCCTGTCTGCAATGAAGGAGGTAGTACGGGGTCATTGCCGGGAGTCCACCACCCCACGTTGTCGCTCCGCATTGCCCCGTTACAGAAGGATAAACCTTTCCTTTACTTTTGATTGCCATGTTTTAATTTGTGTATGTTCCATGGTGTAAGATAAGATCCGTGGGATTTTCATGCCATAGACCTCCAGCAAAGGTTTGAATTGTCTATTGCCCGTTGAGCCATAAAATCTCTGTAGTGACCCCACGTGGGAATCTGCCTTTCGCCCTGATGTTGCAGATGAGGAGTGTCTTGTAAGTTCTTCGTAAAGATACGGCCCAAGTAAATATACTCTTTCACTGTCTCAATTGTGTTACCTCCCAGTGACAATGTGAAAGGTAGAGATTTCCTTCTTCCACTAAAAGGTAATATTCATTTAAATTTATTTGAAAACCAATTGGGGTACGATAGTGTATGACAATATCGTAAGCATACATTAAGCAGTGGATATCAAGCTGTGCTAATTTTTGGGGAGAATTCTTAATTAAGGAAAAGTGCCCCAGTATGTCACTTAAGTAGATGGAAAATAACATGAGTGCTAGTAGGCATCCCCGTTTCAAGCCATTCATTGTAGGAATTGGATTGGTTAAGCACTTTTCTCCCCCCATTTGAACTCTACACCATGTTGCAGTGTGCAGGGAGATAATTACAGTAAGAAGATCTGTGGGAATCCCTAAACATTCGAGTTTTCTCCGTAACGTCTGTCTGTCCACGCTATTGAAAGCGGTTGAAAAGTCGACAAATGCACAGTATAATATTTGTGAGTTTAACATATTTATCTAGGACAGTCTGAAGAATGGCAATGTTATCCAAATTTGAGTGTTTTGGGTGGAATCAGGCCTGTGTCATAGGGATCACATTATTCGAAAAGGCCCAGTCTTTTAGATGTGCCAAAGCTCAAGCTGTGGAGATCCGGTGGCATCATGGAGGCCTATTTGTCTATAGTTTGACGGATTCCATCTTGAGCCTTTTTTTAGGAGAGGAACCACTATATTCCCCCGCCAAGATTTTGGTATTTTCCCACACTTAAAACAGTGTTGGAAGAGTGGAGCTAGGAATTTACTCCAGTCGTCTGTATTTTTTGTAGGACTTTGATTGGGATATTTTACCGACCCAACACTACAGATGTCCTAGCTGAGTTTATGAAAGTAGAGATCTGTGTAACTGACATTTTTAATAAGCCCTTCGCGGATTGGCCCTTCTGTATGGAACACTGGCCAGGGGAAACCTTGTTTTGGGGATTAGGTAAATTAAGTCTGAGGATGTGCTTTTCCCATTCAGAGGATGATACTGGAGTTGCTTGGGCTGACTTTTTTTTTATCCCCATTTGAGCGGCAATTATGTTCCCGAATGTTTTATTGTTTCTGTGTTTTACTGCGATTCGGATGTCGACCCAGATTCTATCTCTTTGGTCTTGCTTACCTTTCTCTTTTTTTCGTTGGAGGTTTTTTTTCAACTTTCTTAGTTCTCCTGGTCTTGCGGCACAGAAAGATCGAAATTGCATTCTGGTCAATTTATTTAATTGTCGAGAAAGGTCAGTTTGTTTTTCCTTTTTGATGAATTTTGCTATTTTGTCGTCTTATTGTATTTACTTCAAGGGAAGTTAATACTGAATTTATTGTGTTTTCATATCTGGAGATGGGATCGTCTTCACTATTTAAAAAGGGTGGCAGATGAAGAGAAATAATGGAGTTTATTTTATTGATTGCTTTGGAGTTTCAATACATTCTTCCTGTATTTTGATTTATAACTGCTCGACCTTTTTATTTTTTAAATTATTTTATTTATAGAAACTTGCACATAACATACAGGAAGCGTGGAGATACATTTGTTAGCAGTGTAATGTGCAAAAAATGTACATTTAAATGTGATAGTACCCATAGATCAGCCTGCAAAAATAAAAAGCACATTTGTAGTGGCAAGTGACCCAACCCACACAGGTGAGTGTGATATCTACTCATATGGCCTCTCCAGAGCTCAACTACAGCATCATATGTATATGGGTCCCCCATCCGGATGTCCCAGCGTCAGCCTATTCGACGGTGTTAGTGGAATCAACTAGCCGGAGTAAGAGTGTTGTATTCCTGCATGTTTTGTTCTGGACCAGGTTGTTCAGTCCCTCGAGAAGTAATGTACGTTGTTTAAAGCCCCAACTTTTTTGCGGCGACTTCGGGGAGGAAGGAGCTCACTAAAGGTTTCCGCTTGCATGATGCAATAGAGCATATCATGTGACCACTGCGTCATAGTGGGGGTAGGGCTGCGAAGCCAGTTAATCGCTACTCTACGTTTTGCTAGGAGAAGTCCCATATCCATCAGTCTGCATCCTTCTTTTGGGAATTTGTGGCAGTAACCCAGCAAGGCTAATGCAGGGTCAAGCGGAAGCATTAAGTCTGATACCTTCCCCAGCTCACCAAAAAACAATTCCCAGAATTTGTGGACCCCCGGACACAACCAGGCTAAATGTAGGAAGTCCGCATTTTGCTCGGAGCATCTTTCACAGGCAGGGTTGTCCCTCAGGCCGTATCTATGTAGCCGCTCCGGAGAGTAATGTGTCCTGTTTAGATATTTGAAGTGAATCAACCTATACTTGCAGTTTAGGAAAAGCGACGGGTGCTGGTGTAGCAATAAGCCCACATAGCATCATCAATTGGTTGTTGCAAGTCTCGCTGCCAATCCAGTATGGCCCTAGAAAACTGGTTAGCCCTGTGGGACATAGCAATTCTATATATATATTGGAGACAATTTTGCAGTGGGATTTGGCTTTAATAACATAAGTCAGTTCCATGACCTCAGGAGGTTCCAAAAGATCCTCCCCATATATGTCAAGAAATGCATGCCTCGTCCTGTGGAACTGAAAGTGCTGCAGCGTAGTGCAATGGAGCTCCTGGTGTTCAAGGTCCTCCTACTTTTTGACCACACCATCCAGGAAAAGATCGCCAGCAGTCGAAATGTTCAGCGAACTCAAAGCCCGAAGAATACCCCTATCCCTGCAGGGCGGCAACCAGCATAGCCAATCAAGAGGCATGGCTAGTGAATACAGAAGCGCCCCAGCCTGAAGCTGCACCAGTGAGTGCCAAGCATGTCAAGTCGCATTAATGGAATCTAATATGCCTGTACGGCGGTCGGCGTCTTCAAACATCAGGGTTGGTAGTGGCAGCGGTTCAGCAATGAGCTCGTCAATGCAATGATGCGGGGCTTCTAGCGGACCATGTATCCATTGATAGGCGTGAGCACCCTGCGCAGCCCTATAATACAGTTGTAGATCCGGGGCACCGAGTCCCCCCCCCATGTGATATGGCAGCGTCTGAGTCCGCCAACTGACTCTAGCTTGTGTGCCCTCCCAGGCTAATCTGATTAATAACGTGGTGACCCAGTTGAAAAAGATGCTGGCCAACACCATAGGGATATTCAAAAATAAAAACAGAAACCTCGATAACACCACCATTTTCATAATAGAGATTCTACCCAGCAAAGACAGAGGGAGCTTAATCCAATTTTCCACGTTGTCTTCAAGCCTAACGGCAACACCATAGTTTTCTCGGAATACAACCTCAGAATCCGGGTGTACCTGAATACCCAGGTAGTGGATCGAGTCTGTGAACCACTGTAATGGGTAGTCTGGGTCATGAAGAGTCGTGAGTGGGACTGCAACAGACTTGTGCCAATTGACCCGCAGGCCCCAGAGAGCGCCAAAATGCACAACTTCCCGTAAGACCAAACAAAGGTTACATTCCGGATCTCGGACATACAACAATGCGTCGTCTGCATAGGTAGACACAATTGTCATGATTCGGGAACCTGATGCCCTTATGGCAATGGTATTCTCATAAGGCATAGGCCAATGGTTCAGCAACCAAAGCGTACAACACGGGACAACCGACACACCTGCCTTGTCCCTCTGGTAATGGCAATTGCATCTGTCAACAGATCCCCAATCTTGATTCTGGCAGAGGGGCGGTGATACAGCACTCCGATCAACCGGAGAAAAACCAGGCCCTGACTTATCCGGGGCGCATAAAAGGCCACTCGACCGAGTCGAAGGCCATCTCCATATCAAGAAAGACCGCGAACGTCTTGCAGAGTGTGTTGTAAGACACCGAATACCGTGCGTAAGTTATAAATGCGATTTCTGTCTGGAATGAACCCGGCTTGTTCAGGGGAGACCAGAGTCTGAGCAAATGGGACCAGCTGATTCGCAATAATTTCAGCAAGCATTTTAGTGTCAACGTTTAGTAAAGAGAGCGGTCGGTACGATCCGCATTCCTCAGGTGGTTTACCAGGCCTCTCTCATTGTGGGAGGCATAGTACCAGTTACGCACATGTCGTCATAGGTGCTTTAGTAGAATGTCAAGGAAAGCTTTGTAAAAGGCCACAGTGAGGCCGTCCACTCCAGGAGCACTACCAGATCGCATGCCCCCTATGGCCATTAATATCTCCTCCTATTCTATGGGCCTCATCAAGTACTCACGATGCTTATTAGTGAGAAAGGGGAGTTTGATATGGGAAAGATAATCCAAGATTTCTTCATCTGACCCAGAAGAGCGAGTAGTATACAAGTTAGCATAATAACTTCTGAAACGATCAGCTATATCAGTCTCATTCATGAGCACCTCCCCCTCTGCAGATTTAAGTTCTGTAACCCGAGTCTTACTGCGACGCCTCCGTAGCACCCGAGCCAGTACCGAGCCCGGTCGCTCCCCCCTCCCCATACAACCTCGCGCATTTACCTAGATGTTTAAGTTAAGCATCCGCTGTCGTGGTATTCTTCCAGGAGTGTCTTTATTTCGGATGACAGTGAGTCGTCCGCCTGCACCTGTTGTCTCTGATCTAATACTCCCAGCGCCTGTTCCAAATTCGCCAGCTGCAGTCGTATATCCCGGAGGACCTCCGAGTGCTTAGACATAGCAATACCTCGAATGTAGACCATAAAGGTTTCCCATATCACTTGAAAGCTGTCCACAGATCCGTCTGGATCTTCTGGTCAGCGGTCGCTCCCACTCGCTCCCCCTCGATCCCTGCCTGTCCCGAGAGAGCGCCTCTACGACAGCATTGCGCCTGGTATCGATATTTATATACCGTCTATCATTCATTACTCTTTGTTGCTGCATTACGATAATATAATTAATTAATCAGCGCTCGTGCTGTTTATTGGCATACCTGTCTATTATTCATTGCTGCCGCATTACGATAATATAATTAATTAATCAGCGCTCGTGCAGTTTATTGGCATTTTGACCGGCAACTGTGCCCCTGCTTTGTATTAGGATACCCCACCGCCATCTTGCTGTTGTTGTGTGTTTACCTGGGCCCCGTGTCTCCTCCCCGCTCCCGCCTCCCAGCCGACCCTCCCATGCTCCGCCCCCCCACTAACCATTTAAGTACGGATGGTCCTACGTGCAGCGTCCACGCGCAGCGGTCGCGCCGAAGGTGCGCTAAAGGTAAGCCCGTCTACGCCCGTCCGCGCCTGGACCGCGCCCAGCGCCAGACCCCCTGGCTCCCTTAAGTCCCAGCCCACCCGCATTACATACGATTCCTCCTCCCTCCTTGCACTAAACCCCGGCCGACTGCGCCCAAGCCGCACCTGGACACACCCATGGACCCTTCATATGCAACTCCTGCAAGTTTGACTGCACAAAAACCAATCCCTCATCCACTAACACCAAACATAGATCTGACGCCAACCACCTAAAATGCATCCTTCTCAACACCCGATCGGTCCACAGCCACGCCATCAACCTTTGGAATCTACTAGACACCATCTCTCCGGACGTCGCCTTCCTAACAGAAACTTGGATGAACGCCTCTTCAGCCCCAGACATCACCATAGCCATCCCGGAAGGCTACAAGATCATCCGAAAAGATCGCATCAACCAAACAGGAGGAGGCATCGCCATCGTCCATAAGAACTCCATCCGCATCTCAACCAGCTCGGACGTCAACCTCTCTAGCGCCGAACACCTTCACTTCCAGATCCACACCGACCCAAAGACCACACTCAGAGGCACCCTCCTCTACAGGCCACCAGGACCCCGTGCATAATTCACTGAAGACATCACTGATTTCATTACCCCACACGCCCTCCCCTCCGAGGACTACATTCTACTGGGAGACCTCAATTTTCACCTGGAAAAGAGCAACGACAACAACACCACCACTCTTCTGGACAACCTCGCCAACCTCGGACTCAAACAACTTGTTAATACCCCCACACACCACGCAGGACACACACTCGACCCTATCTTCACCTCCAGCAAACATATTTCCTTCAGTCACACCACAGTTCTCCAATGGACGGACCACAGCTGCGTTCACTTTGTTTACAATAAGACCACAACCATCCTCAACCTACCCTACGAAGAAACTGGAACAAAATCACCATCGACCAGATCTCCTCATCGCTTCTTCAAAACCCCCCTGCCCACTCATCGAACCCTAACCAAGCAGCCATTAACCTCACTCAATGGCTAACCAACACAGCCGACAACCTAGCACCTTTGAAAAAACGTCAAATTAAACTAGGCAGCAAAAACGCCCCCTGGTTCAACGATGATCTTAAAAAATCCAAGAAACTCTGTCGCTCCCTTGAGAAGGCTTGGAAAAAAGACCCAAACACCAACACCAGGGACGCCTTCAAAAACGCCACCCGCATACACCACCAATTGATCCGGACTGCCAAGAAAACCGCATTCAAAGACCGACTAGACAAAAACGCCCACAACAGCAAGGAATTATTCAACATCGTCAAAGAGTTTACCAACCCCACTACCAACTCCAACGACATCACCCCCTCTCAAACCCTTTGCGACTCCCTAGCTTCGTTCTTCCACGACAAAATCGCAGACATCCACAACAGCTTCGACAACCAACCCGAAGACCAACCCACCCAACCCTCTGCCGTACCTTCACCCCCCTTGAACATCCTTAATGACTGGAACGCAATCTCCACTGAGGACACCATCCGCCTGATGAACTCCATCCACTCAGGATCCCCCACAGACCCATGCCCTCACCACATCTTCAACAAAGCTAACCCCATCATAGCACCACACCTCCGAGACGTCATCAACTGCTCCCTCAACTCCGGCACCTTCCCAGAAAGTTGGAAACACGCCGAACTCAGCGCCCTTCTGAAAAAACCCACAGCTGACCCCCACCGAACTCAAAAACTACCGCCCCATCTCACTCCTTCCATTCCCGGCCAAAATCATCGAGAAAGCTGTCAACAACCAGCTCGCCGCCTTCCTCGAAGCCAACAAATCCCTCGACTCTTCACAGTCCGGCTTCCGAGCCAAACACAGTACTGAGACCGCACTCATCGCAGCAACAGACGACATCCGAACTCTACTGGACAATGGAGACACAGTCGCCCTCATCCTCCTCGACCTCTCCGCAGCCTTCGACACAGTCTGTCATAACACCCTGTTACAACGACTCAAAAACATCGGAATCCAAGGAAAAGCACTGGAATGGATCACCTCATTCCTTGCCGGAAGAACTCAGAGAGTACGCCTCCCACCATTCAAGTCAGAGGCCACTGAAGTCATCTGCGGCGTGCCACAGGGATCTTCACTCAGCCCCACCCTCTTCAACGTATACATGAGCCCCCTCGCGACCATCGCACGCCAACACAACCTCAACATCATCTCCTACGCTGATGACACTCAACTGATCCTCTCACTCACCAAAGACCCAAACATCGCCAAAACCAACCTACATGAAGGAATGAAAGAGGTAGCCGAATGGATGAAGCATAGCCGTCTGAAACTGAATTCAGACAAAACAGAAGTCCTTATCTTAGGTACCTCCCCCTCCGCCTGGGACGACTCTTGGTGGCCAGAGGCCCTTGGAAAAGCACCCATCCCGACGGATCACGCACGGAACCTGGGCGTCATCCTGGATTCCTCACTCTCGATGACCAGACAAGTCAATGCCGTCTCTTCATCTTGCTTCAACATTCTTCGCATGCTCAAAAAAACATTTCGCTGGATCCCCACCGAAACCAGAAAAACGGTCACCCACGCACTGGTTACAAGCCGCCTAGACTACGGAAACACCCTTTACGCCGGTACCACCGCAAAACTTCAGAAAAAACTCCAACGCATCCAGAACACATCAGCCAGACTCATATTAGACATCCCGCGTAAAGATCAAATTTCTGGTCACCTGAAAAACCTCCACTGGCTCCCCGTCAATAAGAGGATAACTTTCCGCCTCCTCACCCACGCACACAAAGCTCTTTACGAACTTTGACCTGAATGCCTCAATACACGTCTTTCCTTCTACACCCCCTCCCGCCAGCTGCGCTCTTCCAACCAAGCCCTCGCTGCTGTTCCCCGCATCAACAAAACCACCATGGGAGGAAGATCATTCTCCTACCTAGCGGCAAAAACCTGGAACTCACTTCCCATGCACCTCCGCCTCACTCAAAACCACCTAGCATTCAGAAAGCAACTTAAAACCTGGATATTCGAGAAGTAATTCCCCACCCCTCTTCAAGCGCCTTGAGACCCTCTGGGTATGTAGCGCGCTATATAAATTTATTGACTTGACTTGACTTGACAGATCCCACATTAGTGGCGAAGAACGTTTCTATGGCTTCGGCCAACTCGGCTGTGAATACTGAGTCAAGTAGCGAATAGGGGGGGAATCTCCAAGTACAGGGCGGTATACTCTTCTTGGGGAAAGCCAGTGTTACCAAAATGGGTGAGTGATCGGACAGAGTGCGTGGGAGAACCCTACATTCCCTAACCTTATCGTAAAGGGGCACAGTCGCTAACCAATAGTCAATTCTGGTATGTAAGTTGTGATCAGCCGAATAATGTGCATATCCCCCAGTGTGCGGATATCTCGTGCACCAAACATCATACATATCCAAACGTGTCAGAGCACCCTCCAACTCTCTTGCTGCAGCCGAGAGGCGTCTCACCGCCCCCCGATCGGTCAGCATTTGGATTCCTGACCAAATTAAGATTCCCTACCTAGAGTGAGTGTTCCTCCCTGTACGTATGAGAGGCTGTGGCAAGTGTTTTAAAAAAATCAGGGCAATCAAAATTGGGACCATACATTTTTACAATAACAAGATCTAAGCCCTTCCCCTGGCACCTGGATATCACATATCTGCCATCAGGGTCCGAGTCCAGAGGCACTAAAGTGAAGGGAGACCTGGGGTTAACTTAAGCTTATCCAGGACTCTTTTCATCTGGCAGCACCTGTAGGGTCAATTAATATCAAGGATGGCTCGTGTCTCGCGGTTTCATCAGGCCCGATGCTGGCAGTCTTCCCCCCCATTTCAGCCTCTGCTTCCTTAGTGCTTATGGGCAATCTTAAATCTGGGTCGCCTTTGGACCCCTGCCCAGCTAAGTTTATGTCAAAAATGGCGGAAGTTTTAAATCCGTTGGCCAACCCACTTTTGAACCTCTCGCTGAGCCAGGGTTTGGTTCCGCAAGCATGGAAGCAGGCAATGGTCATCCCTCTGCTGAAGAAGCCGGGCCTCGATCCTGAGGCATTGGTCAATTACAGACCGATTTCTCTCTTGCCAGCTCTTATGAAAATTCTGGAGAAGCACATACATACGGTGCTCTCCAATTTCCTGGAAATGCACGAGATTTTGCACGCCTCCCAATCCGGCTTCCGCCCAAACCTCAGCACAGAGACAGCGCTCCTGGAGGTGTCGGAAGACATCAAAGGGGTCCTGGACTCTGGGGGTAAGGCTATGCTGGTCATGTTGGACTTGTCGGCGGCCTTCGACACCGTTCCCCATGAGGGCCTTCTCGCTAGGCTCTATGAGATTGGCCTGAGGGGGACGGTGCTCAGCTAGTTTTCATCATTTCTAGCCGACCGCCGACAAACGGTCTGGGCCTCCCCGGACTCCGCCGTGATGCCGCCACTGGGTGTCGGGGTCCCGCAGGGCTCTATATTGAGCCCGACCCTCTTTAACATCTTTATGACCCCTTTGGCGGCATTGGCGGAGTCTTTTGGGGCCCGGATCGTATCCTATGCCGACGACACACAGCTCCTCTTCTCTTGGAAGAGTGGAGGAGATTTTAATGGAGAGAGTATCCGGGATTGCCTTGAGGCTGTCTTCAGTTGGTTTCATCTGAGCGGCCTCAAGTGCAACTCTGAGAAGTCTGAAGTTCTTTTCTTCGGGTGTGCGTCGGATCCTGACGGGCAAACTTGGTGGCCCATCAACATGTTTCCACCATCCTGTCCATCTTTAGTCGCTAAGAACTTGGGGGTCAAGATGGACAAGGGCCTGACGATGAGATCCCAGGTCCTTGGGGTGACGGGTACCTGCTTTGGCCTCCTCAAGGTGCTGAGGAAGTTTCTACCCCTTTTATCGGAAGAACACCGGAAATTGACCGTGCAGGCTCTGATCGGGTCCAGGCTGGATTATGCTAATGTCCTTTACCTGGGCCTGCCAGAGTACCTGCTGCAGCGGCTACAGGTTGTGCAGAACGCTGCGGCTAGAGCCATTTACGGCTTAAATAGGCGCGCCAGTGCTGCGGGTCTTTTGCAGACCCTACATTGGCTGCCTATCCGCAAGCGGATCACCTTTAAGACACTGACTCTGGCCTATTAAGCCCTCCATGCTGGGGGAGCGAAGTACCTCCAAAGGAGACTTGCCTTTTATCATCCGGCCCGCGCCCTCAGATCGGAGTCACTGTTTTTTGCGGTGGTGCAACGTGTAAAAAGAGCTTGCATTGGAGGTCGCTCCTTTGGACTGCTGGCACCACAGCTGTGGAATTCTCTGCCGCTGACTCTTCGGGGTGCCTCCAGCTTACTTGCTTTCAGGAAGGGTTTAAAGACCTGGTTGTTTAATCTTTAGGCTTTTTTTCCTCTTCTTCTATTGGGTTCCCCTTTTTTTGTTTTTACTGCTGTGTTGTGTTATCTCGTCGTAGGTCTCATTGCTAAAGCGCCGGGACACTCTTTTTGAGTAGCCGCGCGCTATATAAAAACAAATACAACATAACATAACATGTAACCACCCCTCTAGCATGTGTGGTAAAACCTGAGGCATGAATATTGCCCCGCAGGCCTCTGGTGCACAGCATGGGACTGTCAAGGGAGAGATGCGTTTCCTGTAATAAAGCGATGCCTATAGAGTGATTGTGCAAATAATGCAACACCTTACCTAGTTTCCTATGGTCGTTAAGACCCCTAACATTCCATGTAAGAGCCCGGAGGGCATCTACAGTTGTGTTCTCACTAGTGCAGCTAGGTACCACCATCACACTGATCTAGCTATATCCCGCAACCCGACCTGTGTAGTGCATAATCGTATCTATCTCTATGTGCACACATATAAAAAACAACATTTCGAAATAACATTGTGCTTCCCAAACCCCACCAACCCCCCACCCACGTCAGACCACCCCCAACTTGGTCGCGATTCATTTCCATCAACAGCAAAGAACCACCACCCAGCCCGCAAAGGCAAAAAATTAATCCCAGGTGTGTAACACGTGTGGGCAGAGGTAGCTCGTTAGACAGGTATGTAGAACAGGCCCTCCCAAGGCCTTTCCCAAGACACCATCTCCACTATATCGTACATCTATGGGGGTAGTGGAATCCTCCTACCCTCTACGTCGCCCAAACTGCAACATTGTGATTGTGTCCTCCGCCTCGTTACCTGCTCGCACGTAATTTAAACAAGGCCAAACTCGACCATCAAGTACCCCACCCCCACACAATAATGCTACTATACAGTTGCAAAGTTTGGACACAGTCTACGACCGTCAACCATTTCCCCCCCGCACCCCCGCTTGGTCCCTGCTCCATCCAGCGGAGGCAACAAAGGCTTTTAAGACAGGATAAATTAACCATGTCTACCCCTCCAAGACCTCGCAGTCAAACCACTCTTGTCCAATCAAAGTCCCCTGATTATACTCATCACTCAGAGGCGCCATCCCAATATCAGTCCTGCTCCTCCAACCTTCCTCCTGCAGCCTCATCAAGAAGTAGCCACACCGGGCTGCGACGTGTTTCTCTCGACCAGTCTTTCAGCGCCTTCCGTAGGGCCTTCGGGTCCATGAAGATATGTGATCGACCCTGTATGTTGACACGCAGTTTTGCTGGGTATACACAGCATAATCCACACCAAGATCACAAAGTTGTTTTTTCATTGGAGCAAACTGGCAACGCGCTTCCTGGACTCGTATCGTAAAGTCTGAAACAAAGAGATCGTGGATCCTTCATACTCCAAAGGCTGCTTTTCCCTGGCCAGCTTCAGTGCCACGTCACAATCTCGATGGTTGAGTAGTTTAGCTATGATCGGGCAAGGAGGTGCTCCAGGGGGTGGCCGAGGCCCCAATGAGCGGTGGGCTGTTTCCACCACGAACATGGCAGAGAAGGAATCCTCGCCCAGCAGCCTTTTCAGAAACTTCTCTATGAAGAGTTCCATGTTGCCCGTATGCGTTGTCTCCGGAAGGCCTGTGATCCGAAGTTTACAGCACCGAGAGCGCACTTCTAAATCTTCTCTTTTATCCTTCAAGTCGCGTAGCACCCTGCCCAGTTGTTTATGATAAGTATCTAAGGTAGTCTGCGCCTCTTCCGCCAGCCTCCGCTCGGACATGTCCAGCCTCTCAGCATGTTTATCCAGTCTCTCGGCCATGCGGTCCATTCTGTGGGATAGTGCGTCCATTTTGGTGCCAAGGGATGGGATACCGCTTTGCTGGCTCTTCTCCATTGCCACCAGCATGCCACGGATATCGTGTCTCAATTCCTCTGTCGGCTGGTCCTGCATTCTGGCAGCGTCTTCAGTTGAGGCGTCGCGGGACTTTGACCTCTTCTGTTCGAACGACAACTTTGTTTTTTTCCTGTCCGCTCTGCCCATCCAGGCTTCTGAGGACTCCCAGAGGGCAAACAAAAAGATCGTGGCGGTTCAAGGGCGACCACAACACCACTGCTGCCGCTGCACAATCTGTGCGATGGACGTCCGATAAATGCGAGCTAGGCGTTCCCACAATCGGAGGTTGCTACCAGCACCACCCGGCAGGTACTCTCTCTGGCGCAGATTCCAGCCCTCAGTGCGTGCCCCTAGGACGTTGCAGCTACCCCCTGCTGCCAGCAGCCAACAGCCAGGCAGGTGCACCAGTAGTATGGACCACAGGGAGATGCTGCCCCAGCAACCAGGCTAGATCGACATGTGGGTCCTCGTAGTTATATGACTTGCCAACGGAATCATGGGGTCAAGCGTGACTCGGGGTCAATCACTATAAACACTCCTCAGACCCAAGTAAATCTGAGGAAGAGATCATGCACTGCCAGATATGCTCCCCAGCAGCTAGGTAGTGAGGTGAGGATTAGAGTCACCAAATGGTGGTCAAAGGAACCAGTAAGCAGACCTCAAGTCAGGTGCCCAGCGTCAGGCCAGCAGGCACCTTTCTGAGCACGTCAGGCAGGTCCTGAACCTGCAGCAAGGTGGCGATCCGGGGCACAAGGGATATTCTCAAGGTGAAACACCCACCTGCAGGGCCACTTCGAGGAACAACAACAGTCCCCAAGCCTCAAAGTTGCGGCACCTTACCGTACGACAGGCAGCTATGTCCGAGGCACTGCAGCGTGCCACTCCAGCAGGCGCCCCACAGAGGCCAGCTATAATTCACGCTCCTAGCACACAGAAGGTAGGGGGAGGACAGCGCCACCCAAGCAGCACCAATTTGTCAGCCGCGACTCCGGTAGTTATGAGCTTCAGGCATGGGGCAGAGGCCATTCAACATGGTTCCCCGCAGGATCGCCGTATCACAGCTGGCATTTTTGCGGGGCTCCACACAGATTTAGGGATCAGATGGGTAACCGCATAGGGAGCCTCCACATAATCATGTCAAGCTCGCCCGCATCCGAACCTCACAGGCCGTGCCGCCCCTTGCCGCATATCCAGGCCGGGGATCTCTGCCCACGCAGCTCCGCAACAACGGGGTGCCGTACTTCACTTAGGGAGCTTGCAGGAGGGTAGAAGTGGCACGAGCTTGTTGGCCCTAGACTCCGACGTCCAGGAACCGGTCAGTGGTAGTTTATGCCCTGTAGATGGCGGATATCTAAAGGATATGCAGATGGTGTTATGGTAGCGCTTGACTCAAGCGGCCATCTTGGACGCGAGCTAGCTCCGCCCCCCCACTGCCCGACCTTCTAAAGTACGTAAAGACAACAAGGGTGTGAACTGTGTAAAAATGTCAATTCCTGCGGTTAAATTTGCATGATTACTTTCATGTGTGTGCTGAATGGATAATATTTGAACTTTTGCGAACAAATCTAAACTGCAAAGGAGATAATCTAGACTAGAAGAATTAAAGGAACCCAATCTAGTGTATGTGGCTGGGATATCTCCTTCAATTCTCCCGTTTAAGATAACGCCATTGATTGCTTTGATGAATGACGGAAGCAATTTCCCTTGTTTATCTGCTTTTATCTTGTCCGGGAAAACGGTGGTAGGAATTGAACATGCTATTTCTTGAGGGGATTTACCCCTGTTGTTAAACAAGGAGATTAGAGATTTTTCCATTGAAGTCCACAGCTATTTTCAGCGGGGGTACCCCCTTGCTTCTAGGGTTAGTTCAATTTTTCATGAAGGTTTTTGCACAGATGGGGTCATTTGAAGACCCAGGCGGAATATTGATGTTAAAAAGTAATAAGTCTGAAATGGGCTCCATTCTTTCTTTCCGGCACTTAATACTGATGCATTGCACATTTGGGAGCAAGAGCTCAATTTCTACCGGATGCCAGTCGATTTCTTCTTTTAATAGGATAGCTAAACCCCCTTTTGAGTGTCCTCTTCTTGAGGCCTCTGCTGCAGTGACAAACATGAAATAATCTTATTGTGAGAAATGTACCAAAGTCCAGGTTTCTTGCAGCAACACGATAGGCGGTGAATTTTCCACTATAGAAGACAACTTTTCAGGAGTTTTCCCGCTATATTCCAAGACACTATTTATATGCTGCAGCTAAAAAGGCAGTTTTAAATCTTTGCCCGACTTATTACTGTGACCCCTCACTAGATGTCTCAACATTTCTACTTCTTCTCTATTTGACAATGCCCACTCTAAGGACTGTGCCTTTATAATCTTTAAATCATTTGATCTCAAAGAATTGGGGTAAGATAGGCATCTACTCTCCCTAGGGCCATAAATGCCGATTTTAATAAGGGGAATCCATTTGATTCTAGATGCACAGTCTAAAGCCAGGCATTCAGAGAGGATGAATCTGTTTAATTTGAGGTCCTGTCTGGTCCAGACTTTAACCCAGCAGAGTAGAGGGTGACTAGATCAGCAAGAAATTTTACTCCAAGCTCGGCATGTACAGACCAAGCCAGTGTACATTGCTGTACCTGTGCCAATCTTTGAGAGATTTATTTTCTACTATTTGGATTGAGTATGTCTTCACATATCCCCAGACCTCACTCTCATTGCTGCCCTGTGACTCAAACGCAGCCACATAAACTTTAAGCAAGACTTGCGTGGACCAAGAACCCAGCCTTTGAGCGAAGCAGGCTATCTCGATCTAATCGGCCCCTCTTTTTTCCTCTCCTGCAGTGTATTTCAGTTATTCTTGGCATCAAAAAGAACCCACATGTAATGAAAGGCGGCCACTTTACCCATGGTGTGCTAGCCCACCTTGAAAGTCTTAGAACTAGTGGACCCTGGGCCTAGAACCATAACATAAGATTTTGATAAATGTATGGCCAGTTCGAGGCTATCCATAAAGGCAGTACCTTTATCAAGAAGAATCTGTAATCCACTAGCCGTACGGGCCATTAAGACTGCTGGTTGGCATACTGCAACACTGGGAGCGGCCTATGACCCACCTTAGGGCAGTCTGCCTGACTTGCAAGAAAGGCCTCTTCAAGCTTATTGACATATGACCTTATCTGAAAGGGGTGCTGCAAAGTAAGGAGAGGGAAGATGGAAGATGGAAGAAAGGGTAGATGACTGTAGGTTTGAAATAATGGCAGCTGTGTGTCGAAAGTTGATAGCGTGTGACCATTAAAAGGTAAGATACGATCACTGACGTAGACTGAAGTAAAGTTTGACACATACGCCAACCTCTCAGATAGAAGCAAACCTTCATTGGAATATTTCAATGATCTATAACACGGATTATTGTTTAAGTCCAAATTACCAGTGTTTCATGATTTGTGGTTTGGATCAATGGCCGCTAAAGTTGTTTTAACTATTTCAACTGGTGAATATCGAGGAGTTTTCCAATTGGTGTGTTAGATATATTAGAAATTTGGCATAACAGACCCTAAAAATTCAACTGTCACCACGAGCCTAGTTTTTCATTGGGTGAATTATACACATGTTGTTTGTCTATATTGCAGCAGGTAGTTTTGGGGTAGCTGTTTGTCTTATGCATCTACGTTTTTAGATGCATTACTACCTACTGTTATTTCCATTGGAAAATTTGACGTCCTGTCTCCTGATTGCTATTTAGTATACTAGATGATAAAGTTAGCTTGATTTTCTATAGGATCTGTGTTGCATAGCATACAGCTCTACTTTCTCTGTGTTTCAGGTCTGCCTGGATCAGTCCTAACTCTGCAAAATGCTTTCATTTTGGTCCTTGAATAAGGAGCTTCTCAAGTGAGTTGTGCCCACCAAAGCAATCAGGAGTTTGTTGCTCGGATGCAGAAAAAGACAATAGAATATTTGGGTGAATTTCTCTTTTTCACTGCCATCACTCCCTTCGACCGGTTCGTGTTTTTTGGACATTTCATCCAGGCAAATAAGTAATATCTTTGAGTTGCTGACCGATCTGTACTGTTTGTTTTCTTTACAGAGTTATGTAAATCTATCACTGTAGCTTGCTCTCGGATGCATGTGTTAAATATGAGGGTTTTTTAATGAGCCATTTTTGCAAAAGGCAACTCGAACATCTTAACTCCATGCAAACATGAATAGTCCTATTCTTCTTGAAGTAATTTAGTTTTAAAATGCACCATACTGGTATAATAAATACGCTAAAATGTTTGGTAGCAACACATATAGCAAATTTACTCCAGTGCTTTTATTATGTTATTTATTTTGCGTATGAATGTTATGACCGCATTTCTAGTGCGATAAACAAACGTGGTGGGTGGAGTGCTTAAATTAATCGCAGTCACTGTTAATTGCTCTGTGCCAATAGCCAATGCATTCTTTTGTTTGCAGACTGTGCCACTGCAAACGGGGACCAATTAAATGCAAAACAGTATTTTTTTTGTGTTTTTTGTTGTTGTATTATTCTAATATGAACAGGTCAGCTCAGGCAGCTTGGCTAGGTCCTCTGTGGACAGAAGTAGAAGCAAATACAGACAAAGATAATCTTTGTTATACGTAGAGCTCGCTACTGAAATGTAGCTGTTTTTGAAAACTGCAAATAACAGGTGTTTCCGTTACCTAACAGAGTAGAATTCCTGTTCCTATTTTGTAGTGATGCAAAACTGATTATGTCCTGCCATAAGTGAGAGTTTACCTCAGTTGTACTACCATACCTGCTAGCGCACATAGCCTCATGCTAACACTATATTGAACCCAAATTCAATCCTTTAAAACCAATGCCACACTTATACTCCGAGCTGGTGTACTGCTATTTCTTGTTTTATGAAGATAACAATCTTGAACTGCCATGTTGGGCAAGATTAGTTTATTGTTCAGGCCTACTAGCCATTCAAGCCTACTGTGTAGCTGGATTTTTTTTAATCTATCTATAGACCAGAAATGTTCTACTTGGGAGAAGATGGAACTTCGCTTCTTATTGTGCTGTTGTGGTATGGCCAAGGCTATACTCTGGTTCCCTTGTCAACAGCATTGTATTGTCCTTAGAGATGCAATTTTTCATCTCTGCCTCTTCCCATGGCCAAGGAAACACTAATATATATATATATATATATATATATTGCCAAACTTTTCCAACCAGGGAAAACAACGGGTCGCACAGCCAACCTGGATTCAAACAGTGATCCTTTTTATTTCAGTTATTTCAAAAACGGGCAACAGGCGCAGAGATCTACGCGTTTCGGTGTCACTCCACCTTGCTCACGATCACTGGGTATGCCACACCCACAAACATTTAAACATTTTTTTCCCAAACACAAAAGCATTTCCTGTCACATGATGTACTAAGGATTCTGGTCCTTGTAGTTTTAACCAAAAGTTTGAAAAAAAGTAAAAATAAAATAGAATGCACCCTTTTCCAATATTAGAATACATTGAATGTTGCTCAAAAAATTGCATTGATTCATGCATCTTCCATTAAGCTGAATTGTTCCTAACTTTGTACCGCCTTTCAATAGGCTAACTCATAATTATGATATTCAAGAATCAATTATACATATGGTTCTAATTCCATTGTCAAGTTATAGGTGCACATGAAGTTCCTCCGACTGGTTCAACCCATTCGGATGCAGGGTCCTCAGATTGATTATAAATTTAGATTCTGCTTGTCTCAGTTTCTTTGCACGATCACCTCCCCGCTCACCTTTTGCTATAGTTTGAATGCCATAAAATCTCAGTTTCTGCCAATCACCCTGATGTGAGAGTTCCATGTGCTTGGCTATGGCATTGGAGCGGTCCTTATGAATTGTGGCCCTCATGTGTTGTAAAATGCGGTTCTTAAGTTCCACAGTCGTGCTGCCCACATATTGCATGGGACAGGGGCACTCCACTACATATACAGTGATTTATACAAATTGAAATTAAACTACGGCCCAGACAATTTAACCAAAGACGAACGCCTGGCACTAAACAATCTAGCTGAAGACGACAAAATAGAAATAAAAGTGGCCGACAAAGGCGGAAATGTTATAATCCAAGATCGCAGTGCATATGAAAAAGAAGCAAATCGCCAATTGAGGGATCCAATGCACTACGAAAAACTGAAATTCAATCCTACAATGGAGCTTAAAAGGAAATTGGACGAAAAGTTGAGCTGCTGGAAAGAGCAAGGATTGATAGACGACATGGAACACAAATTCCTAACTGTGACTCACCCGACACTGGCAACCATTTATTTTTTGCCTAAGATCCATAAGGATCAAAGAAATCCACCAGGGAGACCAATAATCTCCGCCAAGGGATCATTATTGGAGCCGATGGCAGAATATGTGGATCACTTCCTTAAACCCTTTGTGTCAAAATTGAACTCCTATATACAGGACACCAGTGATTTATTACGCAGTCTTGTTGATACCCCATGGCAGGAATCCTACTGGCTGATATCGATGGATGTCATTGGTTTGTATACCAATATTGAGAATGAATTGGGAGTGCAAGCATGTAACTTCTTCTTAAAGGAGAGAACTTTGGAATTCAACAGTCACAACAAATTGTTACAAGAAATGCTGACAATTTGCTTAGAACAAAACATCTTCACCTTCGGGGGAGAAATCTTCAAACAACGAAGTGGGACAGCTATGGGTTTTTCCTTTAGTCCATCTTACGCGTGTCTCACTATGGGATGGTGGGAGCAGGAAATTGCGTGGAATTCAAATAATGAATCATTTGTGAACAAAGTGGTGAGTTGGAAAAGATTCATCGATGATTTATTAATAATCTGGGATGGAACAGAACCAGAGTTCCAGGAATACTTTCAGATATTGAATAATAGTGTGAAAAATCTGAAATTCACCTACAATATGAGCAAAGAGAGAATAACATTCCTGGACACAGAGATTTATGTTAAAAACCAACAAATACATACGACCCTCCACCGCAAATCAACATCAACGAACGCCACACTAGAAGCCACTAGCTTCCACCAAAAAATTTTACTTAACAGCATTCCATACGGTGAATTTTTAAGAATCCGTAGAATATGTAGTGAAGAAGAAGAGTGGAAGAAAAACAGCAAAAAAACAATGGAAAGATTCATCAAAAGGAAATACCCCTTACAAACAGTAAGAAACAGTCTCATAAAAAGCAATTCTAAATCTCGAGATGAATGTTTGAAGAGAAAAAATAAAGAAGAGGATCTAGAGACGCAAAAAATCCGTCTCATTACAGATTACTCACAAGAAAGCGAAAAGATAGGCAAAATTCTCCGAAGGAATTGGAAGCTATTACAGTTGGATAGTACAGTCAAGGAGCTCATGGGAACACACCCAACGATAACTTACAGACGTGCCAAAAACTTAAAAGACCATTTAATACACAGCCACTTCCAGAGGAAAAGACAGGATGACTGGCTGAAAACTAAAGGATTCATGAAATGCCATGGATGCAAAATGTGCCAGATAGCCAAACAAACAAAGGAAATAACTTTGGCTAACAAAAAGAAATGGCAAATAAGACAATGCATAACGTGCAATACACCTTTCACTGTATATGTAGTGGAGTGCCCCTGTCCCATGCAATATGTGGGCAGCACGACTGTGGAACTTAAGAACCGCATTTTACAACACATGAGGGCCACAATTCATAAGGACCGCTCCAATGCCATAGCCAAGCACATGGAACTCTCACATCAGGGTGATTGGCAGAAACTGAGATTTTATGGCATTCAAACTATAGCAAAAGGTGAGCGGGGAGGTGATCGTGCAAAGAAACTGAGACAAGCAGAATCTAAATTTATAATCAATCTGAGGACCCTGCATCCGAATGGGTTGAACCAGTCGGAGGAACTTCATGTGCACCTATAACTTGACAATGGAATTAGAACCATATGTATAATTGATTCTTGAATATCATAATTATGAGTTAGCCTATTGAAAGGCGGTACAAAGTTAGGAACAATTCAGCTTAATGGAAGATGCATGAATCAATGCAATTTTTTGAGCAACATTCAATGTATTCTAATATTGGAAAAGGGTGCATTCTATTTTATTTTTACTTTTTTTCAAACTTTTGGTTAAAACTACAAGGACCAGAATCCTTAGTACATCATGTGACAGGAAATGCTTTTGTGTTTGGGAAAAAAATGTGTTTAAATGTTTGTGGGTGTGGCATACCCAGTGATCGTGAGCAAGGTGGAGTGACACCGAAACGCGTAGATCTCTGCGCCTGTTGCCCGTTTTTGAAATAACTGAAATAAAAAGGATCACTGTTTGAATCCAGGTTGGCTGTGCGACCCGTTGCTTTCCCTGGTTGGAAAAGTTTGGCAATAAATAGCGGCTTGGTTCTGCCGCAGGACACCGCACATACGTGAGCGCTGCGCAAACTCCCGCGTAGGAACCGCTGTGGAGGTTATATATATCTCTCTATCCGGTAAAAAAACATGCAGGAATAATAATACAGCAGAGGGAATCGTTAATCCCAATAAACTACTAGGCATTTTTTAAACCTTATTTATTATTTGACATTACAATCTTGATTTCTTGCATAGATCATTATTACCACAAGGCTGGTGCGGTTCTGTTACACAGATAATGGCTAGAAATATAAATCATACAGATATATTATATCAAATACACATGCAGAGTGTTAACATGCATTCATCATTCATCTAATGACCCAGTCGTTACCATGAGTCTTATTTGATAAGTTATTCGTCATTCATATATTTCTACCAGCACACGCATTTAATCATTTACACTTATTAGACCTCCAATACTTCGAGTCATTATTTTATGGTTACTATTTATGTCTCATTAATTCTCCTGTCCCTCTCCCAACTGATGCATCATTGGCAACCTGAATAATAAATTTTTCTATTACCATATCAGTTCTGATTTCTTTCATTCTAAGTTCCTTGGCCAGATACCAGTCTAGGAGTCTCCATCCCAAGATGCTATCATTGTTCCCTCTGATTGGAACTTCCAGTTGGCATGCGTCTTTTAGCCAGTATCGGCGTCAATAACGCAAATCTAACTTGCGTTCTCATTTCAGTTGGTTTCAGTATGATTCCCAATGTGCAGTGTTTGATTGTTTTAATGGCTATGTTTGCTATTGTTTTTAATCTATGGGATACATGAAGCCAGTATTCGCCTACCTTTGCACACTGACATGTCATTTGTGCCAACGTGGCCTCACTATCCCAACACCAGGGGCAACAAGGATTTTCCAGTTAAATTTTATGAATTTGTAAGGGTGTCACATAAGTACGATGAAGAAAATTCAAATGTCAGTTTAAAGTGTGCATTACTATATGCCCCCCCTCAATCACTGCATCTGTCTTCCATTCTCTGGCTCTTCCAAATCTGCCTCCCAATGTTGATATGCTTTCATGGGGATGTTCATTCTATTCCCTTTCAGCGCTCTAAATATGCGAGTAATCGGTCTACGACTCTTCCCCATTTCCAGCAGCACATCCATCATCCCTTTAGTGGCAGGGGCCCATGGGAATTCACACCAAATCTCTCTGGTAGTTAGTTTTGATACTGTAAGAAATGTCCCGGGTAGATTCGAAATTGATCCTGCACTTCCCTGAAGGTCACAAACCTATATTTCGGTTATTGACCCCAGCGTAGTGACAAATACCCTACCTCTCTCCCGTGTGTCATATATTGGCTAGAGATCTAGAAAAAGGGACAACTTCATCACCGGAGTGCTGTTAAACCGTACCCGCCATCTTGGAGGCTTGCACTTTCTCTCCTGGGGCTGGGGCACAGACAGTGCTCCTACATCCGGAAGCTCGTCAACACTGACAGTGGCACGAGAGCCCCGGAACGGCTTTCCTGCCTCTTTTCCCTTACGTTCCAGCAGCCTTGCAGGAGCAGTGGTCCTGCCGCAACTTGCATGCACCATCCATAAGGGGTGGGGCTACCATTCTGGTTTAAGCAACATCGTGGCCTGAGAGCACCACGGCCGTGACACGCTCCCTGGCTGGGGGCTGCATACTCAGCATTTTGAGCCAACCGGAGTGCCATCACGCCACCGGCTCCAGTTCCTATCTGGGTGAGTCTGGAGGATTTGTCTCCACCTCTCTACGCCTCCCTGGATATTGTGCTTGGGCCTAACCATGCTCTTGGGCAGCCATGTGGTTTCAGTGCTTGGGCCCTCCTGCTTCCTGGAGCTTCGCTGCAACCCTGAGTGATCCACTCACTGAGGATATATTGACTGACCGGCACAACGGCCTGGTGAACCATTTTCTCTTGTTTCCTTTTGTTTTGGGACTAGCTCTGCTTTTGCAGGGCATGTGAACTGTGCGGTAATTGAATGGTGAACAGGCCCTAGATTCCTGCCATTGGCCTCCAGCTGCATTCAGCCTATCCCCAGCACCGCTTTATGGTCCAATACTGCGTAGCTTCATGTGAAGGTCTTTGCACATGAACCCCACTGCCCATAACGCTTGTGAAGATCTGCCCCTGCGGCCCTCTAATAACTGGCTACAAGAGAGCACAGATGAACTGAGACTTCCGACTTCTCATTGCTGTTTTCCTTCCTTCTGAGGGGCAGACCACACGCCTGTGAAGACATCGCTGTCACGCCTGGAGACGCAGTGTAAATTGGCAGATGGGCTTCCGGGCGCAGAGCGGGCCCATCTGTGCACGGCCGAACAAGGCTGGGCTGGGCCAACTCTGTTGGCTATTTGTTTGGATCCAGTTTCTTAGTGTTTGCAACAACATCCTTGGGTACCCAGGAGAGGCAAAGCCCTGCTTTGCTGCTAAATAACGATCAAAGATCCTTCAAGGTGGCATTCTGTTTCTTTTTTTAAAAAAAAAAATTTTTTCAAAGGTATGTTAATTGATATTTTAAACACAGAGAAAAAATGCGACAGTCCCGCGCATCGTCCCACGCAGTGGCTAGCATTGAAATCAGCCCAAACTCATCACGTTAAACCGGACAAGGTTCCCTTCAGCCAGACCCTTAACATACAGAGTAGTGCTCTAGTAGGTGCAGTTCCTGATATAGACGGGGAGTACCAGACGGCCTGTGAGGTAAGTGGGAGATCGGTGTGAGTTCAGGGCGGATGCCCCCACATCAGCTCGGCTGATAACCTACGTGCTCCAGGCAGAAACTAACAGCAGCCACCTTACGCTAGGTCAAACGGCGAGCCTCCACGTGCAAGTTCCTTGGCAGGCATTGTCATAGAGGAAGCGATATGAGGGAATCACATTAACAATAACAAAATACAAAGCCCCCCCTCCCCCCCCCCCGTGGTGGTAGCAACTTACATAGGTCAAAGGTCAAGGCGCGTAATTTTGGGAGTTCACAGTTGAAATAGGTGAAGGGCTCTAATGCTAGCAGGACACACTGCGGACGGCAGACCTTTGGAGAGAAAAGTGACCAATGGCCCCCAGCGGAATTAAAAGTTCTTAAAATCATCCAGGAAAATGTCAGCCATCCTCTCCAAACTCAATAGCTTCCAAAGGCACGAATGCCAAAGGGAGGTGGCTGGTGACTCCTTCCGTTTCCACGCCGCAGCGAGGGTGAGCTTGGCCGCCCCGATGCTGAGCCACATAATCTTCTTGTCTGCTTTAGTCTGATGTTCGAAATTAGTTTCACGGAGACCCAGTAGGGTAGTGGCCATCGAGGTAGAAATGGGGTATCCCAACATCTCCTTGATTTGGGCAAGAATTTCCTCCCAAAACGGACGGATGATAGGGCAATCCCACCAGATATGCTGAAAGTCTCCTAGTAGCCCACACCCCCTCCAACATCTGTTGGAAGTGTCAGGGAATATCTTTCGCAGCTTGGCTGGATGTAGATACCAATCCATCATGGTTTTCATGTGTGCCTTCCTAAGTTCCACGGAGTGGTTAAACTTGGCTATGTCTGACCATAAGTGTGTCCACTCCGTGTCAGAAATGTCCCGTTGAAGGGTCCCTCCCACATGGACATGTATCGAGGCCTAGGGGAAATCGCAGTGGAAAGTAGGAACCCATATATAAAGGTGATAGCACCCTTCATGGAGGGGGTTTTGGTCAGAAAGGCTTCGAACATCGCGAGGGGTCGTGTAGCTGCATCTCTCACTTGAGGAGACAGTGCCCAGTGGAGTAATTGAGCGTGGTGGTAACGTTCATTCTCCTGAACCCCATAGTCCCTCTTACAGTTGTCGAAGGTGAGTGGGTCGAAGTTATGGAATAGGTGTGTTAGTGCCAGACAGCCCCCTTTCTTCCAAGCATCAAAGGGGCCCTCTGTCAACGCTGGGTGAAAAGCGGGATTAAAGTGTAGGGCGTAAAGGGGGAGGGGAATGTAGTCCACCTATCATCCTTGGAGACGGAGTCCCAAACCTTCAATGTGGTGCAAGTGGGGGTACTGATGTAAGCATTTTTGGGCCTGTCGTTCTTGGGCTTCCATACCAGGTCCCAGATCGTCCTCCCACGCCCCCTTCCTTCTTCGGCCTGCGCAGGATGGCGAAGGAGAAGCATGCTCGACCCCCTTGCCTGATAAAGCGTAACATCATAGATTTCATTCCCCGTCGAGTTCAATGGGCAGGGCCTGGAACAAGTATAATAGCTTGGGGAGAAGGGACATTTTAACTGCATGAATCCTCCCCAGCCATGATATGAACATTGGCTTCCAGTGGGCCAAGTCGGCCTGAATCTTGGCTAAGAGCGGGGGTAATTTGGCAGAGTAGAGTTTACCCAGCGTGGGAGTCAAGTGGATCCCCAGATATAGAATAGAGGAACTGGCCCATGGAAGGGTTGTTAGCGTGGGGGAGTGTGAGGTTAAGGACGTAGGATTTATCATAGTTGACCTTGAACCCTGCTACCGCTTCAAAGCGCTCCAGGTCCGCCTGCACATGGGGGAAGAGAGTGGGCCGGGTCAGAGAGGGAGAGAAGGACATCGTCCGCGAAAAGTGATCTTATGTGTCTCCCCAGTGAAGGGTAGGCCGTGGATATCGTGGTTGGCTCTCACCGCCAGCGCCAAAGGTTCTATGCTTAGAGCAAAAAGTAGAGGTTAAAGGGGACACCCCTGTCGTGTGCCCATTCACCGCTACTCTGGCCATGGGGGTGAGGTAATTCGCCCGAATCACGGTCAAAAATTTAGAGGAGAAGCCAAAGGCGGTCAATGTCTGAAATAAAAAAAAACAATCCACCCTGTCAAACGCCTTCTCGGCATCAAGCCCCACCAGAACTGCCTGGATTTTGAACCTACTGGCTTTTTCAATCAGGTGTAACACCCGCCTCCTGTTGTCGTGGGTCTGTCGTCCCTTAATGAACCCTGATTGGTCCGGATGTATGAGTGCCGGCATTAGGTTGTTGAGCCGTTGGGCAATGATGGAAGAATAAAGTTTCGCATCCAGATTCAGGAGGGCAATCGGCCTATAAGAGGCACATTTACTGGGGTCTTTCCCGGGTTTGGGTATGATAATTATCAGGGCTTCGGCCATCGTGCCTGAATTCTCACCTTCGTCCGCCATGCCGTTAAACAACCGGACTAAGTATGGGCTGAGTTCAGAGGCAAAGGTCTTCTAGAAAATGGCCATGTACCCATCCGTCCCCGGGGCCTTATGGGGTTTCAAGGCCTTAATGGCCGCCATCACATCTTCTTCTCTGGTGAAGGGAGCAGAGAGCGTCTCATTCCACTCCGCTGATACCTGGGGTAATGATAATGTCTGCAGGTACTCTTTTTGCGCGGCGGCATCAAGAGAATCCCACGAATAGAGATTCTTGTAGAAGGAACCGAAAAGCTCGGCCTTAGTCTCATCTTGGTGTGTCAGTATCCCCTGAGCGTCCTGAATCCCCCCAATGTATTCACGCTCCCTCTTGTCCCGGAGCTGCCTGGCGAGATGCTTCCCCACCTTGTTACCCTGGGAGTAGGATAGACGCCTTAATTTTAGCAGAGTATATTCTGCCCTGTTGTTGTAATGTGCCCGGAGCTTACCTCTAACTACAGTGAGCTGTCGTAATGCGTGCCTGGAGGGGTTCGCCTTGTGTGCTTTCTCTTGAGTAGAGAGTTCCTCCTCTAACTGCTCCTTTCCCGACCTCGCTGTCTATTAAGAGCAGCATTCAGGGCCAGGCAATGCCCACAAATACAAGCTTTAAAGGCGTCCCAGGTGGTGAAAACTGAAGTGTCCCCCGTGTCATTAAGTATAAAAAACTCATTTATAACTCCCCTCAAAGTGTTACAGGAGGTTTTGTCCCAAACCAAGGACGCCGGGAAGTACCATCTAGGGCTGGTCATGGTCTTCACACCCCAATGAAGACAAACTGCGAGCAAGCTGTGGTCGGAAACGGACAATGGGAAAATCTTGGCCTCGCGAAGGTCGCCTCGGAGAGACTGACTCAGGAAGAAGTGATCAAGTCTGGAGTAGGAGCGATGAACGTGTGAGAAAAAGGTGTAGTCTCTAGATTGGGGATACAGGGACCGCCACGCATCAAAAAGGCCCATGTCCAAGATCTTCTGCTGCGAATCAGGGGAAAACTAGCCCATGTCAGATCTCTGTAAATGAGTGCTATCTAGGTCTTTCTGCCAAACCAAATTGAAGTCCCCCATGGTAATCAATGGCCCTTCTGCAAAATCTACGACCTTCCCGAAGAGAGTTTGGAGGAAACCATTCTGGCCAGTGTTAGGTGCATACAATACGACAAAGGTGCATAATCTACCCCGCAGGAGGCCCTTCACCATGACCCAGCGCCCCTCTTTATCACTCTGTACTCCCATAGGCTGAAAGTGCAAGGCCGAGCGGAACATAAGGGCCACTCCCCTCTGCTTTGTAGAGGCGGAAGACCTATAAATAAGTGGGAACTGTTTGTGCTTAAGGCGTGAGTCTTCCGATTTAGTCAGGTGGGTCTCTTGAAGGCCCACGACATCCAACTGGTGGTCAATGATATATTTCCACATCTTTTGGCGCTTCTGGGGAGAATTCAGCCCCTTAACATTCCACGTCCCTAGAGTTAGCGACATCATCGATAGGACCCACGATACTGCTCCTCAGGGGCCGACCACCCCAACCATCTACACTGAGCTATTAAGTAAATGACTACCCCATCCTTTATCCCACCCCAACTGCCAGTGGTGTCATGGAGCCGCCCAAACCAGCCAGATCCGACCCCCTTTGCGTGACCCATCTCCCCTCCAGACCCCCCCTCCCACTGGCCCACCATGTGTGTGAGGACCCCTCAACCATCTCTGTGCCATAATTGATCAATCCCCCCCCACCCCGCCCCCACCAAAACCCCAAGAAGAATAACACAATACGAAAAACAGAATGAAACCAGTCCCAAAGGTAAAGGGACATGGCACCAGTCAATAGTTCTCCAGATCGTGATACAGGAGTACCCCACAAGCAAGGACATAGAGCACAAGAGTTAACTCGTGGGGGCAGCCCCCTCCGGCGCCTGCAATCAACCCTCTCCGGGCCTCACGAGACCGCCTCAAGGTCGTCCGGTGCTGCTTCAGTCACCAGGGCCACAGAAGCAACCGCAGCATCCCTCTCCTGCAGGCTTGCTGACTTGTCAGGCTTCCTTGCCGGCACAGGCTTGCCCACTCTTTGCCAATCCGCAGAGCATTGCCGTCGTCTATTAGTTAAGCTGCTACCGTCGGATGAGGAGTCCAGGCGCTCCAAACCCAAAAAGGTCCATGGCCACCTCCAAGGATCGTACCTGGACCAACTTATTCTGCCATCTGAAGATGAGCCGGAATGGATGCCCCCAAGAGTAGGGCACACTGTGCTCTCGTAGTTGAGTGGTGACAGGCTTAAATTCCCACCGTTTCATTAGTGTAGAAGCTGCCAGATCCTGAAATAACAAGGGGCGATGATCCCGGAATTGCAGGGGATTGAAGTCGCGTGCCTTATGGAGGATCCGCTCCTTCAGCTGATAGTCATGTACGCACACCAAGATATCCGGGGGGGGCCTTGGGACCCCGTGGTAAGCCAACTCGATGCACTCGGTCCATCCTTATGGTTTGCAGGTCTTCCTCATTTAGGATATGCTTGAAGAGCGCTTCCACATACTCCCTCAAGTCCGACCCCCTCTCCTTTCCAAGGCACTGCACGTATCCTAATGTTATTACGGCGGGACCTATTCTCCAAGTCTTTGGTATGCGCTTGTAGATCTAGGTTCTGCTCCGTCAGACGAATCACGTCTTGCTGAAGTCGATGGATATCCTCTGCCGTCCCCATGTCGTGCTCCTCCAGTGTTGCGACGCGCTCCCCCACGCCATCCACATCCCTCTGCACCTCGCCCAGGTCAGATGCTAGCTGGGAGCGCAACTCCGATATATCCTCCTTAATGGCCACAAAAAGTTCAATCATGAAGGCCTTTGTTGCGGGTTCTTCGTTCTCACCCCGTCATGGAGACTTGTCAGTGACCGGAGATGCAGGCTGCGTCACCCCTTTCGACATCCCGTCCTTCCCAGGTTTGTCTTTAGTCTGGTGGTCGCCATCACTGGGGACTGTAAGGGTCGCGGTGCTCCCCGTGGACAGAGCCGAGGACAGGCGCTCACAAAAAGGTGGGGGCAGATCCCGGCCACCAGCGCTTCCCCAACAGCCATCCCAGGTTCTGACGCAGCCTCTGGCACAAGGCACTGACCAGCAATCACAGGAGGAGGGCCGGACAGCACCCCCCTGTCGTGTGTGGCGGGTCCAGGCTGTAACTATTCTAGGCCACCTCGGCCGCCGCTCCGGCCACTAAGCCGCTCCCACGCCTTCCGCCGAGTCACGGACCGAGCCACCCAGCTCTTCGGTCTACCGCCTCCACTCTCCTCACCTCAGTGTCTTGCTGGACCGTAGCCCGCCGAGACGCGGGACGAAGACCCCCTCTCCCACAGCAGCAGCGGTAGGGCAGGCCTCACGTGTACCTCTGCTCCCCAGTTCTCTTCTTGCCCGCCGATTACCGGGCCGAGGTCTTGAGCCCCCTGAGTCCGGGAGCAGGAAGCCCTACGCCGCAGCAAATGCTTGAGGGGAGATAGCGCTCAACGCCGCCACCAGGCCCTGCAGCAACCGCAAGGCCCACACCGCAGTCCGAGCACAGGCCTAGGCTAGGCCACAGAAGCTCCGCTTGGGGGGGAGGGGCAGAGTCTCCCGGAAGGCTCCCAGCGTTTCCTGCCGAGCCGCAGGCCAATGCCGCTTTCCACGGGTTAGCTGCACAGGGGAGGGGGGGTCCCACAGTCACTGACCTTCGCTTCAAGGACCAGGTGAGGTCCCGCCGCGATCGCTGAGCCACGGGCCGAAACGCAGTCCGGCAGGTCGCAGCCACGCCCCCTCCTCCAACGGACTCCGTCTAATGGCGCCTGAGCCTCGTCACTGCTTCCGCCACCGCTATGGCTTCTCATCAGCGTCAAGCCCCCCGTCTGCAGTCCTCCGCTCAACGCCTTGCCGCCACCGCACTTCAGCTCCGTCACCAGAAACTCGGAGCTCAGGACGTAGCACTCCCCTGTTACGAGCCTCCGTACACGCGGCCGGCCAGCTCCGGGGGCTCTGAGGCCATGCCTCAGCAGAAAGGCGATCGCCCTCAATCTGATGCAAGAGAGGGGCACCGTTAGAAGCGGGGCATCCAGGGGACTCCCGGGCGCACCTTTAGCAGCTCGGCCGGGCACCAGGTAGGGCAAAAAACAAAGCTTTTAAGCAGGCGGCGCCGGAGGGACTGTAATGCACGTCCTACTCCGCCGCCATCTTGGCCACACCCCCCGTCTTTTTAAATTTTATGTATTTGGAATATTAGCTATGGGTAGACGGAAAGTGGCAACAGCCGTAACCCCCACCACTGCCACATTAGATGGCTTTCTGCAGAAAGCTGTGGGGGTAATTAATAAGGAAATTGAAATAACGGAGCGAAGACTTTCACTTGTACCTACTCCGTCAGCACCCCATCTGGTCTCTGCTGATATTTCCACCAAATGTATTGAGTCTAGTCCCCCCCCCCCAATACCACTCAACAGAGGTGAATATCATTGTTAAAGACACTATTTGTGAAAATGTTGATTTAAATTTACCAAAACCTAATCTGCTTATGGTGGAGGCCAGATGCTTACAGGTTACAGGTTATAGGAGGGGAAACGGAAAAAGTTAGAGGTGATAGGGGCAGATTTTAAGTCTAAGGGTCAGTGCCCGGTGCTAAAGAAAACCTGGAAGGAACCTTTAGAGGAGAGTGGCAACAGAGTAAGAGGTGGTATGGGCAGGGGGGGCCTCTTTAGAGACTCTGGATACCTTCCTTGCCAAAGTAAGTAAAATGATATTAGAGGTCTTGAGCCCTATCCTAGAACGTCTCGGTCACATTGAAGAGCGGCTTTGTTTAGTGGTGAGAGATCCCAAAAAGAAAATATCACATAGCTTACTAAGGGATGCGGCTACACACACCAACTATCATGGAACCGCCCCTGTTGAGAGGAGTGCGCTTCTAACTACTATACATTCCCCTACTTTGAATGTAGCTCCCCCCCAATAAGTCGATTTGCCTACTGACGGGGATTATTGGGAAACCGTTCTATTTAGGAAAACACAAGATGCATGCCAAGGGGGTAGCGTTGCTGGCCGGGTCTATTCAATTAGTAGAATGCATTATACGAACCCTAATTTAGCAACACTCACTTAGTGACGGGCGGGGAAGGTGAACAAGATGTATTAAACCTCCTGCAAGACGGCACTCCTTATACTTTGGTACTGCATGGAGTCCCCCCTCCCTCCCCATTGTGACTAGGGTCGGGTGAAGACTGTCAGTCTTATCAATAAATCTACTCATTGGTGTACTAGCAAAATAAAGTGTTACACTAAGCTGCTTGATAACATCATTATGGCACGGCGGGTAGGATGGTTAGGCTGCACGCTGAAATCTGTGGGGGTTGATTGTGCGCTCCTAACTTTCAGGGACCTTAGATGTACCTTAATTAGGTTGAACCGTCTAACGGAAGTGATGGGAGTGAACAGTCCTGTAAGGGCATAACCCCTAGGGTACTTGTATCCTCTCTATACAGGTTTATACCCCCTGGAAAGGCAAGTTCAATTTAGACTGGTCAACTCTTATAAAAATCAATGAATATGACGTGTGGGGACGAATGCACCTGAAGTGATTACTTTAGATGATGGTATATCTAAGGTGCCTGCTGGTCTAGACCAGGGTCTTGCTCAGTAGGAAGTTTTGCCACGGAAAACCTTAAAATGTTATCATGGAATATAGCGGGCATAAGCTCTAAATTGGGCACAGGGGACTGGATTTGTTTTATCAAAGGCTTTTATTTTTTATTCCTACAAGAAACCTGGTCCTTAGATGACATTTATATTGACGTCTACCACTCTTTCTCTGTCCCCACAACTCCATTCCCATCAGTGAGAGCTAAGGGGGGGTATAGTGGTGCTTATAGCGGTAAAATATGGATCAATAGTAGCCAAACTATATCCCCTTGGTACCAAATAATAACCATCTCGGGTTTTATCAAGGTTAAAATACTATTGGTAAATTGATACCATAACATTTTTGACAAAGGAAATTGTCAAGCAATAGAGTCCCTGCAAGCGGAAATTACCCAAACCACCACGAAGTGGCAACCACTATGTCTTATCTGGGTTGAGGATTTTAACTTTACAATTTGTAAGTACAGTTCTCAGCGTGTGTGGGGGCTGGAAGACATTGAGGGTCAGCCCCTGACTCACTTTATTCACTTTCCCCAGGGCGAAGCCCTAAACTCTATTCTGGTGGCCAATGATCTAAGCTTCCTAACCAATCACGGTCACAAGCCTTTTCTGCAGTACCCTACTTTCACTGGTGGTGGTAGGGTCAGCTCTAGTGATTTCATGTTAATGTCGAAGAATTTTATTAATCTCGTACAGGATTTTAAGGTCAAGCCAAACTGTGCAAGTGATCACTGTCCTCTTATTGCCTCTTTTAACCTGAAACCAAATATGGAGCATAGTGATAAACGCCCAATACATTTTAACCCTAATGTTATGTTATGTTATTTGTTTTTATAGTGCGCACGAATCACCTGGGGGCATCTCGGTGCTTTACTCTAACTCACCTCCGAGGGAAGGCAGCAGGGAGGTGGATATCAACCAGGTTAATACAAAAGTGCTTTTAAGTGTTTTCTAAAAACAAGGTAGGAGGGAGTTTCTCGTAGGGAGAGTGGGAGACTGTTCCAGTATTTGGGGCCGATCTAGGAGAAAGCTAAGCCCCCGGATCGATGGCGTCTGATGTGTGGCACCAGAAGCATCTGCTTAGTGCAAGATCTTAGTAGACGAGAAGGAACCTATCTTACCAGTTTGTTCTGAAGATAAACTGTCCCTGTCCCTGAAGTGCACGGAAGGTGAGGCAGCAGATTTTAAAAAAGGCTCTCTGTTTGATCGGAAGCCAGTGCAGCTGTCTCAATAAAGCTTGGGAGGGGGTGCCGGCAGGCATATTCAGAACCATCCTGGCTGCTGTGTTCTGTATTAATTGTAATTTTTTCAAAGCCGTGACTCCCACCTCAGCAAGCAGGGCATTCCCATAGTCCATGCGACTCATTACTAGGGCCTGCGTTATGGTTCTGCGATGTTCCGTGGGGATGAACGGCAAGATCTTCCGTAGTAGTCTTAATCTATGATAACAAGCCCTGGATATTGCGACTACCTGGTCATGCATGGACAGGGACTGGTTTAATTTGATGCCCAGATTGTTAACACATGGCTTCGGAGTTGGAGGTGAGCCCAGCTGACATGGCCACCAATCATTAGACCAGACTGCTTCTGCCTTCCCTAGAAGCATGACTTCCGTTTTGCTTGGATTTAACTGTAAGCAGTTGTTCATCCATTTGGAGATTGCCAAGAAACCCATGGCAAAACTGAGTCGGTCAGCTTCAGGGTCTGGGCCGATGGTAAATAGCAGCTGGGTGTCATCTGCGTATCATATTATTTCAAACCCCAGTGCTTCAACCACCTTAGCCAGAGGGACCATATAGATATTAAAAAGCGTGGGGCTAAGGCAGGAGCCCTGGGGGACGCCTTTGTCAAGAGATGTTCTATCAGATTGGTGTGGACCCAGAATGACCGTTTGAGAACGATCTGCCAGAAAATTACGAAGCCATTTAAGGGCCAGTCCCTGTATGCCGCATGCATCTAACCTCTCCGCGAGCCTAGAGTGAGAGATGGTATCAAAGGCCGCAGAGAGGTCAAGCAAGATCAAGACTGCTGAGCCGCCCCGGTCTATTGTTGTTCTCAGGGAGTCCGTTACGGCTAGGAGAGCAGTTTCTGTGCTAAAACCTTGGCGGAAGCCAGACTGAGATGCATCCAGGATCCTATTAGACTCCAGATAACTATTCAATTGCCTACTTATCAGGCTCTCTAATGTTTTGCCCAGGAGAGGGAGCAGGGAGATGGGACGATAGTTGGCTAGTTCTAACGGGTCGGCCGTAGTTTTTTTTTAGTATAGAGCGCACAAAGGCTTCCTTCCAAAGTGTAGGGATAACTCCCTCCTTAATAGAAAGATTAAAAATCTTTTGAACTGAGGGGGCCAGAATAGGCGATAGAAGCGCCATTATTTTTGGTGGACAGAGGTCCGTCGGAGACCCTGATTTGGCAGATGTAAGCGCCATCTGGGTGTCGAGTAACGTGATGGGATTAAAGTGTTCAAGAGAATACCTAGTCCCCCTAGTAATACCATCTAACTTGTCCATGTCCAAGAGGCTGGACGTGTTGTCTGCAGGGAAGTTCGCTTAGATTTTTTTGATTTTCTCATGGAAAAACTTAGCAAGAGATTCACACAGGTCTTTAGTCTCTATGGCAGGTTGTTTACACGCCATGGGTTCCACATTCATTAACTATGTCGAAAAGGGCCTTTGCGGAATTTTTCGAGTGTTCAATTTGGTTGGCGATGTATACACACCGTGCAGTCTTAAGGTTACGGTGGTAAGAGGCCAGGGCAGCTTTAAATAATAATTTAGATTAAGCTGATTTGTTACGTCTCCATTGTCTTTCTAATTTCTTGCAGGCGGACTTTTCCTGGCTCAATTCTGAGGTGAACCATTTTGCTGATAAACGGCTAGGGGTAGGCCTAAGTTTGTCTTTCATAGGCAGGGTCACATCGAACACTTTCTTCAGCCCCTCGTTGAATTCTAGCAGCCTATTCTCAACATCCGGGTCTTCTGACGTTGTAATGGTCTGAAAGGCCTCCTCAAATGCCTGAGGAGTGCGTTTGTCCCACTGTCTATATGTAGTGGGACCCCTGCCCGCAGGCAGGCTACTAGGACCCTGGACCGGTAGGGGAGCAGTAAACTTGATCAACCGATGGTCAGTCCAAACAAGGGGCTGTGGGGGGTCGAAGATCAGATCCTCAATGTTCGTAAAAACGAGGTCCAGGGTATGTCCACAGTCATGGGTGGGCCCTAGTGTTCTTTGGTGGAGGCCTAATTGTTCCATATCTATAAGTAATTTGTTGACCTCTGGTGAGGAGCTAAGTTCCCCGTGATAGTTAAAGTCACCAAGTACTACAAACTTGGTTGCTGCCAGGGCAGGAGTGGCCAACAGATCTATGAGTGTATCTGTGAAATCGTTTTTTGGTCCGGGAGGACGGTAAACTAATGCTCCCGTCCAACTCTCTGAGGCGGAAAAGATAGCTTTGAAGATGCCTATTTCTAGCTCTTCGTCCATTTGCGAAAAAGACCAAGAAATGTTATATGCTGCTTGCAGGCGATAGCTATGCCCCCTCCCACTTTTCCTTTCCTATCCAAGTGTATAAATTTGTAATTTTCAGGGATGGCTAATTTAATAGTTGGGTGATTTGTTGAGTTTAGCCATGTTTCAGTCATGAAACAAATCTCCGGGGAGTGGGAATTTAGCATGTCCCATATTTCAAACTGATGCCCGGGGAGGGATCTCACATTGCATAGCATAAAGGCAAGCGCCTCGTTTTTGACTACCCTGGGAGAGTGTGTTAGTACTGAGTAGCTTGACGGTGCGACCCCTTGAAAGGTACAGCAGCGGCATGCTGCAGGGCCTTCTAACTGTCCTGGGAACTTGATTTTGCAGTTGATCATGTCCACTCCTGCATCACGGGTTTTTCTCCGAATATGATGTAATTCGACTGAGGAGTCCGCTAGAGGTTTAGGCTTAATCATACCTGTCGGAAAACCTACAGGGGGCATAGCCCTTAGCCCCGTCCTGCCGCGGACGGGCGCAGACGGGCTTACCTTAGGCGCACCTTCGGCGCGTCCAAGGTGCGCCCTTGTCCGCTGCGCGGAGGCATAACCGTGTCCTTTTGTAATGACGCGGCTGCCTGCGCCGCACCCCCACTGTCCCGCCTCTGAGGTGGGCGTGGAGTGTGGCTGCCGTGTTTGAGGGGAGGAATAGACGCCGCACCTAATCGGCGGAGCCTAACAATTCGCCCTTCACTATGCAGGTCAGTTCAATTATAATTAAAATAGCACCCAAGTCTGACTAAAAACGAAACCAAGTAAAGCTGAGAAGGTTTAAAAACACAAACACACACCAGCACGTTTCCTAGCCCCCGGCTTTTTGCCTCAAGGTTGATAGAGTAGGATGAAGGATTTAGGTTGAGCTGGGGTCATGTTAATCTGTTAAAAATTTGAGGAAGTTGTTGTATTTATTGTATTGCGAAATGTACTTTTTAATTTTGTTTTAGTAATTTAGTATTGTAATTGATTATTGAATGTTTTTTAAAATTTTAATTTATTGATATTTATATAATTTAAGTTTAAAAGGTGTATAGATTATTTAAAAGTATGTGTATAAATTGTTTGCATGTTTATCATTTTTTTAATTCAGTCTAGTTTTTATATTTAGTTAAAATGTATATTAAATGTAATTAATTTTGTTGAATATATTATTTTATATATTTAATATATAATTGTATTTATATTTTTACATCAATATTTTGTACATCTATATTTTTAACTTCGCTATTTTTGATTCAACATTTTTGTAGTTACCTGTTTAAGTTGAGTTGATATTTTTACAATCTATATATTTTTTAGGATTTTTTTTTTTTGTACCAACGATATTCTTTCAGTGAACCCTGCTACGGAGCTCCTTCCCTCGGGCACCTAACTTCTGACTAAATGTTACTGTGGTTGTTTAACCATTTTTCTATTCCTTTTTAGGGCTCGACCTCTGCCAATGCGCATGCGCATTGCAAATGTCGAGACATATTGGGGCTTATCCAGAGCTTAACCAAACGGGCGATATGATGCTGTGCCCGTGAAAAAAAGCGCGTGCACGCATCAAAGCCACCAGCCTCCCTCCCACAAGCTTCCCCCAGCGTGCGCTCTGGCATTTCTCCTCCCCTAATTATTCACTGCCCACGGCCGGCCCCCCTCCACACCACAGCAATGCAGAGGGCTTGTTTTCACGGCCGCCAGGCCGTGAGCGCGGCCGTGAGCTACATCAAAGGGTTCGGCTCCCCGCCCCCTGCTTCACGGACGCTTCTCAGGCCACCAGCCTGCCCAATACTTGTTTCCCCTAATGAACCTGCCGTATTGCTCGATAGGCTGAACCGACGTAGACAGAAAGGCTTTCCTTACCTGTAGTGTACCTTTAATAGAGATGTTCTGCCCCACTCAATTAAACTAATTTTCATTTTGTAATTGTAGTGTAACATCAGGGAACCACAACAGACTTGTCATGAATGCAGTACAATTGTTTTTGTTTATTTTGTATTAGACTTACAGGGTTAATGCCACTAATGTATTTCTTCCCACAGACGCCCATTTTGTTGTCAAACAAACGACGTAAAAGTTTAAAATAAAAGTTGTTTGAGTTTTTTCTGTATTGCGCTTCATGGTTGCTGTCTGGTGGTTGGGATGGGTATTAAGCCCGCCAGACCTATTCGGAATTCCCCTCTTTTCTATTTGGTTGCAAAGCTAGCCATGCAATGTTGCAGCGACTGCCTTAAGATGTCGTCATCGACTTCAACACACAGCGCATACGCAACTGCCTTGCAATCCCCGCCCCCCAAAACTCACTGAAAACAACCCGGAATTGTGATATACGGAATTTCTGTAAACTATTTTTTGTACAGCATGCATCTTTCTTGTTTGATATTTTATAGCTCATGCGTAGACATTTTCGTCACAAATATATTTCTGTGACGCGGCAATTTTTTTTATACTATGTTGAGGAATTTTTGATTCCCGTAGTACAATTAGTTGCCCACTTGACCTCACAAATATTTACATTTTCCTTGGCTTCTTATACACACATATTGGGAGGGGTTCCAGCGTGATCTAGCTCACCCTCACCTGAACTGATTAGTAATCTCAGACCTGTAATATAGCCGTGTGCTCCATAAAGTTTTTTGGGTGGGTCCCCAGTTTTGTAAGAATTCTGGCAAGTAGTAGGGGGAACCTCATTTTAATGTGTAGGCATTTAATCACTAACAAGGAGGCAAAATACAGGACGATAGGACAACATATCTTAATTACATCTCAAACTTCCAAGCTGCATTAAAAATCATTTCAGACCTGCTTTTTGTTTTTAAAGCACAGGGTTCAATAATGGTTTACTGTAGGTTAGTTAACTAATCAGCTGATGGCATGTAAGCAAATGGAGGCATTACCATCTTTGCATAATGCTTCCAGTTTAATGAGGCTGCGGACTTATACGACAGTTGATTTTATTTATATTCTGTATATGGGTTACATGACTTGTGCAATAAAGTCCAGTTCCTCCTCCCTTGGTGTGATTAATTTATTGATGACTAGCACGTTCTTTAGTAGTAAGTATATAGTAATATGCCTGTGGAATTTTATAAAATATCCATTTATGTAAGGGGAGGTATGCCTGGTGGTTTTCCTTCTAAAAACACACTTGTCCCATGAAGTGATGTGGCACATTCCGGACCTCGATGCCACAAAACATAATAAACCGCGATTATGTGTGTACTCCAGGGCATAAGGTGCCTACGGAAGGCCAGTGAGTCTGTTCACTGTTGCGTTCTCCACTTGGTCACATATCATTTTTGGACAGCGCATGTCCCATAAATGTGCATCTGTCTCCTAGTTTGCTATATTTGCTTATTTTGTGCAACCACAGCATCACTCGGCGCAACCACAGCATCACTCGGCGCAACCACTGCATCACTCGGCGCAACCACTGCATCACTCGGCGCAACCACTGCATCACTCGGCGCAACCACTGCATCACTCGGCGCAACCACTGCATCACTCGGCGCAACCACTGCATCACTCGGCGCAACCACTGCATCACTCGGCGCAACCACTGCATCACTCGGCGCAACCACAGCATCACTCGGCGCAACCACAGCATCACTCGCCGCAACCACAGCATCACTCGCCGCAACCACAGCATCACTCGCCGCAAACACAGCATCACTCGCCGCAAACACAGCATCACTGGTTCAAATATGTTCTTTCAATGTTTCAAGCTGTTTTCAAGCTTTCACACTTTATTACAAATCACAAAAAGATGTTAATATTTCACTTCTGTTCTTGGATTTGCGTCACAATAAAAAACACTGAACATAATCTTCACAAAAGTTATTTACAAAAGTTTAAGCTATTGCCATTACAAATTACAATCACTTTTATTTAAATATTAATTATTTTAAAATATTAAGCCATTGTTATTTGTAATATCAATACATCTAAGTCACGTAAATACAAAACATGTTGCATTACAAATGCTATAGGTGTCACATTTGCGAAAGTTAAGACTATTGGCATTGTAAATGACAAAGCTATTAATTTAGCTATTTAAAAAAAATAACACATAAATAAAAAAAAATTCATTTATAAGACCAATAGCTCAAACTTTCCTAATGCGAGCCCTATTGCATTTCCAATGCTTGTTTCACTTTCACACAGGACTACCACACGAGTCCAGATTGTAGGAGACTGGACCTTTCAGATATGTTCCCACACCGTCCCCATTGGAGCAGATGAGTATCTTCTGGTCCTGATGAAATGTCAAGATCCTTTGGATGTCACAGGGCATGAAACATGTTGACAACTTTCCCATCATACACATTAACTTAAGCTCAAGTGGGTATAATTTCTCCTCTTCAGTTAAGGCTCTTCAGTCTTTTGTTTTTACTCATAGCATAGGAACCCAGCTAATAAATTATTCTGTAGGTTCCTGATAGCTTTTTTTAATCCACATCTCTACTCACTAAAATACTCCTCACTATTAATTTTTAGTTTCACGTGGGCGAAAAGAGAAGATCTCCGGCAAAGAGCGCCACTGCGTGGCCCATAGGGCATTGCAGCTCCGGCCCAACTAAGAGCTGCCCGATGAGGAAGCATGACACCCCTTGGGATGTGTGAGACCTCTAGTTCCTAATTGGAGCTATTTCACTTCCACCTTCACCTCTTCTTTCCCTTGCCAACACTTGGTGTCCCTGCCCTTTTCCTCCCTCCCCCCCTCTCCCCTTCGGAACAGCATACTCTTGCTTTTGCCATAGCGACATGGGGCTCATATGCTGGACCTACCAAGCCCCAGTCCCTCTTTTTGTGATGAATATCTGTTGCTACACTCACTTCGAAAAAACTATTTGGCAGCAGGTTTTCCCTCCCCTTTCAAGAAGCCAGCCGAACAAAAGAAGCCCCCAACTAGTGACTTGAATCTGCTCAGCAGAGGTGGCTTCCCCTTTAAAGCTAGTCATCTGTGGCTCACATCCCTCTGACCGTCCTGCCAGAAGGGGGTCGCTTCTCCTTCCTGCACAGCTCTTTTGTTTCCTTTTTTGCAATTTGGTCACACCTCTCCAGAGGGTAGCAGCAGTGTATCTTAGAAACAGTCCCTGGAAAACTGAGTCAAAGAAGTGGCAGCTTTCTAAAGTTATGATTTCTTAAATTTTACTGCAGCAGTGAGCCTGGTTTAATATAACAATTAATTTGATGTCTTGGACTACTATTTTCTGGTAGTCTCAGATGGACGTTAACACACAGCATGGTGGTTAGTGTTAGCCAGTGAGGCTGCCATCCTTACTACAGAAATCCTCATTGTTTTCAGTTTTCATTGTCAAGGCATGTTAGAAACTAGGAACAGACCCTTCTTTTTAATATTGAGTGTCCTGCCTTTTGAGCTACCAAGGCCTTCCCTAGACGGCACTTAGTAATATTGAAAAAGGAGGTTTTGACTTCGCAAAAAGGGTACTTTGCCATGTCAGATTCGCAGGCTCAAAGCTGCCCACTAGGGGTAGTGGCAGGCCTAAAATCACGTTTTGACCTGGCCACTGTAATGGTGGCACGATTAAGTGCTTGAGTCCACTAGTGAAATTGAACTTACTGGTCCTGGGTACCTCTTGTATCATGTTATAGACTTTTGTGTAAGTTAAATATATCAATTGGTTATTAACCAATGGCATACGTGCTTAGAGAGGTCAGAATACATGCACTGGGGACTGGACAGTAGGGACCAGTGCACCTCCGAGTAAAAAACAGCACCTAGTTAATCAAAGTGGGGGTGACCCTCGGAAAAAGCCATTTCTCTACATCAGTTTTAAATCTTTTAGCTGGAAACTGCATCGAGTAGAGTCTCTGTGTCAAATCGACCATGCTCAGGTTTGTTCTGTGCAAGTAGGGACTCTCCATTCTAGCAGCAGTACTAGACCATGATGTGCAGGGCTGGACTGGCCATAGCGTGCACTGGGTGGTTTCCTGGGTGGCTGGAAGGGTCGAGCTGGTTTTGGACCGGTGGGGCCGTTTTTGTTACTGAGGGCCGGTTGTGCTACAATATCGGCCCACTGTTTCAAAAGCAGCAGCAGTGTTTCCCACCACCCCAGGGCCGGTCAGACTTAATAGCCAGAGTTGGTTTGCGTTCTCAGTCCGCCCCTGAAGGTGTGAGAGGGTATGCGCAAGGTGTTGGAGCTCTCCATATAGTGGCATAAATCTTGGGACATCATCCAGCAATCTATGGTATCAGACTCCATGTGCTGAAAAAATATTTTGTACTAATTGCTATTGCAGTGTGACGGTCTGAAAGCAAAGTCCAGCGATTCAGTCTCCATGATTTACTGCATAGCTCTGGCTGAGCCGGAGAGACCTCTTTGTAGAAGATCTGTTCTTTCTGAGTAAACACCTGAAATGTTAAAATCTCTTCCCAATATCCTAGATTGTGAGTTGGATTTTGATCCTGATATATGCACAGCATGAAAGAATAGTTGGTTATTTAAATTTGGTTCTTAACATTTGTGAATACCAAAATTTAAGTGTTGTCCTTCAATCGGGTCCTGTCTTACTAGGTATTTTCCCTCTAGTTCAGCAGTTATTGTATCACCCGAGGTGGAGCACTTCGCCTAATCCATTTAGCCACTGCTCTTAAATTCATGTTGTGATGCAAAGGAACATGTTTCACACAATCTTGCCGTCTCTGCTTTCTCTTTTTGGGGCGGGTGTTTCATCTACACCATCTCAATGCCAATGTTATGTCACAGGAGGTAGACCGCTACATTTTAATCTTATGGGTAAAATTTAGATCCCACATATTCTAGGAGAGAAGTCTTAAGTTGATCCTTTTCTTTGAGTCAAAATGTGGTACATTACATAAAATCATGTGCCCATTTAGGGTTTTTTACTAGATGCTAAAGCATTGTGTGCCTGATTGTTGTGGTGTAATCTAACATTTGTACACATGTACTCCCTTTCTGCCACCAACACTGCCTACCCAACCTTTCAGTGCTAATCCTCTCCTAATTATATAACCAAAATGTTGGCATACGGTGCCAAGTGCTGAGAGTACGGAGGCTACCGCATCTACATGTATGTAGTGGTGGTAGCCACCGTTAGGATGCTGTTGGTTTGTTTGGCCATTTAACTTTTGAGTCTTTGGTCAAGGCATGAGCTTTGGCTTAGTATTGTTCCCTATTTTCCCAACATGTCCGGACATTCTCATGTTCACCGAAGTCATTAATTATGACAACTTTTTACTTTCAGTTCGGTAAGTTGCTGTGACTTGAGGTACCACAAATCCGAATTCTCAGTTAGCACTGAAAATCCACCATGTTGTTCAAGTAGTAAAATGGTAACTTAAAAAAAAAAAAAAAAAAACTTTTATTCATTAAGTTTGTTCATACATCTTAGGCTCACAGTATCCGCTTGAAACAATGTCAGCACATGTTACACACACCACTGCATGTCAGCATGGCTGTGTAATCATTTTGTATACGTCCCACATATCCCATCATCCCGTTGACAGTACATTAGGTCATACATTACATTCAGTTATGATGCATCAGGTGAGTTAAACATATCCTTTGGACTTGATGATAATGACAATTCTTCTGCGAAAAGTTCCAATCGTTCTTTTTATACACCATGTCATTAATCCAGTCTTGTAGTTTAGGTACGTATTTCTTCCCCCAGTTCATAGCCACACTCAGTTTTGCAAGTAACTATGCCACTGCCACAAAACATCGATTTTTAAGGTTGGAGTGGTTTTATGTGGCCTACTAGGCACAGATTTGGGGAACATACTCCAACACCATATCTGTGAGGACACCTGTCACCTCAGTCCAGAAGTGATTGACTTGAGGGCATGACCTGGCCAGATGGAGGAAGTCAGCTTACTCTGCTCTACAACGTGTACATTATGCATCTGCTTGCAGCCCATATCTAAACAACCTGGTGAGTGTGTCGTACATTTAATTATTATTATTATTTTTTTATTGTCTTACCAAGTTTTACAGCATGGAGTTATTATGCAGTCGTACTTGTTACCGTGTGTATCAAACAAACCCCTCCGGGGTAACATTTAAACTCCAAACAACATTTCCCATTCAGAGAAGGGCAAGTCTTGCTGCAATTCCAAACGTTTAGTTTCCCATCTGTACTTCCCTGCAATATTGTCACATCTTCTCTCCCCTCATAACTTCATGCATTATAGTCTCCCCCCCCCCCCCCCCCCCCCACCACCTCCCGGAGAGGAGTAGGGAGCGATGTTTACCCCACTGACCTTGGTTGGTCTATCACCTCTTCCTGTTCTGCGTCTGTATCTGCTCTCCTGGAGAGAAGATATGTAGTTAGGGGGCCCCATATATCTTTTGGTCGAGACGCTATTGGGAGCAGATCTGCGTAACATAGTGATTGTTCCTGCCAGGTGGACAAGTCCTGGATCCACTCCTTAAATTTGGGAGCACGCCCCTGTCCCCATTTGCAGGCAACTCTGCGCTTAGCTATGAGGAAACCCAGCGCTAGGAACTACTTGTGTGCCGTAACAATGTTCTGGATGCAATGCAGTGCTATCAATGGGGACGGCTGTATCTGTAGGTCTAATATGCGTGACATACCCTCGAATACCTGTGACCAGTAGTCTTGTACCTGTTGACACTGCCATGCTAAGTGATAGAAATCTGCCCCTTCCCTTCCGCATCTCTCACACCTGCCGTCTTCTCGTAGTTTAATTTTCTGAAGTTTAGCAGGAGTGTAGTATAGTCTGTGCACAAACTTATAATGAAGAAGTCTCAGTCGACTACTAGCTGTGAGCGCCTCTGCCTACGCGCTGCTGAATTCCCCACTGCTCGTCTGTCAGGGGTGTCTCAAGGTCATTATCCCACTCCCCCGGGCTATTGGGGTGTATGGTGATGGTGTATTTTGCGTGTGCCATAGAGCCATCTTCTACCGCCAAGTGTGGCATGTAAGGGAGGGGGGTGGAACCAGTACGTGGAGAAGTGTGCCTGTGCCCATTAGTAATAGTGTTCAAAATTAGGGACGTCAAAACCCCCTTGGGCATAGAGCAACATCAGCGTGGTAAGGCTGTCTCACCTGACCCCCCCCCACCCCCCCCCCCCCAAAAAAATCAGTCTGGTGATTTGCGTTGTTAATGTCTTTAAAAAGACCCCCCCGGGATTGTACGGAATATTAATAAAGAGTTAAAGGAATTTGGGTAAGAGAACCATTTTAACTAGTGATATGCGCCCAGCCATCGAGCGGGGCAGAGTCAGCCACCAGGTAATGGTGTCTGTCACTTTATCTATTGTGGCTCCGTAATTATTGGGCATCAGCTGTTCTTTACCCATGGTAATGTAGATTCCCAGGTATTTGACTTCATCACACTTCCAGACTAAGGGATTGTCTAGTGGGTGTGGTTTAGTCTATTTCGTTAATGGAAATACTGCAGATTTGGCCCAGCTAATCGGGATACCAGAGATGGCACCAAATCTGGTTATTTCCCGCAATACTGGGTTAAGATTATCTTGGGGATTTTTTTCGTATAGTGTTAATTCATCTGCATATAGTGAGATTATAAATTGCCTAGAGGGATATACCAATGACCTTTCTTTATGATGTTGCCTAACTTTTGCGGCCAGTGGTTCTATCGCTAGAGCGAACCGTATGGGGGAAAGGGGACAGCCCTGCCTCGTGCCTCTGGAGATGGTAAAGCTAGTTGATCTAGCCCCATTTAACAGCACGGTGGCGATCGATTGTGTGTACAGCAACTCCACCCAGCCTAGAAATGCAGGAGGCATGCCCATATATCTTTGAGTGCCAATTAGAAAGTGGGTGTGTCGTACATTTATTGGAGATATTTGAAATGTATGTTACGAAGGATGCAGTTAGGAGTGAGCATACCAGTGAGCTTGCAGCCGAAATGTCATTCAAATGTAGTTAAAGGTGTATCCAGTACAGCTTTCCATCTGCCAAGTGCCTGTTGTGTGCCAGTGCGTCTCTTCCTCTGGGTCACATTATCTTGGATGGTAATAAGACGCCTACGTGTTGGGCTGGTAAGTAAAGCTTGGAGGGATCCATGAGTGACAGGCTCTGAAGGTAAGGATGGATACAACTTTCTCATGGTTTGCTGCAGGCGGAAGTATGAAAATAAGGAGTGGAGTTTGTGGTTGTCCAGAGGAGAACTCCGGGAACGCATCTCCCATGGTCCGCAAGCCAGCACCATTCAGTAGAGCGAGGCTCCCCGTATCACGTGTTACTGATAAGTCCAGATGATACGTGAGGGGGAGAGCCGCCGCATAAAATTGTCTTTTGGTTTCAGAAACAGTCTGCCAGACCTTTGTGGTACACTTTACGTAGTTGATTTGAGTGAGGGATATTAGCTCTCCCATGAGGCAGAAGGGCCGTGAGTGGGAGTGGATGAGTGTCATCCAATTCTATCGCTAGGTGGGATATATATACATGAGGACAATACCAGTAGTGCACAAAATGGGTTTGGGCACATAAGTAATATAAGTAAAGCTCTGGGGCTCCAAACCCTCACTGTGCATATGGTAGTGCTGGTGCTTCCCAATAGATTCTAGGTTGTTTGCCTGCCTGTAAAATGGTAACTGTTAGGACTGCTCCAGAGCCAGGAATCCTATCTGAAATTCAGTGATATGAGGTCATAGTATCTATCTGCTGTACCTAATGTCTTTTAGATCAGAACCTAGCAGCTGGACTTGAGTTGTGTACTCCTGTGTTTCATACCCAAGTTTGTTGAACTGCCTCGCCACTGAACTCTGTTTGCTCTCAAGTATGATATTCCTGGCTGTGATCTAGTCCTAATCTTCAGTCCGATGCAGACACTTTTGGTCATGGCCTTTTTGGGGATGTTCTTGCCAGATTGATTTTCCTGGAATGCACTTGATGACTGAGGATCTGTGCAGATTTTCACTTTGTCTTCCCAGGTAATGAATAGGCTTGCAAGGTATAATATTGCATGTTTTAGTCCCATGACTTGGAATTTTTTCTTAAGGCTGATATTGGATGCCGATATATTTGGGGCGTGTTATTTTCGTCAGTAGTGAGGATGACTGCCGCGCTTTTTGGCGGACTTTTCTATTTTGAGCTTGTAATAGTGGCATGTGTTGTAAAGCTTGTTAACATGATGAACACGCAGCTCCTATCCCCTGCATAGCTGATGTCCAGGTAGACCCCTATAAATTATATTCCATTAGAGTGGCACAGGGCTTAATTTTCTTTCAATTGCTTTTGGCCCACCTTTTGCTCACCCAGTTGTTAGTCGGCTCCTTAGGCAGTCTAAGTCTTTACTCTGTCCCTGCAGACTCTCAGTTACTGTTTTTTCCAGGCCTGCCCTTTCCCTATATATAAAAGTAGAACTATATTGAATGTCTTGCTTCAATATCTTTATCCCCCTTTTATTAAGGGTATCTCGGTCTTCAAAGTTCTACATCCTGATTTGACCACTGCAGTTCCGTGGTCGAATCAGTACTTATAACTTTGAAGAGCGATATATTCCTATCAAGAGGGATGAAGGTATTGGAGCAAGGCACTCCAAATAGTACAATTTGTATTCAAAAGTAAGACCTCTTCAATTGGAAGATCAAATTACTGAGCACAGTGGCTAACTATTTTGAAATTTGATATTTGAGCCCTAAAGAAGGAATTATTGGCGAAACACGGTGGCTGTTATTAATTGCTCTATATGAAGAATCCTGTTTGTCTTGCATTATTTTATATGCCGAATCATGTAAAATTGGACATTCATCTGTTACAATGAAAAGCTATTTCTCAAATTAAATATTCATTTGTGAGAATAGATATTTCTGTGAAATATTCACAGTTCAACAACACATTGTCTCTCAGATAATCAGCTATCTTGTTAGTCAAATAAAATAATACATCAAAATGCGCTCAGTGTGAGAATGTAAACACATGGTGCTGGTGAATAAAATAACAGGCCGAAAACTTTATCATTCTAAAAATAACAGCGACCGACTATATACCAAAAAATAGCAGAGGGCACCAGTGGTAATTAAAGTCCATAGAAAGCAATTCTTTTCTGCTCTAAATCCAGGATAGTTTCACAAACCTCTTTATGACATTGTTGGTGTATCGAACCTCCGCTAATAGGATCATAATCCAAAAGTAAAAGATATGCTGAGTATATAGAGGATCAAATGTGACTCCAAGGTACAGAAAATACAAGTAAGAAATAATTTAGTAACCATGAGAATCGGACTTAATAGTATGTGGTCCAAGTGGTATAATTTGCTTTATTTCTGCTAAAGGTGCGTACAAGAAACGGAGCAATAGGGAATTCGTATAGACAGGAAGCGATAAGTGCAACTAGGGAAAAAGCATGCAGAGTTGGGCACATTTACACATATGCGAGGGCACAAGTTGGAATGACTTTACGGATTTTAATCTGAGGTACAGGAATAGCTTTATTCAGAGGAGGAATGTAATGAATATACTGGAGGACCTGCAATAAGGCAAGGATATTAATCCACATAAAAATTAAGTCTAAACCATTGAAGTATGGTATAAAAGTTTACTCGTACTCTCTCCCAAACAATGAATTAAAAGAGAACTCGGCTGATAGGTAGGGACACACTTTATCATTTAGAGCAAGGTCAGTTGAAGTTGAAGTGCAATTATAAGAGAATCCAAAAGAAAAGTATGTGTACTTGAATTCAGAGGAAAGGCCATACATCCCAATTGGAGTGTTTCTTATTTTTTATTTATCTACTCATTTTTAGATGTGCTTCATAAGGCTAAAGTAAGGGATATGGATGAAAAAAAAATGTGCTGGGCCCTGGAGTACACAAGTAATGTATAGGTTTCAAAAAGTCTAAAGGTACTGGATTAAGGTGAGGAATCACTGTGCATTAGTGCCTTGTTTGCTTCCATGCCCAGATTTGATCAGTTTCCCGGTTGGTGGTGAGCAATTTTCACACACATACTTTTAAGCTACAATAGAGTAATGCCACCAGCAGATAAAATGAGATATAACTACAAAGGACTGGTTTAACACCTTAAATTCCATTCTAATCTGATGGTTAGGAAGAGTTTGTGGAAGGAAGAATAGTTGTCTGAAAAAATTAAACTGTTCCACAACAAACCAGTTGATACATTTTCCTACAAAGGCCATGTTTTAAACTACAATGTTTTCATGGCTGAGCAGGGTTAGTACTTCAGTTAGAATACCTTCAGTATGGGTTCAAGGAAGTGGCCTTATAATGTTTTGGTAACCGTACCGAAGCAGGTGTCCACGATGCAAATTTTGGCATCCGGCTAGAGAGACAGATCTGATAAACCATGTTGTTCAAGGAGCCAAGCCCTTTGATATTAATACATAGAGGCCCTAGATATAATTTCTCTATTGAGGAAAAATTCCACCGGTCTCTCATCTTACGAAATATAGGCACCTTTCATTTGGTGCGTGGGGTCACTGTCATGCCATTTTTACCACTGTATGGCTCTATATACACCAGGTAGAAGGTGCCTTGGCCCTATTCCAGTTTTTTCTAGCGAGGCTGGTTCATCACCATATTGTAGCAATAATCATTGATGTGACTACCTAAACTCGGCACCTCCGTCTTTAACTTCTTGAAAACAAGCTTCATTTATCACAGTTCACGTATACTGCATAGCTCCGCCACCCCGGAGACTGCTGCACACTTCCAGTATACAATGGCAAATTACATTGACTTTTTATACTTAAGAAACTAACGAGAACACCCTCTCTCTCCTCCCCCCGATTGCGCCCACGCCCCCTTAGAAACATTTAGCACTTCACGGGAATCACATACAAAACCCACCATCTCCCCAGCAAAGCATGTCTTTTTCACACCCATTAACCTGTCAGATGAACATCCCCCTTTAATGGCGGATCCAAATCTATGCCCCGGTAGCCTGCCTATCGTTTCCAAATCTTATAATGTTTACGGGGACACCCCCTAGCAGTGAAAACCGGCTGTTCAAGGCCCATGCAGAAGTCCATCCCATTTCTCCATGCAGTCAGTGACGGGGCCTGGGGTGCTTTCCAAGCCCTAGCTATATCCCTCTTTGCCAACGTGAGACCAAGCAATAGGAGATGCCGCTTATATCTATTGCCCCCAACCCCTCCATGACATGTAGCAGGGCCAAACGCGGCGTGCGAGGAAGCTCCCAGTCCAGCACTTCTGACAGACGGGTGAACACCCCTCTCCAAAATCTGTGTAGCGAGAGACCGCTCCAAACTGTGTGCAAAAAGGCGCCTCCTCTGAGCCACATCGAAGACACTCGGGGGGGGGGGGGGATACAATCATTCCTGCCTCCACAAGCGCACCCTGGTAAAATATACACGATGTAAATATTTAAATTGAATCAGGCGCAGTCGTGTAGCTATTGCTGCCCCTCGCGGACTAATGCCTCTGCCCAATCCTCCTCCTCCTCCAGTTCCCCAACATCTTCCTCCCAAACCGTCATAAGCCGCTGCAAGGTTGTGGAACAATGAATGATCAGTGTCTGATATATGGGGGAAATCTTGCGGTCTGGCAGCTCCCCCATAAAGACCTTAGCTTCGATGGAGCTGAAATCAGGAAGAGACTCCAGGCCCGCCAGACTAGGCGCCAGCTCATGTCGGAACTGCAGGTATCTAAAAAACTAATCGTGACATATCGTACTCGTCCTGCAGATCTTTAAATGATTTAAGCGTCACATTAGACATCACATCACCCAGAACCGAGATGCCTATGGAGTCCCACCCCCCCCCCCCAAAGCCCTGCAGGGCTGCCAGCTGGGGTAAGCGCCCATTACCCCAAAGAGGAGTCTCTCTAGTCAGGACATTCCACCACCCCATCCTTCGCTGGGCCTGTCTCCATACATGGAACACAACCTGCTTAGCCAGGGGCAGAGTCTTCCGACACGGCGCGGAATATAGTAGTGTATGTAAGGAGTTGCTTCCCATGAGCTGCCGTTCAACCGCATAGGCTGGGTCACTCCTATCCCTGTACCACTATTCATTGAGGACCAGCAAATGTGCGGCTTGGTAGTAGGAGAGGACATCGGAAGTAGCTAGGCCCCCCGTGTATGTGGATAGGAAGCATGTACGCAGGGCCACCCTAAACCCAATCTAAAAACCCACCCAGCGCCGAGTTGACCTGCCGGAACCATATGGGCGAGATCTGGTAGGGATGATTTTAAAAATGGCTGACCTACCATATATCGTCAGTGGCATGCGAGACCACACCTTAAGATCCTCCTTAGTGCGATTCCCACACCGGGATCAGGTTACGATCTCTGGACACTGCCGGGACATCGGACAGGAATACCCCCAGATATTTCATCCCCCCTGTCGCCAATTGAAGGGCTGATGCCCATTCCCAACCCAACCCCACCCCACCACCCCCCAGGACCCGCAGTGTAGATTTATGGGGATTCATATATAGCCCAGAGATCGCGCCGAAAATCTGGAGAATGCGCAGTAATCTTGGCCCCGACCTGTCCAAGTCCGTAAGAAAGAACAGGACGTCGTCCACGTATAATGCTATTTTATCTGTGAGACCCAGCGCCCATCTGAATCCTTTAAGCTGAGCATCAATACACACCCAGGCCGCCAGCGGCTCCATGGCGAGCGCACATAGGTAAGGGGAGAGGGGGCAATCTGACGGGTACCCCTCCAGATCGAGAAGGAGCGAGAAATCGCCCCCCACCCTACCAAAGCCGTTAAGGTAGTATAAAACAGCTGCAAATAAGCCATAACATGCGGGCCCAGATTGAGTTGCCACAGCAATGGGACCAGGTACACCCAACTCAAAGAATCAAAGGCCCTGTCCATATCCTCCAGCAGTAGCGCTGCCGGCTCCCCAAGCCGCCCATGGGCAGACACAGCTAAGTGCGCACGCCTAATGTTGTGGCGGGTCGCCCTCTGAGGCATGAACCCTGCCTGGTCCGAGTGCACCAGTGTTGTGATGTGCAGTTTAAGTCGATTGGCCAATGCCTTGGCCAGCACCTTTGCCTCGATATTAAGGAGGTAGATGGGGCGATATGATGCATGCTGCTCCGGAGGTCTGCCCGGTTTGTGGAACACTACCACCTCCGCATGTCTCCAGTCCGGGGGAAGCAGGCCGCCCACTGCACAAAGAACCTTTTAAAAAATTATCTGGGGAAACCATTCGGCCCGGGGCTTTCCCAGGATTCAATTCTCCCAGGGCCGCACCCAGTTCATCGTCCGACAGGAGCTGGTCCAATTGCTCTCGCACCTCATCCGAAACGGTCTTAGGCGGGAGATCATCAATAAATTTCACAATAACCTCCTCCCCGAGACATTCTTTGGGCGAATACAGGTCCTCAAAGTAGGCCGCAAAGCTCTCGGCAATAGCAGAGGGCTCTAGAACAGGCTCCCGCGCCGGGTCCAAGACCCGTGGCAGGGACTGGGCATGAAACGTTCCCTGGCACAGACGATGAAGCATTTTGCTTGACTTATCCCCCCATTGATAGACCCTACTGCGCGTTGCCACCCAAGCCTGACGAGCCTCGTTCAGTAGTAGTGCCGCGTACTGTTGCTGAGCCAACACCAATTACCTCCTAGCCGGACCTCCGTCTGCCTCCCTACCCCTACGCTCCAGTGCCTCAATATCCGCCTCCCGACGCACCAGTTCCTTCTGCCGCTCTCTCCGCGCAGCCACACACCAGAAAATATCCACCCCCGCAACGTGGGTTTCATTGCCTCCCAAAGCACCGCCGAAGACTCAACTGACCCCACATTCGCTACCAGGTAATTATCTATCTCCTTGGCCAGGTGTTCTCTATATTTCATTTTGTAAAGCTGCCACTCCGACATGCGCCATCTAAAAGGCTGTCTCCCTGGGCCAATCCAAATCGTGAGTGCAACGGGCGAGTGATCAGACCGGGCCCTGGGCATAATACTTGCTGACATCACTCTGTGTACCATTCCCCTGGGGATAAATACGTAATCGAGTCTCAAAGGAGTCGTATGTTGTGAAGTAAGTGTACTCCCTGCGAGGACCATGTATATGTCTCCAGACATCTAACCAGTCTAACCCCGTAGCCAGGGAATTTAACTTGGTAGGGGATCCCCCCCACCCCCGCCACCCCTTTACTCCTCCATCTATCCCAATCCCGGTCCATTTACATTATTCCAATCTCCCCCCACAACAGAGAATACATCGGGCATGTCCGCCCATATTGTTAGTAGCCGTTCCACCAGGGACCACTGTGATGGCGGCGGTGTGTATACGCTACCCAGGGTCAAGACTTCTCCCCAATTCTGCCCTGTACGAAGACATATCGTCCCTGTGTGTCAGACCAAAGTCTCTCGTGTTCATATGGGCCCTTACGATTAATCAATACCGCCACACCACACGAGCCTCTTGTGAACCCCGAGTGAAACACTTGCAGATATCCATATCGTTGGAGGCACAAGGCTTTGATGCCCAATAGGTGTGTTTCCTGAAGGAGCACGTCGGCCCCAGCCCTCTTGGCGTACTGAAGTTAGGCCCGCGTTTCACCTTGTCCAGTGCCCCCCTGATATTCTAACTGACCACACACAGGGAACCCGGGGTCATCCGCCGTTCAGCCTCCGTACCAGGCATGCCAACAGACCAACAGTCTCACGACATATGTATGTGTTCCCCCAAGGTACAGCAAAAGTTCCAAGTACCTGGCGTGAATGCGCAATCAAACAGGTATAACAAACTCCCCCCACCCCCCCGTCAACATCAACCCCCCCCCTACCTCTGAAACCTGGACTCATCTGTCGTGGTCAGATAGGAGCCCGATCCCCAACTGGGGGACAGGTACCAACCCTTCCAATGGATCCCCAACTGGCCACCCATAACCCTTGGGCCGTACCCCTTCACGCCCACCACTACGTGACCGGGTACCCATTCCAATACATGAGCCTATTCGGATGTCGAGATACATTCACCATAATTTCAGTCCCTGTAGAACCAGTTGATCAGTCCGCTGAAGCCTGTCTCTCCGACGACCGGCCCTTCTGCCGGAGGGCCGAGCCAGACCGCGAGCGCCGCCTGGACCTGATCTCTTGCTGCTCTGATGTTGGCCCCGTGGGCCCCTTCGAGCCACCTCACTTGCCGAAGAGTCCGAGTCCCGGCCAGGCGGCGTGTGAACCCGCACCCTCAGTTTCATCGATCCATGTAAAAACTTCTTCCGGTGTGTCGAAGAACCAGGTGCGAGACCTATACACCACTCTCAGGCGGGCTGGATATAGCAGAACATACTGGATCTTCAAGTCTCTGAGGCGAGCCTTGGCCGCTAAAAAGGACTGTCGCTGCTGCTGCACCAGACGCCTGTAGTCTGGGAAGATGAAGATCTTTGCATTGTCACACTGGAGAGATTCCTTAGCCCTGGCCTGCTTCAGGATAGTATCACGGTCCATATAATTCAAGAATTTGGTGATGATCGGCCGCGGACGTGTCCCTTGAGGGGGCTTCTGCATTAGGGGGCTTCTGCATTAGGGCCCTGTGTGCACGCTCCACTACAAAGGAGAGGGTATCCGGGGGGAGCCAGCCCTCCATCCACTGTGTTAGGAAACGCTCCACGCAACCCCCCTCGCATCCCTCCGGAAATCCCACGTAGCGAAGATTGTTGCGCCAAGCCCTCCCTTCGGCATCCTCTGCTCGCAGCGCCAGCCCCTTCTGAATCTTCTCTATCACCGCCACCTTCTTTTTAAGGGTCGTGACGTCATCTTCCACCTCCGATATGCGGGCCTCAGTCCCTGCAATGCGGTCAACTATATTGCGCAAATCCTGCCGCAGCAGCATGACGTCAGAGCCCACAGCCTTGATCTTCGCATCCAGCATATCTCTAGGCCAGGGGTCTTCAAACTGTGGGGCGCGACCCGCACGGGGGCCGTGGAGTGATGCAAAGGGGGTCACGCCTTCACAGTTACACTTCTGCCCAGGCCCAAGGGCTTCAGCCCCCCTCCTCCCTCATCGTGTGTCTCAGCCGGGCTGCTGCTGCAGTGAAACTCGAGCTGCCGGGGCTCGGCTGGGCAGTGTCTGGAGTTGTCTCCAGCCACCCGAGTTTTTCACAGGTCTTTAAAGACCATTTGCATATTTACATGCCTTTGTAAACTGGTTACAGAGGCTTAGTTTTTTTTCCTGGTTCCAGTACCCCCTGGGCCCCCATTCTGCCTGTTCCTTACATTTGTATTATACAATTACTGTTGTACTGTGAGAATGCATTTAATGAAAAGGAATATAAAGTAGGGTTGGCAAAAGAAAAATGCCTGCCTTTTTAGGTCGAGCTCTCTCGACCTATTGTCGCTGAGTTGCTCCTCAAGGGAGATAGACAGGTGCACGAGCGGACCAGGCTCTGTGGACGCGCTTACGCAGGCCCATACATACATACACACGCATGCACGCACAGACAGACAGACAGACAGACAGACAGACACACGTGCCAAGCCCCCCAAGCCCCACTTACCGTATCAGCGGCCTCAGCCGCCACTCCTGACAACTGCTGCCACCGGTCCTCTGGGCCATCCACTCCGTGGGCGCGGGCTTCTCGCAAAGACGGATGTCCCGCCCCACGACAGCCGTGAGCGTGCACATCCCGAAACCGGAAGTTCGGGAGAGTGCACGCTCAAGGCTTGTTACCTCTTGCAAGCATTCACCGCCGGAGCCATAGCGCATTTTTTAACCTCCCACTTTCCTGTTGAAATGTTTTATGTAATGCCGATAACATCACATAATATGACGTGACATAGACAGGTTTTAAACTTCAGAAAATATACCAGCATTCACAACCCTCTTTGCGTGAGGGTGATGATGGCGTGCACCGGGAGGAGAAGCGCTGCGTGCATGATTTCTGCTCAGCTGAAAGGAAGATAAAACAGGACAGTCGTCAAAAAACACAAGTGAAGAGAAATGAGGTAAGAGGGGCTTCTGTCCTCATCAGCGCCAACCCTCCCAGCTGCAGCCTTCCTGAAACATCCTCCTATTCCCTTTAATTACTTCTGCCATTATTACTGTTTTTCACGGAAGCGGCAGCCGAGACGCTGTCATTCGGAGCGCACATGCCACTGTGTGATTGTTTTCTCCTGTTGATTCCCATTATATGAAAAGGCAGTATTGTCTGTTTGTTCTGTGCTAATTCACTTCATCCACAAGAGCGCTGCAGACAGCAGTGGCTCGATGTTTATTTAAAAGGGAATTCTCATGCCGTCTGTTAACTGAAAAAGACACCGCTCTAGCCTATCCCACAGTGAATATGTTCTGCAACTGTAAGCATTACTACAGTGCTTTCTACTGCTATGATTCTTCATCAGGGTCAGACTAGGATGAAAAATAGGCGCTATCAGCATGTCCTGGTACTTAACCTTATATTTTTGTCTACCCATGCCTCTTCCTGTGCCATGCACTTTATTCTGCCACCTATCCTGGTGTTATTCCCTGCCCTTCCTTTCACTCTGCCACGCACTCTCTCCTGCCACTTAAACATATGCGCACGCTTTACAGTTGCTCCCGCCGCACTTTCCGTGCCAATACCTCGCTTAATTTACAAGGACTAACGCAAAACATAAGGATATCACTTGTCAGCTGTCTGCATGACTCAAACTCTTTCTAAGATACTGAGATATCCAGTGTCAGAGATGCTTCCAGAAACGATGGAAGCGTGTACGGCGCTCCAGGCAAAATTGCACTTTCCCAGCTGGAGCGCTTCTAGTGCCCTGGAAAAAAGGGATAGATTTTGAAATTGGAATAGGAGAAAGTTAGCAGGGGGTGCGGCATTTGCAACCGATGGTCCTACGCGAATGGATGAGGAGGGGTAAAGTGTAACTCACAATGATTTTTTTGTTTATATCTACAGAATATAGCGTGTACCTTAGGTATGTGGTGACTTTAAAGTGCATGAACTTGCAGGAGAGATACGGTATTCCCTCTCATGTGACATCATAAGCATCGGGAAATGTACACATGAAACAAACAAAGCCTTAGCCCAAGGGAACACAAATAGATTACACTTTGCTGGCTATTTGGTACAAAGTGAAACGAGAACACGTGGATAAATCACTGCTTCCCCTCGTAAATTGTCTGATTTTAGGTAACATTTTTTTTCACCAAAAATGATTTTCCTTCATTATCGGTTATAAAAGAACTCTAAAAAATGTGCTTTCAGAATGCCCAGGCCCGGCCCACGCACGTCCCGCACTACAGGACACCTTGAACACTTTGTACAGCTGCCCATAATCTACCCCGTGTTACAATCAATCAACCCGCCTTCAGGTTCGCGGTATGATGGAGCACGCAGTCATTGCCCCAGAGTTTCTCCTTTCCTCCGGGCATTTTGGTCTTTAAATTGACTTATGTTAAGTGACCACTGGTTTTGTCTGTTTCCGGTGCCAATTAAATGTTTCTTTTTGTTACAATGCCTCAGAGATTTAATTATGACATCAGGAGATGGACCTGTACGTCCATTTAATTTTTCTGCACTGATGAGGCTTACCCATTCTTGGATGCCAGCTCCAAAGCTGTGTGTCACTTGAACATTGTCCAAACAACTTGGGTTAAATCAGGTGTTTCTGATGATGGTGTTTTATGAGAAACTGGAACAAGCCCGACACCCAGCTATTTGTGTGTAATGTGTCTCTCGGTTGAGACCAGAGCGTGCAAACTTACTCATGGTTGTTACTGATGTGGACCTTCATGAAATAGCACACATTTTGAAATCGTCCTATATGACATGTTAGACAGCAGATTGTATGCTTGTTTCTACTTAGCTCATCCTGTACCTTTCCAGCAGCTGGTCGTACCTGCTCACTGCTAGCCCGAGTGCTCAGCGCCTTCTAACTTGCCTGCACTCTAGGTTAATGTGCTTCTAAATGTGATTCTATAAAGCAGCTGTATAGCGCTTTGAAGCCGCTGCCTTTTATTGGAAATTTGGCTTGTGTGGATCCTATTTATATCCCATCCCTGCTGCTTCCACTATGATTGTACAGAGCTCTGAAACCCATTTTGGGGTGGGTGTGCATGATATAGGCCATACATATATATGCAAATCAAAGTTTTCCTTTTTAAAAAGCTGCCAATAACTGCGTAATACAGAAAGAAGGCTAGATGTGATCCTGTGTTTTTTGTCTTTTTCTCGATAAAAGGTTTCACTGTGTCACTCTGGCTGCTCTCTCTGCCTGCTCTCTCTGCAAGTTCAGCCAAAGTGCTTGAAGTGTAGTCATAACTGACCTAAGTACTGTCTTGTCCTTATGCCCCCATTAATTCAGGCGATCCCTCTGTGGCAACCCAAAAGTAGGTTGTGACGCTGCCCACAAAGCTAGCCCAGAGCTGGCTGATGTATGGATGTGAAAAAGTTATCATCCATATGGCAAGGGAAGAAATCGAGGCTTACTTCAGTGATGAATCACTGTGTACCTCTCCCCTATGCCAAGGATATTTAGAGGAAATTATTGGTTTAGATACAGATACCTGGGCAATGGAGAAGAAGGGCTATGGACGCATGGTGGATTATGAATATGATTCATAAGTTGATCCGCCCGCCTCTTCTACAGTTTCTGTGAAGTCCTATTTTCTTTTAATAAGGTATGCCAAGACACTATAATTGTAGCACAGGAGAAATCTTTTTAGGCCCAGCAGCCCAAAGGCTGATAGCCAGGTGCTATAGCTTTACCTCCTGGTGGCAAATAGGTTTAGTCCTCCCATCCATCACCTGAAATTCTGGGCATTTTGATGTCTTTGAGGCAGAATACAAATTCCTTTCCTACAGCCTCTATAGACAGTCCAAGAAACTTGACACTTTGGCTCACACAGTTTTCCCTCTGGCAACTTGGCTGTTACACACTGCTACTGCTTCCTGTCTTTAGGACCTTTATATCCATGCTTTATGAGGACTAGCAAAACGTTGTGGACAGTATGCCAGAGCACAAGAAGATGCTATATCCATACCTGGTGAGTGATGCACTTGTTGCATCCAAACGCAAACTAAAATGTGGCTTTAACTGTAGGGACTGTGGCCCATTCTATGGGGTGCAGTTATCATGCTATGGTAACAGATGTGGGGGCATTCCACAGTTTTTAAGTCGGCCTGGGCAGCGCATGAGCTGCTCTGCAAGGCTTGCTGTATCCCTGTATGGAGTTGAAGCCCCGCTCACTCTCAGCCCATATCTGTCATTGGCTTGTGTCATTGTCTTTTGTAAACGCTGGTTTCTGATTCGTGTATAGGCTTGTCAGTCCCTCCTTAGTACAGCCTTGTCTTCATTTGTAACCTCCCATGAGGATTCAACCTCTTACTTCTGTTGTTACACAGTAGGTCTTATTTAGTCTGTAAGCACTATTTTCTTTAATGAGTTTCTCTTACTGCAGGCGCCACATGCTTTACTGCAACATTCAGCACGCCATGCGCACTTTCACTTCCCAAGCAGTCCGGGTCAATGACGCCCACTTCTTTGAATAAGTCTCGCATTTACAAGAGTTTGAGCTATTGGCATTGTAAATGACAGTGCCTTTTCATTTATGTGTTAATTATCAAAACAGATAAATAAAAGGCATTGTCATTTACAATGCCAATAGCGTAAACTCTCGCAAATGCGAGACCTATTGCAAATGCTTGTATTAGTCAGTGTTGTAGCTTGCTCCTCGTTGCCGTCCCGCCCCGGGGCTCGTGCAAAATTTTCGGCTTTAGGAACAAGACAGGCGCCATGCTTAATATTCATCAGTGAGATCCAGTGGGGCGTGGCTGCAGCGACGCACAGCCTCCAGGCAGCAGCCAAGGTTAGTGCCCTTGCATTTCTGGTGCTTGCTTACAGCAGTTTTAATATCTTAGAGTTTCTTGTTGCTCAAATAGGTATAATTTCTATGATTTATATATGTTTCCCTTGTCTATATTGCTTGATTTTGCATGTAAGATAGTGTCACTCATAATCTTTTAAGCATGCCCATTTAAAGTTGGTGCTGTATAAAAATGCACAAATTCTACTTGCCACAGCTGTAGGGGCAGTGGTTGTGTAGGACGGGACAGTGTATTTCAGCTGTGTCCACGCATATAAATTACAGGACATTTAAAGGAGCACTTGTTGTAGGTTTAGTGACCTACCTAATCCAGTGAGATTTTTCACTGAGCAGTTCAAAGCCGCAGCAGACGTCACAAAATAATTCTACTATGTCTGTTGTTGGTGGTTGTTAGAGGTTGCGGACTGGGGAAACAGGACTGTGTTTTTTTTCTCTGCACTGGAAGCCCTTTTATATCTAGTGCTGCACAGACCGTGCATATATGTGTGCATTAATTGCTTATCCTATAAAATACTATTTATGTATGGATGACATTTTCAAAAGGGGCATTTTGGCATTACATTTGTTTAAGGTGTTTCTAATAAAACATATGTTTTTAAGTTTGAAAAGCGGAAGCATCAATTGCTGATCAGAGATCGAGTATTTTTGGTATTTACACGAGTATTTACACAAGTTTGAGCTATTGGTATTGTAAATGCCAATGCGTTTTATTTGTTTCTTTTTTAAAAACATGGATAAAAGGCATTGTCATTTTCAATGCCAGAGTTTAAGCTATTGACATTGTAAATGACAATGCCATTTATTTATCTGTTTTCAAAACCAACGCATGGGTGAAGGGTTTGTCATTTACAATGCCAATGGCTCAAACTTTTGCAAATGCGAGACCTATTGCATTGCAAATGCTTGTTTGTTTAAAGAGCCTGGAAAGACCTCCTCTTGACACTTAATGGACTTTTAAATACAAACGTATGTATGCATTCCGTATGTGACTTTTCTGTCTTTTTTTCTCTTTGTCAGTCATGGATCATTTGAGGTAGCCCTAGAACACAATTAAAAGTGCTTTCTATTTATATTTGTTGTTCAAAGTGTGCACAGATAAGTCCTGAAAATACAGCTTTAGGTGACTGCTTAATTTTGTACCGACTGGGCCATCAAAATAATCTGCTGGCAACCCTAACCATAGGACTGTAAGTTTGCTGCAGGATCAGCACATTATTTATTTCCTTCACCCTTGATTAATGCCGCAATAGTTTAACTTGGATCTTAAACCCAACGCCGCCGTCCATAACATGATGAGTTACTTCAAGTGTCTGGGAATGCACCCTGCATTTAGACAACTCGCTCCTCATTCTCGCACTTCACTTAAACGTTCACCCTGCACTCACACTGATCACCATGCACTCAAACCATTCACCCACTCACCCTGCACTCACAGTGATCACTCTGCACTCACAATGCACTTGTGCTGTTCACCCTATACCTCACCCTGCAGTCACACGAGTACACTACTCGTCCTGCACTCCTCTGACACTTCATTCACTGCTCAATATGCAACTCACTCAAACAAGCCCATCAGTAATCATACATTTATTCGTCCCATTCTGAACTTGCATTCACACCTAAATTCATAAATTCATACGCCACCTCACTCACCCTGCAGTCACTCCTCTTACCCTACTCTCGCACTGTTGCATCGCTCACCTTGCACTCACATGGGCACTCTTGTTACCCACACAGTGTGCAGAGGGTTAATGTGCCTGCTACAAAAAGGTGTACCATGCAGATCACAGAACTGAGTGTGAGTAAACTATGAGTAGCACTATAAAAAAATGAAATGTTTGTCAGAAAGGTGCTATAGTGAGATGAGGTGCATTGTTGGTGAGTGGCAGTGAAGGAATTCATGGAGAAGGAGGAAACGGGGGTGGGGCACTGTTAGTCCCCTCCGAATTTCTTATCTAGTGACTCCCCTGCTTCTGGCTATTATTATTATTTACATTTGTAGTGCGCTACTGTTACCAAAAGATGCCCTGGGGCTAATAACCATCTGCTGCCTGTAGGCAAATGAGAAACACAGAAGGAGAACCAGCCAAATGGGGTAACCTACAGAGCATAGAGAAAGGTTTTTATATCTTCCTAAAGGATAATAGATTCTTGGTGGAACGAAGCAAAGGAGGGTGCAAGTTCCATAACTTTGCGGCCTGCACCAAAACAGCCAGACAGACAACTCATGCCTTCTTGAATTAGGGAACAATAAGCAGAGTGGCACAGGCCGAGAGGAGCATACGGGTCTGGCCCGTATGCTTGGTGAGGAGAGATGAGGAAGGACAACAAGAGAGTGAGAGAATTCGATTGAAGAGGTCCGGGATTAGGAGAAATGTGAATTGTCGAAGAGAAGCTTGGACACGCAAGAAGTGAGTGTGAGCCAAAGGTGAGGGCTTCTGTTAGAACAAAGGGGAGATGTGAATGTTGAATGGGGGGACTGGAGAGGTGTAAGATACAAATAGACAAAAATTTTAATGGAGAGACGAGGTGAATGAGAAGTGCTGAGGGGCACAGGTGGTGACAGGGCCAGAGAGGCCATGAGGTAAATGCAAGAGACTTTTAGAGATGAGGGCAGTGAAGAGAGAATGGCAAGAGGTGGTTAAAGGTGAAGTGAGAGGTTGAATGGGGAAAGTTCAGAAGTTGTAAAAAGGGGTGAAAGAAAATGGTCTACAAAGTGAGAGAGGGATCCAAGGTTAGGAGAGGAGAGAGAGAGGTGGAAGAGAGGGGTTGAGAGGAAAGCTGCATGGGTAAACTGCTTAACTCTGCACAAAACCGCCAGGTTTTTAAGGGACCCCTGCTTCTCCTGGCCAGGGCCAGGTGAGCGTCTAATGTGGCAGCACGTATTCCTGCGGAGTGGAAGGCCCTTCTCAAAGGTTGACTAGAAATCTTTCTGATGTTAATTGCTGTATTTTGGTTATAAACTGGTACTGATAGGGTGAAATCTTTCCTCAGTGTTACTGTGTGTACAAAATGTCAAAATAAAGAAACGATACTATTCCAAAATACGCAGCATCACATAACATTACTTTCATTTTCTTCCCACACAATTTAGTCAAGCCTGTCGCGTAATTTGTTCCTCACCTGCCTCATAATTCTAATAGCCCTGCTTACAGGTTTAGACGTTTTTGTCAGGACGGGGTCCTTAGGCTCAAAATGTTGACAGGGGGGTCTCGGCATCCAAAATTTTGAAGACCTCTGCTCTAGACTGAGTGATGGCTGCCATTAGTGCCGCATTTGCCGGTATCTGGCCCTGCGATCCTGCAGCCCCTGTCGCCGCACCCACTCCGGTGAATTTGTCTATGGTGCCCTGCTTGGTACGGCCTCCACCTCCTTTGTCTCGTGTCAATGTCCCAGCGGAAGTGCAGCCACCAAGCCTTCGGGAGCGACCGTCGAATTGGCTGAGCGCAAGGGCGGCCCGATATCCAGGACACCAAGCCCAATGGAAGATCTGTCTCTCCAATCCCCACAGTAGGTGGCAACCGCCCCGAGAACACACCCCCACCGTCTCCCCCAAGGGCTCCGCTCCTCTACTCCGTGGCCCAACCTGACCACTGACGTGCGCCACAGACCCTGGCCCCTCCCGGGTACTGCCAATGTCTGAGGCCAGAGAGGCCTAAGCTCACCAATGTCTGGGGGGGGGGGGAGGGGGAAGGGGGGGGGGTAGAAGCCTGAGCCGGGCCCCCTTTCACTTCTTTGGGGGGCCGCGCCGCACCACGACGTAGCCCTAGTGCCCTTGTCGCACCGCCAGCACCAGGCAGTTCCCCCTCCACCGGCAGACCGGGGCATGAGACTGAGTTTCCAATGTCCCCGAGGGCCCTGCCCCTCCCTTCGTCGTAGCGCTGCTGCCGCCGTGGCCCGACTCGGCCGCCAAACCCCCGAATGGCCCCAGGGCAGGCCAGAAGATTATGTAGGAGGGGGTGGGGAACGGAGGCCCCCCGCTAGCAACCCCCGTCCGCCGCCGCACCCAACGGCCTGCGCACATCCTCACCGCTGCTCTGTACCACGCAAGATAGCCGCTCCCTCTCTGGAGCCTCCTCTCCACCCTGGTCTCCGCTGCTGGGCCGCCCCCTAGACAGGCCTTTCTTCAGTTTTCTGCCGTCCTCCACCTCCAAGCAGGACTCCACAGCCGCCTAGATTCCCGGGGGGAGGTGGGGGGCAGACCGCGGCGGCTCCCCACCACCACGCCGTCCTCTGGGCCTCCACTCCCGGCCCAGCTGACTAATCGAGGCCCCGGCTCTCTCCCAGTCGATCCCGACTGGGCCGCCTCAGCACACGGGACTGCAGTCGTCGCCGCCACACACTCGGACCCCGGCACGCGTCGGAGAGCCCGGCCAATGTTGTATGGGTCTCTGGCACATGGGCACACCTCCAGAGACATCCGAGGCAGGATATCTTGTAAGGATATTAGCTGGCTGGTCGGAGCTCTAGCAAGCTGCGACCACCATCTTTGTTAGTTAAGCAACGCCCTCCTTTAACTTTTAATTTACAGATATGCAAGAACCTTTGCAAATGAGTGGAAGGGGTGCAAGCACAGAGCCTATTTGAGCCCTCTAGTTTTATGGTTTTAGGGTTGGTGGTATTTCCCAACTGAATTCACGCCCATGTGTCTTGGCAAAATAGTTGTATTGTCCTCTGTAAGATGCACCCCAATTCTCATGCTTTGCTTTCTTCATCGCAAGATCCTGAATAGCCAATCATAAACGATTGTAAAATCCAAGGGAGAAGCATACACTAGAATGTTAGTGGTTAAAGAAAGATATTAACAATACCAAACCACTTGGCAGTGTTCAAGAGGATTTGTTTGATGTGGGCCACCACATTTTAAATAAAACCGTTTTTTAAGCTCTTTATAGTTTGTGACCAGACAGAGCTGGCCAAATTAACATCACCACAGTTTATCTTGTTGCTTAGTTTCAAAGTGGAAGTACTGGCAGGGTTAATTTGAACTGTTTTTTTCTTAATTGTTGAATGGCAAGACCACATACCATAGACTTGTTTTGATATACCATTTTCTCAGTAGCCCATACATTGAAAACATGGAAAATTCTTGCTTTCCGATCTATCCTGTATGGTAAAATTGTTGATCAAATAGATTATTGTTAGAACTGGCTATTTCTGGTAGGCTAAGGCTGACGCCAAAGCCAGGCAGAAACCACCATTCTAGTCCGGGCAAGGGAGTCACACGCCAAGATAACCCCTGCTCACCCCCTTGGTAGCTTGGCACGAGCAGTAAGGCTAAACTCTGAGGCAATGTGTAAAGCATTTGCGCCAGCACACAACAGCAACAACATCCTAGGCACACTACAAAAGGAACTCCACACAATGTTATATAAAAATAACTTCTGTATTGTCAAAACACATCAGATAAAAATCACACATGTACATTGTGCCAACTGGCACAGGCAATATTCACAAGGGATTATTTACAGGACAGGGCCACATGGGCCACTGTCAGAATCAACACTTTTAGAAATAGCACTTCTAGAACTTAGAATATAGGATATAAAATCATTGTAGCACAAATTAGCTGATATAGCACACAACCAGTAACTACTGGTAACAGGTAAGTACCACCTACGCAACCCTAACCACCTTAGGAGAATGTCACGCAGGGGACCAGGACCTCACTAGGACCACCTGTACTGGAAAGAACAACCACCTAAGAATAGAATGCATTTAGGGGTATCAGCAAGAGCACATTACACATGATGCATCAAAACACATTCAGAGGTGCAGGGAAGGAAAACACATGATGCCTAAAACATTCAGAGGTGTAAGGAAAGAAAACACATGATGCATAAAAACATTCAGAGGTGTAAGAACAAGGAAGAACACATGATGCATAAAAACATTCAGAGGTGCCAGAACACAACTCAATAGCACAAAAACACATGATGCCTGAAAACAATCAGAGGTGCAGGAAAAACCACACAATTGCGCCAAAACTTACATAAGCCACCACCTGTGGCAGTCCCTAGGGGAACTGGCCTTGATGGGGCTAGGACGCCCTGTGTCCAAAAGTCAGGGGCCTAAACGTGGCAGCTGCCCACGAAGTGCGGGGCAGCTGTGAATCAAAAAATGTGACAGGGTCCTCAATGACCCTAGAACAGAACTGTGCCAACTGTGGGAGCCACACAGGCTCTGAAACCACTTGTGTCCCCCAAGAGCCTCACGGGGCTCTAAACATAACACTCGCAGGCAGGAGGGGGCGGGCACCGGCAATGTGCCCCGGCGCCCCCTCTAACTAAAAATGGCCCCCGGAGCCTTCTCAGGGCTCTACAACAAATGCTGGTGCCTTCGGTGGAGCCCCCCCCCTCTGGGGGACTCGAAAGAACAAATGCCCCCGGAGCCCTCGCAGGGCTCTAAAACAATATTGCGGGCATGGAGCCTCTCAGGGCTCTCTGGAACAACTATGCCCTCAGAGCCTCTCACGGGCTCTTAGTGAAAAAAAATATGCCTCCTTGGGAGCCTCTCGGGGCTCAAACAATAATTGGGGCCTCACGGGGGCCTCTCAGCGCCCCTCGCAAGGACTCAGCACCACTGGAGGGGGGGGCGGGCGGGCACCGGCAATGTGTCCCGACGCCCTCCCCCCTTCACGTGCACACCAGGGCCTCACTCACCGGCTTGCAGACCTCCTCATCGTCCCAGCCATGCTCCGGGAGGCGGGGTGGACTCCCGACCTCCCGCTCGTCCATCTCTGGGCTCATGGGAGCCCCGCGCCGATGCCCAACAGCTTCCGATCCTGCCGTGGCCCAATCTCAGCGCGGCTCACTAGGACGAGCCCCCCCCCGGGTGACGAAGCACTGCTTCCAGCGCTGTCCAATCACAGCGCGGCCTCACGGGACGAGCCTCCCACAGCCAACCAATGGCTGCGCGGCTCTGCAGAAAAAGCTTCTCTCCGGAGGCCAATCAGAGCGCGACCCCTTCGCTCACACCCCCGTATCGGGGACGGTGTTTCTCGGCTGATTTCAAGCCCGGGCAGCGGCCAAACAAAGAGAAATGTTGAGGAAGCGCCGGCAAGGCCATAATTTAGGCGGCCATGCGGCGGGCAGATAAGAGGGGCGCTCGAGGCAACAAGGAAAGCCCTCTGAAATAAAAAGCAAAGCGCTACCTCAGCTTCAGGAGGCAAAGACAATAGGTCCAAGTAAAAATAAAGCGCTCCCAGGCGCTAAAGCAAAAAGAAGGTCTCTGTCATAAATAAAGCGCTCCCAAGCGCTGGGGGAGAAATAAAGCGCTCCAAAGCGCTAGATGCCAAAATAAAGCAACCGAGTCCTTCAGAAGTCCAGGACCTCAGCAATCCAGGACATAAGGTGGAGCACAGCAGCTTCAAGAAAAGGAAAGTCCATCAGATATCCAGGGGCTGGGCAGGGTCCAGGGGATTCCCCTGGGCCCAAGCAGCAGCACGCCCCTGGCAGGATTTAAGTCGGAAACAAGAACATTTTAGAAGAGGTCACAGCCTCTTTTTATACATGAAATTCCTTTGTCTAGCAGGGTCCAGGCAGTGTGAGAACCAGCTACAACTAGTTATAGGGAACTCCTTTCAGTGTGAGGGGCAGAGGCGACAGCCGCCCAGCAGGAGGTGGAGCCAGCATTGTGGCAGGCACAGCCCTATTCACTCACAGGTGCTATCTCCTCCCACCACTCTAGTTGCAGATGCAGTCATTCAACCAAGGGCTGACTCGGACAACCTCCTGGGGCTCCCCAGCCCCTGTCATCCTCCAACCAGACAGTCAATCCACAAGCAGGCCCAGGCACACTCCTAGAGCCAGGCGCCAGCCAATCACGTGCCAGCAGACTCACTACACATGCACACCCATGTCTAGAAGTGGCACTTCCACACTAGACACATCCATGCCACATACATCATTACGCAGCATTTAATCTCACGAGTTCGCACATACCAAACTCGACCCTGCACTCCCCACACATCAGGAACTACCATGGTCACTCATATTCCCCATGCATTCCTATGGGAGGGCAGGTCACTCACCACACATACACAGAGAGCTCACGCACTTTACACTGTACCACAGTGAAAAAGTGCGCAAAGGCCTAAAACCACCAACACCAGGTTCCAGCAACAGGCTAGGAAAAAGCAAAAAGTTTTGGGGTGAACCTGCCAAAAAGGGCCAGGTCCAACAATTAGCTGAACAAAAGCAATGGTGTAGTTCAAAACTGCCATCCTACCTCTACAGGTATGTGTATAGTTGATTGCTTTGTTAGATTGAACCTGGCAGTTCAATGCAGAGAAATCGATTGGTTATATTTTTGTTAGGTATTGAGGTCTCTGTCTACACTGGATTTCCCAGACACTGTTTTGTTCTTCACTTCAACCATTGTCTGGAATGCTGGCTGTCCAATTTACATTAAAGTTTATGCTTACCATTGGTATATTTAGGAAACTTGATTTTGAGCTTGTACATCATTGTAAGTAGTTATCCAACGACTGAACTTTCTCATGATGTGTATAGTGAATATAAACAGTAACAAACATGAATAAAAACCAAAGAACTACCATTGGCTGCTATCTGTAATTCTGCTTCCGGTGCTTGTGAAAAATGCACCATTTTAAAGTCATTTGGCACATCTTTTCATTGCAGTTTGATTTCTAACAAGTTAAATGAACGAGCTGTACGTTTTGTCCCCTGCATACAGATATTGTGGTGGATCAAAAAAACAATGACCTCTGTAACCACGTGGCGCCTGTCCTACTCATGTTAAATCCTGGAGGAAATGTTCAATATATATTTGTTCAATTTATGCTTCGTACTAGTTCGATTGTGGAAATTTTGCCCCCTGGTTTCTTTTGTGCTGAAGTTCTTTAACTGATAGCATGCCTTATATGTGACATTGCTGCTTATTCTGTGTATTTGGTAATAAGAGCAGTTCTTCCCTTCTAGGTCTACATCTCGTGTCCCTCACCTCTGTGTAGTGTGTACCATTTCTCTGTATTTACTGGTGTTAAATCGGTACACTCCATTTCATTGTGCTTAACTTCGGGTTCACATCAACAAGCAGCCAAGTTAAACAATGATAAAAGATTCCATTTTAAAATTACTACTTAAGAGACTTATATCTTGGCTAAGCCTCTTCATCAAATAAAGCCCTGTATTGTTTTCTATATTAAACTGTCATCTGGAATTCTTAGAGTATCAATTAGTTGTACCTTACTGAGGGTAGTCAAACATTCTGGATTTTTTAATGGGCAGTCTTCACCTGTAATCTTCCACAGGTTGAGATTATGTTTTTCTGATGTCAATTCTCAGTTTCTTTCGCCTGTTTTTCAGAATGTTGAGAATTACTTGCGGCATGCATAACATAGTCGACGGGCCTAACCTTTTTAGGTTGATGCTTTCCAGGCAGCACCGCTGTCTGATCGCAAAAGTATGTGATGTGTTGTATGTTATGCTATAGCACAGCACTGTACTTGGGGGAACATGCTTAAAGCTTACCTATTGCATTCTGCCCATTGCTTTCCAGTGGCTTTTTGTTTTGTTACTCATAGTTGCTTTTTCTCTATTTGCTGTGTCTAATGCAGGGTGGAAAGAGACTTATATCGGCTGTTAGCACAGCACCAACTACAAAACAATTGCAACCAAGAGTAAACCAAAGAAACTATAGAGCACCCAACTACAAGGTTTTCCACCCTGCACATATGTCCCTGCTCTCTCTACCTTAGTTTTTCTGTCTTCACTTTCGCTACGTTTTCCTCCCTCAGTTTAACTATCCCCTTTCTTTCATCTTACTTCCCTCTCCACACCCTCCTCCTCCCTCTTCTGTGTCTCTCATTTTCTATTCCTCTCCCTCACTATCTTTGTTCCTTTCTCTCTCTCTCTCTCTCTCTCTCTCTCTCACTTTCTCCTTCTCTTGGTCTTCTGCTGTCCCACCACTGAATTCAGTTAAACATTCTATAAGGCTTAGTTGACGTAACCTAACTGTTCACACTTGTTGCCTCAGCTTTACAGATACGTAGTTAGTTCAGTCTAGTTTTACATATGAATCCTTAGGGCATTGATGGAATCAAAGATGTTCACTGACCTTTTTTTGTGTTTAAATATGCTACCAGAGTGTCTGTCTTAGCTGGCTAGCTCTTGTACCTCTACCCCCTCCATGTTCCTCCGCTGTCTGTGTTGACTTTTCCCCACCCTTTCTCCCTCCTTCAATTTTCTGTTAGCTTGCCCCCCATCCTGCCTCCTTTCGTTGTCTGTGTTGCTACACCCTCTCTCCTGCCGTTGTCTGTGTTTGCTTGTTTCCACCCAACCTTTTTCCCGTTGTTCATGGTGCCTTGTGCCCACTCTGTTTTTATTGTCTTTGTTGGCTTGCTCCCACCATCTTTCCCTTTGTCCATGTTGCTTTACTTCCGCCCTCATCCCATTGTCTGTTGCCTTGCTCCCTCCTTTTCGGTGTCCCTGTTATTTTACTCCCACCCACCCTCTTGTTGTCCATGCTGCCTTGCACCCGTATTGTCAGTGTTACTTTGCTCCCTCCCACCCTCTTTCTGCTGTCTGTTGCCCCTCCCTCCCACCTACCAATAAAAGTGCTATGACTCCGATACAACTGGCTGCGTTGTGGTTTTTCCCCCCCCACCCCCCACTCCTTCTGTTGTCTGTGCTGCCCCTCCCACTCTCTGCTTGTCTTGCCTCCCCACACCTGCTATAACAAAACAAAAAAAATCGATGCAGACCACGCTGGCTAGGTCATATTACCTTTTGAGGCTACCCTCCATGTTGCATCATGCCCCTCCCTGTCAAAAAAACGAAAGCGCTGTACTGAGTACAGCGTGGCTCAAAATAAACCTTGACAAAGCCAATACCTTGCATGGGTGAGACCTATTGACTTTTCCAATGCTTGTTTCTCTAAGTTGTTCAAGCTTCTCCTTTTACCTGAGATTTGTAGTTCGAGATTCTGTTAATGCAAGCTGATTCTTTGTGTGAGACTGTTAATAGACTCTTCTGATAGCTGATTTTCTGTTCTTTTTGACTATCTGTTCACCCTCCTAAAGTCTTGATGATTAACACATTCTGCGTCCAGAGTGTTGCCCACACCTGTTTTGCTGATTTAAATCCTTCACTAAACTATGTTACACTCTAGGCAGTGTGCAAAGTTTGTTCTGGGTAAGTCTTTCAGCTTCTCAGTGTGCCAAATGAAGCTGTTTGACGAACTTGGTGTCCATATAGGTAGCCATCTTGTGTAAGATCTTAACCTGAGCTTCAATCGTATATATCTGATAGACCATACCTTCGAATTCCCCAGGCATCAGGCTGGATCCTGAAACTTTTGCCTGAGCAGTACCCTTTGCTCCTTCGGGTGGCTCCATTCGGCTCCGCGTGACATGGAGGTATCATTAGCGTCGGTTAGGATGTTGTGGTCACCTATATAGGCGCCACACAGGTGCGTGGACGTCTGTTCTTTTCTTTTTGTGCCACTTAAGCACTAAAAAAAGCTACCGCTCTGTCTCGATTTGACAGTTTTTTCAATTTTATTTCTTCTGTGTCGAGGTCAGTCATCTAGAAGGATGGGCCCATGTTGCGCCTGTCAACCTTGCCATGTTGGTAATCAACCCCCACCTCGCCTGTCTCTGAGGCCTCGAGGGTGACCATGACATGTAGTCGTGCTCTGATTGTCAGCCATGGCTCCGAAGGCCTTGTGAGAGTGAACTTTGAAGCTCCTTGCAGCCTGGCGGTCGACACCGGTCAGTGAGACTCCGAGGAGATCCTGATCCTGTTTGAAGAAGAGGAGGTTGCGGGACCACTCCAGGAGCCCCGGGTCTTCTTCCTCCCACTTGAGCTCTTCGGGACACACTGAAGAGGCGGACAAGAAGTCGTCCAAGCGGACTTCATCTCCGCCTCGTCTGTCGTCGGTGGACGAGAGGGGTAAGGAGCACCGACGCTCTAGGAACGGTTCTGCGGAGTTAGACTGCGCACCCCTTTTTACGTTAGCCGAAGCTACCCCTGCTCAAAGGAATTTAACGAGGCCATGCGCCACGTATTTGAGCAGGCTTACCCTTCTGGTAAGCCTTCAGGCTCTGCCGGGTAGGAGGGGGTCCCATCGGATTTAAGGCTGTTTGCTCCAGCCATGGTGCTGGTGGGGCCTCATGGATCTGATTCTGGATCCGGTCCGACCCCAGTTATGTCAAAGCGACCTTCCCCGACGTTGGACCTGAAGTGTGTGCCTTCAGCGCCAGCCCCTTCCTTTTTCCCCCCGACGACTCAGTCGGAACGGCGTCGCTCGACATCGACTGAACCCAGAGGTTCTATGTCGTTGCCTGGGCATTTTGAGGAAGATTAAAGCATGGGTGAGGACTAGGAGCCGGTCTATGGACCCTTCAGAACATCAAATAGGAGTTCCACTGGAACAGATGGACTGGTTTGAGAAACTTGGGAAGGCCAGTGGACTGGACACATCCCCCAGATACTGGCATGCTTTCTCCACTGACTGTGGCTATAGAGGAGGGGGGCTTCTTAGGCCATGGTGGTAAGCAAGGTAAGCTGAGTTTCTTGGACTGGAGCTGCCCTCCTTCCAGATCGGAACTAATCTCTTGACTGAAGTGCTTCAGCCTGGGGCTTCCACCTCCGAACCCCTATTGCCCTTTAATGAAGCACTGACAGATTTCCTTATAGGCACGTGGTCTAAGCCTAGTACTGGGCTCCTGTGAACAGGGCAATTGCACACTGCCATCGCCCTGCTTCGGGTGACCCAAGGTTCCTCAGCCAACACCCTATCCCTGAGAGCTTAGTGGTGCAGACTTCGAAGTCCCACGGCGTGTTCCCTTCCACTCTTCCGGATAGGGAATCCAAGAGGCTGGACACATTTTGGGAAGTCAATGTTTTCATTCATAGCGAGGTATTGTGGCCTGTGTATACCGGGTGCTTATTGGGCCGTTTCTCTCATACCCTTTAAGAGACTGTTGCGCAATTGCTGCCCCAGGTGCCTGCGGAGGCCCTGGCTGCACTCTCCTAGGCGGTGAAGGATGGGAGAGATGCTGCAAAATTCACCATTAGGTGTGGTTTAGACATGAGTGACTCGCTGGGCAGAGTGGTTTCGTCGACTGTGGCCTTACGATGCCACGCCTGGGTACAAACATCTGGCTTCTCGGATGATGTCCAGGTTAATCTCATGGACCCATTGACGGATCTCGTCTCTTTGGTGAAAAAGCGGACTCCGCCTTGGAGCGCTTCAAGGATTCTCGTGCTACGGCCAAATCCTTGGGCATCTCAGTTACACCTCATGATCGGTCTAGCTTTTGTCCCTCTCGTGGCAGTGGAAGAAGTTTTCAGCTTTGTCAATTGTATCCCAGCCAACGTCCTGCAAGACTCCCCAAGTTGTGCAAGGACATGGACACGGTGCATTACGACCTCTGAATGGTAGACCGAAGTAGTCTGCCACCCAGCCCTCGGCAGCCGCAGTCTCCAAGCACTCCTAGTTTGTCTGCAACGCCATTCCTCTCCAGTTGAAGGGAGAATTCATCACCATCTCATTTGCTGGAGATTCATACCATTAGACAATTGGTTCTTGCAGATCATTCAGGACGGCTATTCGCTGCCTTTTGTTTTCCTCCTCCTATTCTGCCAATTCAAGAATGGCTACGCAAACAAATGACAGATGGAATGCTGAATAAATCATACATTCATCCCCAGTCAAGAGATCTGGGTTAAATCCATCGTTCTTTTGCTCACCATGCCACCCCAGTTTAGACTCAGCCATATGCAAATCAGTCTTGACCCTGTGCCTCCTGGGAACAGTCCAGACCGAACTGCCAAGCCAGGTCCTCCCTGGACCGGGAACTAGCATCCTGGGACCGGTTTCTGGGTATTACCCTTCATCAACCAGGCTAGCTTGAATCCAGTGGCACAGTGAGCAAGGGACCCATGTCTGGGCATACCCATCCCACTTCGGTTGAAAAGTGCTACGCAAACAAATGATGGAATTCAAGAACGGCTGGCGGAGAATCATCTAACTTTACTCCAAGACGAAGTTACAGCTCTCCTAGCCAAGGGAGCTATAGAGACGGTTCTGATTTAATCAGTAGGCAGTGGTTGCTATTCCCACTACTTTCTGATTCTGAAAATTATCAAAGGGTTGCGGCCCAGTTTAGATCTTTGGACCGTCAATATCATCCTCCACAAGAAGTTCTAGATGCTCACGTTGGCTCTGGTCTTGTCTGCCCTAGACCAAGGAGACTGGAGGGTAGCATTGGACTTGCAGGATGCATATTTTCACATCCCCATCCTGCCTGGCCACAGACGTTTCCTGCGGTTCAAGGTAGGCCACGAGCACTTTCAGTTTACTATGCTCCCCTTTGGCCTTACTGGAGCCCCTCGGGTGTTCATTAAGGTGATGGCCGCAGGTTAGGTGTTTCAGTCTTACTCTACCTCAATGACTAGCTGTTGAGGGCGTCCTCACCCCAGTCTGTCGTCTCCCACCTCCTGGCTACGGCTAACCTTCTGCATTTGCTGGGGTTCATTATCAACGTGCCAAAGTCCCAAAAAACACCATCTCAGACGCTCCCTTTCATTGGTGTTCTGGACACAGTCCAGTTTCAGGCCTATCCTATCGAGCAGCGAGTCCCGGATATTCAGGTTATGATACCGATGTTTCAGCTTCTATCCTGGATTTTGGTGAAACTGACTCTGAGGCTGCTGGGCCTCATGGTCTCCTGCATCCCATTTGTGAACCACCCCAGATGGCTTATGAAGGCTCTGCAGTGGGACCTAAAGTTCCACTAGATGCAGCGTCGGGGGAAGGGAATCTCTGACATGGTCCAGATCTCAGAGGGAACTGCAAGAGACCTGCAGTGGTGGTTGACGAACTGCGATTGGGTCCGAGGCAGACCCCTCTCCCTTCCCCAACCAGATCTCACAGTATTGAGATGTCACTCCTGGGATGGGGCGGCCATCTGGGAGAGGTGGAGATCAGGGGGCACTGGTCTCTGGCAGAGCTTTGGACAATCCATTGGCATTAAAAGCTACCACCATGTGATATTGCAACAAGCAGGACAGGGTGGGGTTGTGGACCCTTTGTCAATAGGACCATTGTCTCTTGACATGGCTGGAACATCAGGGCATAGCCCCGGTGGGTCAACAACTGGCAGGTTCTCTGAATGTCGGGGCAGATGAACTCCGCTGTCGATGCCTAGAGGATTATGAATGGTGTCTCCAGTTGAAGTGACACAAGGTCTTTCAGGAGTGGGGAGAGCCTTAGTTAGATAATTTTGCCTCAGAAGAGAACACACCGTATCAGCAGTTTTGCGCAGTGGAGTTTCCAAGGCAGCTATAGCTCGGCGACACTTCTTCATGAGTGGAACTCAGACCTCCTGTACGCCGTTCCGCCCATACCACTTCTGCCTAGGGTTTTGAAGATAAAGAGCAACCGGGCTAAAGTCTTTCTTGTGGCTCCTACAGGGCATGGAGAGTTTGGTTTCCCGAGCTTCTTCGAATGAGCATTGATCCTCTGATTAGGCTGCCTCTTCGGGAGGATCTTCTGTTGCAGCAGCTGGGGAGGGTTCTCCACTCGCACCTGTCAACTCTCTGCCTCTGTGCAATGAGATAGAGTGGCGACAGTTGATAGCTTTTGACCTTCCTCCTGAAGTTTGTAATGTTATTTTGGTGGCCAGGTGGCCCTCCACTAAGACGGTATACGCCTGCTGTTGGCAAAAATTTGTAACAATTGTACAGAAAGGTCTGTTGACACTCTTTGTGCCTCTTTATTATCCTTCTTTCCATTCTTACCCTTGCCCAGCAGGGCTCTGCATTGGGTACTCTTAAGGGTCCTCTTTCTGCTCTGTCCACTTTCTTGCTTGTGCCGGATAAACCCTCCTTGTTTTAAATCTCATATTGTAAATCTATTCTTAAAAAGGCTTGTACATATGTTTTCACCCATGCCTTTTGTCTTGCCACAGTAGGACCTTAATTTGTTCTCCCATTTCTTATGCATGCTCTTTTCGAGCCATTGCATAATTGTCCCCTCTGGCTGCTTACCATGAAGGCAGCCTTTCTGGTGGCGATAACATCTGCCTGGAGGGTGAGTGAGTTGCAGGCATTGTGATGAAGCCTCCTTAGATGACCATAGGAGACAAGGTGGTGCTTCATTCTTGCCAAAAGTGGTGACATCATCCCCCCTCCCCCCCCATCCCTATAAGGAAGAGGAGCATCATCGCCTGGACCCAAAAACAGCGTTGTTGTTCTACTTTGACCAGACAAGAGTTCTGGGTGGATTGTGGAAATGAGCCTTCTTAGGGTCCACCGGTGCAGGGGTTCACCCTTCTCTGTCCACGGGTCCTTAGACTAACAAAGTAGAGATTGGCACTGAAGCTGAAATATCAAATTAACAAGTTTATTTATCACTCAGGAGTGGGACTACATCAATACAACAACCTCAGTCACTGTAGGAGGTAGTCCATGGAATACAGAAACCATGGGTTTTATGTACTGGTTTTGTTGCCGAGTAAGCATGGAGACTCAAATAGAAGGTGCAGGCATACACAGGAATAGCTACCTACTAACATGGTCAGACAAATATCACTTAGTCAGCAAAGTGAGAGGGGCGACAGAACTGCTTACATCAGTTCAAATAGCCTGACAGTTACATTCTAAAACAGGTGCATTCTATCAGCTACAGGCCTTTCTTAGTTTACACAGTGCTCTGTCTCAGTACTGAAGGAGTTAACTACAGTTGATGACTCGAGCAGACTAGAAAGGCAAGCAACAGTGAAGACTGAAGAATCATATGGCTAGCAAAATGGATGCCACAACACAAAAAAACATGGCTTCAGCTTATGCAAACAGCAATTATCTGCTATTTCCACAGGATGACAAACTCTTTCTGGGCTACTTGGGAGCTAAAAAAAAAAAGCCAGGCAATGCAGAAATGGACCATTTCTCGCTGGCTCGTTCTCTGCATTAAGATCTGCTACACCCTGGCTAGGAAGCAGCTCCTTGAGGTCTTACAAGCTCATTCCACCGGGGGGTGGGGTGGGGGGGGAAGGCTGCGACCATGGTGTTGGATCTGGGTGTCCCAGGCTTGGACAAAAGCCAGGCAGAAATGTTGGCATCTTTGCACACCTTTGTCAAGCACTACTGACTGGACAGTCGGGGCCACAGGGACAGGCATTTTGCCAGTTTGGTCCTTCAGGACTTCTTTGTGTAAGCAATCTGTCCGCAGCCCACCTCCAGGTTGGTATGGCTTGGGTATCTATTCAGAGGTAAGGAATCTGCAACTAGAAGTCTCTCTCAGATTAACAAGTTACTCAACTTCGGTAACGCATTATCTGGTAGAGACAATATCTAGCTGCAGATTCCTTACAGACACACCCATGCCTCCCCGCTCTGTGGACTCATTTGTTAGGGCTAAGGTTGTTCCTTTTTCAGGGCCCTAGTTATGACACGCACTCAAGTCAGTCACTTCATGGCTCTGCACTTCTGTTGTGGAAAAGTGAAAAGTACTGACATCCGCGTGCCTGGTGGTGCCTAGTTTGGTGACCGTGACGTCATAAACAACGCTAGCGACGTCATAGGGCCGCCCGACGGCGCACCAGGGTACTGCTCTCGCAAAAGTTTCCTGATCCAGCCTAATGCCTGGTGAATTCAAAGGTAAGGAATCTGCAGCTAGATATGGTCTCTAAACCGATAATGCGTTACTGAAGGTAAGTAACTTGTTCGATTGAAACATATTTACTAATGGTATTGTATTTATTGTGGACAGTGTTTCTGTCCTGGTAATTTGTCTTAATATTATTAATTTTGATTGCCAAAGAAGTTACTGATCTGACTGCAATTTATGTTGGCATGGTTTTTGATGTTGGTGCTAATTTTTACATTATTACTCAAGGCATTGGAATAGAATGTAGCTAATTGCCAGCTAAATCAAAAGTTATGTTTCTCTGACTGGAATTGGTCACAGCTGGCAGAACCTCTTTGAATGAATTAGGTATGTGTTTAGCCCAACATAAAACTGGGTGCTAAAATTCAGCTTAATTTGATGTTTGGGGGGGGGGGGTTGCAAATTATATCAAGGTTGATTGATGGGGGAAGGTGATTTCTTTCTGGCAGTGTTTATGCTAACTAGACAGTGCGTTATACCAACAAATATTCCACTGCTAAGAATGTGAATGTAAATTCACTTAGCTGATGGGTTTGAGGTAGTGAGTGTGGGATGCAGAAAACCATTCGCTTTACCACACCTCTCATAACCAAACCAATCTCTGGAGTTGAGATTGCGATTATGAAATTCTAGAGAGATTAGGGGATGACTTGAAGTCTTCCTTCTGGCAGGGGCTACTTCACAGAGACAAGGCCCAGGGATGAATCCTAAGCTCAGGTTAGTTTGCTGAGGTTGAAGATGGGGGAGTGGGGAGGATGCACTGAAAAGTTTGCCAAAGGGGAAGCTAAGTGTTGAGATGTTTCATTTGAACCTGGGTAGGTCTTTAACATTTCTTTAGAGCGTGCATATTCCTAACTCTAATGGTCTCTTATTTACTTATGACTGGCCTTTTTTGGCTAGCAGGTTTTCTGTATGATTTCCCTGTCTCCCAGAATGCCCCATGAAGGCTGGATGGAATTCCTCTTTGTAAGGCCATTCACATACTTTGAGCGGGCAAGCAGCTTTGTCTTTTGCAGTAATCTGTAAAGTACCATTGTGTGCTGTTAATTATGATGTTTGCACACATTATGTTCTTGGCATTCTTTCTCGGTCTAATACTTAATTTACAAGCTCTTCTGAAGGTCCGATAATATTTGGTTTTGATATAGGTGGATCTCTGCTATATTTAGCCTGCTTTAAAATATGAATGTGGGTCTGTCATAGGAGTGTGTACAAGTTACTCGCTTCAGTACTTAAAGTTCCTTGATCTCTGTTCTCCAAACATGATTCCAACATGTTTGATACCAAACATGACCGGGTTTGTTACAGCCACTTTAGAGATGGTCATCGCGTAATGACACATGGCCACTCTGTATCATAAAGGCGAATGCACTTGCAACTCAGGAGAATGGGCTCCCAAGGTTGTAGGGGTGTTTTGCCTATGCAGGGCCACCCTCACACTTGAAAGCGAGCGCCCTGCCTTCAGTATTGAAAGGCCTGCTTTTGGGGTGACTTATAGGTTTTAAGTGCAGTGACCTTTGATATAAGGAAACCTATATCTGTTTTAAGTGGTGCTAGCTACAGTTTACACAGGCTGCAATGGCCGGCCTGTAGTTAGTTTGAGCGGTCTCCCATGGGTGGCATAATACATGCTTCGGCCTATGGGGGACCCCAGGTGTACCTATGACCTGGGTACCTCAGTTACATAATCTAGAGACTTATAAGGGTACACCAGTATCCAATCTAGGATGTACCAAAGTACTTACCATAACCAATTTAGGGGAGAAAGCACAGAGACTGGGGTCTTGATTAGCAAACTCCCAGCCAGGCTAGTCAGAAACAGCATAGCACCAGACAAAATTTGGGGGCAACCATAAAAGAAAATCATACTTTCCTACAGCTGCTCATTCTGATATTCTTTTATTGTTGCTGTGTAAAGATGTTTCAACCCTTCGAACTGCAGTCATGGTGGTCAGTGAGTTGTAGGAAGGTGGGAACATGAACTGCCAGTGCAAGAGTCATTATGATTAATAACTTGAACTCTCCTGTGTGCCATGGTAATATATCATCCTGTGCTTGATATCTCACAACCCTTCTGTGTAATTTTTAATCTTTTATTGTTGTGTGGTGGTAGTGACATTTTGCAGGTTCCTAATGTAGTAAAAATATCTCACATGTATGTGCATGGTGCCTGAATTTATTTCACATGTTTCACGTGTAGTGTTAACATTTTGTGGTTCTTGTGTGTGATAAGAATTGTACATCAGAGAATGAGATCTTACTAATCTTGGCTGCTAGGAATAACGATACTTCAGTGGCATTAAACTTCTGTGTTTTCGCAGCAGGTCTTGAGTATAGTGTGTATTTTACCAGTCTTGTGCATGGCTTTGGCTATTTTGAAGCTCTCTTGTGTAGTTTCGAGCCTTGTTCATTGGGTGCAGTAGTTGTCACATGTTTCATGCATGGCGAGGATATTTGACAGATTTTGTGTGTGTTGTTGGGGACTTATATTTCATGCATTTTCTTGACTTTCCAGGGCCATGGCGGCAAACCTCTCCCCTTCAGACCAAGTGCCTCCCACTGTTAACTTTCGCAACAACTGTCGGCTGATCCTGAAACTGCTGCAGGATCGAGACAAGTCTGTGGCCTTCTCCCCTGAGCCCCCACTGACGCCGGTCACTAGGCTGGCCTTCGGCTTCAGCAACCTCAGCACCGGTGATGGGTAAGTATCAGGAATTTGCTCTGTATGAATATCCTATTGCTGGAGAACATGGAGGGGATTTAGGGGCGGGGGCTTCTTGGAAGGAAGCATGGAATGGGCTATGGAATGTGTGCCCTGAGAGGAGTCTGCTGGAGAGTTAATGTGAGATTAGTAATCTGAGGATGAGTAAACTGACATTTTTAGTATTCTGAGCACCAACTGTGCATGTTGAGTAAGTAGCATTTCTGTTAAACTCATCTAGGAGTTAAATGTAAATTCTGCCCTGAGGCTCTGGTGCTCCCTCTGGGCCCTACGGTGGCTTCCAACTTACAGTTTGGAATGTCTTTTTTGAAAGTCCTCACCAGTTAGTGATTACTGGACAATATTTATGATCGGCACAGTCATTCACCTTGGGTAATCTTCTATGTCCTCAAGGGCACAGCTTTTGTGTGACAACCTAATGTATCTGAGTTTTTTAAATCTGTTTTGCTCTCATTGCACTTGTGGTCCAGCGCACCTGACTACAGTGATTTGCAAGTAAAAAGCTAGGTTGAAGTTTTCGTTTTGTATACAGAACCCTCTTTCTGGCTCCTGACCTGGAACGGTGTGGCTACTACACATTGTTTAGTCATATAATATTGGAACAAGCACTTCTTAAATATTCCACAGTTCACTAATGGCATAAGAATAATGTCAGGTGACTTTGTTAAACATGTGATTGTCATATGTGCTCTAAAAAAAGGCTGTCTTTTCGTCCCAGAGTCCACTATAGAAATAAACACTGATCAGCCTAAAAAGCCATAGTCCATAGTCTTCATTGATGGCTCATGGTCTTCTAAAGAGAACGCACAGCCCCCGGCCCTTAACTGATCTGCACCTATTTTTGCATTGAAGCTAAAACAACAAATGCTACCTCATGCTTGACAATTTGCCCAACGCTCTTGTGAACGAAAGGTCACCTTGCTGTGTCCAGTCTATTTTCTTCTTTGCTGACCAATTGCTTGATTACTCTTGATTCTCTGTCATAATAAACTGATAAATAAGCCTGTCTTGCGAAATTCTCAAATGTGATTGTCTTGCACGACCACCCAGCAAAGGCCTTTACGGCTCACTTATTTTTATCCTTTGCTAAACTTTTTTGTGAGATGAGTTTTGAACGTAACCTATCAATAGGCGCACTGTGCTGGGTCATTGTCTTGTTCAATTGATAGTAAATGGTAAAAGACAATCCTCTATACCTCCTTGCCTAATCGTTTAGCGGTAATGCCTTCTATCGCTTGGTAAATAACGTATTACCGACTGTTGCATTCAGACGCCTGGGGTCGTGCTACTTGTGCTGTGTCTGTGAGTTGCGTGGGGACTGTCCACCTTGAGTTTCCTAAATTCTTGAAGTATTAGATATGGGCTCGTATGTACTTACCTTGGCAAGAAAAATCAGTTTTATGTTAGTTTTATGAAATGACCAGGTTGTACACATGGCTCTTCATTAGGTCTCTAGCTTTGATGGAAAGGGAGACCCAGACACCGGTTACGTTACAGTGCCAGATTGAATCGCTGTTGGTGAGGTGCAGTAGTTCAGCTCTGCAAGTGCTCACTCTCAGTGGCTTGAGAAATTATTGCCTTCATGTAATGACACCATTTATAAGGTTAGTTAGTTAATTAAGGAAAGAACACGTCTAGTAGCGGGGCAGGCGTCAGCTGGCAAACACCCCCTCTGCTCCTAATTCCTGACAAGAAATCTGTACACATAGGCTCTTCTGTCCATGCTTTGTGTTTATCCATATACATGTACACTGTTGGAAAGATATTCCAGTGTCAACCATGCAGACACCACAGCATGTGAAAGGGGGAGAAGACAAATTGCAGGTTCTAAGGAAGGGAGGTGCAGATGTCTTTCAGGGGCTGTGGAGTTGGGCACTGCTACGAAATGTGCAAGAGGTAATACCGTATGATGTACATTGTGTGGAAGAGATGGGGAAATCTTTCATGGGGCGTGCAATAGGCAGAGTTTCCAGCAGGAAGAGTACTAAAGGGAATGGGGCTTTTTTTGCAAGGTCTGAGATATTTATACTTTCTCCCTGTGATGACGTGTTACAGTTTTGATGTGCAGGGTGAGTTAGTTGATTGCTTTCCTGGTCTGTTAAATATGTAGAGTATGTTAAGTGTGCTCAGTGTGTTCAGGCAGGAAGGCCACAAAGTGTTGAGTGTTGAGTGTGTATACATAGGCAGTCCACATTAGGTACGTTTCGGCTTTGTTAGCTCTGCAATGAGACCAGCCTTTGAGGTCTGTAAGCAGTTTAGTAATGCAGATCACCATAGTTTGTTCTGTTCACTGGGACAGTGAGTGACCCAGGTTTGTTATTTCCACAGGGACACGCCTAAGAGATGCCTGGATCTCTCCAATCTCTCCAATCTCAGCACTGATGAGGCCGGGTTCCTGCGAGTTGTGGATTCTCCAGTAGCACCAGCTGGTGAGAACTAACCCTGTGCTACTGTCTAGTGCTTCGATTGGCTGTAACTGGGTCTCTGCTCCTTCTCAATTTGAGCATGTTTCCTAGTTTGCATACTGAAGCATCCCAGAGAACTACCATCCCTGTGAAAAATTCCCAAAATGTGCCCTATGTGCATTCTGGAGGCGTACTTTCTGGTCATCCCAGCAATGTGTTCTCAAGCTATACCTATTACTCTGGGAATGTTCCCTCTATACGGAACATTCCAAATATATGTTCTGTGCCCCTAACCCCCCACATATCTGCATCTGTGTTCCCTCTATACTTTCAAATATGTCCTCTGTGCCCTCAGACAGTAGCCTACCACCTGAATTTACTTCTGTGCCCGAAAGGCCTCTTGATATACGCACAGTTTGTTCACTTTAAATACTTCTTGTCTGTGAACTCTCCTACTACCTAGGGATTTGACACCAGTATATATTTTTATACTCCGCCTCCTGCATTCTTACCGTCTTTTTGTCCTCTTTGCTTCTAGGGCTACTGGAGTCGCTGAGTGCTCGGGATCCCCTTTGTGATGCATTGTGAGTAACCTCTTTTGTTCTGCATGTTTTGCACCTGCTTTGGGAGGGTTGAGAGGATTGCATGCATGAGTATCCAGGTGAATAATTTTTTTGAGTGTGCCCTCTGTCAGTGTGTTGATGACACCCACTTAGTGTTAGTGTTTTTGTAGTACGTTTTATTACCGTTTTCTCAACATAAAACCGTTTCTCCAGTATTAGGGTGTCTTTCATAGATTCACATGCTTGAATATTCCCCGTCGTAGAAGTGAGAGTCCCACGGTAAATAAAATAGCAATAACATACCAATGACATATGTATGTAAATACATAACACATGAAATAATACTAGAAAATACATAATAAATACTCAAAAACAATTCCTACATAGGAATACATGATTGAGAAAACACTTGTAACATATTCCTGTCATTGTTAGTCCAAACTACAGCCAATCAGGCGCCAGCACCCTTCCAGAACTTTCTCCTCAGAGCTCAGACCCTCAGATTTTCTACCGCACCTCGTGTGAAGGTAGTCTCCCTGAACTCTGCTCAGTTTTCGCAACTTCTTCAACTTTTCCAGTCTTCTCAGCATGTCTTCAAGTAAGAAGTCTTTATTTAGACCTTGCTCTTCTTGTGGGAAATTGCGTCTTTACTCTGAAGACCCCCACAAGAAGTGCATTTATTGTCTTTATCCCTGCCATGAGTTTGGTAACTGCAAGTTTTGCAGGACTTTCTCTTCAAAGACCCTTAAGGACTGAGAAGGCCGTCTCCTCATTTGGCTCCAGCTTCTTAAGGATAAGGATTCAGCACTGTCAGATGCAGAAAGTTTGCAGTCTGGACCTTCTAAAGCAGCCTCCAAGCGTAGTAGTGTGCAGGATATGCCTTCACCATTTCTAAAAAGGAAGACACTTTCCATGTCTATGGCTCCTGCGGTGTCTTCACCACCTCCTACTACCTCTACGAGCACGAGACCTGCTCTAAGGCATCTTCTGCTGCCTCCCATCATGTTTCTGCTCTGAAACATGTTTCATCGTCAACGGTAGTGTCGACGATCGTCCCGACGACGAGATCAGCCGTCTCCGGATCGTCGACGACGGCATCAGCTTCCGGATCGTCGTCGATGGCTACTTAGACGTCTTCCGTGTCGACTAAGGTATCACTTAGCTTCAAGACTGTCTCGTCGACGATACCTATTGCTTCGTCGTTGACGAAGAAATCTGCTTCGTCGTCAGCAAAGTCATCATCGACGAAGGTTCACAAGAAATCTTCGTTGGTCCTGTCGACGACGGCTCCGTCGGCGGTGGCTTCACGACCTTAGTCTACGATGGTTCCGTCATCGTTTGCCTCATTAGCTTTGGTGCCCTTGTCTTCCACCGGGTCTGGCTCTTCCACCGCCGACCCCTTGCACCATCGTCGTCAACGGCCAGTTGACCAACTATCCATTCCGGATACGCAGCCTCCCTCGCCCATGTTCGCCACAGGCTCTGAGCCAGATTCTGACTCTGACAAGGATGTGGGTGATTCCTTCAGAGTAGCACGCAGTCCTTCGGATTTGATTATTAAGTGCCAGGATTATGGTGATGATGTTGACGATGACCAGTATTCTCAGGCAGAAGAACACTCTGTGCGACGCTGCCTTTGTCGCTCATCTCAAATCTCCAACATATGTTGGATGACTACAACCGGCGCTTCCCGCCTTCTCCGCAGGGTACGCCTATGCCTCATGTGCCTGCGGCGACTCCTGTCCCTGTTCCGCCACTTTTGCCGCTGACACCTTCACCACAGGTTCAGACGTCAGTGAAGATGCACACTACGGTGTACCCAGTTGATGATGATGACGTCATTCCGGAACGGGAAGATGGAGAAGTCCACAATGATGATGACGCCGCCACCCACATGGCTGTGTGGGACGACTACCAAGTCCAGATGCCTTCCCCTCCTCTGGTAGAGCCTGGGGATTCGCCTCCAGTGGACATTGCAAGTTTCCATCAGCTGATGGATAGAGCGGCCCAGCGCTTCAAGTGCCTAGAGTCCTGAGGGATGAGGACTGTTTCCTCTATGATTTTAAAAATCAACCATTCAAGCAAGTCCACACTATACCCATCATAGACTTTATATGGACTGAAGGGGTGAAGCTCATGCAAACACTCAAATTCACTGCCAGCTCAAATACCTCGCCTTGAGAAAAAATACAAGGCGCCTTTAGGATCTCCAGCGTGCCTTGTCGCTCATCAAAGGCCTGACTCAGTGGTCACTCAAGCTGCACAACGTCGTTCCCGTAATCCGGCATCTCCAATTTCGGCTCCTCCAGATACGGAGGGTCGTCGCCTGGACGCTATTCGACACAAGTTCTCCACTATGGCATCCACTACGGTGAGGGTGGCTAATGCTTTAGCCATCTTAGGCCGCTACGTCCGCCAGATGTGGTCGGACTTGTCTGCCCTGGTGAACCTCATCGTTGACGCTTCCAAGGCTGAAGCTTTAAAGATTCTGCAGGACGGAGAGAGGACATCGGAGGAAATCATTGATTGCGCAGTTGACATTGAGTGCACTGCTTTTGTCAGCTTGCTGGGGCAGCGGTCTTGCGGAGGCAGGGTTGGTTACGGTCCACCTCTTTCCGCAAGAAGTCCAATCCAAGATCCTGGATATGCCGTACGACCGTGAGTCGATTTTTGGAGCGCACATAGATGAGGCTTTGCAATCCATTAAAAAGGACACTGATACTGCTCGCTCATTGGGGACTTTACAGTTTCGGAAGCAGCCATTTCGGGGTGCACGCGGACTCGGCACCTCTTCAACTTTTCGTGGAGGAAACAATCAATATCGCTCCTACCATCAAGGTAACCAATGTTACTCTTCCAACCAACCGCAGTCCTCCCGACAGCAGTCGTCCAAATCCTATAGGGGAAAATCCTCGTATAGAGGATCCACTCCCAACCGTCAATGACTTGTGTATCGCCCCCAGTGTTGGAGGTCGAATCTCTCTGTTCTTTTCTCAGTGGTCCTCCATCACCTCGGACTGCTGGGTTCTGGACATTGTGGCAAAGGGCCATGCTCTAGAGTTCATCAAGATTCCTCCTCCCACTCCACCGTCTGGCCCGCCTCCTCCCCACCTCAAGGAGCTTTTCCATCAAGTTAGTCTTCTAATTCAGAAAGATGCTGTCAAAGTGGTTCCCAAGTCTCAGAGAGGAAAGCGTTTCTATTCCCGTTTCTTCCTAATACTCAAGAAGACGGGAGATTGGCGACTGATTCTGGATTTGCGAGCGCTCAACAGGTACCTCAAGAGCCAATCCTTCCGCATGCTTACACAAGTAGAGATCCTGCGTCTTCTCTCCATGGGCGACTTCATGACCACCATCGACCTTCAGGATGCTTACTTCTATGTTCCAATTCATCAAAAACAACGGAAGTACTTGCACTTCCGGGTGGGACGGAGAGACTTCCAGTTCAAGGTGTTGCCCTTCGGCCTCCGGTCCGCCCCTCGTGTCTTCACAAAAGTATTGGCTCCAGTAGTGGCTTACCTGCGTCTCCGAGGTGTCCATATCTAGACGTCTGCCTCCTCAAATCAGTCTCGCAAACAGCTGCTTCAACACACTCTTCTTTGTCAGGACGTGTTTCGTTCTCTCGGCCTAGCCATCTATGCCGACAAGTCTCCGGTCAAACCAGCTCAGAGCAGGAATTTTCTGGGAGCAACATTGGACACCATGCTTTCAAAGGCATTCGTGTCCCAAGAACGTCAACAAAAGATCCTTCGCTTGGTGTCTCTGATTCGGGCTAAACTGTCTGTTTCTGTCCGGATCTTAAAGTCATTCCTGGGGATGGCATCGTCTTGTATTGCGCTGATCCCAAATTGCAGACTACGGACTCGCCCCATTCAGGAGGAATTGGACGTCCAGTGGGGTCAGGTCTCCGGTTCTTTCATCGACCTAGTGAGTGTCACCGCTCGCATGAGATCAGCTCTCCAATGGTGGGCGCAACCGTCCAACCTTGCGACAGGAACTTCTTTCCTCTCCACCACGCCAGAACTCACGCTCCCGACAGACACCTCATTAGAAGGTTGGGGTGCTCACCTTCAAGGCCTCTCCATCAAAGGCAAATGGTCTCTGCTTCAACGTTCCTGGCACATCAACAGGCTGGAGTTGATGGCAATTGTTCTGGCGCTCAAGTCGTTCCTTCCTGTGATTCAAGGGGAATCAGTGCTCATTCAGACGGACAATACCACCAGTATGCACTATGTCAACAAGCAGGGCGGAACCAGGTCTCCACTCTTGTCTCGGCTGGCTCAGTCGATCTGGGATTGAGCAATCCGTCATCAAGTTACCCTGGCGGCGGTGCATCTGCCGGGCGTCTCCAACATCCTAGCGGATTCCCTCAGCAGGTCCACGTCATCGACCCACGAGTGGGAGTTGCATCAACCAACTCTCGACCTCGTTTTTCAACGACGGGGTCATCCGTCTCTGGATCTTTTTGCAACACCGGTGAACCGGAAATGCCCATCTTATGCAAGTTGGCATCCCCACCACGGGTCGTGCGGGATTGCCCTTTTGATGAACTGGTGCGATCTATTCGCCTACGCTTTTTCTCCGATCCCGTTGGTGCCTCGTGTGCTGTGGAAGATGCGGCCATTCTCCTGATCGCCCCCCGATGGCCCCGACAGGCGTGGTACTCAGAGTTGCTCCTTCTGTCCCAGTGCAACCCATCCTCCTTCATCCTCGACCGGACCTCCTCACGATGGACAATGGTCAAATTTGCCATCCGAACCCCTCTCTTCAATTGTCGGCCTGGCACCTGAACACCTTGAATTTGCGCGTTTAAATATCCAGCCGGAATGCAGAGACATTCTCACTCAGGCCAGAGCTCCGTCTACCATTAAGACTTACAAGCTCAAATGGAAGAGGTTCTGCCATTGGTGCGTGGCTACGAATATCCATCCTATCCATTCCACTCCGGAGCAGCTACCTCCGTTCTTTTTGGACCTGGCTCAATCCGGCCTTTCCCATGCTACTTTGAGAGTTTTCTTGGCGGCAATCTCTCGTTTCCGGCAGGATGGCTCCTCCTCTCTCTGTTCTTCCAGAGTTATTCGTCAGTTTTTCAAAGGACTGTTCCGGAAGTTCCCACCTCTTCGGCATCCTCCTCCCACTTGGCACCTCAATGTCGTCATAGCCCAATTAATGAAGGCGCCATTCGAGCCTATCCATAGGGCGGACTTAAAGTTTCTGACCTGGAAGGTAGCCCTTCTCCTTGCTCTGACTTCATCTCGTCGCGTGAGTGATCTTCATGCTTTCCCTGTTAAACCTCCTTTTCTCCAGTTCAAACCTGACTGTGTGGTGCTTCGCACCAACCAAACTTTCCTGCCGAAGGTGCCTACGGATTTCCATCTAAATGAACCTGTTTTCTTAAATACTTTCTTTGCCGATCCTCAATCTCCGGCAGAGCAGGGATTGCACTCTTTGGACATCAAACGATGCCTTAAATTTTACATCAGCAGGACAGCCCCTTTTCGCAGGTCCGATCAACTGTTTATTGCCTATGGACGCATGCGTAAAGGGCGTCCTGTTACCAAGCCAACTATTGCACGTTGGATTTCTTCAGCCATTGTCTTCTGCCATCAGCAGGCCGGCAAGCCTCTACAATCTTCAGTGAGGGCTCATTCCACCAGAGCGATGTCATCCTCTACCGCCCTGTTTGCTGGTACTGCTTCATCCGATCTGCCGAGCAGCCACGTGGTCCAACAGGCACACGTTCACGAAGCACTACTGCTTGGATGCCATCAACGAGGCGGATACAGCAGTGGGACAGGCAGTACTTCGTCATCTTTTTAACTAAGGTGAGCCTCTGTCTTCCCTCCTCCACTGTGGTTTTATATGATTGCTATCAGTACTTACATGACTGTATTATTATTGTCTCTTTGGTTTCTCCATGCTGTTGCATAGCAATCAGACCTTTTTGGATGTTACTGCTCTCTATTCTATTCAAGCATGATGAACCTATGAAAGACACCCTAATACTGGAGAAGAACAATTGTTACGTACCTGTAAACAGGTGGTTCTCCAGTATTGGTGTCTTTCATAAATTCACATGCGACCCACCCTCCTCCCCTCAGAGGCTCGCTTCTCCTCACCGACTCTTTTGTCACTCTTGTGCTACGAAAATCTGAGGGTCTGAGCTCTGAGGAGAAGGTTCTGGAAGGGTGCTGGCGCCTGATTGGCTGTAGTTTGGATTAACATAATGACAGGAATATGTTACAAGTGTTTTCTCTCTCGATCATGTATTCCTATGTAGGAATTGTTTTTGAGTATTTATTATGTATTTTCTAGTATTATTTCATGTGTTATGTATTTACATACATATGTTATTGGTATGTTATTGCTATTTTATTTACCGTGGGACTCACACTTCGACGACGGGGAATATTCAAGCATGTGAATCTATGAAAGACACCAATACTGGAGAACCACCTGTTTACAGGTAAGTAACAATTGTTCTTATCTGTTTTACTTAGACCTTGGGAATGCATCTCACTGTAGTATTCCACATGATTACCTTTGTGGCTTTCTGGGTACCCTTCCTTTGCTGCAGTCTTCATTTTGCCATTAGAGCCCGGATTGGTAATTAAACAATGGAATGCAAGAAACTTTTAGCACTATATCCCCCTTTCTCTTCCAGTATTAGCTATATCAAACAATTGTTTATTTTTCTTAAACATATAATATTAAACATATGTTCTAGGTGACTGAGGGTCTTTAGAAAATATAGAAAGCAAAAATTACTTTATGGAAAATATAAAAACTCCATACCCCCGTTTTATATATACATATAGAAAGAAGCGCACATAATAAGAAATAAAGGCAATAAGAATAATGTGACTGGTGTTAAATATGTAACAGAGGTACAAAATCATTCACAAGCTCACAGCTACTTGTAGAACATAGTACAGGTATGTCCATATTTCCATAATAGATTTTAAGGTGTTGTTTCTTTAATGGGCACAATAGGAATATTCTCTTCTCAAGGGGCTGTTTACACATTTTCAGTACATGATCTCTTTCCTAATTGTGAAATCATACCACCAATTTAATGCTTTTATTTCTCTTTCCTTATTCAAAAATGTAACTTGCACTTTTTGAGAAATTTACTCTTGAGTAAGTTACTACTTTTAGCTATTAAAAAAATCCAAATATGCTCCGGCTAGAAAAACAGTAGTAAGTCTGGCACCACTCATGACCAACCACTGGTACTGCAACATCTGTCAACTCAAAATAATGGAGGTATAATGGAGGTATGGAATTAAAATAAAACTCCATAGGAAATAATGTTCAGTTAAATTATTTTTAAGTAAAAAATATGAATAAAATATATTTAATGTAAAACTATTACACATTTATTATTGATTTATAAAATATTGTAATACTTTTTTGCATTCAAAAACGAATGTAACAATAATTTTAATCAAAATATAGCTGAATTAATTGTATTTAATATTATACATAAACATGAAATTCCTCGAAGAATTAAGAGACATGGGGGATTTGGCAAAATGGGAACAGTTTAATTAAACATTGCAGCCGGGACAACAGTTACAGGCACAAGGTCTGAGGACTGTCTCAACTTACTCGATCGCCCATGGATTTTTATACAGTTCTTTGATTACAGTAAAACCGTTCCAGTGATCCTTTTTAGGTCTCTCCTGCCAATGCGCTTGCGCATTGCTGGCGAGAAATATAGAAGGGCACCAGCAAATCCCACCAAGAGGGCTTTGGAATGCGGATTATGGCCAGTGTATGTGAGGCATTCAAGCGCAAAGCTTCGCCAGCGTGCGCTCGGCTTCACTTCCTGCTCCCCCTCTTACTTTCGTTATCGATCACACCCCATATGCTCGTTCCCTCCCACCCTTCTGACTTCAAAGGAACGCCGCTCCCCCCCCCCCCCCCCGCCTCGCAATGCCGAGAGCTTGTTTTCTTTTTAGCTCCGGGCGACATATGCTGCGTGTTTTTTACAAAGCGGGGAAGCAGCCTTCTCATCAATGGCATCATCGGTCTGCCATCAGTTTGACTCTTGCTTTCTTCGTACACGCACAAGAAGAAGATTCAATCTAATTACTTTTTGCCACCTTCGCACAGTCACAAGTAGAGTCATTCTTCTCAACGGCGCCACCCATGCGCTTGCAAGCTACAGCTAGGCACGCCCTTTCACCATCACTACGCGTATTCTTACAGCCCCCTTCTATTTGCTAACACAAATTTGGCTTTGGTTTTACTTACATTTCAAAATAAACAACAAAAGGCAGAACCACTCCTCCTATAAACGTAGCACGTCTGTGCTGCTTCTTCAACTATGGCCTGGGCTTTAATCAACATGCAAGCATTCCTATAATGTATGAAGTCACCTTTATTTAGTCTACAGCCCCCTCCCCCCATAGCCTGCAGTAACAGATTTGCTTTTGGCGTGAGGCAATGTTTTGGGTTTTGATTTAGTCTAGCTTCCCCGCATTTGTTAGCCCGCATTATTCTTCACGCCTCACACTGCTGCACGCCACATACTGCTGCACGCCTCACCCTGCTGCACGCCTCGCACTGCTACACGCCTCGCACTGCTACACGCCTCACTGCTGCACGCCTCACTGCTGCACGCCTCACTGCTGCACGCCTCACTGCTGCACGCCTGGCACTGCTGCACGCCACACACTGCTGCACGCCACACACTGCTGCACGCCACACACTGCTGCACGCCACGCACTGCTGCACGCCTGGCACTGCTGCACGCTTCGCACTGCTGCACGCCTCGCACTGCTGCACGCCACACACTGCTGCACGCCTCACACTGCTGCACGCCTCACACTGCTGCACGCCTCACACTGCTGCACGCCTCGCACTGCTGCACGCCTCGCACTGTTGCACGCCTCGCACTGTTGCACGCCTCGCACTGTTGCACGCCTCGCACTGTTGCACGCCTCGCACTGTTGCACGCCTCGCACTGTTGCACGCCTCGCACTGTTGCACGCCTCGCACTGTTGCACGCCTCGCACTGTTGCACGCCTCGCACTGTTGCACGCCTCGCACTGTTGCACGCCTCGCACTGTTGCACGCCTCGCACTGTTGCACGCCACGCACTGTTGCACGCCACGCACTGTTGCACGCCACGCACTGTTGCACGCCACGCACTGCTGCACGCCACGCACTGCTGCACGCCACGCATGCCAACACTTTGTGCACCCTGCAATTGATTGTTATGGAGCGGCTGGCCACGGTCGCGAAGGAGGCTCACCACCTAACTGTGGGTCCTGTCCTGATGCTGGCAGCACTGGGGTTAACAGGAGCGGAGAGTGAGTGGTTAGCGGTGCGGGACGACAGCCGCTCACCAGGATATCGACCGCAAAGCAGGGCAAGAGGTATCGGCAGTTACCCCCTTCCATCCACTGGGATTTTACTGTGTTTACAATTGGAACTACTTACACGCCCACACGGGTAAGAGTCACAGCGCACTACAAGAGCCAGTGGGCTCTGCAACACGCCACGCCCATAGCGGTGAGCATTTAATTCAGGTGCGAGTGAGTAAACGTGTAAGCAGCTTCAAACCTCCATGCCGCTGATGAAGAGACGTTTGTCTTGAAACGCGTCCGGCGCTTATTCGAAATGGATGGGATGCAGAGACTTCTTGCTGGCAGGAAAGATAAATTTTAAACTTCTCCGGGTATGGACTCCTTCACTTTGTGCACCCTGCAATTGATTGATATATATATATATATATATATATATATATATATATATATATATATCAATCGCACAATCCACTCCAATTAGGCTAGAAAAATGACCAGCACAGCGATATCGTCGTGATTCTTTTTAATTCAAGCCCCTAACCCCCACAAAAAAAAAATATATATATTATATATATATATTTTTAATATCAAAGGTCCACTATTCCCCTTACAGTGAACAGAAGACAGCACTCACGGGGTAGTTGTGAAAAGTTTATTTCCTCAAAGCAACAAACAGACACGTTTCGGTGTTGTGTCTTCGTCGGTGTTACTGACACAGATATTTTTAAAAGACCAATGTAAACATATTGACAGAGAGAGGACCAAATTTGATTCAATTCATTCAGCGCCATCTTAACATATCTAAACATCATAATAATATTGCACTTGCCTCATGTCATCAATATAAAATCCAATCATATGTATCAGAAGCATTTTCAAACAATGATTTTGTTGCATAAACTTTTTATTCATTCTCGCCGTATATGTACGAAGTAGTTGTTCATTTGAGACAGTTATTATGCCGTGTATCGACTCAAAGATAGCAGGCTGGTGGGAATAGCAGGTGCCCTGGTCTTACCAAGGGGAGAAGGGTTTGGGAGAAGTTGTGTCCTGGCGCAGGTATATACATGACCTATTTTTAGTTTGGAAGGACACCACGGCATCCGCCTATGAATACATGAACATTTGAAATGATAATACTTTGAATTTACATTTCTCAGGGGAGGTTAGTTCAGTCGTAGTGAACTACATCCACCTGAGGGTATTCATAGCAGACTGGAAAGTGAACACAGCACAATCTAGAAAACCCACTTCAGGCAATGCAACACTTCACGCCTCTAGTAGTCATCCATCAAAATTAGTGCAAAGCATCCCGTATGGTGAACTCTTGAGGCTTAAAAGAAATAGCTCAAGAAATTGTGATTTTGAAGTTGCAGCAAAGGAATGCATTATCAGATTAATCAAAAGAGGATATGACACCCTCCTTCTAGAAAGAACACTAAACCAGGTCAGGGCTATTCCGAGACACAAATTAGTCTGTGAAAAAATAAATGAAAATCAGAAAAATGATAAACAAGAAGGAAAATTCAGAATGATCACCACATTCTGGCATATCCTGAAAACGGATACTGTCATTTGCAATGACACATCAAGCTTTCTCTTGGTGACATTTAGAAGAGCTATATCTATAAGAGATATGCTTGTCCATAGTCATCAGGGTAAGGCCACACAAAAGAGGGGCACTCAAGGAGATGAGGCTTCTTTACATGTGGAAAGTGTAAAGCTAGTAACAAATAGAAGAACATTTTAAGTTATGACATTTTCGATATTAAAAAGCGAAGATGCATAACAAAATTCATAACTTGCTATACCACATATTCAGTGTATTCTTTGTCTCTTTGCGGTTTAAGATACCTAGGCAGCACCATCTATCCAGTCAAGGTCCACATCCACATCCAATCAAGCATCCAAAGACCGGTTTCTGGCTATCAGCCTTCATCAGCCTGGATAGCTTGACTCCAGTGGTGTGGAGAGCCTGGAACTCACGGTTTCTGGCTATCTTCTGGTCCTTGGATGCTTGATTCCGGTCTGGGAAAGACATGGCTTGGTAGTTCGGACTGGACTGTTCCCATGAGGCACAGGGTCAGAGCTGATTTGCATATAGCCAGTGTCTAACCCAGGGTGGTGTGGAGTGCAAAAAACGATGGATTTAGCCCAGATCCTTGTACTGGGGTGAATGTATGACATTGTTCTACATTCTGTCCATTAACTGTGTTTTTAGCCTTGATATAATCAGACACCAGTGCTTATAAATCAATGATTCATATCCCAACAGACTATACCCACGGGATTCCACTAGACAAGGGGTATTTAAAGGCGTTTCAGCTAGTGCTCTATACGTCACACCACCCTGTTTCCTGAAGGAAAGAACCATTTATGTCAAGTGGTTTGTACATTATGCACCCTTTTGGTTATCCCTAACCTGTTTGCTGCCACCAAACATTCATCCACATAGTTCCTTCACTGTGTCCATGTTGTAAGTGCATATAGTGCATGGTCTCTGTTCTGTGTGGAGAACAACACTTTACACACGTGCCTATAGGAAACCCAATGCTGTTAATACCATCCAACACGCCAAAAACCATCACCCTCAAAAACTGAAGAATAGCATCCCTTATGGTGAGTATTTAAGAATTAAAAGAAATTGTAGTGAGACAAGTGCCCTGAAACTAGCTCAGAGGAATTAAACAAAAGATTCATTCAGAGAGGATATCAACCCTCAGTATTAGGGCAAGTGGTCGCCAAAGTAAATACATTGGATAGATCCGGTCTGTTGTATCCAAATACAAAAGAGAGGAAAACAAGGGAGAAAAAAGACAAAACAAAAATGATTACCACCTACAATGCCTATCAGAGCAAGGTGAGAGACTGCCTGAATAGGCATTAGTACTTGGTAAGGAATGATCCTATAATGAGAGAAGTGGTGTCTCGGAGACCTCTAGTCGCATTCAGAAAAGCACGGTCGATGTGACAGGACCTGGTAAATAGTAGCCCAGAGTTAAAAGCAGAAGGATGGTAGCGGGCGAGTGCAGGATTTCACAAATGCACACAATTCAAAGCCTGCCCGATAGGACAGAATACAAGGCAGATTAGTTCCCCACTATTTAAAAGCCCTTGGATCATCTGAAACAATCTGACCTGCAGGAGTGACTTTGTAGTCTACATGCTTCGATGTTCGTGTCAGAGCATACTTAGGCAGTACAATCCATATGGCATATGTTTGAATACTCCAACATATGAGGGCTGTCACAAATAAAGACAAAAGCTACCTGGTAGCAAGACACATAGGTGAGGCACACAATGGCAACATTCAGGATCTAACCTATTGTGTAATTGACCAGGTACTTAAAAACAGAAGGAGTGGTAATCTGGAGTGAAGACTGCGCCAGCTTGAATCTAGATATAGAATACTCTAACACCAAAATCCCATTTGGACTCAAATCCGACGAGGATCTTTCTGTGCATTTAGGAGTTTAAACATAGTGATTTTGTTTGTGTTTTAGATGCTTTTAACATACAGGAGAAGTAGGATGTCACATAGAAAACACAGAATAAATGTGATTAGTGGGCATAGCAAAAGCTATGAGGGAGCACATAAGGTGATTATTCTTTGATATGGGGCACAAGCCCAAGAACAGAGAAAGCAGCAGGGTAAACCTTGAGACTGCATTTCACAGGACAAGCTGGAGAGAATGAGGTAACTGAATCAAGCAAGATTCTTTGACTACAGATTAAACAAGATGCTGCAAAGTAAATCAATATACAGAAAGTAAAGAGTAGCAAAAATAAGGTTGATGGGTGGTGAGGCAATAACCAGAAATAAAAAAAAATGCAGGAATTTAAAAATCGGAAGCATGGGAAACCAGCAAAGGGAAAAGACTCAAAAGCAAAATGTGGGCTACAAACTGAAGAAAGCGAGAGAATATGAAAAATGCTGATTGAGGCTGGGAGATGTCTTCATGAACCAGACAATAAGGAATTAGCTACTCTCTGGTACTGTCTGAAATCCTCCACTTCAGCCTCGTACTTGTAGTGGGCGCAAAGGTAACAAGCTGCAGGGTTTTTGCTATTAAAAAATAAATGGGAATAAAGGGTGGGGTGGATTCCAGCTTTTGTCTGGTGCAGTTTGCAGACTCTGACTAAACTGTGCAAAACCCCCCACCCACCAAGAGGCAGAGCTTGAATTGGCACATTTAAGTATTGTGATACTGTAGAAGTAATTTGTTCTGCTATTTGGCAGGGCTCTGACTGGTGTTTACTCTTCAATGGACAGAGTGCATCTTTGCTGTCTCTGTTAATGAGAATTTCTTCTTAAAGGGAAAACTGTCCTTTCAGATAGTGGAGAGGCAACAACCCACCCTTTCCTCAAATATCTAGGTGAGTGAGTTGTTGTACAGCTTCTTCTCTATCTGCTCTCACCTTTTTATTTTTATTCTTTTTTTCAGAAAGTCTGATCCAGGAAGTCGAAGCTGTGTTTTGGTAAGTTTTACCTCAACCGCCACTCTTCAGAGATAGTGGGGAGGTGTCTATCAGGGAAAAACAATGTCCCAGCAGCAGTGGCGTTGCTCCTGTTGTGCATGGCACATCCATGATGATTCCAGCTTGTGACAGGAGATCGCCTGCAGTTCAGAAATGTTGAGGGTGCCATTCCAATTCATAAGCAGCCCAGGCGTGTTAAGCATGTATCCTTACAATTGTTGCTTGAGCATATTATTTGCATTGTCTCTTCTTGCTTTCCACTTCAGCCTCAACTTTTCTCCAGCACTCCAAGGACCAAGAAACCAGGAAAAGGAAACAAGGAGACTGAAAACAAGGAAAATGTAAGTCTTTCACAGTCTCGAAGGAAAGGGGAAGTGCGATGCAGATTGTGAGAAGAGAATCAAAGCTAGAAGGGAAATTGGTGAGATGAGAGGAGCAGCATGTTGGAGATGGTGTGAGTAGTTAACAGGACAGAGGGAAAATGGCGAGTGCTCTGCAGACACTGCAAGGGGAGAAGCAGTGGCTCAGTGAAATGGGTTTTTCGCTATGCCAATGATTAGTGGAGGAGAGCTTAAAAGAAATGATTTCTCTATAGTTGGGGAGGGGAGCGGGGATAGCTGTGAAGAAGGGGGTGGAGCTGCACCGAGAACATGGGTGGAGTCTGGTTTTACAGACGCTGCAGGGCATCTGCAGATCTTTTCTTTGTACTGGAAGAGTTTGGAAGCATTTCAACATTGAATGTGCAGATTGTGTGTGAAGTGGTGGAGGGGTAAGTCTGGATGAGGAAGTTTGGTATGTGAAGGAGCAATGATGGATGTAATGAGGAAAGGCTGTATTGTTGGATGGATGGATACGTGTCTGGAAGAAGAGTGGTTGCTGTCAGGAGAAAATAAGAAGATCTTTGGTTGATAAATCAGGACTGTCTCATTGGAATGTAACTAGGAGACTGATATAGTTATATTTCATAAGTGCACAATAAAATAAAATGCACCAGGTGCAGTGTTGGATAGAAATTGGAATGAACGCTGCACACAAGTTACAGCATTTGGCTTTCTTGGCAGTGTAGTAAAATGCAACGTCATGTACTGTTGTGCACAGTCTTTGGATGCTCTTTTCCTTGAAATGTTTTATAGATTACATCTTTTACAAACGGCTGCACCATACACATCGCATGCTATTACTTAGTTTTCCATGCATATTAAAACTCACAACTTTAAAGTCCTTGAGCATTGATTCATCTCTTCATCTTGAGATACTGTATTTCTGGACAGCATTTCCTTTTGCCGGAGGGTCTTGCCTGATTTCAGATCATTAATACCTGTTAACATGTCCAGTAAAGCATTCCATGTACTGTATACTGACTTATTTACTGCTTCTTTAAAAACCTTCTAATCATGCTCTCTAAACAGCCATTTCTCCATATACGTCAGTCTTTCTGGATACAGAAGGAAATTACCACTCTTTCAGTACAATGCAGTGGATTTGCAAATACCCTGCTCAGGTTTAAATACTCCAACAAAAAAAACTTGTGTAACTGCTCGCAAATTTGCCTTAGCTGTGTTCCCACTGATTATCATGCACATTACCAACAGCATCTGTTTGTGTCTACTGACCGGTTTGTTAGTATACCTTAAACCTTTCTTCAGAATGTCTTGCTTATTATGCTATGTAACGTAAATCCTGTGGAAACTTTTAAGCTGTACAAAATTAATTTGCAATTTCTGAACACTGCTGGACTGTTGCCACACTCTTCACCCTGAGTGACCAGCTCTGCTCAGCCTGTTTCAAGTTTATTGTGCACTGTAGATGGTCTCTCTTCAGTCTTCTGAGTCTTCAGTACTTCTTTAACTACAACATCCTAATTCTACCCAAGTTGGTGGATCCCAAATGGCCCTCTCAATGAAAATCGTCTGATTTCTCATCTCTTGCTCCTTTTAAAAAATGTTGTTGAGCTAGTGTTCTCATTTCCTTTGGACTAACTTGAGTAGGGTTTATCACTGAATGCCTGGCACTTTTTGTCTTGAGCAAGTCTTTTTAATTGTTAGTAGATCAACCACCTTTGTCCTTTTTCGAAGTTACCAGCCCTTTAAATGGGGTCTTTGGACAGCCAGGGGTTACTGGTTTCTATTCTTTGTGGACAACACCATTTCCCCTCTGGGATACCAGGGTGTTTTGTTAGTGTATTGCATAACAGATGAGCAAGAGACTCCCTTTTAGCAGTTTGACTTTCCGAGGACAAGTAGGGAGAACAGTCAAGAATCACTTCAGCAGTACATTACATAAAGAAATGAACATTCAGAGCAACTAAATAAAACCTGTTGAAACTATAAGTGAAGAAACAAGAAGGGTCTACCGCTTTCTGGGCCAAACAACCAACCCCAAATATTGTTATAGCTTACTTATGCTGGTTACTGGTAAGCAGGTTGGCATTAAGCTCAACAGCCAATTTTAAACTATGGGGAAATGCTCCGCTTGTCTCAGTAAAGTCCACAAGCGCTTGGGCCTCTCCTTAAAACATGGATACAGGAACAAATACTAGTGCCACAAAAACCAAAGTCCAACGTAGAGCCCCTAAAAAATGGCTACCTCTAAAATCACGACCCTAACAGGATACTCACCCTAGTGTATCCTTGATATTTTTTCAAATAATTTTTATTGAGGTTTCTTCCATACTAGTTACAGTTCCAATTACTGTTTTAACAATGGTACGACACAGGTACAATAAACAAATCTAGAGTGATATAGCCAAGACATAACTGCCAATGGTACGAGTCCTGTTCAGAAAACGGGAACATCATCTGTTCTCAGCTGTATGGTTTGATTGAGCTGTGGCAGAAAGGGGTATCGGTGTCATATGTGATGTGGGCCATGACAAATTGGAGTGATGACTGTAAGTGATAAGTCAGTGACTGGGAGACAACTTGTGGTCCCTTAAGCCAGGTAATGAAGGATGCTAAACCTCTGTGTGAGAACTAGGAAGTAAGGGGGGGGTAGGGAAAGCAGAAAAGAAGGGCTCTCTGGGGAGGAGGGGTCAACTAAATAGCAGTACAAGCATGGTTCAAAAGAAAGTTGTAGGAGAGCCTTCCCTGGGTAGGGGTTGTATCTGGTCTTGTGGTGTCTACCGCAGTTGACTACAGCATTGTATCTGCTATTGTGAAAGTGACGAGGAGATCTGGATTGGCACTTGTTTGCACAATGAACTAACAAGTGTTGCTAGGGGTTCAGGGATGGGAAAGGCGATACCCTCATGAATCCTTGATACTACATAACTGTGTCCACTACCTTACTGTGCTTGGGTGGCCAATTGAGTGTTAAACTGGCCTGTTGAGTACTCTGCCACTGCCAGATGAGACAACTTGAAAGACCAAGTGTACGGGCGATTAAAAAAAAAAAAAGCATCTCGTCATAACCCACAGGACTGAAAAAATGGCCTGCATACTGCCCCTTTCAAGTTAGCTCATCTGGCAGTGACAGAGTGCCCGATAGACAAGCCTAACACTGAGTGTTGGCCGCTATGGTTCACAGCACAAGACTCTGGAGTGCTAAGCCCCACTCTCTTGCTTGATCTTGGAGGGAGAGCTTGGTGTTCTCATAACTCCTGGACAGTCTCAACTTGTGTTGTCCCAGACTTGTCTGTGTAGTCGCCTGTGCTTGGCCTCTTTTCCCTTGGAGTCAAGGAGGTGGGTAGTTAACTCCTCCTGGCAGGTGCTACCTTACTCTTGTACCGAGCGGAAGTTCTTCCTTCACTTTGCAAGCACCAGTTGTGTATGTAAGAATTACACCCGTCCCCTTTTTGATCCACATTCCTGTACAGCTTTTTCTGACTAATGCTAGCAGATCAATTTCTCAACTTGGTGTTTATATCCACTTCAGTTCAACTCCAACTCTAGTGACCAGTCTTGTTTTATTTCATGCCCTCCATCCTTATGCTATCAAACTCAACAGTGCTTCCATTCACAAGCATACCCGCTCTACTTAAGAGTGTAGTTTTTCGCTGTTGCATCTGGCAGCCCTCTCCCAGGTGTAGCCATGCAAGAAAGATCTTCCTCCTGCCTGAGTACAGTCAATATGCCCTTCAAAATTAAACCCTCATCATCTCTACCCCTCTAGAGGCAGGGGTAATTGGATATGGTATGTTGCACGAATTCAAGGAGTGCAACACAACCGATGTGTTGTCTTGTGCTATCTCTCAATTCACCCTTTTTCCCACACTGTTTAGTGCCAAGTACTGGACTAGTCGAATATGCTTTGATTCTAGTGCTGTACATTTTTTATTTGAATTTAATGTCTTAACCCTACCGAATTCAGCTTTGCACAGCATTTATTTTCAATATTTGATGCAAACAGATTTATAGTGGTTCAAATCTCGCTTGTGTATATTTGAATACATCTATTCTCCGATTTCTTCCTGTGGTGAAATGGGTCCTTCGCGCATTGAAAAGTAGATTTTGGAAAGGTGAGATGGTTACGATTGTTGGGTTGGTAAGTGTTTTGATTGTCTCTAGGAGATGAGGGAGGTGAGAAAATGTCCTGAATGAGGGATTGCTTTATCTATGTGGCAGGGTGGCAATATGCAAGGAGAAGCCTGGGCAGCAGGATGGCAGAAGTATTGAAGCTGATGGTGTTAAAATGATTTGGGAAGGGCTAAGTTGGTAAGGTAATGTCAATGCAGAAGACATGATTCTGATAGACTGCTAACCTCACCATAGAATATTCTCCTGATGTCAGACTGGATCCAGAAAATCTTGAGCAGTACGTCTGCATGCCGGTAAGTGGTGTCGGTGGCTCCACTTCAATGTTGTCTGCGTCTGAAGTAACGTGCGTATGCCTATGTAGGCACCACACTGGCATGCAGACATCCGTTCCTTTCTTCAGCGTGGATCCGGAGAGCTACCTTGTTCACTTTTTGACCAGCTTTTTCAACCTTTTTGTCAATCTTTTTTTTTTAACTATTGCTCCCAGTGTGCTAGGTACATGTCTCCAAAACAAACCTACAGGTTTCAACTCTTGTAGGGAATTTCAGAGCTACCTCACTTGGTCTGTCTTTGTTGTTTGGGGTTGGACTAGGACTCCAGGTCCTGCACTAACTGTTTGTCAGTGCTCCCGAAGGTGATTCAGGAGCGAGCTGTGAAGCCCCTAGTGGCGCAGCACAAGAAGGCGCCATGTTGTTCCCGAGGAAGATCTCTGGCCCAGTGAAGAGCCGGTCTCGTCATCCGCCTTCTTCACCGTTTAAGTCGTCCTCATCAAACTTGGGTAAGTCTAGGAAGCTCAAAAAAGTTGAAACATTCTTGGCCTTCCCCTTTTGACCTTGTGCTTCTAGGCCCTGCTCCTGTACAATCCCTGCGGAACCGGAGGCTGGGTGAGCTCTGCGCCCCTGGAACAAGCCCTGCTCAGCTCTGTGCTGCCATGCATCTTTGGATCACAGACTCCTTCTGGTGCATCTTCAAGTCCCACCGAGCAAGAGGTGCCACTGTCTGGATACCACCAGCAGGCCCGCCCTCTATGCCAACTGGCTCTCTGAATCTACTTTCGATTCGGAACTGACTCTGTACTTAAAGCAGAGACCCCTACTGGGGCAAGTGTTGGCCACTCCACCTGACTCTGCCAATCCCATTGCCTGCCACAATACCTTTCGAGGTTGTCAGTGGTACCCGATGGGCCGAAACCGTCTGGCTCTGATATGCTGCCTGTGTCTTTTGATTGACCCAGTGTGGACTTAAACTTTGGGGCTGTGATGATGACCGTTATGGGCTCCCTGACCCAACCGATGACCTGCACTTGTTCTACAATAAGGACTCCTGGTATGAGGAGCTGGGAGATAGTAGTGCACTGGACACGTCTCCAGAGTCTGGCTTGTTCTTGCCTCTGGGACATACTTTGGAGGAAGGAGCACCCTTTACCATGGTGGTGAAGAGGGCGGCGGAGGCCCTCGACCTGCAGATTCCCTTTGTCACAGTCCAGAGCAGCGTCTTGTTGAAGGTCCTTCAATCGGAGCTATTCTCAGCTGCCCCCTGTTCCCCTCTAATGAAGCTCTCACAACATCCTCCTGGAGACCTGGGGCAAGCCCTGTAGAGGTGTTCCGGTGCACAGGATGATTGCCTGTCGCCCCTAACTGCACTTGGGGACCTGCCTTTCCTCCCCCAGTACCCCACCCTGAGGGCCTGGTGGTGCAGGTTTTGGCTGCTGATGTCAACATTAACATGTTCCCTACCACCCCACCCCACCCCACCGTACAAGAAGTACAAGATGCTGGACATCTTTGGGAAGATGTTCACTTTGACCAGCCTAGCATTGCGATCACCAAACGCTGCGTGCTTCTTGGGTCAATACTCCCAGACCTTGTGGGACTCTGTTGCGCAAGTGCCGCCCATGGTTTCTAAGGAGGTCTGGGTCATACTGAAACAGGCCATACTTGATGGCTGGTATGCACCAAAGATTACCATCTGGTGTAAAATGGACAGTTGACTTGCTGGGTAGGGGCCATCGTTTCCATGGTGGTACTCTGCTGCAATGTCTTTTTGAGATCAACAGCTTTCTCTGTGAATCCGACTTTCCGGCTGCCCGATAATAACATTTGTGGTAGTGATTAACTGCCGTGATTATTATTGATTTGTGGCGGTGTAGAGGCTGAGGATCTTTGATGCTGTGCAGCTGTGGCTGCGAGGGTCAGGCAGCCGTGGACCTCAGGGCCAGAAGAGATCGGCAGAAGAGACTGTCCTGCTGGGGAATCAGTGCTGGGAGAATCAGTGCCTCAGGGAAGCTGGTGAGTGTACCGTGAAAAAGAGGTGGTCCTGGGTAGAGTGAAACGAAAAACAAAAATGGGAAAACTGAGTTCACGGAGCTCACCAGGGACTGAGAGGGCTGCGGTCAGACTCCCTATCGGAGAAGAGAACGGAAGGCAGCAGAGAATTGGAGAGTGATTAGGATGTCTCCCAGTCAGCAGATTAGACCAGACCAGAGCAAATCGGCTGAGGAGCTCAGGAGGGGGCTGAGTGGGCTGATCAAGTGTACACTGGAGATATTGGAGAACAGAGGAGATACACGGCTGCAAGAGTGGCTGACATAGGCCAGGGAGAGACCGATACACAAAAGCAAAGCAAGCAAATAGCTTGTGGGGTCCCTCATGATTAGTCTCTACTAAACTGGTCAACGCTCAACATGTACAGCGGGGGGCTGAATAGCCAGAGACTGAGCAACATGATTGAAGTTGTCCGCCTCAAGGAAAGGAAAAGAAGGAATGAAGGAGAGAAGGTGTTCCTACATGACTTTAGCCGCAGCCAGGCTTGGCGAGATTTTAGTAGCTTGCCTTGGGGTGTGGAAAAAAACTGGTCTGCTGACAGGGTGTTAGTGGAGGAGGAGGACCACACCGCCCAACGTCCCTGTCACACAGGCTCCACTCAAGCGAAGCACTGACCACGCCCTGGAGGAGGCCTCTGATGCTCGATATCACAAGGTAAAGTGTTTAACTCTGTCACCTATTACCGTTACCACCATTATTACCATTACTACTATTCACCACTATCTACCATCTACTATCACGGGGCAAACATCATTTGACAGCATCTAAGTAGAGGGATGAGCAAACGAGAGAGCATGAGCGCCCAAGTGGGCGGTAGCATTGTGGGGACACTTGACTCATTTTTTTTTTTTTAAACTAGGGCAAGATCAGTTCTGGAGCATGAGATCGAGCTGACGGAACGTCGCCTATCATTGGAGCCCTTTAACCACAAAAGATCCTCATGGGGGAGAATACCGAACCACGATACGCTGGATGGATCAGGGCCGAGTGAAATGGCTATGACCAGAGACACAAACATAGGACCCATACCCCATGACTCTGTTTTGCCGGTTATCTCACCAAGAGCTTCTACCAGGGTGGCGGCCATGAAAAAACCCATGGGAAACAGCACTGAAAATGTGGCAAAGAGAAAGAGGATGGGGGGGGCCACAAGGACCGAAACCAGCGAAAGCGATAACCTGGCGAGAGCAATTCCCAATGTAACTACAAATATTTTTAGTAATTCTGCAGAAGGGGGCAGCCAAGATGACATTGAGAGGAAAGTTAGATTGGCTTCGAGCACCTTAAGGAACGGACATCAAACGCTACATCAATTTCTACATCTCCCTCCAGAAGCTGCCCCTTTGGCATTAGTTCTGGGGAATGTTCCACCTTTGCGGGAGAGGCAAGCAGAATCAACCACCCAACTAATGTCCAAAGCTCTACACTGGCTAACTCAAAACCTAAACAAGGTGGGGGCCGTGGGTAGAGCTATCTCAAGCCAGATGATTATGGCAAGAAGAGTATCTTGGGTGGGCCCTGGAAAGAAATGCCGGGAGACTGCGTGGTTCTGAACTTTAAAAGCGAATTCGCGGTTGCTTTTCTCCTGACACAACTAGACAATGCTCCCATTAGAAGTACTAAGATTGCAGTCTTACCACTGGGTTTCTTCTATAGACCTCTGGCGCCACCGAGAAGGCAGGGTTTTTTATCCCCTAGGGAGAGGCAGATAGGGGAGCTATCTTCAGGCAAACCGGGGTATATGAATGGGGACTTGAGAATAGATTTGCGCCTTTGTCAGACCTCTAAGCCTGTGACTGACTATAGCCAGTGCAGCCGAGCCCTGAATCGAATCGTGAAAGTCAATCCACGCAGACCAGGGTTAGTACAGAGAGTGCACAGTTACCCAGAACATATCAGGAGCCACAAAAAACAATACTAAAAACAGCATTGTGGAATGTGGCTGGCATCTCCCCCAAATTGAATGATCTTAATTGGATAAAGATTTGGGAGGGCCATGAAATATGTTTTCAGGAGACATGGGCCACAGAACCAGCTTTTTTTTTAACGGCTATCTGTTTTCAGACCCAAGCTAATCCATCTACCTCGGGGAGGGCGAAGGGGGCCATCTTGACATTGATCCGGAATTACTTACCTGTAAAAGTAAAGATGAATGCCCGACTAAATTTAAACTTTCACATTATGATGCTGGAGGTACAACATGAAGGGATATGGATATTGATAAACTACTATAATAGATTTGGTCCAAATATGCATACAATCGTGGAGAGGTCGATAAAGCAATTGCCGACACAGTGCATATCACTAAGAATGAGAATATAAACTTTATATGGCTAGGTGACTTTAATATACACCCGTGCAAACATAACATACTGCCTGTCTGTGGAATTGAGGATATGGTGTGAAATTCGATACACCATTTCACACACAGTGAGTATGGTAATGACTTAAATAAACTAATGGCCTCCCTAAACATGGAAATAATTGGCGACCCAGACCCCGTAACAGATACTCTGCCGAACACCTTTTACCGAAATGGGGCAGAGGCCACGATTGATTACATACTTTTAACCCCTTCTCTTAGTGTAAGGGTTACCAAGATAGGGAACTCCTCACAACTTTTAGCGATCAGGCTATAGTCTCACTAGAGTTTATAATATCAAAATGGGAGAAACAATGGTGCATTACTATTGAAACACCAATTGTGTCCGGGAAAAACGGGGCTCAGTTACATTGGGCACACCTAGACAAAATCAAGATGATTCCAGACATCAAATCAAAAACACAAGATAACATACAATTGTGTTTAGATCCAGAAGCGGATGCAGGGGAGGTTGTCAGAGCTTTCTGCAATATACTAGGTAACATAAAATTGGCACTTACCAGAACAAGAGCACAAAGAAAAGAAAAAGGCAGAGGCTGGTTTAATTCACTGTGTACAAAAGCAGTAAAGACTCTGTTATATGCACTAAAGGCTAGACCTTGAAGCCAGTATCAGATAAGAACTTTGTGGGCCTCATATAAACTAGCGCGCAAAAGTAGAGGAAAGGAAATCCGGGAGGATCTATGGGCCGTCCTAGACAAGGCAGCTAGCTCAGGCAATAGCCGTGAATTCTGGAAGCTAGTACACGCACCTTTTTTAAAGAAAAGAAAAGAAAAGAGATCAACTGTCTTCTCAGGGGTTTACCAATCAGCACAGATGGCCATACCGGTTGATGTCTCCGAGCTGTTTGGCAACAAGGCTGATACAGTGCTGGATTGATATTCAGTTCACTACCAGGTCATTGGAAACCTCCCCGGTTCCCAACCCACTCCTCCTTTCGCTCCTTCCATTGCCACTGTAGGGGCGCCCAACTGCATCCTCCATATCAACTGTATCCCCAAGGCCATCAGGCTTCCCAGCCCTTTTGTGGGCGTGTGTCTCACAGAGGATCTGGGACTCGAAGTAAGAGCGCTATCCAATCTCCCACCTTTCTGGCTGTCGCAGCCTCATAGCCCCTTTAATTTCATCATGTATTCCCCTGATTCCTCACTGCAGACTGAGTATGCGTCCTCTGCAGGAGCAACTAGACAACCAATGGAAACAGGTTCACGGATCGTTCGAGGACAAGGTGACCGTCACTTCAATGATGAAGGAAGCGGCCTTATGGTGGACAGATCAAGACAACTTGTCCCAAGGTCTATCCTTCGTAAACGACCCGTCTCCTCAAGTAGTAACAACGGACGCGTCATTGGAGGGTTGAGGAGCAGTGATGCAAGACCTACATGTCAGCGGCCATTGGTCTCCTCAGGAGCAACGGCTCCACATCAACCTTTTGGAGCTAAGAGCAATATGACTGGCTATGCAAGCCTTTCTTCCCCACTTAGGAGGTTCGCAAGTGCTTATCCAGACGGACAATACCACGGCCATGCACTACGTGAACAAGGAAGGAGGAACCAGATCTCGACCGTTGTCGCAGGAATCTCAACAGATCTGGCAATGGGCGATACTTCACGGAATATCGCTAAAGGCGGAACACTTGCCAGGAGTTCTAAACGAGAACGCTGACAGACTGAGCAGGTCATCCTCAGTCAGCCACGAGTGGGAGTTGAACCAGCGAGTTCTGGAAGAGGTCTTCAGCCAGTGGGGGCAGACCAGAGGTGGATCTCTTTGTCACACCGACCAACAAGAAATGCCGGTCTTACGCAAGCAGATTTCACCACCGAGGGTCATTGGGGAATGCGCTTTCGATAGCCTGGTCAAGGACATTTGTCTACGCCTTTTCCCCCCCATCCCTCTGATCCCGCGGCTCATCAGGTAGAGCAAAGTGGAGCCATGCAGGATGATCTTGATAGCCCCTGCTTGGCCGAGACAATTCTGATACACGGAACTCCATCTGTTGTCGTTAGTTCCTCCTCTTCCTTTGAGGACTATACCAGATCTCCTCACAATGTCCGAAGGACAGGTTTGGCACCCAGATTCAGTCATTACACCTGACAGCATGGCTCCTGAGCAGCGAGAGTTTATGAATCTCCCCATCTCAAGCAAAATTAAGGAGGTCTTCTCCCAGGCAAGGGCTCTTTCAACGAACAGGACTTACCGTCTTAAATGGAAAAGATTTTGTATCTGGTGTAGGAGAGAAAAAATTGACCCATTTGCTTCCAAACCTCATCAGCTCCTACCTTATCTGCTGTCCCTGGCTAAGTCGGGATTGGCCCATTCGTCAATTAAAGTTCATTTGGCGGCCATTTTGAGATACAGAAGGTCTGGGTCTGGACCTTCCTTGTGGTCTTCCAGGATTGTCAAACAATTTCTTAAGGGCTTGTTCACCAGTGAGCCTCCACCTCCTACTAGGAATCTAAATCTAGTCCTTTCTCAGCTCATGAAAGGCCCAATTCAATTTTTTTTTCTTCAATTCAAATGATCTTTATTCGGATTTTGAATACATCCATAAAAGTACATACAGAGAGAATACAATTAAAACAAGTTAAAACGTATGTTTAAAAATTGATATAAAATACAGATCTTAAGCAGCATATATGTCATAAAGTGCGATGTACCAATATAAAGTGCAAAGTACGCAATAGGGGGAAAAACATTAATCACAGGGGTACTTAATCACAGAGTTCTAAAAACAATCCTTTATAGCAAAACACATATGCAATTAAGTCTATATCCAATTTCCAGTGAATTAATAAAGTGCATTGAATAGAATGCAAAAAAATGCGTCAGATTACATAAAACTATTGTCCATTATCCATGTTCCATACTTGCCCTCGATCTCACACAGGCTTTTATAAAACAGCTTAAAGTATATATAACATCATCAAAATGTAACATTTGAAAAAATTTTAATGCCAGATTGTGATCTCTGATGTTATATTTGCGAAGAATCGGGATTAAGTATTTGCAAGTATACAGTTTATAGTGACCACAGAAAGAGATAATGCAACAGACTTTGTTTTCCACCATGAGGGCATGGGCAGTCCCGCTCTTCGAGTCCAGTGTTGTAACCAAGGGGGAAACTAAGCAAATTAACTATGCTTCCATCCCGAAACCTAAACAGGAGACTCCGGTTCCACTTTCCCAAAGGTAGTGATAGGTATCGGTAAGAGTTAACCAGGCTATCACCGCCTGGGTCTATAATGCTCAGATATCTGATAACAGCAGGTTTGATAGATTCTGAACTCATGCGTTCCTCTTTATAGAGGACAAGCAATGCCTGTTTAATATTATTCTTGTGGGCAGGTACAATAGAACTAGGAGAGCTAAATAAAGAACCATGCCCCACACTTTCCAGACTATTCTTAACTGCAGTTAACCAGGGAATATACTGTGATCTATCACTTAGCAGGCAGTCGGATATTATACTGCGTGTTAGGGATGCTGCTGGATTTAACCATATTTTAATCCAAAAAAGAGCAGGCCTAGACCTAATAAAATCAGCAATATAAGGCAACCCCAGTTCATTATGACAGATAAATGTAGGGGCGCTGGGGACTCCCCCCAACACCCTTCTACACAATCTGTTTTCCTCCAACTGGAGAACCTTACTGTTACAGTAACCCCACACTTCTGCACCATAAGTCCCCGTTGGCTGGCATTGAGTGCGGTAAATGTTAAGCAGGGGTGTAACAACATCAGCCAATTTAGGTTGTCGAAGAGACAAAATTGAATTAATTGACTTACTAATTTTATTCCTAGCATACGCAGCATGTGGATGCCATGAGCCTGAATTGGAGAACAACAGCCCTAGATAAGGAAAAGTGTTGGTACATTTTAGAATATTGTTACCAGATCTAATTGAAGTAATATTGTACTTTTTTGGACCGCAATTCATGATGAAAGATTTTTTAAAATTGGTATTTAAACCAAGATCTGACATGAAGGCTACAAACCCAGAAATTAAAATGCGTAAAGCATTCGGGGTACGCCCCATTAATACTGCGTCATCCGCATAGAGTAAAGTAGTAATGGGGGAGCCGTTTATGATTGGGACATCCTTACAAATCCTACATAAAGTGCTACTCAATCCATTAATATATAAAATAAAAAGCAGTGGGGCGAGTACGCAGCCCTGTCTAACTCCTCTGCTAATAAAAACATCATTGGACAAATCACCATCATTATTAATTCGTACTCTGGCTTTTAAGTCCCGATGGAGCTCAGAAAGAAAATACACCAGTGAGTCATCCAAACCATAATCGAGCAAAAGTGACCACAACCTAGAACGATTAACAAAATCAAACGCGGAACTCAAATCCATAAAACCTAAATAAAGAGGGGATTTTTTAACAATGATATATTTGGCCATAATTAGGTTTAAATTTAGGCATTGTTCGAGTGTGCCTACTTGGCTTCTAAAGCCCAATTGACTACAATGGAGAACATTATTGTCCTCTGCCCAGTTCCTTATCCGTTTAAAAATCACCCTTCCCAGAACCTTTAACGTATTGTCGATCAGTGAGATCGGGCGGTAACAGGCGGGATCCGACCTGTCGCCTTTTTTAAATATCGGGACGATGACACTGTTCGCCCAGGATTCGGGGATTGATCTATCACACAGATTATTAAATAAGTTACATAACAGGGGGGCCCAGAAATTAATTTCTGATTTAATTTGGTCAATCGAAAGACCATCAGGGCCAGGGGCTTTATTGCTAGCGCTGTCCATTATAGCATCCTCGACCTCCATTAATGTGAAGGTCAGGGGTTCGGTGTTATTGGGTAGAGCAACGATATCCGAGGAAGTTACAGATATAGCATAAATTTGGGAAAAATGTTCTACCCACGCCTCACCTGTTATGTTACAATTTATTGGGTTAATGTTGGAGCCAAAAGATCTTAAGGACTTGACCTCTCTCCAAAAACCTGTGTTATCCTTTAGTTTGGCAGTACGTGTGAGAGATTCCCAATAATTGATCACTAGAGCCTCAGATCTAATGTATAGGGCAGTTTTGTATTTTGATCTTAGTTCTCTCACTGTTACCACGTCCCTAGGGTTAGTTTTCAAAGCAGCCCTCAGGTCCCTATTGGCCTTAGAGCATGACTGATCAAACCAGCGGGGACCATGTGCTGTGTTCTGCCTAAATGGTTTGGAGGATTCTTTTTTAATGGCCCCACATAGATTGCCAAAGGCATCAACCACATTTCTACCAGAACTCGTATGTGACAGACATATCTCTACAATCTCAGGGTGTTTTTTGATTACTCTTGCCAGAATATCTTTATTGTCCACCCCTTTCCAGATTAATCTTAATCTGTCAGTGGACAATAACAGATTATGTGGACCACACTCTAACTTCCCTGCAGCCTTCAAATTTTGTGGGATATGTAGATATATTCTGAGCGGATAGTGGTCGCTATACGCGGAACAGATAACTTCTGCTTTTAGAGTTATATCACTTAATTTGAGGCAAGTAAAAATGTAGTCAATCGTGGAAGCACAACCATGACCTATGAAAGTGGGTGTTGTTGGACTATTATCAATAGAACCTGCTATTTCCATTGAATTTACTAGGTTGCGGGATGCTAAAAAGTTTTTCAGCTCCTCGCCGTTTTTACAAGGTGGGCTCCCACGATACATGTGGGCATTGAAGTCCCCTCCGATGCAAATGCCATCAAAGGGCCCATACTTTTGACCTTCCATAATATCATCGATAAAAGCAAACAATAAAATAAAATTAACATTGGGACGAGTAAAAAAATCGTTGTTGTAGAAATTAATAATACACAATTTCACTCTGTTAATGTACGTTATAGCCATAAAACAATTACCCGGTGTGGGGATCAGTTTAGTTTGCACCCCGGATTTTATTTTGGACCAAATGGATAGGCCCCCACTGGGCCGACCCATATTAGAAGGTAAAGCCTTTAAGTTATAACAGCAAAATCCCTCCTTTATCGGATCAATTAGACACCAAGTTTCTTGTAGCATCAGTATATCACAGTTGCAGTCAACCCAATTTAACCATTCCCCAATTTTCAGCTTGGATTTCAAGCCGGCTATGTTCCAGCTAACAAGAGATAATTCAGGGACCAAGGACGATTGTTCCTGAGTCTGAATTTTTTTACTTGGAACAATTCGTGACATAGCTTGCGTCAAGACTTGGGGAGCAGCCTGGGGTTCTAAGTGAGGTGTCGAAGGTGATACAGCAAGATTAGTCAAAGAGGGTCAATCTTGCATATCCAGGTCCGACAGGGGTGCATATCTGTTAAACATCTTAAATTGAAATGGAGCGGTTTGGAATTGCATGGGCGGTTGCTGGCAATACATAGGCGGTGCTTGAAACTGACTTGGGTGAAAAAGAGGTCGCATGGAGGGGGGCCGGGGTTGTATTATCATTTGTCTGTAAAAATGACTCAGAGGTAGCATAGTAACAACAGTAGAAATGGCAGAACAGTTACTATGCCTGTTAAGGAGGTTTCTCACAGTCCCTGGGTTTTGAAAATTAAGGACTATGCAATCGCCTTCCTTATCTTTGGTCAAAGGCCCGACCCACGACACCCTGCGTACTGATAGAATCTCTCTGGATATATCATATCCTACACCCTTATGCTTGGTCAGCCAGTCTATGCATTTGTTACGCAATTGCACCCATGATTCCCCCTGATCTTCCCTTAATGGTGGTATTCCTGCAAAGGCCCATTCGAACCAATTCATCGTTCTGACATAAAGTTCCTTTCATGGAAATTGGCTATCCTCCTCGCTCTCACATCGGCTAGACGTGTTGGAGAGTTACAGGCCCTTGCTATCCAGGAGCCTTTCCTACAATTTAAAAGGAACACTGTAATCTTGAGAACTAACCCTAGGTTCATGCCCAAGGTACCCTCGGACTTCCACTTGAACGAGCCGGTTATTCTGAAAGCGTTCTTTCCTCAACCGGCCACACCAGCAGAAAAGACTCTACATTCTTTGGATGTACAACGGTGCTTAAAATTCTACTTGGATCGCACTAAGGGATTTCGGAAGTCCTCTCAATTGTTTGTTGCCTTTGGTGGTCCAAGCAAAGGCCTCCCGCTGTCCAAACAGGGCATATCAAGATGGATCACAAGTGCCATTCTGCATTGCCACACTGCGGCAGGGAAACCTCTGACTGGCAGGATTCGTGCACATTCCACAAGATCAGTGGCATCTTCAACGGCCCTCTTTGCGGGGGTACAGATTAAAGACATTTGCTGAGCTGCTACCTGGAGCAGCGTTCACACCTTTACTAAGCTTTACTGCTTGGAGTCCTTACAGCAAGAGGAAGCGGCAGTGGGCCAGGCTGTCCTGAGGAACCTCTTCCAATAATTGGTGAGCTTTCCTTTCAATCCCACCTTCCGTTGTTTACACATTTTGTATCTTTGTGTCATGTTGGCTATTGCAATGTATTTATGACACAAAATGTGTTTTTTTTTATTGCTAACTGCTTGCTACTCTGATACAAAAGCATGGTAATCTACGAAAGTTCCAATACTGGGGCAAGAAAACAAGTTACTTACCTGTAACTTTGGTTCCCCAGTATTGGTAACTTTCATAGATTCCCATGCGCCCACCCACCTCCCAGAGGAAAGCTCAGCCTACAACAGATATGGTGACTGATACACAACGGCTACGAAAATCTGAGGCGCTGAGGTTCCTTCAGGAGGTTCCTTCAGGAGGGTGAGACACTTCTGATTGGCTGATGCCTAGGTTTGGTCTCTTTTACAAAAAGAGGGTGATATGCTACAAAAGGGAATGAGGCCTAGGCCTTTTTCTTTTGTACCTACTGCTATGGTATTTGTGTTACCGAGACTCCCATTCCGACGACTGGGAATGATACAAAAGCATGGGAATCTATGAAAGTTACCAATACTGGGGAACCAAAGTTACAGGTAAGTAACTTGTTTTCTTCCCAGACAAACTTGTACTTTGGACACGCGCCTCCATTCTGCCTAAGGTGGTGACCCCTTTTCATGACCGCAAAAGATTACGCTGCTGACTTTTTTTTGCTCCACCTCATCCTTCCAAGGAAAAAGAATACTCCATCATTGGACCCAAAAAGAGCCCTCCCTTTTTACATCGATTGCTCCATTGAAATTCGGGTGGGTGATCAGTTCTTCATTGGGTTTGCTGGAGCGAAAGAGGCAAGGCAATGCAGAAACAGACCATCTCTCAATGGATTGTACTCTGCATCAAAATCTGCTACGCACTAGGTAAGTAAGCTCAGTCCACACGAGTCGGGCCGCTAGTATTGCGTTAGCATGCAGAGTCCCTGCCTGAACATCGACACACCCCACTTTCACGAAACACAACTACCTGCACAGTCAGGCCCATTGAGACTGGCATGTTGCCGTTTGGTCCTTCAGGACTTTTTGATTTAATGAAGTTTGCACACCAACTTCCATGGAGTTATTGCTTTGGTACCTATTCTAGTCGAGAATCTGTGTTTGAAAGTCTGTCAGAAGAACAAGTTATTTACCTTGGGTAACTCCTTTTTCTGGCAGGGACTCTATCCAATTCCAGATTTCTTCACCTACCCTTCTATCAGTGGCAGCTCAACCGCTATGGTGGAGGAGCATCGCCCCACTGCTTTCAAGCAGTGCGAGAAGCACAAACCTAAATTGATAATAACTTTCAGTTATTATCATTTTATGTTTTTGCTGCTTTGCGGTCGGGTGGTCGGGGCTGCTCTGTTTTCGGAGCAGGGCAGAGCAGGGGAAGAGTGGTTTGCCCACTTCTAAGTGCGCAAAGACTGGTTTGGTGGGCTTCTTGGGTTGCCCAAACCAGTCATGCACATTTTCCCCGTTCTCCCTTTATGCTGCATTACAGCCTGTGAGTCCAACATGCTCAGGCCCCCATTCCCTGGCTGAGCCTCCAACCTTCTTGCTCCGACCAATCACAACGCTGCATTGCAGTCCAATCACTGGACAAACGACCACTGGACAAACCAGCTCCAGCTCCGCATGCAAAGAAGAAGGACATGGCTACCTCGCCTTAAAGACTGCCTTCCCCTTCTCCTCCACCTATACCATCACCACAGGCTCCCATACCACAGCATTCCCCAGCATCCTCTATAGACCATAGGGATGATAGCTCTGATGATATGGGGGTAACATGCCTGACCCAGCCACACCTACAGGATCACCTGACTCATGGGATGATTACACCACTCCAGATGTCCCAAATGTACATCAGGATGACTTATACCCCTCAAGGCCTTCCACACCAGAAGACCTCGCCCCAGCTACTCTGGCAGCTAGAAGTACACCGTACACGGCTCCTGCTCGAGTTAGGACACAGAACCTCTTACAGGTCCATGTGCTTTCCAAATTGACATATCCCTGACCCGGGACTTTGCACATTTTTGGACCAGGTATTCGACGCACTTACAGAAATCATTCCAAGATCCCACTGTCTTTTTCATTGAATCTTGCCCTGAAGAAGCCCGTTGACTGGGCGAAACGCGTTGGCTGATTTCTATTCCTGTGCATACTCCAGATACATCAAAATAAAAGATATCAACACAAGAAGAATTGTTGTCAACTTGGATTTATATACATGTTTGTGTTATTTTGTTGCCTCTCATCCACCAAGTATCCCACCAGAAGACACTATAGGGTTTAACGAATTGATACACAGGGCTGGACAATATCACGGGGTAGACATACACACAGACCCTGTAGACGAAAACTTCCTAATGGATACCTTTGATAACGCACAAAGGTCTACATCCATTTTACCAATGCTTAAGGGAGTAATTAAATACGCTTCTGAAGTCTTCAAAGATCCAGTCAGAACTCAAATCATTAACCCTCATATAGAGAAGAAATATAAAGCCGCCCCACCAGACCCAGCATATAGTAAACGGCCAGTACCACTAGACTCAAGTCAAGTCAAATGATCTCTATTCGGATATAAAATATCCATAAAAGTACAAATCATCACCACCAATAGGACATAAAATGTACAATTATCAGAAACAAAATACATTAAAAGTAATAAAAATAGGTTTGGGTAAGTCAGGTCTAACATCATTAATAACATACAGCCAAGGTGCAAAGGATAGCAATAAAGTGCTATATATACATTTAAAAAGTAGCAAGACTAGGAGTACCATTGTGCAAAATCGCAGGTTATAAACTTTGAACTAAGTGCAAAATAGGCAGTTACATGTTAATTAGATCCTTTTAGACCGGCATTACATGTGCAAAAACAGCAATATTCTGTCGTGCAGTATAAAAGACTGATTCAAAAGCGATTGCAGATATATTACATGTTTTAAGGTGTATTCATAGAGGCTCGTGAGCGTACCACAGATTGCAAGAATGAGCTTACTCGGAAAATCATATAGTCACTTCCTAACCGCAATATTTCATGGTATGCCAAATTAAAATCGATAATGGCATGTACCTTAAAGAAGGGAAATAAATACTGTTTGGTGTATCTGACATAAAATTTACAAAAGAATAAAAAATGTAACAGTGTTTGTTTGCTACCAATGCCACATGGACCGCACAACTTCTCCAAATTATTATTAAAACCAATCAGAAAACAAAGTGAGTATTTTATGCTGCCATCCCTGAGATGAAAAAGTAGACTCCTATTCCATCTCCCAATGTTTTTCCTGAGATATACCTGTGGCATATGATATTCATTGCCTGATAACACCAGAATAGGGATATATCTAATAATTGATGGTTTACAGAGCTCAATATTTCCTCTTCCCTTACGGTATAAATCATACAATGCCCCCCTCACTGTTTTTAGATCTATACCGTCTGTGGCTAAGGGGTGCTCCAGCTTCACACTGACTAGGCTATTTTTAACTGCGCCAAGCCAAGGTATGCTGCTACCCCCTATCACACTTAAGGCAGTCTGCGATTATCTCTTGTGTTAAAATTGCAGTGGGGTTTTGCCATATCTTTAGCCAGAATAATGCGGGCCGCGATTTGATAAAATCCTCCACATTATGTAAATTCAATTCTTTATGGCATATATAATTTGGCTATGAGATTTGTGCCCCAAGAACCTTTCTACAAAATCTATTTTCCTCGGTTTGGATCCTGCTACAATTTGCATACCCCCACACTTCGGCGCATAAGTTGCCGTTGGTACACATTGGGATTTATAAATCTGTAATAAGGGTATCCCCACCTCTACCTGCTTAGGCTGTCGCAGGCTAATGATAGAATTAACCGCCTTACCAAGTTGATTTCTGCCATGGGCTACATGTGCTAGCCATGATCCTGAATCTGAAAAAACTAAACCCAGATAAGGGAAAGTGCTAGTGCTTTTTCGGGAATAGTTTCCCGACGGTATATGATTAATGCGGTGCTTTTTTGGCCCACAGGACATTAAATATGATTTTTTAAAATTAGTACAAAGGTCCAAATCTGCCATGAATGATACAAAACCCGTAATTAAAGTGCGAAGTGCTTTTGGTGTGCGGCCCATAAGGACCGCATGGTCTGCATATAAAAGTACGGGGAACAATTTACCATTAATTTTAGGTACATCACATGTCAGTTTGGACAGGGAGTTATTTAGTTTGTTTATATAAAGAGTAAAAAGTAGAGAGGCTAAGACACAACCTTGTCTAACCCCTCTACCAATTAAAATATCCCCGGAGACCTCTCCTTCATTGCTTATCCTCACCCGTGCTTTCAGATCTCTGTGCAAAAATGCCAAAAAGTGAACAAGTGCCTCATCCAACCCATCATTTAAAAGAATCTCCCATAAACGTGATCGATTAACAAAATCAAAGGCTGAAGTTAAATCCATAAAACCCAAATATAGTTGAACTTTTTTAGCAATGGTGTATTTACCCAATATAAGATTTAAGTTCAGACACTGTTCCACAGTTCCAACATTACTCCTAAAACCCAACTGACAGCAATTTAAAATTTGATTATCCTCTGCCCAGTTCCTAATCTTATTAAAAACAACCCTGCCCAAAATCTTCAGGGTATTATCTTTCAGAGATATTGGGCGATAACAGCTAGGGTTGGATCTGTCGCCCTTCTTAAAAATGAGCACAATAATACTAGTTGACCAAGTTTTAGGGATTGTAGTATTGGTCAAATTATTAAAAACATTACATAAAAGAGGGGACCAAAAGTCGGTTCAGATTTGATAAGATCGATTTACAGTCCATCAGGACCTGGGGCTTTATTCCCTGCACTTTGATGTATGGCATCTTCAACTTCAGTTATTGATTTAGCAACCTTTGTAACTGGGAGATGACTATCAACGGTCGTTATGGGAGCTGTGTATATTCTTGAAAAATGCTCCTTCCATGACTAACTAGCTATATTGCTGCTTATGGGAGTGATATTTAATCCCATGGACCTCATAGCTTTTACCTCACTCCAAAACCCGGTTACATCTTTAAGTGCGGCAGCGCAAGCGAGAGAGTCCTACCGTTCCTTCAGTATCTCCTCTGAGCGCAATTTAGTTGCATTCTTATAGCGCTCTCTCAATGCTCTAACCAAAGTCATGTCCCTGGGTTCCCCAGCTAATGTTTCACGAAGGTCTCTGTTGGCCCAGGAACAAGTGCCAATAAACCATCTAGGGTTCTTACTCCTGTTCGTGACAGGTTTAGAGATTTCGTATTTAATGCCAGCGCATAACCCGGTAAAGACCTGGACAATCTCTGTGCCTGAGCAGCTACTAGACAAACACGTCTCCACCAATAGGGGGTAAGATTTTATAATACGTGCAAATAGGGCCTTGTTATCTATGCCCTTCCAGATCACTTTAAGTTTGTCGGCCGATGCTACCAGGTTCTTAGCCCCTATTTCCTTCCATTTTATACATTTGTTAAAAAATCTGATAGTTGTCAAAATTGGGTTGTGATCACTATGACTAGTGCCTAAAACCTCCGCCTTGACTAAACAATTCTCAAGAGAGGAGGATATAAAAGCATAATCTATGGTTGATGAACAGCCACGTCCTCTATAGGTAGGCAATAGGCCTTTGTCTGACACGCATCCAACCGTATCCATTACATTGATTAAATCCCGAGTGGATAGATGATTGTGCTGTTCTTCCCCTCTTTTGCACGGAATTACCCGGACAGGTGTAGCAACAGGGTTATCGATTCCGTTGTACAAATGTGCATTGAAATCCCCCCTAAACAGGTTCCGTCCAATTTGCCATACCTCTGGTCACCTACCAAGTTGTCAATAAATTCAAACAAGTTAATAAAATTCCTATTGGGCAGTGATGTAAAATCATTGTTATAAAAATTGATCAAGCATAGCGTAATCCCATGTGAATAGATCATAGCCTGAAAATGTCCATCATTTGTCTCCAGGGGTTTTATACTACTTCCTGCTGTAATCTTTATCCATGTGGATAATCCCCCACTAGGTCGACCAAATTCAGGGCTGAGTACAATATTATTGTGGCAAACAAATCCCTCAAGAAACAAACCACTGGTACACCATGTCTCTTGGAACATTAAGATGTCAAAATTACTAACCAAGTTAATCCACTCGGCTATATTCAATTTAGATTTTAGACCTGCGATATTCCAGCTAAGTATATTTAAGTTATGGTCTAAAGGTCTGGGTTCCATAATGACAGGACAGATTGATAGCGGTTCTACCGCAGAATCTTTTTGAAAGATATCTGTGGGCCTAGGTTCGGTATCAGCCTGACGGGCCATTAGTAAATCCATTGGCCCTACTACAGTAGTCAAAGGTTTGTTCGGTAGTCAGTCCTGTCTCTCCAGGTCAAACCGAGCGGTAAACCGGTTATGTGTAGAATATGTCGGGGTGACTAAGTTACGAGCTCTCTGGGGGGGGGGGGTCTGTAGAAAAAAACCAATGGTAACGAAGTTATGAGAGTTGGAGTGCTAATGTGGTCGGTTTGGCTTTTCAGTATCCATTTCACCAGGGAAGGGTACCTAAAGTTCACAACTATACAGTTGCCCATAATGTTCTTACCTGAAGGTCCTACCCATCCCACCCGTAGCACCATCATAATTTCCTTGGCAATCTCCCTTCCTGTCCCCTTATACTTTGATAACCAATCAATACACTTATTTTTAAGTTGGTCCCAGGACTCGATTTGATCTTCTTTCAATGGCTAAAATTATGACATAAGGGCATGCTTCCAGGGGTAAATGAAGAACACCCTCAGCGTGTTTTTTTTTTTTCACAACAAAGTTTATTGAATAAATCAAGCAAGGTAGTCAATGTGGCACCCCACAGTCAGGAGAAACCACCAAGCATTTGGATACATTACATATTGCAGGATCGAAAGCCGATTAAGAATCATTGCAAATCATATACATTAGAAACTACCCCCCGCCCCTTCCCCACCCCAACGCCCACCACCCACACCCCATCCCACCCCGTGTTCCCTCCCTAACCCTGTGCACGTGCAAAGAAGAAACCACATTATGTGAGTACAGTGTGGCCGGCATAGCGCTAGATGTGGGCCCATGCAAGGGGGGAAGTCTAGAGCTCCTCTTCAGGGTCAACTGGGGGGTCCAGTGGCAAGTCCCTATAATCAGCCCACTTCTTCCATATCTTAAAGTGCTTGCGGGGGCAGCCTCGCGCCTCAAATATCGGTCGCTCCAGACCCATACAAAAATCTAATCCTGCTGTCCATGCACACAGAGGAGGGGCCCGTTCATCCTTCCAAGCCCTTGCTAGGTCTCTCTTGGCCAGGACAAGCCCCAGTAGCAATAGGTGGCGCTTATAAATATTCCCTCCCACACCGTCAAGAATATGAAGCAATCCCAACCGATGGGAGCGGGGCAGGTCCCAGTGCAGTACTTCAGACAGGCAGTTCCACACACCTCTCCAAAAGCCAGCTATTCGCGGACACAGCCATACAGTATGTAGCAGCGAGCCCACCTCCACCCCACAACGCAGGCATTCTGGCGATGCAATCAGTCCAGCTTTCCACAGTCGCTCGCGGGTAAAATAAGCCCTGTGAAGAATTTTAAATTGAATGAACCTGAGCCTCATTGCGATGGCAGTCCCCCGCGGGGATTCCAGAGCCTCCCGCCAATCATCCTCATCCATGGGACCAATATCCGCCTCCCAAGCCGTCCGCAGAGGAAGGAGGTCGGAAGCGCAGTGAGTGACCACCGTTTGGTATATTCGGGATACTTTTTTGTCACCGAGGTCCCCCATGAACAATTTCGCCTCTTTAGGGCTGAATTCGGGGAGCGAGTCCAAATCAGCAATGTAAGGTGTTAGTGCATGCCGGAGCTGCAGATAGTGGAAAAACTGGGTCCGCGGCATATGGAACTCCGCGCTGAGTTCCTGGAACGACTTGAGAGCAACACCAGACATCACATGACCCAGCGACGAGATCCCGATCGCGTCCCATCCCCCGAAACCCGACAGGGAGGCCAGCGCAGGCAAACGACCGTTACGCCACAGCGGAGTCTCCGCAGTCAGCTTACCCCACCAGCCCATGCGTCGCAACGCCTGACTCCACACAACGAAGACAGTTTTCGTGACTCTGGGCAACTCCCGCCGTAGCCGTGCAGAGTAGAGGAGCACATGGAGCGTATTATCACCCATTCGTGTGCGTTCCAACGCATAGGCCGGGTCACCCCTATCACCATACCACCAGTCATTCAGGACGAGCAGGTGAGCAGCTTGGTAGTAGGACATGAGATCTGAAGTGGCAAGTCCTCCACAATATGTAGATAAGAAGCACGTACGCAGCGCTACCCTGGCGCACCTTCCCGCCCACAGGAACCGCCCCAGGGCAGAGTTTACCTGTCTAAACCATGAAGGCGGGACTGGATGGGGATAGTTTTGTAGCTGATATAGGAGGCGTGGAAGCGCCACCATCTTGAAAATAGCGGACCGGCCAAAGATGTTGAGCGGCATCCGGGACCAAGTTTTCACGTCAGCCAGCGCCCGCTCCCAGACCGGCAGCACGGAGTGCTCCCACGTGAGGGTCACCGATTCCGACAGGAATACTCCTAGGTATTGCAAGCCATCGGTCGCCACCCGCAGGTTCACCGTCCAGGGATCCGCCACTACACCACCCCCAAGGACCCACAGGGTAGACTTGCCCAAGTTCAGATAGAGGCCTGAGACCTCTCCAAAGACCCGCATGATTTCCAACACCCGCGGCCCAGAGCGTCGCAGATCGGTAAGGAAGAAGAGGACATCGTCTGCGTATAACGCAATTCTATCCGAGAGGCCCCGGGGCCACACAAATCCCCGCATCTGCGCGTCCATACGCACCCAGGCGGCCAAAGGCTCCATTGCAAGAGCGAAGAGATACGGGGATAAAGGGCATCCCTGTCTGGTCCCCCGGCCAATACGGAAGGTCTCCGACACCGCCCCGGCAATACGCACCACAGCCGTGATATCAGTATATAGCAGCTTAATATAGGACAGAAAAACCGGGCCCAGGTTGAGACTGGGCAGGAGCGCAAATAGATACGTCCAGCTCACCGAGTCAAACGCTTTGTTGATATCAGCAAGCAATAGAGCCGCCGGCTCACCCGAGGCCCCCATTGCATCTATAGCAGCCCATGCACGCCGAATGTTGTGGCGTGTAGCCCTGCCAGGCATAAAGCCAGATTGGTCGGGATGCACCAGTTCCGTTATATACGGAAGCAATCGATTTGCCAGAGCTTTGGCCAGTATTTTGGCTTCTATGTTAAGTAACGAGATGGGGCGATATGAGTCATGTCTATCTGGGGGTCGCCCAGGTTTCGGGAAAACTACTACTTCGGCATGGCGCCAATCAGGCGGCAGTCTACCCTGTGTACGCGCCGCCTCAAGCGCGCGACGAAAATGGGGCCCTAATTGCGTATGAAATTTTTTAAAGAATTCACATGGGTAGCCGCTTGGCCCGGGGGCCTTACCCGCATTGAGCTGTCCCAGGGCCTCCCCCAGTTCCTCCGCCGTAAGGGGAGCATCTAGGGACTCCCTGGCTGCATCCGACACCGCCTTTGGAGGTAAATCATCAATGAATTTAGCCACCTCCTCCCCTGATAAGCTTTCGCATGGAGCATATTGTGTCGCAAAGTAGGTGGCGAAGCTCGCTGCCAGGGGGGAGGGGTCAGTGATGGCCACCCCATCCTCAGCCGTAAGACCAGGCAGTGTGTCGGGTTTAAAGCTATATTGGCACAGTCTATGGAGCAAGGAGCTCGATTTATCACCCCACTGGTAGATCCTGCTCCGCGTGGCCAGCCACGCTTGCCTGGCCTCATCTAGCAAGACCGACGCGTAAGATTGCTGTGCCTGGAGGAGTAGCCGTGTGCCAACCTCATCCCCTCCCCCTCGGCTCCGCCGCTCCAGTGTCTCCACCAGTGCCGCAGCCACTGCAATCGCCTCACGACGCCCACGACGGGCCGCAGTGGTCCACGCAATATCCACCCCGCGTACAGTGGGCTTCAAGGCCTCCCACACCACCACCACCGCGTCAATATCATCTACTAGGTTTTCCCGCCAATAATGGTCTATGACCTCCCGGAGGTGTTTGACATAGCCAGGCTGTTGGAGATGCCACGAGGACATCCTCCATCTGAAAGGCTGGCGTTTCCTCAGAAGATCCACTTCAATCAACACAGAGGAGTGATCAGATAGTCCTCTCGGCAAGATCTCTGCCATGCGTACTCTGCACATACACACTCTGGGAACAAACACATAGTCCAAGCGGGAAAAGGAGCCATGCACAGCAGATACAAACGTATATTCACGTGCGTTGGGGTGCATATGTCGCCAGGTGTCAATCCAGCCCAGTCCATCACACATTGCATGTAGCCTAGTAGGAGGTGGGGGAGAGGGGAGGAAGGGGGGGGTCAGTCGGCCTGGGTCCCGGCGCTTCTGTCGGTCCAGACACACGTCCATCACCTCATTCCAGTCACCCCTAATCACCGCCAGGGACTCCGAAATATCCTCCCATAACTGGAACAGTTTCTCGGCTAGGGCCCACTGCAGGGGGGGAGGGGCATATACACTCCCAAGAACAACCGGCTCCGTACCCACCATGCCCTTGACAAATATATAGCGGCCCTGTGGGTCAGCCCACGTCTTTTCATGAACGTATGCCACTCTACGATGGATTAAGACCGCCACCCCTCTGGATCCCCTGGAAAAGCCAGCATGGAAGACCTGCAGATACCCAAATCGCTGTAGGCTGAGCACCTTCGACCCCATCATGTGAGTCTCCTGAAGTAGAAGGACATCCGCGGCAGCTCTTTCCCCAGCGAAGGACCGCCCCACGTTTCACCTTGTCTAGCATCCCCCTGACATTCCATGTAACTACTCGCAGAGACTCCACTGGGAGTCTATGGACCATATCAGCCATAGTCAGGCGGGACACACCAGAAAGGCCCCCTGCACCTGTACCACCCACCACTCCTCAACATTAATATCTTCATAGAGAACACGTGCACCCCCCCCTACCACCCAACAACTCAAAAACTTCGAAGACAGCAACGGCCGTTCCCTCCCTTGTCCCCCAACTCTCTCCCGCTACAACCAAGTCAGTACCCGCTACCCACACCCCCAACCCCCCCCCCCCCTATACCTCACAAAACCATGAAGCATCTGTCGCGGCATGGGCAGACCCAGGCCCAAAACGGAGGGCCTAAGACCAACCATGCCAATGGATCCCAACTCCCGGAAACCCTGTTGTCACTGCCCCCCCCAATAATTCCTACCAACGTAGGAGAGGGACCGCCCCCAATCTGTGGTCCCAGAGCCATCCCCACCACCCCAGTCCAAGAATACAGTTCCAATAAGACACTGAGGCATCGAATAAGCATCCAGTTCACCAGGCCGCAGCCGCCTCTTCTCCCGTCCCGGGAGCTACACCATCAATACAGGGAAACACAGAGTACCTGAGGTCATCAGTGTCACTTTCAGGTTAGTCGGAGTCTTCGGTTCCACCATGACCTTGCACACCCGAAACGGAGGCCGATCGCTTCCGCGATCGGGATCTTCGGTTCCTTCTGCTCTTGGGTGGTCGATCTCCCCGGTCCTGCGACGACTCCTCCGAGGGTCCCGGATTCAGTCCCGGCTGAGCATGTGGCCTCAGCGCTACCGTTTCATCTGTCCATTTAAAGAGATCTTCCGGGGAATCGAAAAACAGCGTTTTGGACTGGAAGACCACCCTCAGGCGAGCCGGGTACAGCAACGAGTATTGAAGTTGCAGACCCCGCAGCTTCGCCTTCGCATCCATGAAGGACTGTCGCCTCTGCTGCACCAGCTTAGTATAGTCAGGGAAGATCATGATCTTTCGGTTTTCATAGAGGAGAGCATCCCTGGACCTTGCTTCCCGCAGGATGGCGTCCCGGTCGTGATAATTCAGCAGCCGAGCTATCACCGCCCTGGGCCGTTCTCCCTCCGGGGGCCTCTGGGTCAGGGCGCGATGTGCACGTTCGATGATGAAGCAGTTGGAGAGGGCCTCCGGTGGCATCCAGGTCTGCAGCCACTGGGTAAGAAACTGCTCCATGTTCCCCTTCTCACAGCGCTCCGGAAAACCAATGAAGCGGAGGTTGTTACGACGAGCACGTCCTTCTGCATCCTCAGCCCTGAGTGCCAGATTCTTCTGCACAGATTCCACCACTGCTAGGCGTTTCTTCAAGAAGCCCATGTCGTCCTCCACCACCGAGATCCTGGATTCAGCTTCGGTAATCCGCTCCACAGCATTCCGTAGATCTTGGCGGATCAAAGTAACATCGACGCCCACTGCGCCTATTTTGGCGTCCAGCATGTCCCTGGACTGGGTGATGGCGGCCATGAGAGCTGTATTGTCTGGCCCCCCCCCCTGAGGGGTTTTGTTGTTGGCCACCTCCAGAAGGGCCCGGGCCTCCAGTGGGTCCTGTGAATTTATCTATGGTCGGCTGCTTAGCGGAACCACCGCCTCTTTCTCGGGTCATGATCTCCAATCCCCAATGGGCCACCCAGACTCAACACTGGTACACCAATGAGGGGGCTCCTGTTTTGTCAATGCAGCCCAGCCGGGGCTCACTCACTTAACTTCTCCCTCTGCCCGGTGGTGTCCCTCGTGGCTCCGATCTCGTAGCACGGCTCAGGTAAGTTGAAAGCCGACCTCAGGATCCACCCCCACACTGCCAGCGGCCCGCAAGGCTGTGGCGCACCCTCAGGGTAGAGATAGAGCAGCGGCCACCACCATGGACGTCCGGGGGCCCCAGCGCGGGTACTCACGATTCTCCTTCCACCACTGGGCCCACCGACTGCCGTCTCGCAGCGTTCCAGGCCGTCTTCTGTACAGGAGCAGGAGGGGGCTTCTCCAAAAGTGCAGCGCCGAGGCCTCACCCGGCCCCGGAGGCGGCCGCGATCCACCGCGAGCCCCAGGCGGGATTCACGAAACTCGAGGCCCCCGGCTTCTCAGGTGCCACTAGGCCGCAGCGGCCAGCAGGACGGATGTATGCCCCTCCGGATCTCAATCGTGCCGTTTGGCACTCAGGGAAGATGAGCCAGGCAAGCGGGTGACCCGCAGGGCATCCCGGTGCCCGACAAGCGACAGGGCGGTCACACCGCGCCGGAGGTCCCACTGCGGGCGCACCAAATCGAGTCCCCGGCTGCGCGCCAGGCCGCTCCTCCTCCGCTGTCTCCCCGCAGCGTTTAGGATGCACAGGGCTTCGCCGACCACACCGGAGGAATGCCGGCACCCACCGCAATTGTCGCCTCACTCTGGGTATGGTGGAGAGGCTCGGGGATCAGGATAAAAGAACGATTTTGTCGCGGGCAAGCGGGAGCTCTAGAAGGCTGCGACCGCCATTGCCGCTTGCTAAGCCACGCCCCCCCTCAGCGTGTTTTTTAACCTGTATATCGGGAATGGGGTTCTTATTTAGGCCCATCACCGATTTCGTGGAGGCTGGCACAGGCAATACGGGCGGGGCTAATGTGAGTGATGAATTATTACTAGAGGACCTGTTCTCGATGGGTGCATTTAACAAAGGCAACATGCTAGCCATGGTACTGGACGTGAGATTGGGTAACAGGCTGTTCTTTTTACCATCACACTTTTCACATACATTATTAGTACCAGAAGGTATACGAGTACCATTTCCCCCGCAGTGCCCTTATTAATTGCTTCCATGTCTTTTAAGAGCCGTTCACCCCTAATTTGGTCAATAATAGTAACCCCTTTTCTTTTGGCATCCTCTTTCTTCACCAAGCTTTTCAATCTATCCAAGCGTTTAAAAATAGCATTAAATTGTTTATCCATTAGACTTTTCAAACGATTAAAAGTAGAGTCCACTATAGTGTCAATTAAATTTCCATTTGGCTTTCCTTGTACGCCGTTTACAGATGTTGTCTCAGTTTGGGTGCAGATAGAATTAAATACAGCTTCCAATGTGGTCAAACCTACAGTGCTGTAATTTAGTTGCACAGTCGGACTAACTGATGTCCCACTTGTTCCAGTCGCTCCTCGTGACCACATACTCAGAGGGGTAGGTTAAGATTTATTGCGGGGTGGTTGTTTCCACTTACTATTAGTCATTTTTGATGGTCCTCTCTTCCTTTTCTCCCCGACCTTTTTTGTAGTTAAAGCTGTTTTGGGAACACTGGTATTAACTTGAAGCCCCTGCTGGGGGTCTAAGGTATCTACTGCATTTTTATCAATCACAGAGCCCACAGGTAACTTTTCATGATGGGCAGAATTATTAATTATTACTGTAGGTGATAATGGGGGAGGCACCATTGGACCACCCCTCTCTGGTCCATCAAACCTGTGCGGATGAGATAATAGTCTCCTCTCAGTAATTTCATTTTCCGAGGTGACCATGTTGACGGCGTTTTCAAGCATACTTTCAAAGGAGGAGGTGATGATAATGGAACTCTTAGGGCCCGAGGTGGTTTTAGTAGCTATATGTTTCCCCATAGTACTTGGTTTGCACTCACCTCACTCAGGAGCTAAGGGGGTGGGGGGGGCCCAGCCCAGCCCAGCCCAGCCTCTGCCTGCCCCTGATGGCCACAGACGGCCCTCCCTTTGCCCGGGCTTAGCCCGGCGTTGTGCGCGTCCCGTGGGACGGGAGGCACTCGGCTGTTAAATGGCGCCTCCGGGCGCTGGCTGTGGCGTCACCGGTGTGCCGGTGGTTGCTTGGGCACCTGGGGGATGTGGTTTTCTGCCGTTGCCTTCACGGCGCCTCGAAAGCCACAGAGCCAATCAATCAATCAGCAAAATTTGTATAGCGCGCTACTCACCTGTAAGGGTCTCAAGGCGCTGAGGGGGGGGGTCGCTACTGCTCGAACAGCCAGGTCTTGAGTTGTTTCCTGAAGGAGAGATGGTCCAGGGTCAGCCGTAGGTGAGTGAGGAGGGAGTTCCATGTCTTGGCTGCCAGGTAGGAGAAGGATCTTCCTCCGACGGTGGATTTCTGAAATCATGGGACGGAGGCGAGGGCGAGGCTGTTGGATCGGAGCTGGCGGGTGGGTGTGCAGAATGTGAGGCGGCTGTTGAGGTACTTCGGGCCATGTCGTGGAGAGCCTTGTGTGCGTGGGTGAGGAGTCTGAATGTGATCCTCTTGTTGACGGGGAGCCAGTGCCGGTCTTTCAGGTGGGCAGGGATGTGACTGCGGCGAGGTATGTCCAGGATGAGTCGTGCTGAGGCGTTGTGAATGCGCTGGAGTCTTTTCTGGAGTTTAGCTGTGGTACCAGCGTAGAGGGTGTTCCCGTAGTCCAGACGGCTGGAGACGAGGGCCTGGGTGACCGTCTTCCTGGTTTCGGTGGGGATCCACCGGAAGATCTTTCGGAGCATGCGCAGGGTGTTGAAGCAGGATGACGAGACGGCGTTCACTTGGTTGGTCATCGAGAGAGAGGAGTCCAGGATGAAGCCCAGGTTGCGTGCGTGGTCTGTTGGTTTGGGTGCGATGCCCAGGGCAGGGGGCCACCAGAAGTCATCCCAGGCAGAGGGAGATAGTCCGAGGATGAGGACTTCCGTCTTGTCTGAGTTTAGTTTCAGACGGCTGATCTTCATCCATTCTGCGACGTCTTTCATTCCTTCCTGGAGGTTGGCTTTGGCGGGGTCGTTGGTGAGGGAGAGGATCAGTTGGGTGTCGTCGGCATAGGAGATGATGTTGAGGTTGTGTTGGTGAGCGATGGCTGCGAGAGGGCTCATGTAGACGTTAAAGAGGGTGGGGCTGAGTGAGGATCCTTGCGGGACGCCGCAGATGACTTCGGTGGCTGCAGATCGGAACGGGGGGGAGGCGGGCTCTCTGGGTTCTTCCGGTGAGGAAAGAGATGATCCACTCCAGTGCCGCTCCTTGGATTCCGGTGTTGCTGAGGCGCTGTATCAGCGTGGGGTGGCATACGGTGTCGAAGTCTGCTGAGAGGTCTAGGAGGATGAGGGCAGCAGTTTCACCGTTGTCGAGCAGAGACCTGATGTCGGTAGCTGCGATGAGAGCAGTCTCGGTGCTGTGGTTTGCTCAGAAGCCGGACTGTGAGGGGTCGAGGGAACCGTTGGTCTCGAGGAAGGCGGAGAGTTGTCTGTTGACATTCTTCTCGATGACTGGCTGGAAAGGGGAGGAGCGAGATGGGGCGGAAGTTCTTGAGGTCCGTGGGGTCCGCGGTGGGTTTCTTCAGGAGGACGCTCAGCTCGGCATGTTTACAGCTCTCCGGGAAGGTGGCGGATGCGAAGGAGCTGTTGATGATGTTCCGGAGTTGGGGTGCGATGATGGAGTCGGCTTTGTTGAAGATGTGGTGTGGGCAGGGGTCGGTAGGGGAGCCGGAGTGGATGGTGTTCATCAGGCGGGTGGTGTCTTCGGTGCTGACAGGGGTCCAGGTCCGGAGGGTGGTGGTGGGGGGCGCTGGTTCGGTGGTAGGGTGCGTGGTCTGTGCGCCGAAGCTGTTGTGTATGTCGGCGATCTTGCGGTGAAAGAACGAGGCAAGTGAGTCAGAGATCTTGCGAGGGTGTGATGTCGTTGTTGCAGGCGCTGGGGTTGGAGAGCTCTTTAACGATGCTGAAGAGTTCCTTGCTGTTGTGGGTGTTGTTGTCCAGTCGTTCTTTGAATGTTGTCCTCTTGGTGGTGCGGATCATCTGGTGGTGTTTGCGGGTGGCGTTCTTGAGGGCTGTCATGTTTTCTGCTGTCTGGTCGTGGCGCCGGGCTTTCTCAAGGGTGCGGCAGGTTTTCTTGGAGTTTTTGAGGTCGTTGGTGAACCATGCGGCTTTCCTGCTGCCGGGTCTGCTGGGAGGAATCTTCAGTGGTGCGAGGTCTTCGACGCAGTTGGTGAGCCACTGTGTGAGGTTGCGGGCTGCTTCGTTGGGGTCCGTTGTGTTGGTGGGTGGGTTCTGGCTGAGGGCGGTGGTGAGCTGGTCGGCGGTGATCTTGCTCCAGCTTCTACGGGGAACCTGTTGCGGGTGATGGTGGGTCGTGGTTCTCCTGAAGTTGAAGTGGACGCAGCTGTGATCTGTCCAGTGTAGTCCGGTGGAGTGGCTGAAGGAGATGTGCTTGCTGTAGGAGAAGACGGGGTCAAGCCTGTGGCCGGCGTAGTGGGTGGGGGTGTTTACCAGTTGCTTGAGTCAGAGGTTGGCGAGGTTGTCCAGCAGGGCGGCGGTGTTGCATTCCTTGTTGTTCTCCAGGTGGAAGTTGAGGTCCCCTAGGAGGATGTAGTCTGAGGAGGTGAGAGCGTGTGGACTGATGAAGTCTGCGATGGCTTTGCTGAATTGCGTGCGTGGTCCCGGGGGTCTGTAGATGAGGGTGCCTCTGAGGGTGGTCTTGGGGTCGGTGTGTATCTGGAAGTGAAGGTGCTCAGCGGCGGTGAGGGTGTTGTCGGAGTTGGTCGTGATGCGGATGGTGTTTCTGTGGACGATGGCGATGCCTCCTCCGGTTTGGTTGATGCGGTCCCTCCGGGTGATCTTGTACCCCTCCGGGATGGCTATGGCGATGTCGGGGGCTGAGGAGGCGTTCATCCAGGTTTCTGTGAGGAAGGCGACGTCTGGTGATGTTGTGTCGAGGAGGTTCCAGAGTTTGACGGCGTGCCTGTGGACGGAGCGGGTGTTGAGCAGGATGCACTTGAGGTGGTTGTTGCTGGTGCTCGGCTTGGCGGGTGCGGTGCAGGTTCGGAGGCAGGTGAATTGGCAGGTGAAGGGTCCGTGGGTGCGTTTCGGGGTGGCTCGGTAGCAGGCGGGGTTTTGGCCGGCGTTGAGTGCGTGGAGGGTGGCGGCATCGTAGGTTCTTTGGGTGCGCTGGCATCGTCGGGGGCCAGGGGTCCTGGCACTGGGCGCGGTTCAGGCACGGACGGGCGTAGACGGGCTTGCCTTTGGCGCACAATCGGCGCGTACGCCTGGGCTCCATATGAGGCGAAGTGGGAGGGAGGAGCAGCTGGGAGGCAGGAGCAGGGCGGCCAATGGGGTTACAGAAAGAAAAAGGGGGCGGGGCCGCGAGGGAGCAGCAGCGGGGGGGGCACACCAGGGGTACAATACTAACGTAAAGGCACAAAATCTATTTAACAGAAAAAAAGATAAGTACAATCACGAAATTCACAAAATGAGGGCAACAGTGGGGAAAGGAAGAAACGAGCAGCAGCGGGGTGCACAGAGGCCAGGGACGAACCTGTTGCGCCGGGGCAGAGACGCGCTACAGCTGGCGAGCCGTGCAGCGTGGGGGTGTCCTGGGTCAGGTCACACTCCCCTGCGCCACGCGGGCTCCATATGAGGCCAAGTAGGAGGGAGGAGCAGCTGGGAGGCGGGAGCGGGTGCGGCCAATGGGGTTACAGAAAGAAAAAGGGGGTGGGGCCACGAGGGAGCAGCGGCGGGGAGCGGGGGAGGGCACACCTGGGGTACAATACTAACGTAAAGGCACAAAATCTATTTAACAGAAATAAACATAAGTACAATCACGAAATTCACAAAATGAGGGCAACAGCGGGCAAAGGAAGAAACGAGCAGCAGCGGGGGGCACCGAGGCCAGGGACAAACCTGTGGCGCCGGGGCAGAGACGCGCTACAGCTGGCGAGCCGTGCGGCGTGGGGGGTGTCCTGTGTCAGGTCAGCCAGGAAGTTGCCCCGCCGCCGTTTCCCTCACGGCCGGAGCTTGCTGCAAAGTTCGTGTGCCAAGCGTATTCTTTCCTCAACCCCCCCTGAGCGCTCAGCGCTCGGCTGTTAAATGGCGCCTCCAGGCGCTGGCTGTAGCGTCACCGGTGCGCCGGTGGTTGCTGGGGCACTGGGGGATGTGGTTTTCTGCTGTTGCCCTCACGGCGCCTCGCAAGCCACAGAGTTGCCCCGCCGCCGTTTCCCTCACGGCCAGAGCTTGCCGCAAAGTTTGTGTGCCAAGCGTATTCTTTCCTCAACCCCCCTGAGCGCTCGGCTGTTAAATGGCGCCTCCGGGTGCTGGCTGTGGCGTCACCGGTGTGCCGGTGGTTGCTGGGGCACCTGGGGGATGTGTTTTTTTGCCGTTGCCTTCACGGCGCCTCGAAAGCCACAGAGCCACGGAGTTGCCCCACCGCCGTTTCCCTCACGGCCGGAGCTTGCTGCAAAGTTCGTGTGCCAAGCGTGTTCTTTCCTCAACCCCCAGTAGACTCGCTTGTAGTTTCCAATGCACGCAAGAGAGCAAACTCTCAAACATCAGGTGATGCTGCCCCACCAGATAAAGAGTCTAAGTTACTGGACACATCAGGGAAGAGAACTGCGTCTCAAGCAGCAAACGTGGCGTATCGCCAACACACAGGCATTGCTAGCTAGATATGATAGAGCACATTATGACGAGTTAGAGTCACTAATGAGACACCTCCCTGATAAGTACAAGGATAGATCACACAAACTCATCCAAGAGGGTAAAAACATTACAAACACCTCCATCAGGTGTGCCCTTGACGCAGCGGATACTGCGTCTAGAGCAGTTAACACCAGCGTCTTACTACGCAGACACGCCTGGCTACGTATATCAGGATTCAAACCTGAGGTACAAAGTACCATTCTTAATCAACCTTTTGATGAGCAACACCTATTTGGACCCAATGTGGATGTATCTCTTGAAAAATGAAGAAAGATACAGACCACGCCAAATCCATGGGAGCCCTGCAGTCGCAGGCTCCCAGATGTTCATTTTGTCGCTCATCCTATAGAGGTGCCACCAGAGGATATTCCTCAGACACAGCCTCTGCCTCATTCAAAGCCCCCACACAATACACTTATGGCAAGGGCTACCAAAGGGGTGGGTACAGGGATAACAATAACAAGGGCAGAGGTAAAAATAACAACTCCCGCTCTGCCTCTACCCCTGCCTAATGACTCCCTTCCCCCGTTCCATTCCACTCCTGTTGGGGGAAGACTCCAACGATACCTGCCAGCCTGGGAAAACATCACATCCGACAGGTGGGTGTTACAAATTATTCAATCAGGTTACTGTCTGGAACAAAAATCTACCCCCCAAACATACCACCCAAGCAGCGTCCAATGTCACAGGGACATTTAACATTGCTCAGACAAGAGGTAATATCCCTCCTGCAGAAAAATGCAATAGAAATAGTTCCAGAGCACCAGAAAAACAAAGGAGTATACTCACTGTATTTCCTAATACCAAAAACGGATGGATCTCTCACCTCTAAACGTCTAAACGTTTACATTCAGTCGGACCATTTTCATATGGTCACACTTCAACAGGTCCTTCCACTACTAGTACTAAACGACTTCCTTGCCACTCTAGATCTCAAGGACGCCTACTTCCATATTCCCATCCACGCAGCGCACAGAAAATAGCTCAGATTTGTGCTAGACGGGCAGCACTACCAGTTCAAAGTGCTCCCATTCGGCGTCACAACAGCGCCACGGGTGTTTACCAAATGCCTAGCAGTAGTAGCAGCACACTTAAGAAGACAGCATATTCATGTCTTCCCATATTTGGACGACTGGCTCATAAAAGCTAGCTCATACAGCCAGTGTGTACAACACACTCGCGCTACCATTCAACTGCTTCACGACTTGGGATTCACAGTAAATCACACCAAGTCGCATCTGCAACCCTCACACATGCAACAGTATCTCGGAGCTACAATAAACACCCAACTAATACTAGCGTATCCCTCTCCAGCAAGGATAACGAGTGTACAAACTCTCATAACAAAATTCAAGCTGCAACACTCGCTACCAGCTCGAGTGTTCATGCAGCTCATAGGAATGATGGCATCGTGCATATTCGTAGTACCTCACGCAAGATTGCAACTGCGTCCACTTCAAGAGTGCCTAGCACGCCAATGGAACCAGGCTCAAGGTCAACTGACAGACCTAGTGTTGGTAGACGGTCGGACTCATCGTTCTCTGCAATGGTGGAACACCAAAAACCTTTCCAAATGGCGACCGTTTCTAGAGCCAGTTCCTCAAATAGTCTTGACAGCGGACGCATAGCTCTCCGGCTGGGGAGCCCACCTCCTGCATCACACCATGCAAGGCAGGTGGACACCACAACAACCACCTAGAGTTACTAGCTGTGTTTCTAGCCCTAAAAGCTTTTCAAACTCAAGTGTCAGGCAAAGCTGTCTTAGTCCGCACAAACAATATGACAGCTATGTACTACATAAACAAGGAGGGACACACTCTCTGCAGCGCTCTGTTAGCACAGCAGATATGGAGATGGGCTATACCACTAAAGATCTTCCTATTCCCAGGAGTACAAAACACTATGGCAGATCTGCTAAGTCGACAAACTCTGCAAATCCACGAATGTGAACTTCATCCACAAGTTCTTCATCCGTTCTTTCAAATGGGGGGACAACCTCAAATAGACCTCTTTGCCACCCACAAAAACGCAAAATGGCCGAACTTTGCCGCCAGATACCCACACCCATTGTCCAAAAGCAATGCGATATGGATGAACTGGTCAAAACTATTTGCGTACGCTTTTTCTCCTCTCCCACTACTTCCATTAGTGATACCGAAACTACAGCAACATTCCCTAATGCTCCTCCTAATCGCTCCAACTTGGGCCAGACAACCGTGGTACACCACGCTGTTGCAAATGTCTGTAGTACCACACCAAAAACTAAACCTATCTCCACGCCTATTAACGCAGAACCATGGAGAGATCAGACACCCGGACCGAGCTCAGCTCAACCTAGCGATCTGGCTCCTGAGGTCATAGTTTGGTTACCTCAACCTTCCCCCAGAATGTATGAACGTTATCAAAGAAGCTAGACGCCCCATCACTAGAGCATGTTCCGCTTCTAAGTGGAAAAGGTTTGTCATATACTGCCAGAACAACCAAATTAATCCTCTAGACGTGTCTATTCAACACATCATTGGATATTTATTGCACCTTCAAAAGTGTAACTTAGTCTACACGTCTATCAGGTTACACCTTGCGGCATACTTGCAAAATAGGCAACATCTATCTCTTTTTAGAGTGCCAGTTATTAAAGCTTTCATGGAAGGACTCACAAGAATAATTCCTCTCAGGACACCACCTGCACCAGTGTGGAATCTAAATGTGGTTCTCACAAGGTTAATGGGACCTCCCTTCGAACCATTACATAAATGCAAATTGCAATTTCTAACCTGGAAAGTAGCTTTCCTAGTAGCCATTACGTCTCAGAAGGGTTAGTGAACTACAAGCATTTACCATTCAGGAACCCTTTCTGCAAATGCATCATAACAAAGTGGTTCTTCGTACTAACCCAAAAGTCATTTCCCCTTTTCATCTAAATCAATCTGTTGAGCAGCCCATATTTTTCTCGCAGCCTCAAACAGTCGCAGAAAGAGCTCTACACACTTTAGATGTCAAGAAAGCATTACTGTACTACATTGAAAGGACACAAACGTTTCGTAAGACAAAACAACTTTTTGTGTCTTTCTCAACGCCACATAAAGGCAATCCCATTTCAAAGTCGGGGATCGCTAGGTGGATTGTTAAATGTATACAAATATGTTATCAAAAAGCCAAATGCACATTAACAATCCCACCAAAAGCCCATTCTACCAGGAAGATAGGGGCTTCAATGGCATTCTTAGGGAACATTCCCCTAGATGACATATGCAAAGCAGCCACATGGTCTACACCGCACACATTCACAAAGCATTAATGTGTAGATGTGCAAACTAAACAACAAGCCACTGTGGGCCAGGCTGTACTAAAGACTCTGTTTCAAACAACTGCAATGGATACTGGTGGTCGCCGCTAGGTGTGGGAACTGCTATGTAATCTATGCATAGTGTGCAATCTGCAGCTCATATGCCTTGAACGGAAAGTGCTACTTACCAGTATGCATCTGTTGGCATGTAGAGCTGCAGAGTTGCACACGCCTACCCGCCTCCCCGGCTACCTTTATCTGTTCCAGTATTATCTTCATTAGATACATATCCCATGGACATCACTATCTTATACAGCTCCATCACTTCCCTAATGGCGAAAAACAATCTGGGGATGGAGCCGATGACCATGCGCAGTATCATCCAAAGGAGGAGTCACCTATCCCGTGACTTCCAAAGACTTTTCTACAACAAAACAAACTGCAAACATCCGGGCCCAACACTAGGTGGCAATCTATGCACAGTGTGCAGCTCTGCAGCTCTACATGCCAAGAACAGATGCATACTGGTAAGTAGCATTTTCCTTTTGTATTATGTGCACTTCCCCCCCCAAGTGCCCCACCCCACCAGCGAGCCATGCCACCCTCCACTGCCTACTAGCCTCCCCGTTCTGCGAACTGGGCTCTTCACCTGAAAGATCCCGTTAGTATGCACACTGGTAAAAAATCCTTCTGATGTGGCTTAGCGTTCTTGACTCTGATATATTCAAGAAATAAACTGATGTCAGTGAACAGAGTGGCGCCTATATAGGCACTGCGCTTGTCACTTTCGACGTGTATGGTGTTGACGCAGAGCTGCTGATGCCTCCTACTGGTGCTCAGAGGTATTGCTCAAGATTTTTCAGATACAGTCGGATGCCTGGGGGAATATTCTAAGGTGGGGAATCTGCAGTTACATCATCTGTACCAGAGAAAGAGTTACCAAAAGTAAGTAACTTGTTCGTTTTGCAGCGTGAATCTTTCTGGATTCACTATGCTGTGCATATTCCGCCATCTTGTGGTTGGAGTTATTCCGCATCTTGTGGTTGGAGTCGGAAAGTGCTTTGTATTTTTTTTTTTTTTTGCTGTGGGAGGTTGCGAAACCTGATCCCTCTGGTGATGCTACAACCCCCATCGTGTGTGTGCAGGCTCTCAGATTATTTTTTCCGCCATGGAGATCGGAGGTGCCCCGAAGACTTCGGTGAAAAGACAGCAGCAGACGCAGCAGGCAGAAGAGGCCCACCAGAAACTCCAAGGAGATAGGTGGTAATAACAGAGTTGCATGAGGGAGAAATCTTGAGCAAAGCAGCTTGTTTGGCGCTGCTCACATTATTCCTCATGCAGCAAGGCAAGCACACTTGGTTGCCTTTACAAAACTGTCCCCAGACGGTAAGGGGATTTTCTGCACTGAGTGAATACTTCATCCACAAAGGAGGTAAGATTTGCATCTTGAATGTATGATAGCATCATGACGGATGAAATGCTCCATGCACAAGCGCAGGGCTTTAAAAATGTAAGCCGGATTTATTTAAACAAATTCGGAATATAGACTAGTCTGTGTAACCTGCCGGTATTTACAGCACTGTGCGGGTACGCATGCAGGATTTGGGTACTGCAGTTCAAAAGCACAAATATTCAAAAGGCTTCATGGGAAGGGTAATATCCCAGCCTTTATTTCATTTTCAAACATGTAAGGGGTGTAGTCTTGCATTAAAAGACAGTTTAACCCCTTAACAGTGGCCAGCAAGCAGGGTGCTTAATTCCCGACTATCTACCTAGTGGGCATAACAAATATTTATAAACAGCACCAAGGGACGCAGTTTAACTGGCGGCAAAGCCAAACCTTTTGGTTTGCACGTAGCCCAATTCTCAGCACAGCCCCTGCCCCCTCCCTGATACACGTAGCATCAAGGAGGCTTCCAGCATTCCACTGTAAGGGCCATAAAACTCGCCTGTTCTGGAGACTGCACGAGGCCTTCATCGACCTCCAAGGTCTCATAAATCAGGGCCTTATCTCCGGGAAGACACATTCCTGAACGGCCTGGCTAACTGGGCCTCGAAGGGGGTTTTAGGTTCTCAGTAAGAGTCTAAATGAATTAAAGCGCTTCATTTCCTTCCAAAAGGGGAAATTTGCGGTAAAGGTGTTTTTCTCTGCAAAGCCAAGAGCATGCTATATCGCATACCATAGGGCAACATTTAGCAGTTACTAAAGCACCTGGCTATAATAATTCACTGCAAAGCTTTCGCAAGAAATACACGACAAAGCATTTCATGCAGGCAGTACAAAGCAAGGGTTCACAGCTATGCTGTGCATAAGCCTCAAAGATTGCACTGCCAAACAGCCGCTGATAACATAAAACAGCGACGAGAAACAATTATTTACGATAAAGCATAGGGCATACAAGAAATGGAAGCCTCATTCTTGCACAAACAGGCAGGCGTTGGCAAAGGAGCACTAAGTACTAATATGCCCGCAATGGCTAAGTTCCCTACTGAGCCACTACATTAACAAAGCTAAATTAGTAGGGGGCCTTGTACTTTAAGCCTCATATGCACATAGACAAAGGGCCCAATAAGCCAAAGCAATATGTGTTCACAAATGCAGGAAACACTCTTGCGGCACAACGTTTACAACATATATGTACAATATTTAGGTGTTCACAAATGCAGAAAACTATCTTTGCGGCACAACGTGTGCAACATATAAGTACAATATTTATGCACAGTTTTCTAAATTAGATCGCAAAATAGTGATTGATAGCTAACGCTCTATGGACGCTATCCACAGCAATATGTGTTCACAAAGGCAAAATAAATTATATTTGCGGCACAACGTGTGCAACATACAAGTACAATATGTATGCATTGATAGCTAAGGCTCTATTATGCTATCATGTATGGTATGGCCCCTTCATTGCTGGTAATTTTAAACTTTTATTTGTTACCTAAACTTTTATTGGTTACTGCAGTACCTTCACAAGGTTTATACACTACATGTATAACAAGGAAACGGGCATGATCACAGATCATGCTTCGTCAGTTACTGTGCCAAAGACAAACAATGCTTATCAGCCGACTGCATAGTATTGTAACAGGCGATGCAAGGGAGGGACCTCTTACTACGAGATATACACGCAGTAGGGTAACTTGGCCTACTAGGCCTCCTAAGACTCTTAGGTGGCAAATAGGAGGCTGAAAGGAGATAAATTCTTCCTATACCAATGACCAGGTACATTATATCAAACAGATACAATTGGGTGTATACTGCTATATTGGTAGGTATGGGTGTATGAATATGCTTGCATATAATACACAGCTACATGTTTTACTGCGGGGTGCATACATGTAGATATACAGCCAATCAAGAGGAAGATGCACCAAGTACTAAGGTACAGGTGAAGTTCTATATATGCAATTTTCAGGCATGTGTTTATATGGGGAAAAAGATAAATACATAAATACAAATACGCTGAAAAATAGAAACATTTTTTTCTATGGGGAGCACATACAATGTCTTTGGAACACTGTCACACAAGACATTTGAAACACATGCCTACTCCCTCCTCTATTCTCCACTAGGGGACGGCACAACCATGTTTTAAAACTGGCGTGTGTCACATAAACATTGTGCACAGTCTCTAAGCACAACAGGCATAGTTATAATGGGGAATTGTGTCAAGGGCTGCACTCTGCAGGATCGATGCGGCGTGATAAAGCTCCACCTCCGGACCTCCCAAACACCCTGAATACAAGATCACAGGGTGTTCAAGTGATACGGCGAGGGAAAAACCCCAAAAAGGGGAAAAAACCCGGGAAGGAAAGGGAGGGAGCAGCTGGGAAAAGGAAGCTGTGAAAAGAAAGACACACAAGTTAATATATTGCTCAAAACCCTACTCTCTTTCATCTCTCACTGACAAAACAAACTAAAAACCACCTGCCTCTTGCTATCCTTTTGGTAGCGTCCATCCAACAAGCGTTCCTCCTTCACTCCTTCCCTGAATAACATGAAAACCAGCATTATTATATGTGCACACAATGGAACTAAGGGGAATACATCTGTAAAGGAAACAAGCCTACCCCGGGGGGAATAACCACCCGCTGTAATCCAAATCCTAGATACTTGTAGAGCAGCAAAAATGAATTCCTTCATCCACTAATGCAGATACATTCATAATAGAAATAGCAGAGTCAAAACATACCCCAAACACGGCAGAGCGTAGTTAACAGCACTACTGCCCTCCGCTTTGGTACTTGTAATCCAAGCACGAAAAAATTGTCACCCCAAACACGGCAGAGCGTAGTTAACAGCACTACTGCCCTCCGCTTTGGTACTTGAAATCCAAACACGAGATAATTGTCACCCCAAACACGGCAGAGCGTAGTTAACAGCACCACAACCCTCCGCTTTGGTACCTGTACTCCAAAACACGTTACCAGTGCAATACTAAAGCTTTAATTCGCGACGGTAATGTGAAGGGAAGGACGCCCCCTCTACACTCCGCCACTAGACGAGTCCAATTACCTGTCTAGCCAAACATCAGGTAAGCGAGAACAACCACATCCCCACCAGTCCCAATGTCCAGGGCGCAAGATGCCGCTGACCAAGTCTACGTGCTGAGAGCTAAGCTCACAAACAAAGGCACCGGAGCGCTTGCCAAACAAAGCGCGGTACTTTACCACCAACGCCGATTCCAACCGGGAATCCACATCTAAGTTCTTCCTCGAACCCGAACAGGTCACAGGGACTCGATCCGCCAGCGCTTCCGCGGGAACAACAAGGAAGAATCAAGTACGCCCGTTCCCTGGTCTGGCCGCGCTATAAACACCGCGCCGCAAAGGATCAAGGGACTTGTAGTTTTTTGCCATAGCATCATGGGGGTTGTAGTTCGGCAGGCGCAAGTCAGTTCCTGACAAATTGAGCCTCACACAACAGGACTACAAACCCCAGAAGACAAGTACATAGTTTTTCAAAAGCTGCACAGCATTACCCCACCGCAACATGTACTTGCAACACATTAAGTTGGCTACAATATCAATGGCGAATCACCTTCATTAAGGGGACTGATCGCCTCGAGATGCTGGGGCATACCACAACTGCAATCCTCTCATGCACGTTATGGGTGGTTCACTGAGGCCGGTGTAAAATATAAAACATACATAGGGCCTATAACAGACGGTGCTGCAGATATGACACTATGCATACTCTAAACGCACTGTCACTTCTAAGGGGCAATTGGGTCTCACTCAGCAAGACTACAAACCCCAACATACAGGTACATATCTACGCACGCTACACAACATTTATTTCACCAATGTATATGTACTTGCAGCACAACATGGTTTTTGCTTCAATAACAAAGCCGATTCAGCTTCACTAAATGGGCTGATCACCATGAGACGGGTGGGCTTACCACAACCACACTCACCTCACACACACCATGGGCGTGGCGAGCCCAAAAAGGTGGAAGTCTTCTCCTACCACAGAGACTGATCTTCACACCATAAGGATGCCGGCAGCTCTTCAAGGGGAGTTGGCCACCGATTCCAATCAGAAAGCTGGCACCTGAGGTTCACTGCGGCCTTTCTGAACACCATAAAGAAGCCGGGGCTCTTCAAATGAGTTCACCGAGACTTCCAAAGGTATCCCATATGGCCGGCCAACTGCGGTTCGCCGCGACCATAAAATTCGCCAACTACAGTGGGGGGTGCACACCCTTCCACCACGTGCTGCACATACACACAGTAACACAAACACAATCAAAGCTATACCTCAAACATTGCATATGCCTACCCTATAGCAAAGTAGGTTGACTGGGATTATGTAGGAACACGTACCCCACATGCGGCCCACCGGAGGGGACCCTCTACTCATCACAAGGTATAAGGGCAAACGCAACACACACCTACCACGGCGTGTTCCCGTTACAACTACCATTACCATCCATAAGGGCAGAATGAACAAAAGCAGGGGTGCAGTTCTTCAGGCTTCCTGCCTACATGATAGAAACTACACATGGTCTGCACACAGCACAGTGAAAGGTCACGGTGTTTCTCCCTTGCACGGAATCACAAGGCAGCTCAATATCAAATAACACCAGACAATAGCCTAATTAAAATTACGAGACCATTCGCAAGTAGTTAGCCAAAAGGCCCACTGTGCACGATACACTCAAAGAGCCGTCACCTTACTTGAACCCAGTGGCCAAACTAAGTCCAGGATAACTTCTCCTGTACAAATCAATATTTGGATAGACCACATGGGTGGAGTATACTTCGTAAGGAAAGGATAAGCGCACACATATGTGGGCCTCTGCATCAAATATATATATTAGATATATAGCTGATCTAGCATCAGGTACGTTTATATGTACAAGCGAAGGCAGATAATAGGGTAAGGCCTTCCTTCCTCTACCCTCTTTTCTCTCCTAAGAACATTAACAGGACGCATAAGCAGGTAATAGCGCCCGTGTTCTAAAATACCATAACCATGGAAGGGTGGTAACAAAATTCTACAGGGCATCAGCATACCCCTGCAGGGGTCTGGGCTACCAAGGTGAGCACCAGACAAGAAATACGTACTCCCGTAAATCAGCCAGGCACCCCAAAAAACCATTAAACCTTATCTACTTATGGGAGTAAAACCGGCCCATTGCATCAAAAAAAAAAAAAAAGGAGAGCTTGTGGTTGGTAAGGACCATTTTAAAAATAGCACGCACAGAATATAACAAGGAAATCAGGTGTTAGCCTACACAAGGATGAATGGGCCTAGGACGTTTAACCATTTGAATAAAACATCCACGGGGGTCGTTCCTGGTCACATGTAACATTATTAAACAAATACAGATTAATACGCAAAGTAGTACGTGTATGGGTACTTTTCCTCAAAGGAAAGCCGTATGGATACCTACTAGGTAAACAGGTAGGCCAATAACTAGCAGGAGGGGCACAGGCCCACTCTACCAGGAAGAAGGGTGCAACAATAGCCTTCCTGGCTAACACACCCCTTCAAGACATATGCCTGGCGGCAACATGGGCTTCAGTGCACACGTTCACGAAGCACTACTGTGTGGATATACAAATAAACAAGGAAGCACAAGTCAAATACAAGGTGCTTCAACATGTATTCAACAACCAACGCTCATCTTCCACCCAGCCGCCGCAAACGTAACTAAACCGCTACAAAGTCTATGCACAGCATAGTGAATCCAGAAAGATTCACGCTGCAAAACAAATAGTTTTCTTACCTGTCGGTGTAGTTTTGCAGCTTGAAGATCTTTCTGGATTCACTAGCGAACCCACCCACCTCCGCCAGAAAGATGAGGCTGGAGAAGTAGGTGGTAATACAAGGATATATATCTATAGAGATGTTTGCATACGTAGGTAGACACATACATGCAAATAAATAAATAGATAGATAAATAACAGGTGTACATGTCAATATGTATATAATATTTATTAAAAAGTCACCTTTTGAAAATCGACAAGTGTCCCTGCACTCTCAGCCCCTTAGGCAATATATATAGTAGACTTATTAAGCAATAAGACAATCGCAAGGCAGAAGGGGAAAAAATAATCTGAGAGCCTGCACACACACGATGGGGGTTGTAGCATCACCAGAGGGATCAGGTTTCGCAACCTCCCACAGCAAAAAAAAATAAAAATACAAAGCACTTTCCGACTCCAACCACAAGATGCGGAATAACTCCAACCACAAGATGGCGGAATATGCACAGCATAGTGAATCCAGAAAGATCTTCAAGCTGCAAAACTACACCGACAGGTAAGAAAACTATTCGTTTTGGGGGGCTAAGATGAATAAGCATGTGGTCACACACAGTGTTCACAGAAGTCCAGATGAAAGAGCTGTGGTGAAATGAGTTCTTCGGTGATGAGAATGGAAAAGTTAACTTGATGCACATAGTTGATTTTTTAGGCGGAAGAGTCGACCGGATGGAGGATTAGTGTTAAGGCAGATTCTTACAGTGAAGATCTCAGAGGTGAAAGATGATGATGAGATGGGGTGTAATGGAGGTGTATGGTCACAGTAGTGGAGACTGGCTATTATAGAGTGCTTTGTGTGTGTCTCATAGAATATGGTAGGTATGTGTGAAAGTTATTCGGTGGTCGGGCTCAGGTAACAGTGTTGCTTGTTACAAAGCTAAGTTGGTCTTTAAATTGCACCTTAATTCATAATATTCTTAATTTTTGTTACTACCAACATGTTTAGTTCACGTAGCATTTTATTCTCTCCAACGTGATCTTTGCAAACTTTATATAACGTTTGTCTGTTTGTACCAGTCCACGCCCAGATTTCAATTAAGGATGTGTGTATTAATTTGGATGCATTATTCACCTAATGTGGTGACTAGTAGCTACCTGAACTGGAGCTGTTCGGACTCCCTTTTCATCATAACTCCTAGTCTTGTCAGACCTTGAGTCACTGTGTGTAGCTCTTGAGCAAATTATTATTGCTGTTGTTAGCGCTAGGATTTCTTGATTAATGATGGGACCGGCCGTGGTGGCAATGTTCTCTAGTCTTGTCGACTATTGTCTCGTTTTGTAGCCCCTTTTTCAGCTAAACGCTTAGCTCCCAAGAAACAATGATTTTTCTAGGAAGATACACCACCTCGGATCTTTGGAAAGGCAGGGCTCGGACTGTAAAATCCCAGAACGAATTGACATCCAACAAGGACCTAAGCGTCTCTAAACGAGTTGCCAAAGCTAGCCCGTTGCATCATTGCAGCAGTGCCAAAGAAGGTACCAAGCACAAAAGGTTGACTAGAAGTACTACTGTTTCTAGCTGGGACATAAACCGCCTCTACAATGATGTTTGACCGAGGACTTTGGCAAACAGACATGGGCCTCCCTTGAATATCAGCATTAAAATCTGTAAGTGGCGAGGCTCCAGTGTGTGAAGGACTGTTCAAGTGGTTACTAGCACCAATTAGAAAACCGTAACAAAAACAATAACCACTTGCAAGGCATTTGAATGGAAATTTCTAAACCAGTGTAACTTATTTGTTTGAGTCATTTGAGCTGTAGATCGTATACTTGTGCATAGATCGCCATCTGGTGTTGGGCTCGGATGTTTGCACAGCTTTTGTCTTGTAAGAAGTTCTTTGTATTCACGAGATAGGTGACTCCTCCTTGGGATCATAGTGCGCATGGGCATCGACTCCACCCTCAGTTTTTTTTCCGCCATCGGGTTTGGATGTAAACTGCTGCAGGTCAGTGTCGTACTCGATACCCCTTCGTGCATCCCTTCACCGCTCAACGGTATTGTTTCGATTGCGTTCCCCTTCGACGCTCTTCCAAAGTATTCATTACAACTTCGATTACGGTCGTTCACGTGGGCCGTTTGGCCCACTGGTGCCATCAGGCCCTGCAGTCAATGGAAAGAACTCCATTTAAAAAATGCCCGCTGTGTAGTGCGAAATTCCCCCACACTGATCTCCACGAGGTCTTTAACCTTTGCCTCTCTCCAGAACATGAGGCTAAAGACTGCAAGACGTGTGCTTCCTTCTGATCGAAAAATGACTATACGTGATTGTTGGGCTCGATGTCACATAATGTCTCGACCAATGTCTTCGGCACCGGACAACATCTTCGATGCTAGCCCCGAGGCTCCACCACAACAACAAACCGAAGATGAGGACATCGGCGTCTCTGAAGAAGACGCTGAGGACCCAGCGTTTACTCCAGGGCAACGGCCGGTGAGTACTGACCTCGACGCCCCTGCCCTAATAAAAACTCAAGATAAGGATCCGGTAACACCTTCACCTTCGTGCTCAGGTTCACACCGGGGTAAAGCTTTCAATGCCCCGCCCCCGGGCCTGGCTCAGAAGCGCCAAGTAAAGCCATCCTGCAGCTCAGAACCGAGCCAGCCGCTTACCGATACCGACAAACAATCTCCGGCACCAAAACACAGGTCCAAAATAGCCATAGCTGAGGAGCCGCCACTGATAGTAGGGTAGGTGAGGAATCTGGAATTGGATAGAGTCTCTACCAGAAAAAGGAGTTACCAAAGGTAAATAACTTGTTGTTCTGACAGACTTCCAAACAGTGCCACGCCCTGATACATTGGCACCGAAGACTGCTTCGATGCAGCACCTTTCTGCACTGAAACAAGTCCTCGGATCCGAAGAAACGCCATAAAACTTCGGAACCGAAGAAAATTTCGGAGTCGAACTCCACCGAAGCATACGGAGACCAAGACCCCTCCTAAAGCTACACGGACTAAGTCAAAGCACCATTCGCAACCAAAATCCTCTGCAGAAATGTTTCACCCAGATACACCGGGTCCAAAACAAAAGACTCTCCGCATTGACCCTGCTACAGGTCGAGTGATAGCATTGATACCTAGGAAGAGGAAAAATGGACACTTCAGAATCACCTGAGATACCCTTAAAGAGAAAAGACATGACAACCTCACCTTTTAGACCCTCCTCACCCACTCCAGCACTTCCAACTGTGCCACTTTCTCCAGCACACTCTCCACTACCACCTCCTTCACCTCCACCACAGGATGATGAGGATGCCTTGGGGGAAGGGGTTGGTGGTGGGGTTTAAGACCCACAAGTGAATGACAACGATGATGACATCCAGAGTATTCCACCGCCTGACCCATGGGTGTTTTATTATGAGGCCCCAGATATACCGGAGTCAGACTCCTCCCCATCTAAGCCATCCCCTCCAGACGACAACATAGGCTTTGCGCAACTCCTAGACAGAGCAGCCAAATACCATGGGGTAGAATTACACTCACCCCCCTTGGACGAAGACTTTGTCAGAGACTTTTACACAGACACAAAGGGCAACAAGTACTTTACCTATTCTCAAGGGTATGATTAAACAAGCCCCGGATGTATTTAAAGACCCTGTCGGGGCTCGTTTGAAATTGTCAATTAAAAAAAAAAAGAACCTGTCGGGGCTAGTGTTCTCAACCCCAGGGTTGATAAGACATATCAAGCAGCTCTAATGATCCACCTTATATCAAGGGGCAGATCCCTCTAGATTTCCTAGTGGTTACAAATTGCCGTAAACTGGCAAACTCACAGACAACAGGTGATGCCCCTTCGCCAGATAAAGAATCTAAATTACTGGACGCATCTGGTAAACAGGTTGTGTCATAGGCGGCGAACTTTACTATCCAGGTACGATAGGGCGCAATACGAGTAACTGGAGACATTAATGCAACATCTTCCAGAACAATACAAGGCAAAAGCTAACGACCTCATACAGGAGGGAAAGCTTATCACCAACATGTCCATTAATTGTGCTCTTGATGCAGCGGACACTCACCTCTATTCCTCCACACATACCACCCAGACAGTGTCCCATGTCCACGGAACATCTCACACTTCTCCAACAAGAGGTTCTCTCTCTATTGCAAAAGCATGCAATATAACCTGTTCCCATACACCATCAAGGCACAGGGATATACTCCCTTTACTTTTTCATCCCAAAAAAGGACTGTACCCTCAGGCCAATATTAGACCTCAGACCGTTGAACCTGTACATACACTTCAACCACTTTCACATGGTCACTCTCCAACAGGTCCTCCCATTACTCCAATAAGGCGATTTCCTTGCCACCTTAGATTTCAAGGACACCTACTTTCACATTCCTATTCACCCTACTCACAGGAAATATCTACGGTTTGTAGTAGACGGTCAGCACGATCAATTCAAAGTGCTCCCCTTCAGGGTAACACAGCACCCAGGATCTTCACAAAATGTCTTGCAGTAGTTAGCAGCTCACTTGCGAAGACAACACATTAATGTTTTTCCTTACCTCGATGACTGGCTTATAAAAGCCAAGTCACGCAGCGATTGTGTGCACAACACACACCAAACAATCCAGCTGCTGCACCCCTTATGATTCACAATAAACCTCACCCAGTCACATCTTCAACCGTCCCACACCAAACCGTATCTGGGCGCCACCTTAGATACTTCCAAAGCCCTTGCATACCCCAATCCAGTCAGGATTGCAACCATGCAGACTCTCATATCAAGGTTTCAACCTCAACACTCACTGCCAGCTCGAGTGTTTATGCAACTAATAGGAATGATGTCCTCTTGCATATTAATCGTACCTCATGCAAGACTGCAAATGCGTCCCTTACAAGAGTGTTTGGCTCTTCAGTGGAACCAGGTTCAAGGTCAGCTTACAGATCTGGTGTTGGTAGACAGCCGCACACATCTCTCTCTGCAGTGGTGGAACACACAAACCTTTCCAAAGGGCGTCCTTTTCTAGACCCGGTTCCACAGATAATGCTCACCGGCTGGGGAGCTCATCTTCTAAACCACACCATTCAGGGTATGTGGACCCATCAGCAAAAAATGCTCCATCAATCACCTCGAATTACTGGCAGTTTTTCTTGCACTAAAATCATTCCAAGTACACCTCGTACGCAAAGCTGTCTTCGTCCGGACAGACAATATGACAGCAATGTACTATATAAAAAAACAGAGAGGGGTAACTCTCGGCAGCTTTCACGTCTAGCGCAAAGCATATGTTCCTCAAAAAATATACCTCCCAGCGGAATATCTTCCAGGGCAACACAATCAGATTGCGGATCTGCTCAGTCGTCATAGACAGCAGATCCATGAATGGGAACTTCATCCGCAAGTTCTTCATCCGTTTTTTCACATGTGGGGCCAGCCAGACGTAGACCTGTTCACCACACATCTAAACGCAAAATGCACAAGCTTTGCCTCCAGGTATCCACACCCACTGTCCAAAGGCAATGCGATATAGATAAACTGGTCAGGCAGATTTGCGTACGCTTTTCTGCCTCTCCCGCTCATTCCCTTACTGGTGCGCAAGCTCAAACAGTCTCTCACAATGATCCTAGTTGCTCCCACATGGGCACGACAACCATGGTTCACAACCCTGCAGGAACTCTCATTAGTTCCACATCAGAAGTTACACCTTTCTGCAAAGCTTCTCACACAGAACCATGGAGAAATAGGGTATCCAGACCCAGCTCAACTGAACCTAGCAATCTGGCTCCTGAAGTCTTAGTTTGGTTACCTCAACCTACCGCCAGACTGTATGAATATCATTAAAGAAGCTAGACGTCCTACCACTAGAGCGTGCTATGCAGCTAAATGGAAAAGGTTAGCTATTTACTGCAATACAAACTCAATCAATCCACTAGCTGCCTGAATACAAAACATTATTTGTTACCTCTTGCATCTACAAAGATGTAATCTGGCATACACATCTTTACGATTACACCTTGCTGCCATAGCCGCTTACCTACAAAACAGGCAACACTTGTCACTCTTCGGGGTACCTGCCATCAAAGCATTCATGGAAGTCCTTAAAAGGATAATTCCTCCCAGAGTTCCACCTTCTCCTCAGTGAATCCTTACCAGGCTCATGGGTCCGCCATTTGAACCTTTTGCATAAATGTGAATTACAATTTCTCACCTGGAAAGTAGCTTTTCTTATAGTGATCACATCTCTCAGGAGAGTTGGTGAACTCCAGGCATTAACCATACAAGAACCATTTTTGCAAATACATCACAATAGTCATTCTTAGGACAAACTCCAAATTCCTACCAAAAGTAGTTTCTGCTTTCCAGCGTAACCAGTCTGTAGCGATGCCAGTCTTTTTCCTCACCCAGACTCATTAGCATCTGTCCTTGGCATGTAGAGCTGTAGATTCATATACGCCCACCACCTCCCCGGATACCTCTGTCTGTTTCAGTACTATCTTACTTAGATACATCACACAAGGGCATCTTTCCTGTTTCTCACAAACTCCACTATCACCCTCTATGGCAAAAAACAATCTCAGGGAGGAGTCGATACCCAAGCGCACTATGATCCCAAGGAGGAGTCGCCTATCTCGTGACTACAAAGAACTTCTTACAAGACAAAAAAAAGTGCAAACATCAGAGCACAACACCAGATGGCGATCTATGCACAAGTATACGAATCTACAGCTCTACATGCCAAGAACAGATGCATACTGGTAAGCAGCATTTTCCTTTTTGTAGATACTTTGAAGTAACTTAATTCTTTTAACAAAATTGTTTTTATTTTTTTTATTTTTTTTCTTCTACCTAGTCTTGTTAGGCAAGGAGCCTGCACCCATTTCATTCAAATGCCATTATTGTTTATTTATTTTTAACCATTTTATAGAGCGCGAATCAGACCTGTGAGAGTATCGGAGTGCTTTACAAGGTTGACAGGTGGTATACAAAAGACTTAGGAGGGGAGGATACCATTGGAATACAAAGATTTAGATACATAATATCGGAAAAACAAGCAGTCTCAAATCCCAGATAAATTTGTGATAAAAACAGTTAGATTCATTATACAAGGAAAAAAAGCAGTCTCAACTCCCGGGTGGGATGCCCAGAAGGGCCGGGAAGGTATCCGGAAAAGCCATGGTTAATGCTGTAATGGTGGGTGTAACAAGGTCGTTGAGGTGATTGTAATGCGATCGTTAGACGAGGAATTTGCCCATTAGTTAACTTTTGGTCTCCTTTTTCAAGCATGCCAAAGATAGTCTTCTGGTGGTGGGCAGGAGAGAGTTCCATATTCTTGAAGCGGCCCCAGAAAAGGCCAGATTGCAAGTTTTTTTTTTTCTGGAAGCGAGCTGGTTGGAGCAAAAGGTCTCTGGCAGACTGGTAGTTTCTGGCTCCTCTAGGTATCACCTGTTTCTGGGCAAGGAATGCAGGGCAATTGGAGTATAGAGCCTTGTGAGTAATGCAGGCCATCTTAAGTTGGATTCTGGTCTTGAGAGGAAGGCAGTTCAGAGCTTTAAGGTGGGGATAGATGTGGTTCAATTTCTTTGAACCGGTTAGGAGTCCGGTGGTGTTAAGGAAGGCTTTCATTCGGGCCAGAGTTCTTTGGCAGACCTGCGAGAGTAGAGCATCCATATTCTAGTCTGGAGAGGACTAGTGCCTGGATTGCCGTTTTTAGGTTGAGTGTCGAGGAAGGGTTTCAGGTTTCTTGGGTAACTCTGGTGATATCTGGCAGTTTTGGCCATCGAGTTGATGAGCCACAAATGTGCAAGCTGCCGCCTGGAGTTATTATAGTTGTAGGACACCCCCGCGCCGCACGGCCACCAGCTGCTGCGTGTGCCCCCTTGCCTTGCCTGCCTCGCTGCCGCCGCGTGACCACGCCCCCTCCTTCGAGCGGCGTGGTCCGTGCTCGACTGTTGGATTTGCTCTGTTTTTGCCTGGTTTTTGTCCTTCCTTAGTGCCTGTATTTAGATTCTGTATTTGCTCTGTTTTTGCCTTTGTTTTGTCCTTCCTTAGTGCCTGTATTTAGATTCTGTATTTACTCTGTTTTTGCCTTTGTTTTGTCCTTCCTTAGTGCCTGTACTTAGAATCTGTATTTGCGTGTTTCCTTCCTGTTTGCCCTGTTGCCTTGCCGACCTTCGCACCCCCTCCCCGCTTCCCGCCATCACCGCTAGCCACGCCCCTTTTTCTTTGAGTACGCTCCCGCCTCCCAGCTGCTCCGCCCACCCGCGCACTTGGCCATATATGGCGACCGTGCGACGCAGGTGAGTGTGTCCTAGTTGTAGGACACCCCCGCGCCGCACGGCCACCAGCTGCTGCGTGTGCCCCCTTGCCTTGCCTGCCTCGCTGCCGCCGCGTGACCACGCCCCCTCCTTCGAGCGGCGTGGTCCGTGCTCGACTGTTGGATTTGCTCTGTTTTTTCCTGTGTTTTTGTCCTTCCTTAGTGCCTGTATTTAGATTCTGTATTTACTCTGTTTTTGCCTTTGTTTTGTCCTTCCTTAGTGCCTGTACTTAGAATCTGTATTTGCGTGTTTCCTTCCTGTTTGCCCTGTTGCCTTGCCGACCTTCGCACCCCCTCCCCGCTTCCCGCCATCACCGCTAGCCACGCCCCTTTTTCTTTGAGTACGCTCCCGCCTCCCAGCTGCTCCGCCCACCCGCGCACTTCGCCATATATGGCGACCGTGCGAACGCACAGCGGTCACGCGCAGCGGACGCGCCGATTGTGCGCCGAAGGCGCGCCAAAGGTAAGCCCGTCTACGCCCGTCCGCGCCTGGACCGTGCCCAGTGCCAGGACCCCTGGCCCTCGAAGACCCCGACCGACCCGCCTGACGTACACCGCCGCCTCCCTCATCGCACTCAACACCGGCCGAGTCCCGGAATGCTACCGAGCCACCCCACGACGCGTCCACGGACCCTTCAGCTGCAACACCTGCAAGTTCACCTGCATCCGGACCTGCCCGACACCAGCACCTGCCAAACCGAACACCAGCAACAACCACCTCAAGTGCATCCTGCTCAACACCCGCTCCGTCCACAGACACGCCATCGAACTCTGGAACCTCCTAGACGCCACAGCCCCTGACGTTGCCTTCATCACGGAGACCTGGATGAACGCCTCCTCAGCGCCCGACATCGCCATCGCCATCCCAGAAGGCTACAAGATCACCCGGAGGGACCGCAACGCCAACCAGGTGGGAGGAGGCATCGCCATCATCCACAGGAACACCATCCGCATCACGACCAGCACCGACAACACCCCACCCTCCGCCGAACACCTGCATTTCCAGATCCACACCGACCCGAAGACCACCCTCAGAGGCACCCTGATCTACCGACCTCCGGGACCACGCACTCAGTTCAGCGAGGACATCGCCGACTTCGTCAGCCCGCACGCCCTCCCCTCCGCTGACTACATCCTCCTGGGAGACTTCAACTTCCACTTGGAGAACAACAACGACTGCAACACCAGCACCCTGCTCGACAACCTCGCCAACCTTGGACTCAAGCAGCTGGTATCCACCCCCACCCACCTCGCCGGACACACACTCGACGCCATCTTCTCATCCAGCAAAGACATCGCCTTCAGCCACGCCACAGAACTCCACTGGACGGACCACAGATGCATCCACTTCACCTTCAGAAGAACGACGATCCACCACCACCAGCAACAGGTTGCCCGGAGAAGCTGGAACAAGATCACAGCCGACCAGATCGCAGCTTCCCTGAGCCAGCACCCTCCGGCCAGCTCAGCGAACCCCAGCCAAGCCGCCGACAACCTCTCGAAGTGGATCAGCAAATGCGCAGACGATCTCGCCCCTCTGAGGATCCCGCCCAGCAGACCCGGCAGTAAGAGAGCCCCATGGTTCACCGACGAACTCAAGAGCTCCAAGAAGAACTGCCGAGCCCTCGAGAAAGCCTGGAGAAAGGAACCCACGCCGGACAACAGGACCACCCTCAAGCTCGCCACCCGGAAACACCACCAACTGATCCGCACCGCCAAGAAAACGGCTTTCAAGAACCGACTGGACAACAACACACACAACTGCAAGGAACTCTTCAACATCGTGAAAGAGCTCTCCAACCCCAACGCCGGAAACAACGACATCACCCCATCGCAAGACCTCTGCAACTCCCTCGCCTCCTACTTCCACAACAAGATCGCGGACATACACAACAGCTTCAGCACTCAACCGACGCACGCCACGACCGCAGCAACGCAACCCACCACCACCCTCCGCGCCTGGACCCCGGTCAACACAGAAGACACCGTCCGCATGATGAACTCCGTCCACTCCGGATCTCCGACCGACCCCTGCCCTCACCACGTCTTCAACAAAGCCGACGCCGTCATCGCACCCCACCTGCGGGACATTATCAACACCTCATTCGACACCGCCACCTTCCCCGAGAGCTGGAAGCACGCCGAACTCCGCGCTCTACTCAAGAAACCAACAGCGGACCCCACCGAACTCAAGAATTACCGCCCCATCTCTCTACTCCCGTTTCCAGCCAAAGTCATCGAGAAGACCGTCAACAAACAGCTGGCCGCCTTCCTCGAGACGAATGGATCCCTCGACCCATCGCAGTCCGGCTTCCGTGCCAACCACTGCACCGAGACCGCCCTCATCGCCGCCACCGACGACATCCGCGCCCTGATGGACAACGGAGAAACAGCGGCCCTCATCCTCCTAGACCTCTCCGCGGCTTTCGACATGGTCTGCCACCGCACCCTAGTGCAGCGCCTCAGCAACGTCGGAATCCAGGAGAAGGCACTGGAATGGATCGTCTCCTTCCTCGACGGAAGAACACAGAGAGTCCGCCTACCACCGTACAAGTCAGAGGCCACCGAAGTCATCTGCGGCGTCCCCCAAGGATCTTCGCTGAGCCCTACTCTCTTCAACGTCTACATGAGCCCCCTCGCGGCCATCGCACGCCAACACAACCTCAACATAATCTCCTACGCCGACGACACCCAGCTGATCCTCTCCCTGACCAACGACCCCGCCGCCGCCAGAGCCCACCTGCACGAAGGGATGAAAGAGGTAGCCGAGTGGATGACGACGAGCCGCCTGAAACTGAACTCAGACAAGACGGAGGTCCTCATCCTGGGCTCCTCGCCCTCCGCCTGGGACGACTCCTGGTGGCCCCCCGCCCTGGGCACCGCACCCAAACCGACAGACCACGCACGCAACCTGGGCTTCATCCTAGACTCCTCCCTCTCCATGACCAGGCAAGTCAACGCCGTCTCCTCGTCATGCTTCAACATCCTGCGCATGCTTCGGAAGATCTTCTGGTGGATCCCCACGGAGACCAGGAAGACCGTCACCCAGGCCCTCGTCACCAGCCGACTGGACTACGGCAACGCACTCTACGCCGGAACCACTGCCAAGACCCAGAAGAGACTCCAGCGCATCCAGAACGCCTCAGCCAGACTCATCCTCAACATCCCACGACACAGCCACATCTCCGGACACCTAAGAGACCTGCACTGGCTCCCGGTCAACAAGAGAATCACCTTCCGTCTCCTTACCCACGCACACAAAGCTCTCCACGATCAAGGCCCGAGCTACCTCAACAACCGCATCAACTTCTACGCTCCCAAACGCCACCTCCGATCTGCCAGCCTCGCCCTCGCCGCCGTCCCACGCATCCGTAGAGTCACCACAGGAGGAAGGTCCTTCTCCTACCTGGCCGTCAAGACCTGGAACTCCCTCCCGGCCGACCTGCTCCTGACCCAAGACCACCTCTCCTTCAGGAAGAAGCTCAAGACCTGGCTGTTCGAGCAGTAGCGGCACCCCCCCCCCCCCCACCCCCCCCCCAGCGCCTTGAGACCCTACGGGTAGGTAGTGCGCTCTACAAATTATTTTGATTGATTGATTGATTGATAATAATAATAATCATAATAAACCTGTATTTGTAAAGCGCACAGCTACCTGTAGGTTTCCCGGCGCTGGGGGCCGTTGGGAAGATTAAGCAAGCTATTGCCCAGAGTCCCATGGTGCTGGGCAGACCTCTGCCGCCGGTGCCGTGGATCGAACCGTGATCCCCAGCGTCCGGCGTTGGTCGCCCTGGCTGCTGCGCCACACCTCTTCCCAGGGATTTAGCTGAGTCCACAGTGGTAGGAGGGCAGTTTAGCGCTGTGATAGCCTTTATTCATTCCTGGATGTCTGGATTGGTTTTGGGTGGGGAGAGAAGAAGAAACCCAGGTTTTTTTTTGCGTTAAATTTGAGCTTGTTAGAGGTGAGCCAGTGAACAGTCAGCTTCAAGGCTTCATTCAGGGAGAGAATGTCCTTAGGAGAAGAGATTTTAATGTAGATCTGTGTCGTCTGCATACATGTGGTAGAAGATATTGGCAGTTCATAGCACCTCTGTGAGCGGTTCAAGGTAAAGATTGAAGAGAGTAGGGGACAGGGTTGTGCCTTGGGGGACTCCCACCGTGATCAGAGAGGGAGCGGATAGGTTGCTGTTGATTAGGACTCTCTGTGAGAAATTCTGGAGGAAGGACCTAAACCATTCAAGAATGGTGCCATCCAAACCTATCCTGAGTTTGAGGCGTTCAAGGAGTGTTTCGTGGTTAACTGTATCCAAAGCCGAGGATAGGTCTAGGAGGATAAAGAGAGAGGTATTGCCTTGGTCCAGGGCATGGAAGGCATCATCCACGGTGTGGAGGAGGGTGGTTTTAGTGCTGTGACCAGGTCATAACCCGGATTGGAAGTAGTCTAGTAAGTGGAAGTTGGTGATGTGTAGGCTCAGCTGCTGTTGCACACATTTCTCCAGAACTTTGGCTAGGAGTGGGATGTTTGATATAGGTCTATAGTTGTCAGGGGAGGTAGGATCCAGTGTAGGTTTTTTTAAGATGGGGTGACTTGGCCGGCTTTAAGAGGGTCGGGTATCGATCCCTGTAGAAGGGAAGTGTTGATTATTGCAGTACAGAAAGGGATGATAGCCTGAGATGTGGCGGCTAGGCAGTTAGAGGGGAGAGGATCATTGAAGTGATTGTTCAGGTTTAAGGAGGATAGGATTTTCGAGACAGTGTTCATCATAGACTTTAAAGTTGGACCATTGCGCTTGGTTTTTGGGTGATGACTGGGAGGGCAGCGCAGAGGGAGGAGGTAGAGCCGACGGAGTTTGGGAGAAAGTTGCGGATTTAAGTTAGTTTCATAAGGCAGAGATTTTGTCGCAGAAGGAGGAAAATTCCTCTCAAGATATAAGTGATTTAGGGGTTTCCTTTGAGGTTTTTGGAAGTTTGTTGAATTAGTGTTTGCCCAAATCGAATAGCTTGCGAGGTCTATTATTTGCGTTCTCTAGTTCTGTTCTGAAGAATTATTTTTTCAAGTTGAGGATTATCCTATTGTAGGCATTTCTGGCCTGGTGGATAAGTTTTAGATGGGCTGCTGACGGGTGCTGTTTCCAGTTACGTTCTGTCTGCCAAAGGGATCTCCTCTCCTTGTTGAGGGATTTGTTGAACCAGGAATTTCTGTCTTCGATATGGGTTCTTTTGAGTTTTAGCAGAGGAAGGTCATACAGTAAAAGATATGTAGTCTGCACAGTAGGGTGGGGTTGTTGCAAATGGAGAGTGCAAGGTATTTGCAGGAGTCTGTAGGATCAGCCAGAAGTTTAGTAACAAGAAGGTTTAAGGGGTAGATGGAAGCTATGCCTCTTTTTTTTTTTTTTTTATTGCCTGTCCAGCTTTACGATATGGTAATTGGGCGGGACGATGTGGATTCGTTGAGCGAAGATTCAGTCAAGATCGCTAAGTCCGATTTTTGGCTCAGGATGAGATCGGCGACATCCGAGGCTTGCTTGACTGCTGAGCGGCAGTTAATTAGGAGGCTGAATAGATGGGGGTCGGAGTGTATGTCGTGAGTAGGGGCAGAGATGGGTACTAGCGCTAGGTTGCTAATGATCACTCCTCTGTTTCGGAGGGTAGCTGATCTGTTGGGTTGGTTGCAACCGTGCTGATAGGATGTTCATCACTCGGGTCTGAAGGGCATGGGGTTGTCAGGGCAGATTCGTAGCTAGAGAGGATGGCTAAAACTTCTCCTCCGGGAGGTCTAGAGGGCTAGGCGTGATAGGGGTAGGATTGTAGGTCAGGAGGAGGGCCAGAACGTCCTTCTCCGAGAGGTAGCAAGGCTGCTTGCGGGGGCGCAGGTGTCTCCGGGATAGCGGTAATGGGTGAAGGAGGGGCTCGGAGTAAGGGGGGTGTAGAGTTCTGTGAGAGCCTGAGATTCGAGAAAGAGTTCCGGGAGGTGCAGGAGGTTCCTTAGATCCAGAATGGAGTTGTGGATGCTCCGGGTTAGTTTGGTGGCTCTGCGGTGGAGAGTATCAATATCGCTACAAGAAGGATGTTATAATGAATTTGTTTTTTTATTTGGTTTAAAATTGGTTTTAATCCTTTTCTTTTCTCAGCTTTAAATGTACTGACCTGATTTACTGTACATACAGCCTTCTCAGAAAACCCCTACTGCTACTTCAAGACTCAAGTGGTTTGCTAAATTTAAGAAGTTATTTTGCTCCACTTGTGGCTAATCTAAATTGTACTTTGGATCAAAGGTCTAGTTTTTCATGACTAGGCCTGGTGTTCCTAATGAGGACTGACTATCTTATTTTTAGGTCTTTTCGGGTCCTTGCTTTGGCTAACCCAGTCCCAGCATAATGTTTTTTTTTTCTTGTTTTGCAGGAGGGTAGATGGCTGAAGCCCACAACCTGGAGAGCTCCCCCGTGCCTTCTACTGCACAGAGTAGTTGATAGTCCTCCCTTGGCTACAACTCTTCCAATGGTGAGAAACAATGGGTAGCAAAGGTCTTTCTATAGCAGCATGTTTTATCTTTGATGCTAGTTTTGAACTGAGTGGCAGACCTCTTTGGCCAATTGAGGAGATGGGAATGGTCTTGGGTGGCTAGGGGAATGGGTTACCAGTACTTCTAGGCGGGTTTATAATTTGGACTTTACACAAAATTGACAGAAGATGTAAAGCATATCAGATTTTCCTTAGCTCAATCTCTGTGAATCCATTTTTTTTGTTTGTCCTCATTTGCCAAAATTGTTCCAGCTGAAATCTTCAGACCTTATCTACCCAACGGGAAAGCCTTTAAGATCACAGTTGTGTGGAAAGGGGACTCTTGATTACCTTGTCCTCTCCCCAAATGTCTATAATCATTGGACCCAACCGTTGGTGTGTCAGTTTATTTCTTTGTGATTAGACTATAGTTACATTCCGCCTCTCCCCTCCAGCCATACAGTCAAGGTTTCTCATAACTTAGCCACCTTTTTTGAGACCATATGGTTGATGTCCCTCCTATGAACATAGAGCACTGACTCCAACCATTCTGCCTTTGAAGGTGGCACCGGTCGAATCCAATTTTTATAAATCTGCCTTATTCCCGACAGAATCGGGTAAAAGATTAATTTTTTACATCTCTGGTGGTAGCCTGAAAAGAATGAGTTCTAAGCTTACCTGAATTCGAGTGTGCAAGAGATCATTCACAAATTTACACACCTCGTTCCAGAAATCTTGGATAACAGGACATAAACATATGGATATCTTGTGCAAGCCTCAAGCAACATTTCTTACAGCAACACTCAGCAGAGCCCCCCAATTTTGCCAGCCTTTTTTGGTGTCCAATAAGCTCTGTGGAGAGAGAAGAGATTATTGTGCCTTAAATACGCTGGCGTAACCATGTTCTATAATACTCAAAATGATACTTGCCATAGATGATTGAGATTCATATCCAGCATTCTCTCTCACCACAAAGTTAGATACACTGTCCCTTTTCTGAATTATCCACGATTAGAGCATACCATGTTGCTACTATCTACTTTTGTTGTGTACTCTTGATCAGATGTTCTTCTAGGTCATTGGTATCATGTTTTTTCTTCTCCAAGAGTTCGAGACCAACTCTACAGTTGTAAAATGTATAACTTGGAGACTGTTTTATTAGTTAAATACTAAAACTGTGTCCAGGAACAGCGCTTTACTTCCAGGATAATCTGAACCCCATTCAATTATGTCTGCTTCCTTTAAATTCATCACTAATCTGTCCTTCAGGCATTCCGGGGAACCTGGTGAATCCCGTATTGGAGCATACCTGCTGTTATATGACAGATTTGTTACACGCCGAATATGAGCCCATAATCGACCCGCCTGTAACACTTTCAGTCAAATTCTTTTAAAGAACTTCTGGTCTCCAAATGTATACATACATTTTACCCCACCCTCCCCAATTTCTCACTTTATTTAACAAAGCCTCCCACAGTTGATCACTTCGGAACCCCACCCTTCAGTTAGTACAAACCTAAAATTCTTTAATTGAAAGGTCCATGCATATATTTGAAAATCTGGCAGTGCTATGCCCCCTTTATCATATTTTCTCCTTAACTCCTGTCTCGCTATTCTTGCACCCTTAGAAGCCCGTATAAATGAATCTCGTCTGGTATGTAACTTTTGAAAGCAGATCATCTCAAAGTGAAGGGGTTCATACTAAAAAGGAAAGTACATTTTGGAAGTATCTACATTTTAATTCGATTGGTTCGCCCCAGTATCATCAGTGGAAGATGGGCCCAACTAAGAAAAAGTATTTGTTTCCTTCAATGTTTCACGAAAGTTTTGTTGAATCAAATGTTTTATATTTTGGGGAAAAAAGACTGTGGAGCCTTTTAGAGGTATATTTGAGATGATCTAAGAGTAGTTGTCTATTGTGTGTTGGAGCATAGGGTCCATCTGTTGGAATAAATTTGTGTTAAATTTGTGTTAAAAGAATGACAAAATAAAAAAATATATATATCTATCTCAAGAAGGCTCTGCAGCTTTGGGTTTATGACCTCCGATTCCGCTCAGCATGAGCATCCCAGTATACTAAATTTCTCTTCTATGTTTCTCTGGCAGGAGGTGCTCGGTGGAGAAGATTGTGAGGTGGGAGAGCTGGCATCACCTATTGCTCTGGCCCCACATGGCGTGGAGTTGCGCCACACCCAAACAGGCCTCAATCCTGATGGATTCACAGAATTCTTCACAGAGGATGAACAGATGGAGGTAATAAGAGGTCACAAAGAATGAATGCGTACATGTTGGAAATTTTTTAATGTATGTACAAATAGGTCAGTGGTCTAAGGTACATAGCCCAGACTCTGTCAGTGTTGTGGGTACCAGAATATGGCTGTGTTGGGGGAGGGGTAGTACTTGGCTTTTGCAGCTTTATAGTATGTCATGTAACATATTAGTCCTTGATTTCACATTTACTCTTTGCTACACAGGACTCTGTGGCTCCCTCCTCCAGCTTTTCTTCCAGCATGGCTGCTCTGCTCTCCGGTCCTCTCTTGACACAGGACATCGACATAGGCAATGTAAGTGCCTGTTTGTGGGTGAAGAAGCTGTGCACACTAAAAGTGGGAGTATATTAACTACACATTCAGAGTAGAGTGGAGAGTGCGAAGTGTACACATTGGGTTGGAGACAATGAGCCAAGGAGGCAAGTGTGACCATGCGACATCCTGTAGCCTCTTTTTATGTGGGTGACAGTCTGTTTCCCTATGCTGAGATTAAGGATGTTGCATCTGTCTATCCTTACTCTTTCTGGGCAGCAATTGTCTAGTTTCTCACTATTTTTCTCCTCTGCCTTATGGGTGTCTAACCTCACATTCTTTGCATGAGGTGCATAGACTGCAAATTCAGCTGTACTGTTGACAGTTGTTAAGATATTAAGTGAGGGGGGAGGTAATAAATGTTTGTGGCCCACAATAGTCTTGGCCTCAAGTAACCTTAGTGTGAATGCCTCGGCTCTGCACTTCCAAAATATAAATTTGTCTAATAGTTTGTTATGTAATGTTGGGTTCCTACCTAAGCATTCGCCTGAAAGTTGGGATCTTGTTGCTTCTCTTCTACCAGAAATAGGCTTTTTTTAACAGAAACCTGATTAAGCCCTACCTCATTACCTTATTAGGGATTGGATCATTAACAATGACAAGCTATGGATGATGGAATAAAATATTTGTTGTTGTATGTTTATTTTGACAGTTCCCCTGACGAAGGGATACACTCCCGAAATGCATTGGGATTGGAAAAGATGAATTTTTATCAATAATGTTTCTTTGTAAAATTAATGTGTTTAGATAGTTATGTCTAGTTTAGGACATATGAAAAAGCATGGTTGTTTTGTTTAAAAATGATGTGAAACATGAACTCTTATACACACACAAAATAATGAACGTGTAAATAATTCATTGAGAAAATTAAAAGAGATAAGAGTAAACACAGATAACTGTTGGTTTAATTTAGGCAGACGGAGTACTGCCATTAGCTGTGCAGGTAGGGTCAGGTGACGGTGTCATCTGATTGTCTAAATCTACTGTTGAATACGGAGGTTAGCATCCTCCTTCCCTCCCAGCACGGCCAAGAAAAACTATGAGAAAATTAGGTATTATTTCAATAGTAGTGTAAATTGGTGTGCGCTGCACAACCCCTTCAATTTAACTACCTCATTACCTGCCATAACGTTGGCTCTCCCCGAGATCTATCGTCTGTTGACAGTTGATAGAATAGGAAAAGTCGAGGAAGACATTGCTAATGTCTTTAAAACCCACTCAAGTTCTCTATTATAGACTCCTCAAGTGTGGACTGGATAGAACTTTGTATTTTCACATTGGAATTCAATTCTAAAGACTGAGTAGGGCACCCTCCCATCGGCCTCCTTGCCCAAAAAAAGATTGTTGTCATTGTCTGACCAAATACTTAGTGGCTTGTGTTGTTGTCACAAAAATGTCTCCTACTTGGGAATGTAAATTATCATGGAGAAGCTCTTTTAGACGTGGAAGTAGCGCACCTTTTTTTTAGACTTAAAGATATTAGGACTGCAACAAAAGACGGAAGGCCCTTCTCACTTGGCAGGGTCACACTTTGGACTTAATCTTTACCACCTCTAATGCACTGACCTGTGCCCCCCCACCCCGCCTTCAACGTGGACGCACCACTCGCTAATCAGCTTTCAGATACCAAAAGCTGAGAGGTCTGAGAAATCCAGATCTGAGCAAAGGAGTCTCGCGTCAATGGCAGCGCATCAGTCCTGATATTTTCACTGAAAAAGTTGACTTCTCTTTAACCTCAAAGGATCAAGATCTAAATCACATCTTAGCGGACTAGCATAAGGCTTTCCATTCTGCCTTTGATAGGATTGCTCCTGTTGAAACTTATTCTAATAATAAACCTAGAACTTGTGCACTTTGGTACACCCCAGAGATGAGGCAGGAAAAGTCTTTGATTAAAAGCAAGAGAGACAGTGGCTTTTGTCTAACCATCCCTGCGACAGAGAGGCATATAAGAGATTCTACTAAATACCATCAGAATTTTAAAACTGTTTGAAAAACGTATGGTACTAATCAAATTAGCCACACTGGAAATTCTTCCAAAGAGCTTTTTAAAGTCCTAAATGATGTAATCACTCCCTAGGCATGTTATCTGTCGATTCAACCTTCACAGCAACTGTGAAACTCTCTGGCTGATTACTTAGAGTCTAAAATCATGACAAGTTATCAAAACGTAGCCTCGCCTTTTAATCAGCCTTTAACTAAGCTGAATTTGAACTCCCCTCCTGTGAAAGATTGACAGTCTGAGAAAGTTTAATATTCTTATTCTCAAACAAACTCAAGGTGCCATTAACAAGACTAAATCCGTATCTCCTTTTGATCCATGACCAGCTAGGATCTCTGTGCGTCTTGCCATGCAGATCTCTTGTTTAATGCGTCAATAGAGGCAGGGAAATTCCCTATGGCCTGGAAATTTGCACAGATCATGTCTATTAAAAAAAAGGCCAATTTAGATTCTGCAGTCGTCTCTTAATTATTGGCCAATTTCTTTACTTCCATTTCTAGGTAAGATTTTGGAGGTCTCATCAACAAACAGCTGACAGGCTACTTGGAGAAACAAAATATCTTGGACCCTTCTCAATCTGGGTTTAGGTTGGAGCACAGCACATAGACTGCCTTGGTTGCTGTGACAGATTCTATAAGATGTTCTTTGGATGCCAACACCCCCTCTATGCTTGTGCTCTTAGAGCTGTCTACAGCCTTTAACACTGTGTCACATGATAAGCTGTTACTTAGGTTGAATGAGATAGGGATATATGGGACTGCTCTGAAATGGTTCCAAGACTTCTTGACAACACTCAGCTGGTCATCTCCTTTGATAACAATGTGGACAAAGTGAAGGAAGGTTTGTCAAATGGGATGAAAGCGGTGGTAGAGTGGATGTCCCAGAACTACCTTCGGCTGAATACTGAAAATACAGAGATTATGCTCTTTGGAATAGCCCAACAGATATGGACTCCCAATTGGTGGCCACCTGAATTAGATAGTGCTCCCAACCCTTGTCAGGCCACAAAAATACTGGGCATTAAACTGTGTCCAGCCCTAACAATGAAATAGCTGGTCCTATCAATAACTGGGACCTGCTCATGCATGTTGCGCTTTTAAGAAAAGCCCTACCTTTTCTTGCACTTGCGGGTAGGAAGAACTTGGTACCAGCTCTTGTTGTTATCAGGCTGGAGTATGGCAATGCTCTTTTGGTTTCTGCCAATGAGACTCTACTCTCTAAACTACATGTCGTGCAGAACACCCCTGTAAGGCTTATCTGTAAGCTTCGTTCCAGATCTGCATCACTTCCACTTTTAATAACATTACACTAGCTATCATTCAGAAAGAGAAATATATTCAAGATCTGATGTCTTACCCACAGAGCTCTAGTGAGGAAAGTACCAAGATACTTACACCTAAAGCTTAAACGATATCTCCCTGTCAGAAATCTGCGTTCTTACTATTACCCGCATTAAACGTTTAAGGTGTGGAGGCAGATCTTTCTCTTACTTGGCCCCTACCTACTGGAATAGTTTTCCTTTCCATATTCTGAATATACCAAATATAAGAAATTATTGAAAACCTTTCTATTTTAACTCTGCTGTTTCTGCTCCTTTTGTGTCCTTTTTCGGTGCTGAGATACCCTGCTGCGGAGAAACATGCACAATATCAAATTAAAATAACATAGCATGACTGAGGGCTCCATTTTCCAACCTCATTCTCTTAGGTCCTAACCCCTTTTCAGGTCTCCGTTTATTAGACACCGCAGATTAAGATATCTTGGGGACATTCAGAAAGTTAATCTAGGAATGCATTGCACCCGTTGCTGCCCATTGGCTTTGTGGTTTATAGCTCACATTTTCTGACTTTCTATTTGCTGGCTTTATCTGAAAGAAACACGTAGTGATAGATTCCTTACCTTAGAATTACCTTCAAGCGTTACACTGGATCTGGAAAGTTTTCGTCAGCAGTACCCCTGTGCGTTGGTAGGTGTCGTACGGCTCCGTGTGCGTCGTTGTGCCAAGATGACGTCTGCAGTACCCCTGCGCGTCTTTTTCTGTGCCAGCAAGCGCAGATCCGGGAAGAGCTAGTACCCCCAGTCACTTTTTGACTGAGTTTTTCGAGGCCCTTTGCCCCGGTGTCGCCGGCAGCTCCGGCCCAATGCCGCAGGACCCCCTGGGATCCGGATCGGACCCAGGTCGACTGCGGTCGACCTAATAACACCTCCACCGGCGCCATCCTCTCTGGCATCACCACCACCGACGTAGCCCGCCCCTCTGGACAACGTCGTCCCCAGGTTCAGCCTTGACCTGGACACTGTGCCGGATCCGTGCCGGCCGGCGCTGATACCGACGCAGATGGGGCCCTTTTTGGCCTATGTCCCTCCTCCTTATTTTCAGCCTGTTCCACAGACTTCGGTGGAAGGGGAGGACTGGGAGGGGTCTGAGGATCCTCTAGTACAAGAGTGTGCTTATGACCCAGACTGCGGTACAAAAGGGGGTGGTGATGGACGGAGCATCTGAATCAATCAAACACTCACACCCAGTCAAAAGATCTGGGTTTAAGCATGGCTTGGCAGTTCGGGCTGGACTGTTCCCATGAGGCACAGGGTCAGACTGATTTGCATATAGCCATGTCTGAACTGGGGTGGCAGAGTGGGCTAAAGAACGGTGATGGATTAAACCCAGATCTTTTGACTGGGTGTGAGTGTTTGATTGGTTCATATGCTCCGTCCATCACCACCCCCTTTTGTGCCGCTTTTGGCCGCCATAAGTGTGGCAGGGTATGCTCCGACGTGAGTCCCTTGCTCACTTTGCCACTGGATTCAAGCAAGCCGGGCTGAAGACAGCTGTAATGCCAGAAACCGGTCCTCGGAAGCTTGTTTCCGGTCCAGGGAAGGCATGGCTTGGCAGTTCGGGCTGGACTGTTCCCATGAGGCACAGGGTCAGACTGATTTTCATGTAGCCATGTCTGAACTGGGGTGGCAGAGTGGGCTAAAGAACGGTGATGGATTAAACCCAAATCTTTTGACTGGGTGTGAGTGTTTGATTGGTTCATATGCTCCGTCCGTCACCACCCCCTTTTGTACCGCGTATGACCCAGACTGGGCAATGGATTTGGGGGAAGCCAGTGGTCTTGACACCTCTTCTGACCATAGCATTCTGTCTCATCCTACCATGGCTACGGATGAGGGAGCCAGTTACACAGTGGTGTTGCGTAGGGAAGCAGAAGCCCTCCACCTCGAACTCCATACAGTGGCCGTCAGGACTAACCTTATGACAGAAGTGCTCCAGCCTGCGGCAACCTCTTCGGAGCCCTTGCTGCCCTTTAATGAAGCACTGTCTGACATTCTTTGCGCACCTTGTCCAGGTCCAACACAGGGGCTCCTGTGGACAGGAATGTGGCTCGATGCCATCTCCCGGCTCCGGGTGTCCCCCTCTTTATCTCCCAACACCCCACTCCGGAGATCTTGTTTGTCCAAGCCTCTACTTCCCAGAGCGCGTTCTCATCCGCACCTCCGGATAGGGAATCCAAGAAGCTAGAGCAGCTTGGCAAAAAGCTGTTTTCATCTGCCAGCTTAGAGCTGCGGTCGGTGAATACTGCATGCCTCTTTGGGCCGTTATTCCCACTCTCTGTGGGACACGGTTGCACAGGTGCTGCCTAACTGCCCGGCGGAGGTCCAGGCAGTCCTCTCCTAGGCTATTGCGGCCGGGAAGGGACGCAGCGAAGTTCACCATACGTTGTGGGCTGGACACCGCCGACTCACCGGGCAGATCGATTTCCACGCCTGGTTGAAGACAACTGGTTTCTCAGGAGATGTCCAAAACACTCTGGACATGCCCTTTGATGGCATTCACCTCTGGCAATAAAGCAGACAGTGCGTTGGAGCGCTTTAAGTACTCCGGGGCTTCGGCCAAGTCCTTGGGCCTGTCGGCAACTCTGCCTCCTCCGCCTTATGCTTTTCGCTCCTTTTGTGGCCACGGAAGGGGTGCCCCACAGCGTTCACAGGGCCACAGTCCTCAGCAGCAACTTCAGCATGGCCGCAGACGTGGGAACCGTCTAGGTGGTTCAGGGGGCCAGCGGGCGGGTCAGTCCACCTCCACCCTGCAGCGTCCACTGCAAAGCCTTCCTAGTCTGAACTTTCAGGCCCATCAAACACCAGTGGGCGGCAGAATTCGCCATCCCCCCCCCCCCCACTGATTGATTAATTGATTGATTGAACGTCAATCGCTTCCTCTGGAAGCAGACGTTCAAGATGCTCACACTTGTTCAGGTCTTGTCTGCTCTAGACCCGCAAGACTGGATAGTAGCGTTGGACTTGCAGGACACCTATTTTCACATCCCCGTCCTGCCGGCCCACCAACGTTACCTGTGGTTCACGGTAGGACATGAGCACTTTCAGTTCACAGTGCTCCCCTTTGGCTTTACCAGCGCCCCTCGGGTGTTCATGAAGGTGATAGCGGTGGTCGCAGCTCATCTGCGCAGATCAGGGGTTTCAGTCTTCCCCTATCTCGATAACTGGTTGTTGAAGGTGGGTTCACCCCAGGCAGTTGTCTCCCACCTCCAGACTACGGCCGACCTCCTGCACTTGCTGGGGTTTTCCATCAACGTGCCTAAGTCGCACCCGATTCCCTCGCAGAAGCTCCTCTTCATCAGAGTGGTTCTGGACTCGGCGCAGTTTCGGGTTTATCCTCCCGAACAGCGAGTCCGGGATATTTAGGCTATGTTTCCGTTCTTTCAGCCTCTATCCCGGGTTTTGGTAAGGATGACCCTTCGGCTACTGGGCCTGATGGCCTCCTGCATCCTGCTAGTGGATCATGCCAGGTGGCATATGTGGGCTCTGCAGTGGGACCTGAAGTTCCAGTGGGCACAGCATCAGGGCAACCTGTCCGATCACGTCCAGATCTCAGAGGGCACTGCACGACAAATGTAGTGGTGGCTCACGAATCGCGATACTGTCAATGGCAGATCCTCTCCCTGCCCCAACCGGAGCACACGGTGGTGACGGCTTCCCTCCTGGGATGGGGCGGCCCCATGGGAGAGGCAGAGATCAGGGGCCTCTGGTCTCCAGCAGAGGCCCAACTCCATATCAACCTTCTGGAGACCCGGGCGATCCGACTTACACTGAAGGCGTTCCTTCCCTCTTTCATGGGGAGAGTAGTGCAGATGTTCACAGACCACACCACCGCCATGTGGTACTGCACAAACAGGGCGGATGGGGTCATGGACCCTATGTCAGGAGGCCCTGCACCTCTGGACTTGGTTGGAACATTAGGGAATATCCCTGGTGGTTCAACACCTGGCAGGTTCTCTGAACGCCAGGGCGGACAAACTCTGCCGTCTGTGCATGATGGATCACAAATGGCGTCTGCAATCGGACGTAGTGCCAGGTCTCTTTCAGCACTGGGGAGAGCCTTGGTTAGATCTATTCGCCACCGAAGAGAACACCCAATGTCATCAGTTCTGCATCTTGGAATTTCCAAGGCAGCACTTGCTAGGCGATGCTTTTCATCGCGAGTGGCGTTGCGGTCTACTATAAGCTTTTCCGCCTATACTACTTCTGCCCAGAGTGCTGAAGAAGATCAAGCACGACCGGGCCCAAGTTATCCTTGTGGCTCCGGACTGGGCTTGAAGAGTATGGTATACCGAGCTACTCAGTATGGCGATCGATCCCCCCACTTCGTCTGCCTCTTTGGGAGGATCTTCTGTCTCCGCAGCAGGGGAGGGTCCTCCACCTGAACCTGGCCAGCCTCCACCTCCTTGTGTTGAGATTGAGCGGTGGCAGTTGACGTCTTTCGACCTACCTCCTGAAGTCTGTGATGTTATCTTGGCAGCCAGGCGTCCCTTCACTAAAACGGTATATACCTGCAGGTGGAATACATTTGTGGCATGGTGCACCGCAAAGGCTGTGGATCCCCTTTCTGCCCCTCTTTCAGAGCTCCTTCTTTTTCTTTTCTCTTTGGCCCAGCAGGGTTCTATCAAGTGCTATCTCTTGGCCATTTCAGCCTTTTTACCGCTTCCAGATCAACCTTCCCTTTTCAAGTCCCCTGTTAATAGATTCTTGAAAGGCATCACGCACATGTTCCCTCCTATCCCTTTCATGATGCCTCAGTGGGACTTGAATCTAGTTCTGACTTACCTGATGTGTGCTCCTTTTGAGCCACTTCACAACTGTCCTCTTCTTCTCACTCTAAAGACTGCTTTCCTGGTTGCGATCACCTCTGCCAGAAGAGTGAGTGAGCTCCAAGCTCTTTCTTCTAAACCTCCTTTTCTCTCTGTCCATCCATACAAAGTTGTTCTAAGGACTCGTCCTTCTTGTCTGTTAAAGGTTGTCACTGCCTTTCACATCAGGCAGACCATCTCTTTGCCCACCTTCTTTCCCCCTCCACATTCCTCAAAAGTGGAAGAGGCTCCACCGTCTGTACCCAAAATGTGCGCTCTCATATTACCTGAATCGGACACAGCAGTTCCGGGTGGATGACCAACTCTTTGTTGGCTACGTGGGCGCCAAGAAAGGTCGGTCCGTGTACAAGCGGACTATCTCCCGGTGGGTCGTTATGTGCATAAAGGCTTATTATTATTTGGCTAAAAAGGAGCCTCCAGTGGGGCTACGCGCCCATTCTACCCGGGCGGCGGCAGCCACTACGGCTTTGGGGCGGGGAGTTCCCTTGCTTGACTTCTGTCAGGCAGCTACGTAGGCCTCGCTGCTCACGTTTACCAAGCATTACTGCCTGGACAGCCAAGTCCGGAGAGACGGCTTCTTTGGCCGTTCTGTTCTCCAGGACTTTCTGGTGTGATCTTGGTTCGCAGACCCACCACCGGGGTTGGTATTGCTGGGGTATCTATTTTAAGGAAAGGAATCTATCACTAAGTGTTTCTTTCAGATGCACAAGTTACTTACCTTCGGTATTGACAGATTTGTAAGAAACATTAGTAGTGATAGATTCCTTACCGCCCCACCCATCCTCCCCGTTCTACGAACTGATTTCTAGGGTTAAGGTCATCCTTTCAGGGCCCTAGTTTCTTGGCACCAGTGGTCAGTTTCTTGCATGGCACTGCATTCCTGTCGCGGAAAGTAGTGTACAGAATTGATGTCCGCGCTTCTAAGTAGCTCCAGCGACGTCATCACGGTGTCAACCAACCAACCAACCAACCACGCACGCGGAGCCGCACGACGATGCCTACCGACGCGCAGGGGTACTGCTGACGAAAACTTGCCGGATCCAGTCTGACGCCTGGGGGTAATTCTAAGGTAAGGAATCTATCACTACTCTAGTTTCTTACAGATATATCGTTACCGAAGGTAAGTAACTTGTACATTTGCTTTAGACAGTCCAGCTCAAATTCATCCCTTCCGTTGCCAAAACCTTGTTTGCTGTATTCTTCCACTAACTTGCTTTCTGTAAACAGGCCTTTAAATATATTGTTCTTAACTAGTCGCGTTTGCTGTGCAACCAAAGGCAGAGATAAATGTCAAGCTGCGTCTATCAGGGAGCTTGGTGTTTATTTTTCTTTCTGAAACAATGTACTCTGTACCACTGCAGTCTACGCTCTATTCCATTCTGGGCCCGTACACCTCTATGCCCCACATGAATGCTCTGACACTGTACTCTGCACCACTGCATTCTACCCTGCACTACTCCACTCTACTGCACTCTACCTTGCACTGCTCCACTCTACACTGCACCACTCTACTGCACTCTACTCTGCACCACTCTACTGCACTCTACTCTGCACCACTCTACTGCACTCTACTCTGCACCACTCTACTGCACTCTACTCTGCACCACTCTACTTCACCCTGTGCCATTCCACTCTATGCCACTTCACTCTATAATGCTTTACTCAAAACCAATGCCCTCTACGACAATCTGTTCTGCACTATTATGCTTACACTCAGCGCTAGTCTGGTCTGCGCTAGTCTGGTCTGCGCTAGTCTGCTCTCTGAAGCTCTCCACTTTATGCCTTTCTATGACACTACTCCATTCTATTTAAATAGGTCTGAAGCACACCCGTTTTTTTTAACATGAATTAAAGTTTATCATTCTTTTCTCTAGTTTGCCGTGCCTACACTCTTTATGCACTCCGCTCCTAAGTGCACAATTATGACTACTCCATGCCATTCTACGACACTACTCCATGCCATTCTACGACGCTACTCTACAACGCGCTACACAACTCGCTCTATGCCACTCCATGCCACTTCACTCAACTTTATTCTATGACCCACTACTCCACTCTGAAAATCTACTCTACACCACTCTACTCTGCAACACTACTCCACTCTATGCAACAACCTCTACCCCACTCCACACTTCTCCATGCCACTCCTCTCTGACACTCTACTCCTCTCTGACACTCTACTCCTCTACTCCTGACACTCTACTCAACTCTGACACTGTACTCTATGCCCCTCCTCTCTAGGACTCTCCACAACACTGTTTGTTACTCCATGACACTCCACTTAACTACACTCCTCCCCATGCCACTCAACTCTACTGTACGCCACTCTACATCACTCCACTCTACTCCACTTTACGACACTCCTTGATCCTTTACCCCACTATCTTCTAGCCATGCTGAGCAGCAGATACTCTGGTGTACAACATTGCTAAAACATATTAGCAAAACCAATAGCTCTTATACAGGCAAGCTTCCTTGCAGTGAGTCTTTATCTTGCAAGACAAGGTGTACCTTGGAATCCACGGTCCAATCATGTGCCATGTGTATGTCCTTTGATCTTTGCCCTATTTTCAGTCATCGTGGTTATCTCCTTCGGGTTTTGGCATGCCAACTGCTCCCTGAGAGGAGTGGCAGGATGAATATTAGCAGTCCTGGGAACAATTTTATTTCTCCCAGACACACAAACGTTACTTGATCTTATTGATTGGTAGATGGAGAAAAAAATGTGTCCGCAGACTATTGATTATCTCCCCATTATTGGTAGACAATACAAATAATAGAAATACTGGTGGGCAAGTCACTTCCCTGTGTTCACACATTTGTTCTGTGAGAACCGAGGTATCCTTTTTGACCTGGAAGAGAACCAATGGTAGTCTTCCAGGGGATGCTCCCTCCGACCACAGGCGAACCAGACATGGTTTGGCCTGAGCTAGAGACTATTCTTTGGGAATCCACTAGGTTATTGTCTTGACGCCCAAACCATTGTGTGCATTAGGAACTCCTTGGTTGAGGTATAGGGAAAAGAATGACAATACAAATCTTTGAGCTTTGATTTGTAACAGTGATTGGCCAAACAGGAAGGATCAATTTAAACTTGCCATTGGAAAGTGGGCAAATGATCTTACCAAGGACTTGAATGGTAGGCAAAAATTTTGGAACTCAAGCATGTAATAAAACGCATTGAATACAGTGGCTGTTAGTCTTCAGTCTGCTGTTGTCGTAAACCTGGATTTGATGCACCCTCCAAAGGCATAGTGCAAAAAGAAAGTGGTCTCAATACGTACAGTGCATTAAATCTGCGCATACACTCCCTTTTATGCTCGCTGTGACTTCAGAAGCCGGTGTTTTAGACTTTCTTCTGTTTGGTTTCCATCTTCCTTTCCTTTTCCTGGTTTCCACTCCCCTCTTCACTCACTTCCTCTCTTATTCTGTTTCCCTCTCCACCATGTCCAGTCTATCCCACCTGGTCACAGAGCAGAAGGGACAGCTTACCTGTGAGATTTGCTCACTTTCTTGGTGGTTTCAGGAATTTCTCACTGAGACAAATGGTTACTGTCAAAGGTTAATTTGAGCTTTTTCTCTTCAGAGGCATTCCAGAAGCTGTTTACTGTGCAAGGATTTGCATGTTGAGGGGGCTGTGATCATAATAGCTTGTCTCTTGTGGGTGAGATGGCTTTTGGCATGCTCTTGTATGGTAAAGGGTAGATTAAATGTTTTAGGGTGGCATTGCTTGGGATCGCCAGATGCCATTTGCCCATTGAAAGGGGGGTTCTTGGGTATGATCTTTGTGAAATCAAGTGTGTTTACATGCATTTGTCTTCTCGCTTTCCTCCTTGGTCAGGTGTCTGTGAACCGAAGCCGTCTGTATCGTTCTCCTTCAATGCCGGAAAAGCTGGATCGGCCTGTCCGGAAGAGGTCTCTGGAAAATGAAACTCCAGTAAAAGTCAAACGAAGCAGAGGCACCTGCAGTCCTGCCCAGCCTGCCGAGGAGGGTTCAGTTTTGGGCAGGAGGAGGGTGAGAATTTACTACGGTACATGTGGCGAAAAGGGTCCGATGTGGGTTGTGAGGTGTCCGGATGGGGAAAAGTTTCAAGAATAAGCCGTCCAATTTAGGGTGAAGAATTGATTGACACACTATATAGTGTCCACTACCTCATTGGGTCTCTTAGTGCTGTTCTTACCCACTGCCTAACCAAACAGACAGGACTCCAATTTCTGTCTGAAGTCTAGGATTGGGCAAGAGCTTTTTAGGCTAAGAGGCAGTGTTCCATAAACTTGCCCCAAGCACTCCAAAAGAGAGGCTGCCCACTTGAGATTGAGCCAATGGATTTGTAAAAGCTGCATATTGCCTTAAGAGAAATTAACAGAATTACTTCTCCAGTTTTTCCTCAATTTGGGAGCTGCAGCATGCTAGACATTGAGAACACTCTCGTCCTCTAATGTATCATGCTGCTCCCTGGTCAATTCACCTCAATAATCCTTAGATTGTTTTGCCTTTTTTCATCTGTATCAGTCGTCGGGAACATAGCCATACAAAGTGGAGAGCTCAACATCACACAACTGCAAGTCTCAAACCACATTCCATGCTCAGTGCTGCCTCACCCCCACTTACATCCAAAAGCTCCTCACTGTTCTGCACTCTCTGCAGCCAGCAGAGTCGACCACTGGCTCCATGGGGAGTCTGACTATACTGTGTCCTCACAATGTCCAGAAGAACACCAGCACCAAACCAGTCTGTCGTTGAATGACATATTCCAAGAATAGAAGTGTGGAGGACAGATGAGCATATCGGCTATTTCTGCAACCTAGACAAATCTTAACGTTGTCGTTTGTGTGTCAAGTACCCTGAAAATATGAAATATCATGGCTGAGGGGTTGTTCAAAAGCAGACTTCTTTGGTTTGCAGCCGCACCAGGAATTTCCAAACCATGATACACAAATAAGAGTATATTTTGAGCACCGCCATTTAGATCTTTCTAATTTTACAGAGGGGTTCCTACAGTCGTTTGAGACTTGTTCCTGGTTAGCAGATAAACATCTAAATGGAAAACCTAATGTTCACTTAACAGGTGGTAAGGAGATGCTGTGACTATCATTGGTAAAATACTTCTGCCAATGACAAGTAGGTACACAACATAACCATTACTTAATGCATATATTCACAATCTGTCAGTATCCCATAATTACCTGTCAAGGAGGGAGGGTTTTCTAAATTAACAGTGAGTCACGGTGGTATAGCTTTATTGAGCTGCAGAGTAATGACCATATACACCTCATGGTTTTACTATACTTACAATGTCTAACAATGGACTTAGACACTGTAGGGGTACAGGTCTCGTGCCACTGTCCTCTCACCTGAGGGCTAGTGCACCCTGTGTCCAAATGACATTGTTAACTCGCACCCAGCGTCTTCACTCCTTTCACTGATCAATATAACTCTTTCCTGTGGTTTCCCTCTTCAAGTACAAACCCACAACTCCTCCCTCTACCTCCACCAATCCCGTTACACCCACCACAGACTCTGGCCTCCTACAAGCCTTCAAATCCCATAAGGCACTTCTCAAGGCACCTCCCTTAGCTGGGGAGGGCAGGGCATTTAACAAAGTGTTTTGGGAAGATTCCGACATCGGAGATTTGGGAAAGAGGTGCCCTGAGAAGTGCCTCATGGGATTTGAAGGGAAAATCACAGGAACAAGAGTTATATTGATCAGTGAAAGGAGAGAAGACGCTGGGTGCGAGTTAACAATGTCATTTGGACACGGGGATGAAAGTTTATGGAAGTCTGACATACGGGATGGAGTTACCGTGAGGTTTAGAGTAACATCAGGTTTTGGAATGTTTTGTGGGAAGGCAGGTGGGTACTAAGGTTAAGAGAGGGATCTTGAAGGTGGGTGTGAGGAGTCTCGCAGAGCACAATGTGTATGGCGTTCAGTTACGTTATTAGAGGGAAAAACGTCAGTTGTTAGTAAAATATGGCATGGATTGTTCATTGAATTGTTTGGTTGTTGAAATGATGGCGAGGGTTTGGGGAATGAGTACTAATGTCCGTGTTTTAAACTTTTTAGTGAACCCCTGAGGAAGGGCAATTAAATGCCCGAAATGCATTGGGTAAAATTGAATCACTACTAAGGATGTTTCATGTGTAATCATGCTTCAAAAGAAAGGCCTCGATTGGCATATTTGTGGCAGAAGAAACTTTTCGTATACATGAAAGTGCCATACATGTGACAGAAAAAAAAAAGTTTTAAAGTAAAAGAGTACATTGAATAAAAATTGGATGAAACAAGGATATAATGTGGAGTATTTTTGTGAAATGAATAACAGAGCATGCAGTGCGTCCGGCTGTAGTGTTAACTCGCAAAAATTTCTGAAATACAGAGATGTGCCATGTCAACTCTTCACTTATCTCTGCAATGGCAGTGTGTGGGTGTTAAGGTACAGGGTCTCTATGGGTGGCACAATAGGTGCTGCAGCCCTTTTGGGCCTTCCCTGGTCACAGTGCCCTTGGTACCCATGGTACTTTTTACATGAGTCTTACCTGTGGCCAGAGATGTGGCAATTGTGGGTACAAAGGTACAGTCTTGGGAAAGAACACAGGCCCTGTGAACCTGATTGGCAGGGACTCAGGGCACATTAAGTCAGGTTGCATCAGATGTCAGGCAAAAAGTGGGTGGTAACCATGCACACAAGGGCTCTTAACCTACACATGTTGAACCAGTAGATACAAGGACGGACAGCTTTCTATTTTTGTTTCCTGTACATTTTTTTGTATTGTGTTAAGTCAAGCACTTTTTGCACTTTGTCACTTCTTCACCAAGTCAAGTTGTGATGTTAATGTCTGTTAGTGACTGCTTCAAACAAAGAAAATTAGGTTAAGTATTTGGATATAGTATTGTGAATATACGCAATAAGTAATGGTTATGTTGTGTGTTGTTATTCCTTCATTGATTTGTACAATGGGGTGTTAAACATTGGGAAAGTATAGCACCAAACTCCACTTATCTTGTGTATTCTGTCTACTAGACTCTCCAGACCATAGATTGATCTGCTCAAATTGATGATATATTCTAGACACCATTTCGATTACTTAAAGCAATTGGGACGCCTGACTGAACACATTGTAGCTTTTATGATTATTCACCCAAGTTCTAATGGACACAGGTTAACCCCATTAATTTGGATGAAATGATGAGTAGGGCAGCTGCTCAATAAGTTCTAGATGTTATGGTCTTGACTATGAAATAGGACAAGAAGCACCTTTGGCAAAATGATCCTTAAGGATGTGTGTTGCTTAAAGTGATTCTAAAGGAATTTCTAAGGACATGATACGTGCTGCTGTCGGCAAAGCATGCACCGCTATAGATTTGTGCTTCAAAAGGAAAGCCATAACTAACTTTTTTAAAATTGTTTTTTAAGATTTGCATTTGTATAGAATAACATGCGCCCCACTCTGAGGTTAAAGTGTGTATGAAGTCAGAGCATTTAAAGATAACTATCCAATCCCCCCTCTGAAGAATCTTACCAGCAAGCTTTTGGGGTTCTGGTAGAATCTCTGGGTGTAGTTAGAGAAGACATGTCTCTTACTTGAAACTCACCAGGATACTATTTGGTATTTCTGCCGTTGGATAGTAGGGTAATGCAAGATATGCACGTCTGTGCTTGCCATTAAGCTAGAAATGTATTGGTAAAGATAAGTAAAAGTAAAGAGTGATTGATCTGGTTGGGACAGTGGATCTAGAGTGACAAGAAGCCCACCAATCGCTCATTGTTTCAGGGAACCGTTCTGAGGAAGACACTCTCACTCTGTGATGTGGATCCGGCTCTGGATGCAGACTGCAGCCACAGACAGCTCATTGGGGATTTCTCAAAGGTAAGTTTCCCCCCCCAAGTGTTAGATTCATCTTCCTTCATGGTATTGGTGTGTACTGGGGCAGGTGCTGATTTTTTATTTTATTTTTTTACCCGTTAGTACAGAAATGCAGTTGTCTTCTGTCTTTGTCTCGCAGGTTTACGCACTGCCAACAGTAACGGGAAGACACCAGGAACTGCGATATGTTACAGCTGAAACCGTGAGCAGTGCCCAATGGGCTTTGAGTGTTCAGTTGTTTATAAGGCAGTGACATGACTGACCCTGTGGGAAGGGGCAGAGTGCATTACAGAATGTACAACAAATTGTGTTTTTATGTGTTTTATGTTGCCGTTGCAGTGGATCTCTAAGGTTAGTTGGTTTTCTTACCATACCTTAAAAATCTTTATTGCCTTGATTCAGGTGGCATGTTGTTTACTCATTCGGGTAGCCTTATTTTTTGCTGATACAATTCCATCTCCATCTAAACAAGATAATGATTGCTGGGTAATCTTTCAAAAGTTTAAGATGTAAGGGATCGGTATACTTGGGAAGAAAAAGTTTGCCATCTTTTATAATATTGATTCTGTAGTAGGGGATCTCTGTGTATAGTCCTAATCTGTGAATAGTCCCGCCCATGTGCGTGGACCCTGGAGCAATCAAAATAGTCTCTTAAGTTGTCTTCTTCTGCAGTCCTGCATAGACACTTAAGAGAAAATCAAAGACAAATAATGCAGCCTAACATTAACCAGGCTACATTGGCCAGCACTTCATCCTGAAGTGAAAAAGGATAGCCAAATAATATATAAATTTACCACATTTTACAGAGGTTCACACCTAGAGAAAACTCCCCTTCACAAAAATCGTTGTCATGATAGAGAGGAAGGGTTGGACAGACAAGCCTCATAGCCTGCCATTATGTGTCTGGAAAAGGGATACTGTGCCCACAAGGAACACTCCAGAGACCCTCTGTATCCCATGATGCACAGCCCCAGGCAAGTTACTTTCAGTTCTTTTTTCCAGCTCCTGCTAGCAGGACCCTGGAGCATTGAGTCCTACCTTTTTGGGTAGATCTTCCATTTCTGGATATTTTCCAGTGAGATTTGTATCTGAAAGAAACATGTTAGTATTGGATTACCTGCGTGTCGGTAGGCATAGTCTGCGGTTCCGCGTCCGTCGTCGGGATGAAGTCGCCGGAGTACTAGACGCCGCCCAGGTGCGCTGACGTCAGTTCTTCTTTTTTCCGCACCAATAAGCGCAGGTCCGGAGAAAGTGGTACCCTTTAGTCACTTTTTGACGAAGCCTTTTCGATCCTTTTTGGATCCGTTTCGAGTCGTGCGACTCCATCGGTGCCGGTAGGGATGCCCGGGTTCAAGCCCTGTGATGACTGCAACCGACTGATGTCGGTTACCCCCCCCCCCCCTCCACTGGTGCCTGCATTGCCTGGGGCCCGACCACGATGACAAGTCATGCCCCGACTGCCGGGCCTTGACGTCAAAGGCTAGGCGAGAGCGGTCCCGCAAGCGCCTCGAGCTCCGGCAGTCGGCCCTGCGCCGCTCGATCAGGATCCGGGTTGCCGCTGGTCAACCTTACGACCCTGCCGGCGTTGACCCCTAGGGTGTCACCCCCGGCGCTGTCCTCGGACGGCGCCGTCTCTGGTCCGACCTTCGGTCTGGCGTCGGAGCGGCGGCCGCAGAGGAATTCTTTGAGGATCTGGGTCTATCCTTTATCCCTGAATTTCAGGACATGGAAGACTGGGGGGGGGGGTCTGAGGACCCCCCTGGCACTAGAGTGCCAGTCATATGAGGACTGGACTCAGGAACTAGGGGAAGCCAGTGGCCTGGATACCTCACCAGACACTGGTTTTGTCTCCCCTCCTACCGTGGCTACGGAGGAGGGGGCAGCTTATAGTGTGGTGCTGATGAGGGCAGCCAAGGCCTTGGCTCTTGAGCTCCCCGTCGTAACAGTGAGGTCCAACATCCTCACAGAGGTCCTTAAACCGCAGGTAAGCTCCCCAGAGCCTCTACTGCCGTTTAATGAGGCTCTCACAGACGTCCTGTTGGGCACTTGGTCCAGGCCCACTACAGGTCCTACTGTAGATAGGAACATCGCTAGGCGCCACTGCCCAGCCCCGGGCGCCCCTAGTTTCTTGTCCACCCACCCCACCCGGGAGTCTGGTTATCCAGGCCTCTACCTCCCAATCCGCATTCCCGACGGCACCACCAGATCGGGAATCCAAGAGGTATGAACAGTTCGGAAAGATGTTCTCCTCCCTTAGTTTGGGGTTGCGGTTAGTCAACACCTCGTGCCTCTCGGGCCGTTACACCCACTCTGTGGGATACAGTTGTGGCCGTGCTGCCTGAGTTCCCGGAGGGAGCCCGGGCGAAACTCGCTCAAGCCCTTGCGGAGGGAAGGGAGGCAGCGCGGTACTCTATCAGATGTGGACTGGATATCACGGACTCGCTAGGAAGAGTGATTTCCACGTCTGTGGTGGTTCGCCGCCACGCCTGGCTGAGGTCAGCCAACTTTTCGGCCAATGTCCAAAACACCCTTATGGACATGCCGTTCGATAGCAGCCACCTCTTCGGTGGCAAGGCAGATCATGCGCTGGAACGCTTTAAGGACTCCAGGGCTACGGTCAAGCTCTTGGGCATGTTGGTCCCGTGCCAGGAATCTTCTGCCCAGCGCTCTTTTCGTGGCCACGGAAGGGGTGCTCCCACATGTCCTGCCAGCCACGGACCGCAGACTAACATTCAGTGCGGTGGCGGACGTGGTTACCGTCGCGGCGGTAACAGGGGACAACTGCGCTGCCAGTCCACATCCACCCCCAGAGCATCCGCCTCAATTCCTTCCTAGTCCGAGCTTTCAGGGCCATTTGACGCCAGTGGGGGGCAGGGTTCTCCATCACCTCCTCCACTGGCGCTCAATCACATTGGACAGGTGGGTGCTGCAAATCGTCTGAAGGGGCTACTCCCTCCCATTCGAGGCGACCCCTCCAGCATGCCACCGCAGTACCACCGCGTGTCGGGGGATCACTTGCAACTTCTGCAAGAGGAAGTTACGGCCCTCTTGGCCAAGGGGGCCATCGAGCACGTTCCTGGGCCAGAAGTAGGGTGTGGTTGTTACTCCTACTACTTTCTGGTACCCAAGAAGGGCAAAGAGGGCCTACACCCTATCTTGGACCTCCGGAACGTCAACGGCTTCCTCCGGAAGGAGAAGTTCAAGATGCTGACTTTGGCTCAGGTATTAGCTGCCCTAGACCCGGGAGACTGGATGGTAGCGCTGGACTTGCAGGACGCCTATTTCCACATCCCCGTCCTGCCGGCCCACCAGTGCTACCTGCGGTTCATGGTAGGCCACGAGCACTTTCAGTTTACCATGCTCCCTTTCGGCCTTATCAGCGCCCCACGGGTGTTCACGCTGGCGGTGGGCGCAGCTCATCTGCGTTCGTTAGGGGTTTCAGTCTTTCCCTACCTCGACGACTGGTTGTTGAAGGCGGGCTCGCCCCAGACAGTCGTGGGCCACCTCCAGACTATGGCCGACCTCCTGCACCTGCTGGGGTTCTCCATCAGTGTGCCGAAGTCGCACCTGTATCCCTCTCAGAAGCTCCTCTTCATCAGAGCGGTTCTAGACTCGGCGTAGTTTCGGGTTTATCCTCCCAAACACCGGGTTCGGGATATTCAGGCTCTGATTCCGATCTTTCAGTCTTTATCCCGAGTCTTAGTCAGGTTGACGCTGCGGCTTCTGGGGCTGATGGTCTCCTGCATCCTTCTGGTGCATCACGCCAGGTGGCGGATGCGGGCTCTGCAGTGGGACTAGAAGTTTCAGTGGGCCCAGCATCAGGGCAACTTGTCCGACCATGTCTTGATCTCGGAGGGCACTGCAAGACGGTTGCAGTGGTGGCTCATGGACCGCGATTGGGTCAGAGGCAGATGCCTCGCACTACCCCACCCGGAGCATGTAGTTGTGACGGACGCGTCCCTCCAGGGCTGGGGGGGCTACATGGGAGAGGCGGAGATCAGAGGCCTCTGGTCTCTGGTGGAGTCCCGGCTCCACATCAACCTTCTGGAGCTGCGGGCGATCCGGCTTGCACTAAAGGCATTCCTACCCTCTGTCCGGGGGAGTGTAGTGCAGGTGTTCACAGACAACACCACCGCCATGTGGAACTGCAACAAATACGGCGGGTGGGGTCGTGGACCCTTTGCCTGGAGGCTCTGCGCCTCTGGCAGTGGCTGGAACATCTGGGCGTGACCCTGGTGGTTCAACACCTGGCAGGTTCCCTGAATGCCAGGGCGGACGAACTCAGCCGTCTGTGCATGATGGATCACGAATGGCGTCTGAAGTCGGACGTGGCGCAAGGCTTCTTTCAACAGTGGGGAGAGCCTTGGTTAGATCTATTCGCCACAGAAGAGAACGCGCAATGTCATCAGTTCTGCGCATTGGAATTTCCAAGGCGGCACTTGCTCGGAGACGCTTTTCGTCGCGAGTGGAGCTGCGGTCTGTTGTACGCCTTTCCGCCTATACCACTTCTGGCCAGAGTGCTGAAGAAGATCAAGCGCGACCGGGCCCAAGTCATCCTTGTGGCTCCGGACTGGGCACGAAGATACTGGTATCCCGAGCTACTCAGCATGTCAGTCGATCCCCCGATTTCAGAGGTTCTCCTCTTTCTTCTTTCTCTTGCCCAGCAGGGCTCTGCTCTGGGCACTCTGAAGGGCTACCTCTCTGCCATTTCCGCCTTCTTAAGGCTCCCTGATCAGCCCTCTTTGTTCAAGTCCCCGGTTGTAAATAGGTTTTTGAAGGGCATCACTCATATGTTTCCTCCTATTCCTTTCGTGATGCCTCAGTGGGACTTGAGCCTTGTTCTGACTTATCTGATGTGCGCTCCCTTTGAGCCACTTCATAACTGTCCTCTCCGTCTCCTTACTCTTAAGACTGCATTCCTGGTTGCCATCACCTCTGCCAAGAGAGTGAGTGAGCTCCAGGCTCTTTCTTCTCAACCTCCCTTCCTTTCTGTCCATCCAGGCAAAGTTGTGTTGCGGACGCGACCCTCTTTCCTGCCCAAGGTAGCCACAGCCTTCCACATCGGGCAGTCCATCACCTTGCCCACCTTCTTTCTACCTCCGCATCCCTCGAAAGAGGAAGAGAGTCTCCACCGCCTGGACCTAAAACGTGCGCTCTCATATTATCTGGATCGCACACGCCAGTTCCGGGTGTATGACCAACTCTGTTGGTTACGTGGGCGCTAAGAAGGGGCGGGTGGTGCACAAACGGACCATTTCTCGATGGGTCGTCTTGTGCATAAAGGCTTGTTACACTCTGGCTAAAAATGAGCCTCCTTTGGGGCTACGTGCCCATTCCACTCGGGCCACGGCGGCTACTACTGCCCCGGGTCGGGGAGTCCCCTTGCAGGACATCTGTCAGGCAGCTACGTGGGCCTCGCTGTACACGTTCGCAAGACACTACTGCCTGGACAGCCAAGTCCGGAGAGATGGCTTTTTCGGCCGTTCCGTTCTCCAGGACTTTCTGGTGTGATCATTGGTTCGCAGACCCACCACCGGGGTTGGTATTGCTGGGGTATCTATTCTAAGGTAAGTAATCTAATACTAACCTGTTTCTTTCAGATGCACAAGTTACTTACCTTCGGTAACAATATATCTGTAAGAAACAGTAGTTAGTATTCGATTCCTTACCGCCCCACCCATCCTCCCCGTTCTGCGAACCGATATCTAGGGTTAAGGTCATCCCCTTTCAGGGCCCTAGTTTTCATGGCACCAGTGTTGGTTTTTATCATGGCTCTGCGTTTCTGCCGCGGAAAAGCTGTGTATAAGAACTGAAGTCAGCGCGCGATGGCGGCGTCTAAGTACTCCGGCGATGTCATCCCGGCGCCAATGACTGATGCGGAGCTGCAGACGACGCCTACCGATGCGCAGGGTTACTGCTACGTGAAATTTTCTGGATCCAGTCTGACCCCTGGGGATATTCTAAGGTAAGGAATCTAATACTAACTACTGTTTCTTACAGATATATCGTTACCGAAGGTAAGTAACTTGTGCGTTTCACTCTGTCTGGGGTCTTCCTCTTCCAGTTGCTGTCTTTTTTGACCACCTCTATCGTGTGGAAATGCCAGCTTTATTCGACAAGTGCCCTGAGTGTGGTAGGAAGAAGGCCAAGTCTGACCCCCACAGAGTGTGCATACTCTGTCTGCCTGCTACTCATGTGCCTGACTCCTGTGATATTTGCCATTCTTTCTCCAGGAGGACCCTGCGTGACAGGGAGAAGATTCGTCTCCAAGGCCTGGAGCAGAGGAGACATCAAAAAGCAGGTGGGACCTCTGGGCATGGAGGGACTCTATCCTCATCCTCTGCCCGTGCATTGGCCTCTGGGGGGGGCTCCCCAGTCAAGAACAGGCCCGGAAACTGCACCGGTCCCGGTCGACGTCCAGGGCTTCGGCGTCGAGAGGTATGACTACCATCTGTTCCCCGTCGAACCAGGGCTTCTTCTGCAGTCCTGCATAGATACTTAAGAGAAAATCAAAGACAAATAATGCAGCCTAACTTTAACCAGGCTACATTGGCTAGCACTTCATCCTGAAGTGAAAAAGGATAGCCAAATAATATATAAATTTACAGGGCTCTGGGTCGAAGTAACTTCGACGTCGAGGGGTAGGACGTCGAGACCTCGGACGAGGTCGACGTCGAGGACTTCACCGGCGTCGACACACCATCGTCGTCGTGCTGAGTCCCGAAGAGGCAGGCGCTCGCCTTTGAGGCGACACCGCTGTTTGCCTTTAACGTCGACACGAAGATCGACGTCACGAAGATCGACGTCACGAAGATCGACGTCACGAATAGTCACGTCGAGGAAAGAAAAGTCGACGTTGAAGAGGAAGTCTACTCCCCGGACGGGGTCTAGCGTGATGAGCGTCTCCTCATCAGAGAGTTCCCAGTCGCGCCGGCATTCCTCCTCAGGAGAGTCTACCTCCAGAGCCTCCTCCCCGAGGCCTGCTTGTAAGAAGAGGAGAGTACTTAGGTCTCCGGACTCTGATTACTCAAGGACCTACTCGCCCTCAAGGCCTAGGACTCCTACTCCGCCACTTCAACAGCTTCCTCCTCCTCCTCTTCCCCCCCCTTCCCACTCCTCCTCCGTCTCCTCCGTCTCCTCCGCCTCAACCGAGGCCTCTACAACCGAGGCCTTTGATTCTGGCTCAGCCACCTCTTCTTCCACAACAGCCGGTGCCGGTAGATCTAGAGAGACCCAGGAAACAGAGGTCAAGATCACGGGGGAGGCATCGCTCTCGCAGTGAGCGTAGATCTTCAACCAGGTCACGACATCGTCATCATAGAGAGAGGAATACCAGATACACGGACTCTTCAAGTGACAGGAGGTATTCGCCTACTTTGTCGTACTCTCCTCCAATGAGGGTGTCGCCAGTGGATGACATAGTGACGTTTCAGGACGTGCTGTTGAGGGGAGCAGCGAAGTTGGGGATAGCACTGACGGTGCCCACCCCTTCCACCTCTGTTATCTTTGAAACGCTACAGCGTAAGCACCTGTCTTGCCCTTTGGTGCCAGGGTTGGAGGAACCGGCCATGGAGCTGTTTCTGACACCGGTCTTGGTGAAGTCTGCCCCATCCCGGCTGCAGAAGAAGTACAGGCCCCCGGATTCCGATCTGGCATTTCTGAGAACGGATCCTGCCACGGATTCGGTTATTGTTACAGCAGCAAAGAAGCAGCACTCTACTACTCCTTCGTCAACGGTCCCTCCAGACAAGGAGAGCCGTCATATGGATTTGGCAGGGAGAAAGGTCTGCAGTACGGCAGCCACGTCTATGAAAGCTGCGAGTTCAACAGCACTTCTGGGTTGGTATGACCGCTCCTTGTGCGAGTCCCTGCAGAAGTTCATTGAACTCCTCCCGAGGGACAGAAGGGAAGATTTCCAGGAGATCATGAATGAGGGCATGATGGTCTCCAACCAGGTCATCAGCGCGACTGCGGATGCCTCTCTCCTGGCTGCTCATGGGTACTGCCATGGAGTAAATTTGAGGCGCCACTCCTGGTTACGCCTTACCTCTCTTAAGCCGGAGTCACAGCAGCGTATTGCCAACTTGCCCTTTTCTGGCACTACCCACTTCAGGACTTATGCTGATGAGGAGATGGCCCGCATGAAGGCAGAAGTTGGAACGCTGAAGTCGCTCGGTTTGGAGAAACCAAAGGACCAGCGGAAGTCTTTCTGCCCCTTCCAAAGGTGCTACTCCTCCCAACGTTTCCAGCGGGGGCAGGGACGCCAAGCTGGCCAACAGCAGCAGCAGCAACAACAATATCAGAGGCAGCCCTTCCAGAAGCGTCAGAGGGGCAGAGGCGGTCAGCAGGTCTCATAGGGGAATAAGGGCCCGACTGGGTCGAAGCCCTGAGGGATTACTTCCCCTTCGTCTATTACCCACTCCGGTGGGGGGAAGCTTCAGAATTACTCGGCAGAGTGGAGAAATATTACTCATGACAAGTGGGTGCTGATTATTGTTTGCAATGGATACAGTCTACGTTTTGACAGCCCTCCTCCAACTATTCCACTGGTTCGCTCGCAATACCAGCTGCGCTAGCTCCAAGCGGAGGCCGATACCCTCTTAAGAACAAGCATTGGCATAGCCAATAGGTCTCGCCTTTGGGACCTTATAAGTGTTTAGCCATGCAACAGTTCATGTTGTTGCACCACTGATATTCTGCTGCATAAGTAAATACTTATAAGGTTCCAAAAGCGAGACCGAAAGGCTATGCCAATGTTTGTTTAATGTTTCAAAGTCTTGTATTTGGCTATGTTCAGAAATCAAAATATTAAATTAAAGCATTTTCTATAAACTATACTTTTTTGAAGAAATTGGCCCACAAAGATTTTAGAATAATGCTTGAAGGGTAAGATTAATTTAAAAAAATAGCTTTAATAGCAAGGCTGTGGCGCAGTCATGAGAGTTTTGCATTCTTAAAGTGCTTGTGAAAACTTGTTTTAGGTTAAATATATTTTTTACTCTTTTCCTTTATAATGGAAACATGTATTTAATGAATGCGTTCTTTCAGTGTGTATTGATTTTAATGCCTATTTTGAAAGGGTTGTGTACATAAAACTGTACATTGTGTCGACGTTGGAAGCATGACCTGCAGAGTCAGCCATACTTCGATGTAAAGTTCACCTGCAGGTTAGAAGTACATATCCGGATGGGGCACACAGCCCACTGAGCTATCTTGGCAGCCAGTTTAAGACGAGGCACTTTAAAAGTGGAGACATGTGAGTGGATCAGCCGTCTTACTGCCCCAGTAAGTATTGTCTGGACACCACCAACGACGCTGAGGGGGGGACGCGATGAAAAGACTGGCAGGGAAGAGACCGGTTTTTTCTCAGTCTGATGTGACATTGTTTATCACACGCCGAGGCTGAGTGGGGGACGCGATGGAAAGCCCGTCAGGGAAGAGCCAGTTTTTCTCAGTCTGATATGAAATTGTTTATCAAGGCTCTGTGAGAGCATTTTACTGCAGATTCCCGTTTATTTGGCGCTCCTCTTAAAGTGTAAATATTATTGTAGACAAGTTTAGGGTTTGTTGCAACAAAGTCTAAATAAAAATAAATAAAACAAATTACGGTCATGGAAGCGGAAAAAAGACACAGAGATGAAGATGGAGAGAGAGAGCTGGAGACAGAGAAATAAATAAATAGAGGTAGAACAAAAGAAAAGCGGGAGAGAAAAGCAAATGAAGACGGAAGAGAGGGGGATGGAGAGAGAGAGAGCGGGAGAGAGATGATGGCAGGAGAAGAAGGCGGGAGAGAGTGTGGTAGACAGAGTGAGGTGTTAAAGGCTGGTTGACTTAGCGTTCTGCCTTCCTTGGAGTAATTGCGTTCCAATAGATGAAGGACCAGTTTATATCGCCAAAGTGTGAAGCAGGGGGCGGGGGTAGCGGATACCTTTGAAGTGAAGCTAAGCTTCACTTCAAAGGCTTGTTGGCACAGCGCACGCTGGGGGATGACTAGGGGAGGGGGGCTGGTGTCTGTGCACGCGCTTTTTATGGCAATGCACATGCGCATTGAGCGAGCTTTCACGGGCACTGCATGGAATCGCCCGATCTCGGTAAGCTCTGTTTAAGCCCCTTTATATCTCGCTCCGCTCAATGCGCATGCGCATTGATAGGTCGCGAGACCTAAAAAGGGTGATGGAAGACGTCCCTCTGTCTCAAAGGGGAAAGGGTCTATACTCCAGGTTCTTGTTGCGCAAGAAGGACAAGAACGAGTTCAGGCCCATTCTGGATTTGCGACAAGCAAATAAGTGGATCCGCAGGCAGAAGTTTCGCATGTTGTCCTTGCACCAGATTTATCCTCAGTGCATCGAGGAGACTGGCTTTGCGCAATAGAACTGCAGGATGCGTACTTCCATGTACCCATTGCACAGAAACATCGGAAGTTCTTACGCTTCCTAGTCTACACCAACCACTATCAGTACACTGTACTTCCGTTTGGTCTGAAGTCCGCACCCAGGACCTTTTCAAAATGCATGGCAGTGGTGGTGGCTCACCTGAGAAAGAACAAGGTGTTTGTCTACCCGTACCTGGACGACTGGCTGATCAAAGCCTCCACCTTTCAGGAAGCACAATTGCATTTCAACAGGACGGCTGTTCTGTTGAGCCAACTGGGTCTACACATCAACATGTCCAAGTCTGTTCCGACTCCTGTTCAGTGTCTCTAGTACTTGGGAGCCTCCATCGATACTCTCAGAGCAAACGTGTGTCCTACGGATGAGCGACGCTTATCGATCCTTCGTGTCTGTTTTTCAGCATCTTCCTTACACCACATGCACGCCTCCACATGAGACTGCTGCAGGAAAGTCTGGAGGATCAGTGGGACCAGAAAGAGGGAGCTGGGAGGGCAAGATCACACTATCCCAGTACGCTCAGCAGTCACTGAAATGGTGGTGTTCAGCGGAGAATCTCCTCAAGGGGGTTCCATTCCACAAGGACATTCCAATACAGACCATTGTGACGGATGCTTCTCTCCAGGGCTGAGGAGTGCATTCAGACCATCTGCAGATCCAAGGAACGTGGTCCCAGGCGGAGTCCACGTACCATACTCCTAGCTGTTCACTTGGCACTGAAGGCCTTTCATCCGTCCTTCCGGACCGACTCCCTGCTTGTACAGACGGACAATACGACTACGATGTATTCCCTCAACAAGCAGGGAGCCTTGAGATCGAGCACACTGTCTCCGGAATCTCCTGACGATAACGGCGACCCATCTACCAGGTGTGCAGAATGCTCAGGCGGACGCACTCAGCAGGCTTGTTCAGGAGAACCGCGAGGGGGTTCTAAACAACGAGGTGCTAGGAGATAACTTCGAAAGATGGGGGACTACAGACATAGATCTGTTTGCCACTGCCGAAAACAGCAAATGCCGAGACTTCGCCTCCAGGTTTTACCAACCGGGGACTCTGGGGAATGCGCTATGGATCAACTGGCCGAACAGCTTTCTGTACGCTTTTCTACCCATTCCCCTGATTCCGGCAGTGCTCATCAAGCTGTCGCAGTCCAGAGCACGAATGATCCCCATTGCTCCGTAGTGGCCTCGACAGTGGTGGTTCACAGACCTGCTCAACCGGTCTCTCAAACCCCATCTGCGGCTTCCAATTCGGCTGGACCTTTTAACGAGGTTCGGGGGCAGATGGTGCACCCCAACCTCTCATTGTTTAAGTTTGGCGGCATGGCTCCTAAGATGGTACAATATGGACACTTGAACTTGCCTCACCACTGTAGGGAAATACTTAAGGAGGTGAAAAGACCATCCACCAGGACTTCCTATGCCTACAAGTGGAAGAGGTTCTGCATTTGGTGCACATCCAAGTATGCTGACCCTACCTCCTGCAAGGAAGATGTCATCCTTCCATACCTCTTGCATTTGGCTCAATCTGGCCTTAATTTCCATTCTATTAAGGTTCACCTCGCAGTATTAACTGCATATAGGAAATGCCCTTCACAAACATCCTTTTTCTAGATACCTGTCATTAAAGATTTTTTGGAGGGTTTGAAGAAGGTGTTTCCCCCCATTAGGCGTCCTTCGCTTTCATGGGAGCTGAATGTGGTGCTGTCCAGGTTAATTAAGGAGCCTTTTGAGCCTATTCATAAGGCTTCTCTACAGCATTTGTCCTGGAAGGCGGCTTTCCTTGGGGCTATAACATCAGCGCGCAGGGTGAGTGAGATTCAGACTTTGTGTTGTCAAGAGCCCTATACAGTGTTTCATGCTTCCAAAGTTGTCATGAGGACTCACCCTAAATTTCTCCCTAAGGTGATATCTGATTTCCATGTCAACCAGACAGTAACATTACTGACGTTTTTTCAACATCCCTCCTCTCCGGCGGAGAGGTCCCTGCATTCACTGGATGTGAGGCGGGTGTTGAAATTTTACTTAGATAAGACCAAGGACATTCGTAGGTCAGATCAGTTGTTTGTGAATTACGGTTCAGTCAGGACTGGCCTTGCCACCTCCAAACAGTCCATATCTAGGTGGATTGTGTCCTGTATACAACTATGCTACCAGAAGGCTAACAAGACTCTAGGGGGTAAGCCTAAGGCTCCTTCTACTAGAGGCAAAGCGGCTACTACAGCTTTGCTATGTAACGTTCCCATTGCAGACATCTGTAGGGCGGCTACGTGGAAGTCTGTCCAGGCATTTGCGACGCATTACTGCCAGGATTCTGATGCCAGGGCAGATGCTCAAGTTGGGCAGACTTCGCTGAGGGATTTATTTGCTCGGTAAGGATTTTTTCTTAAGTTTTCTTCCACCGCTGGGTTGGTTTTGGGATGGGCTTGCCATTCTATTAACCGATTATGACTATGCACAGAGATCCCCTACTACAGAAGGAGTAGTTTCTTACCTGTAACTCCAGTTCTTTGGTAGGGGTATCTCTGTTCTACTCATAAGCGACCCGCCCGCCTACCCGGGGGAAGAAACAATGATTACCTGAATGCTACAGGCCTGGCTTTATGCACCTTCAAAAAGAACTGAAAGTAACTTGCCTGGGGCTGTGCATCATGGGAAACCGAGGGTCTCTGGAGTGTTCCTTAAAGGCACGGTATCCCTTTTCCAGACACATAATGGCAGCCTATCCTTTTTCACTTCAGGATGAAGTGCTGGCCAGTGTAGCCAGGTTAATGTTAGGCTGCATTATTTGTCTTTGATTTTCTCTTAAGTGTCTATGCAGGACTGCAGAAGAAGACTACTTAAGAGACTATTTTGATTGCTCCGGGGTCCACGCACATGGGCGTGACTATTCACAGATTATGACTATAACAGAGATACCCCTACTACAGAACTGGAGTTACAGGTAAGAAACTACTCCTTCTGTTGGATACTCTCCTGTCTCCAGTTTCTTTATTGCTCCCAAGTTGACATCTCAGAAGGCATCAAAATATTTGAGGAATATTTGAAAATGTTTGGAATTGAAGTGGTTACAATTTGTGTGTGTGTGCTGACTATTATCTCTACACCTTGGTGCCATGCAACAACTCTGCGACACCTAGAACACAACTGGGATCACCAGATGCTGTCACTTTGTTCCTTTCCGGGGGTCCTGGCTTATGACTGTGATAAGTGAATGATAAAGAAGTGGCGTCTTCCACTTGGTGCAGGTTGCTGCCTAAAGGCATACCAAGAGTTGGATTCACTTCAGGTACAATTTATTTTATAGCCATCACACCACTGTGCTTCGTGTGATGAGTAAGCATTGATCCAGGAACTCCGCTTGTTTCCATCTCAATGAGTTTTCAGGTGGGGTCTCCTAGACAAACTCAGTGGCAACCTGTTGTGCATGTATGGTGGAGCCAGCCTTGTAGCTGAGAAAAGCAGTCAAAAAATGTCTTTATGAGAATTGGAACGGTGGGAGTTTTCTGACGCTTTGACGTAGAAGAGAACTTCTCACTCAGAATATCACTGGATTTTTATCTATTTGGCCCCTGCCGGCTTCTCGAAGACCAGCCTTCATGATGCTTTTGCTGTGTCACCCATTTGAGCCTGCTTGCTGAGCTTTCTCGGCAGGGTTGCTGCACCCTGGCTGATAATTTGCTCTCCCCTTCTGCTGTTGAAACTAACCCAGATGATAGTCTACGGCGTTTCCCAGAGAAAGAGAATTTTGTGGGATCTAAACTCCGACTATGCAGTTGTAAGTGTCTCTGTTCACCCTTTTGAAGATATTATGAAGTACCACAGTCCAATAACATAACCCTGTGGTGTGAAATGTGACAGGTTGGGGCAGGGAGTGTTGTCTTTACAGATGTGATTTTGTCTTCTCACCCTGCAGACTTCTGCTCTTCTCCGTGGGGAATTCCACAGCCTTGTGGAGAGATGCTTCATAATAGACTGCCGCTATCCTTATGAGTACAGCGGAGGACACATCCAGGTGAGAAGAAGCCTTGGACAGTCATCTTAACCGGATGTTTACTGTAAAGAGTGTTTACTTTCAGGTGGCACATTAATGGGGGTGATGATGCTCTGCCATCAACCATATACATAGTACTCCTGAACCATCGGAGTCCCTTGGACTCCCTCCTCGGTCATCTTGGTTCAGTCTTTATCCCCCTTCTGCCCCTATCATTGCCCCAGGCCTTTTTGATCTTCTTCCCAAGGAACTTTTATCATAATCATTGCCCCTGGGGTCTCAAGACCATCTCTTGCCCTAGAGGCGTATTGTTGAAACTTGTTTTTATTGGAATTTTTCAAGAATATACAAAAATTCACTGCACATACAATGCAAAGCATGTGGACCAATCCTTGACAGAGAAAGTGTCCTGCATAGAAGCAGTAATTCCGTAGACATCAACATCAAAACAATATAGGCTCCTACAGTAATGATATTTCGATAAATCTGATCCGTATGACCAGCCGGCTAACCCAACAATCATGTTACCGTGAATGAGATTTCAGTCAGTGAGTTCAGGCTGAAGTAACAAATAAGAACAGAGTGGTTGCCAGATATTTTTGGGGCTGGAAGTGAGAGGCAGCAAAGATGCAGGTACATCACTAGTAGTATCACAATATATTAAATGCCTCCGCCAGGACTTCAACTACGGCGGTGCAGCTCCACCCCAGTTTAGGGAAACCTGCCTCTTGGCTAGCAGTAATGCAATTGTGGTAAACTCCCTAATCCCAGGACTCAGAGGGAGTACATACCCTAGCAATGCCAGTAAGGGTGTATGAGAGAGCTCCGGCTCGACCATTAATTATCTCCTAGTTCCCGAATACTGCCTCCCAGAATGCCAGAACAGCAGGGCAGTTCCATGCCTAGTGAATGAAATCAGCATGCGCCAGTGCACACCTCTGACAGCTATCCGGCCTTGTGCGGTCTATTTTTGCAAGCATCACAGGGGTTATGTAGATTCTATGCAGATATTTAAAATGTAAAAGTTTATTTTTATAGTTTGACACCAGACGTTTCTTCTCATAGCAATAGGCCCACATCATGTCTGTCATGGGCTGCACCAGGTCTCCCTCCCAGGCCACACGTTTTGAGAAAGTGCCCTCTTTCTGCATGGTTGCCATCCCTTTTTGCTGAATTGAGGATGCTTTGACTGAGTGTGCGCTGGGCTCCTGCTAATCCGGTACCCAGGGCCTATGTTTATTTTCTAAAACTTCATTAAACCTAAACCCAATTGGCATTTCTGGCCACAGGTCAGCATCTGGTAAATGGTACCACAGCTACCCAGGGCACTGTGACCAGAGAAGGCCTCTAAGGGCTACAGCACTTAGTGTGCCACCCTTACAGTTCCTGTACCATTGCGTGCACAACCTGCCTTTGCAGGCTGCATATTTTGGTGCAGGACAAAGTGAAAAGTCGACATGGCACACATCTGTGTGCCATGCCTACAACCCACTGCCCTGGCATAGATCCGTCACCCCTCTAGCTGGGTGCACGATACCAGTGGTGAAGGTACAGGTGCATGAGCCCTGTACCCCTACAGTGTCTAAGTCCATTCATGGACATTGTAAGTGGAGTGCAGCCATTAAGAGTATATGGTACTAGGAGTTTGTCATTACAAACTCCACAGCGCTATAATGGCTACACTGAAAACTGAGAAGTTTGGTATCGAACTTCTCAGCACATTAAACCCATACTGATTCCAGTGTGTGATTTAAGGAAAAATGCACACAGAGGGCATCTTAGAGATGCCTCACTGAAAACTAACCTACCACTAGTGTCCGGGCTGAGTGGCTCCTTTTAGCTGCCACCACCAGACCTGTTGCTAGACCCGTGGTTCGAGAGCCTGCTGCTCTCTGGGGCCTGAAACAATGCACATCCTGGGATGAGGTGCCAAGTCTCCTCCCCCAGGATGGGCAGAGATCACGAAGGGAAAGCTTCAAAGGCTTGCTGCATTTGTGAGCTTCCCTTGGCCACTTGCTGCTTTCAGCAACTGGGCCCCACTGGTTCTGACCCCCACTTTGTGTGGGAGAACCAGCGGGGAAAAACGTGAGGAAGAGAGGTGTGCCCACCTCTGCCAACTCATCCCCTCAGGTGGGGGAGGCAAGGTGAGCACAACTCAGTCCACGCCATCTTGCAGATGGGGGTACTCAGCCAACCAGGGACAGGCCCACGCCGCCCTCCCACTGGAGGGTGGCATAAAAGGGGGTGTACTCACCCCAGGGTAGGGACTCATTGGTCCCTACCTTTTAACTAGCTGTAACACCCCTAAATCTAGTACTTGGGGTCACCCCTGAACCTTGCTTCCTCAGACAAGAAACGGCAACAAGATAAGAAGGACCTAACAACCGTGCCGATGCTAACAAGAGGAAGACGCTCACTGACTTGGCCCCAGCCCTACTGGCCTGTCTCCACCTCTAACCTGCTCCTGCGAAATCCTGGTGTGTCCTGCAGCCAGCAACCTCGAAAACCCCAGAGGACCTGTCTGCCCTCAACCACAAAGACTTTGGCTCCTGTGAACACCGGATTTGTTCATCTGCAACCTCTGACTCCGTCCGGACACCGCGAATCGCACCACGCTGCACCTGTCGTCCACGACCCGAGCTTGAGTGGCAAACACCATGAGTAGGTCCCCTCTATGATCCTGACCCGAGATCCGGTGACCCCTGGCCTGCCTCAAGCCTCCAGCTGCCGCCTGCCGCCTAAATTCGGAAGGTCCCTCCAACCGCGACCCGGAGCTGGTAAGAAGATCCGACCCCAAAAGGCACCTCTGCACCCGACGCCCCACGGCATTGGGTGGCCAAACAGACTGTGCCTAACCAACCCCCAACTTCCCAACTCACCTCTCGAAGTGGTGGTCGCACCCAAAAGGTCTTTTTCCCCAAGCCTGCAGTGTCTTTGCAAACCGGAAGTTCCCCATTGCAACAGGGCGCCTGACATCGAAAAAGCACCCGGCTGCCCTAGTGCCGCTGAGGGTGCACCTTTGGTGCTACTTTGTTTCCCCATTTGCCCTGAGCTAAAATCTAGGACCTCTGCTCCCACAACCAAGTGGCCTGCTTGTCCACAGCCACCAACCGGAGGCCCTCTATCCCCCATTGAATAACACTGGGCCTCAGAACTCTGTACCCGGCCGCCCTAGTGCAGCTGACGGTGTAACAAGAGTGCATCCTTGACCCTGGGGGACCCCTGAGTCTACCTCCAGAACCTCAACTCCCACTACCAAATACTTAGCTTAAAACCGATACCATTATTTTCCTCCAAAAGTTAACAGCAACTGTTTTTCTTGGAAAACTTTCCAAGTGTGGCGTTTGAAAACCTAAAGAAATTGTTTAAAATTGTACTGTTTAACAAAAAACGATTTTACTTACCTGTTTACAGGAAATGTCCCAGAGTAGTATCTAGGTATACTACTCTGTGTAAGAAAAGTAAAGCAAAAAGTAACTTAACTGGTTTTTTACTGAAAAGCCCATTCAAGTCTATGTACTGTATTTACAAAGTATTGCATTTCTCTGCAACCATACTGTAAGTCAAAACAAAGTGCATATGAAATTACAATTCAAATTGTTTACAAACTGCATTACTACTGTAAAGTATTTATTGCTTACGTGTGCCAGGCTTGCTTGGTTCTAGAAAATAAAATAACTATAAGAATATTTTTATACAGAACAATTGGTCTGAGGTTCAATCTTTGTGTGAGTTCATTTGCTGACTTAGTGTGTACAACAAATGCTTAACACTGTCCTCTGATACTGCCTCACTGCTCGACCACACTACCACAAATGGAGAGTGAGGTGCTATCTAACTTTACCTCTGTCTACCTTTGGGGTTCCACTGGACTCTGTGCATACTATACCTCACTTTGGTATAGTATTTACAGAGCCAGCTTCCTACACACGTACCCCACCGGTGCCCCACCTGCCATCATTGGTCGGAGTGTCTGCGATTGTCGGTACATTCTAGAAACCATGTGTGTTCTGTCCGGTGTAGTTATGATTGTAGTGAGTTTGAGGAACTCAGGGGGTTCCTCTGTATCAGGGTGCAGTGCAGTGAATAGTGACATTCATGTTCTGTGCACAAGAAAGCGGTCTAACGTAGTTATATACTGACATTTGTCGAATCTGTCACTGTACGCAAGTGTCCGTCTCTAAACATACCTCCTATAGTTTGTAACTGACAATGAGTGAGTATACGCTGTGTTAAAACTTCAGTCGTGGGGGATATCCATGGATTATTTAGAATCCGCGAATGCGGGGAATGCAAATGGCCCGCCTTTAGGTACCTACGTAGATGCCCCCAAGCCCAACTTGTGGTTTGCAGTGTGTGAATCTCAGCCGGTGTTATCCGAGGCCTAAGTGGGAGGATAGTAGAAAGGGGGTAGGGACGGGCCTGGTTCTATTCAGGTTTCAGGAATTGTAAGCACGCATCCGGGTGGTACCAAAAGTAGGCGTAATGCACCTGGGCCACCAAATAATACAAATAAAAGTCTGGTACTTCGAACCCTCCTCTTTCGAAGGGCTAAGTGTCTGCCTGCCCACCCGTACCTGTCTCATTACCCAGATCAGCCATGTCTGCATCCCCCAGACGGTACTAAAGAAGGAGACTGTGAGTGGAATTGGGATGTTTAAAAACAAATATAAATACCTGGGTAACACAACCATTTTGATGATCGCAATACGACCGGCCACCGACGATGGGAGTGCTATCCAGCGGTCTATCTGTCCAGAAAGACCGTCTATGGCCGGTCTATAATTAAGCTGGACAACTTCCGAGGCTGTGGGCTGCAAAGTTACACTGAGATATCTGGGGGAAGGGGGGGGGGTGGTCACACCAGCACAGGGGGAAATCCAGCGTGAATTACGTGGTAGTGTCTGTTAGGTGGAATATTTCAGATTTGTTCCAATTGATGACCAGCCTAGAAAAAATGCCAAACCACACCACCTCAGGCATAATCAAAGAGATTTAAGGCAGATTCTCGAACGAATAAAAGGTTATTGTCCGCATATAAGGACGCCAGGAGGGGACCCTGATGAAACCCTATTCCTCACTGGAACCTCCGTTCCTGAAGATGCCTCACCAGTGGGTCCATCGCTATAATAAAAAGCAGAGGCGAAAATGGGCAGCCCTGCCTAGTGCCCTGTGACCATGCACATTTATTGGACCGCGCCTCTTTATTCGAAGCTGCACGACCGGGTTGGAATATTGAAGGAAGACTAAGGAGCGGGAATTTTGAGGGAGTTCAAGTTTACTGAGCGCCGCTAGTAGAAAATCCCACTCAAGAGAATCAAATGCTTTTTCCGCATCTAATATCGCTGCAGCAGGGAGAGCAGGGTTGATTTGGTTGATGACCCGAACAATGTACGTAAATTTATCGACATAAAGCCTGACTGGAATAGGGAAATTATCTGACCAATTAAAAGCGATATGCCCCTGCCTAGAACCTTCACTAATATTTTGTAATCCTGGTTTAAAAGCAACAAAGGCCTATATGAGTCATATCTGTCAGACGGCTTGCCTGGCTTAAGAAGCAATTTTACTATAGCTTCACGCATGGTGGGGGGCAGTACACCTGACTCCAATGCCTCTGCGTAAACCTCCAGGAGATGTGATACTAATAGTACTTTATAAGTTTTGAGTAATATGCCGGTAAGGCCGTCTGTGCCGGGAGCCTGTGAGCCATCCAGACTGTCAATGGCTTCAGTAATCTCGTACGTGCCAATGAGCGCGAGGCAAGGAATTGTTGCTGTCCTTTTTCCATCCACACCCTTGCTATTTAATTTAAATAATCTGACAGGGTTTCACCAGTCGGTGGGGAACACGTACTGTAGAGGCGGATGTAATAGGACAATAAGATAGACTGATATCAGCACCATCTGTGGCGTTGGTGCCGTCTGTTGCCTGGAGCTGCGTAATATAAGTGGCATGGTGTCTAGGGGTAAGTAAACGGGCCAAAGTGCGCCCCCAGCCTTTCTCCCTCCCCAAACACACGGGTGCTAGCATATTTCCCCAAGTAAGCGGCCTCTTGATGCGCCAGATCCTGAAATTCTCCCAATAGCTTAGCACGTTGATGCAACAGAGAGGGGGCCACAACCATCAATGTCTTTGCATCCAGGTCACTAAGCTCCCACTCAGTGGCATCAAGATCCCAGTGAATTGTACGAAGCACCCCAGCTTGCTTAGCTATCCAGATGTCCCTAATATATACCTTAAAAGCGTCCCATAAAGTAGCTTAGCGAGGCACAGAGCCAGTATTTATCTGAAAGCAATCTATGATCGCGTTTTGCACTTCACTCTTGAAAACAGTATCTAATAAGGCGTTGGTTGGGAAGTGCCAAGATCCAGAAAGACGCTCTACAGTGGGCAGAACCAGTGCTAATAGCACTGGTGAATGATCCAATAAAGTGTGGGGTACATTGAGCAAGAGATCCGGGGTTATGTACCATCGGTCTATGCGGCACCAGGTGCCATGCGGCGAGCAAGGCTTGGTGTTGTGCCTTGTGCCCGTGATGTCTGTCCCGGGTTGCAGTGTGAGGTTAAAGTCTCCCCCAAATATGATAGAATCAATTGGTATGCCACTAATATGCATTGAGATGGTAGCAAAAAAGCACGGGTATCCACATAAGGAGCGTAAACATTAATGAAAAGTATGCGTTGTGCGCCTGGTTCCCGGCACTAGTAGGTAGCGGCACTCTGGATCCCTAATCTGTCTGAGTCACGTGACCTACGAATCAAAATACAAACTCCACGGGAGTAGGTGCTATAACTAGCGAAAAACCGGTTACCACCCCAGGCAGCAGCAAATCAGTTGTCCTCTTTCTGGGCATAATGGGTCTCCTGCAGTAATGCAACATGCATTTTGTGTCCTGCTAGATAGGCAAGCTCCTATCGTCCCTTAAGAGGGTTTGACAGGCCTCTAGCATTCCATGTAACGCAGCTCAGCTCGAGCCCCCCCCCCCCCCGGCTCTCCCTCCCGAACCCACTACAGTAGGTGCAGTAATATGCAGTCCAGATTGACTCTGTAGTCTGATTTGGATAGCCAACTGGTGTGCACATTCGTAGCCTGCAAAAAAGAAACCAAATCAAACTCTCTCAACAGAGGTTCCTGACCCCCCCCCCCCCCCCCCCCCCACACACATCGGATATCCACCCAACCTGTATCCGGTGAATCCCAGCAAATTTTAACTTGAAGAAAACAACCCCACACAGATCAGAAACAGTAGGAGATCTCCTAGGGGGGCAGCAGCACACCAAGAAGACCACAAAGTATGAAAGCAATAGACCATAATGTGCATATGGCTGCACTCATAGTCAGGACATTGACTGTATCCCCAAAAATGAGGAGAAAGAAGTCATCATATCGCATCGTCCTTCGAGTGTTCATGATTCCATGCCCAGGTTATCGCCTCGTCATGCCCGAGAGGCGTCTCATTGACAGCCATGTGTGCTCAAACCACAAAGTATTACTTCCCGGGGAAGGCACCTCTGCTCAATTTGTGGCGCTTCCAGTAGTCCACTGCCTCCGCCGGTGTATAAAAAATGGTAGTTTTACCATTGATCTGAACGCGAAGGCGCGCCGGGTATAACATGGCGTAGGGGATATTCTAATTTCTCAGAGTTTGCTTGATGTCTTGAAATTTGCGCCGGGCCTCCTGTACCATTGGCGTGAAATCTAGGTAGAGCGACCACGACATCCCCTGGAACTGTACATTTTCCACCTCTCTAGCCTTACGCAGGGTGACGTCCCTATCATAATAGTTAAGTAACCGCACTATAATAAGATGGGGAGGTGCGCCAGGACCCGATCTGGGGTTCAAGGATCTGTGAGCCTGTTCCACCGCAAAAGTGGTAGAAAAACAATCCCTGCCAAACAATTCTGACCATAGCCATTCCACATATGCCTCCATAGGGGCTGTATTGGTGGTCTCGGCAACCCCGATTATTGCGGCGTGACTGCGCCTCTAAATCCTCCCAACTTTTCCGCTGTCATTTTAAGAAGGCGTTCCGTATGATCTAGGCGCTTAACCATGGCAGCCTGTGCATCCTCGATGTCGGAAATGATATTTTCAGCAGTGTCTATGCGGGTCTCGTGCTGCTTCAGCCGGCCATGCATGACGTCTATCCGCGCACCCACTTCGTCAAAGTGCGCATCTATGGCCTTGAAGCCAACCCTGCCGCTCCGCCATTATGGGTACAGTGCCGGACATCCAGAATCCGGGGGATCAGCGCGCTCTGGAGGATAGCTATGTGGGGCATTGTTCCACCCTCTCTTCTGGGGGTCTTAGCGGCCTCGAAGGTAGGTTGCTGTTGTGTAAGGTCCCCCCGACCCATATTGGTAAACTAGATGACAAGGCATAGTAAAGTGAAGTATTTCTCAGACAATAATAAAAAGAATAAGGAGGGGGGGATACAGGAAAGCTTCACCACCCCGCTGACCGGGAGCCCAGGAGGTGGTAGCACATCCGGCTCACAGCATCTCCAGTCACACAACTAATAAACCATTCAGGCCGCTCTCATTCTGCCTTGGCTGTGGCTCCAGGCACATCTCCCATCAGTTACTCACAATTAGGGGCAAAGTGGGAAATCATGGACATCCGCTCCTCCCGCAGCATCGTTGCCACCATCCTGCATTCCCCAGGGAATGACGCGAGTAGTTGGCCTCAGCAGAGATCCATGCACAACACCAGTCTCACACGCGGTGCTGATGTATTCAGTGAGGGAGGAGGGGGCCTACGGCCAGCCACAAAACTCACCGGCACCTCCAGGTTTGGGCCAGATAGGAATCTGCACCTCTCTACTCTGTCATCATAGGCCTCCAAGCCCCGGGCTCGATTTATTTATTTTCACTGCTCCGCACTCTGCGACTGTAGCCCCTCTCTCAGGCTCGCAGGGCCTCCGAGGTGCAGCGGTGCCGGGAGGTCCAGGGTATCTCTACCGGCTCTGCTGCACTTCACACCTGCTCGAGGGGCTCAGGCCACTGAAGCCGCTGTCCGAGGCATGGATCGCCGCTCTGACTTGTCACGAGGCAGCTCATTCAGCACGGCTGCTCGGAAGCTCCGCAATCAAGCTACCATCTTGGTGCTTGGTCAGGCCACGCCCCCTGCCCTAGAGTCTTATAATTGCTATCAGGCCATTTGGACACCCTACCACCTCTTCATTTGACTTTTTTCTGCTGTGCTTCTCCCCACACCTGGTCTGCCTTACTCTTCCGTGCATTAAGTCCTTTCTCCCCAACCATTTGACTATCCACAGAGGTCCCTGGATCTTTTGTGTCTGAAAGGTTGCTGACCTTGTGAACCCTTACTGGCTATCGATTTCATAAATTTTCATAGTGACTTTGTCTGGCCCCTAAAATGTGCTAATGGACTTGAAAGTATGTTCTCCCTGATGCGACTCTTGCACTCCTTGTCCTCGTTTCGCCTCTTGAAACCTATGGCATATCCTGGTGTCAGAGCAGATAACTAAAGTGGTTGTACAACACATTTAAAATGAAAACCTAGGAGAAATCTGGTGTATGTTTTCAGTAATCTAGTTACACCCCTTGTCCCCATGCTCCTTACATCAGCCCTTTGTGTTTCCTTCTAAATTAAGGTTATAGTCATAGTGGTGAAGTGATGGCAAGAAGGTGATTTTGGACTAGCAGTACAAAGGTTGCTATGATGAGCAATTCATACATGCCAACAATGCTTTGTTCGCCCTAAGTTGGCAGGGTATGCCCAGACATATGTCCCTTGCTCACTTTGCCACTGGATTCAAGATAACCTTGCTGATTCGGGTTCTGAACCCGAAACCGGTCCCAGGATGCTTGTTTCCGGTCCAGGGAAGACATGGCTTGGCAGTTCGGGCTTGACTGTTCCCAGGAGGCACAGGGTCAAGACTGATTTGCATATGGCCATGTCTGAACTGGGGTGGCTTGGTGAGCAAAATAACGATGGATTAAACCCAGATCTATGACTGGGGGTGAATGTTTTGCCATTGTGCAACATTCCGTCCATCATCTTGTTTGTTTTGCTGTTCACCCTATGTGGGAAGGGTATGCCCAGACATGGGTCCCGTGCTCACTACGCCACTGGAGTCAAGCTATCCTGGCTGAAGACGGCTGATAGCCAGAAACTGGTCCTAGGATGCTTGATTCCGGTCCAGGGAGGACCTGGTTTGGCAGTTCGAGCTGGACTTTTCCCATGGGGCACAGGGTCAAGACTGATTTGCATATGGCTGGGTTCAAACTGGAATGGCATGGTGAGCAAAAAAACGATGGATTTAGGCCCAGATCTCTGTACTGGGATGAATGTATGACATTGTTCTGCATTCTGTCCATCAACTGTTGTTTTTGCATTTGTCACCCAGAGTGGGACGGGTATGCTCAGACGTGAGTCTCGTGCTCTCCATGCCACTGGAATCAAGCTATCCAGGCTGATGAGGGCTGAAAGCCCGAAACCGGTCCTTGGATGCTTGTTTCCAGTCCAGGGAGGACCTGGCTTGGCTGTTCTGGCTGGACTATTCCCATGGGGCACAGGGTCAAGACTGATTTGCATATGGCCGGGTTCAAACTGGAATGGCATGGTGAGCAAAAAAACGATGGATTTAGGCCCAGATATCTGTACTGGGGTGAATGTACGACATTGTTCTGCATTCTGTCCATCAACTGTTGTTTTTGAACTTGTAATACTAATACTTAGTAAGTTCAAAAGGCTATGGATCCGACAAACTGTCACCAGAACCTGCAAAATATCTTCATATAGCCAGAACTATGAAGCTGGTTCTTGTGTATCTCCTGTGCAAATGAGACCCTTCAGTCTTAAAGTAAGTTTGTAGAGGAAATCGTAAAATCATGACTGGAACGCATAGCAATGGAGTGCAGGCCTGTGTCCACTCCTTGCAAAGGTCCCGTAGCACCAGCCCATCTAGGTACAGGAAGATAATCGGAAGAGCCACAATTAGGCTTATGGCAGTCAATCAGGACAGCATTCTGGGGTAGCAAAGACATGTACACAAAGAGGACCTGCAAAAGCCTTCAGTGTGTAGCATTTTCGTAGCCAGTGTGTATCACTGTCTGAGTTCTGGTAAATGTGTTAGTCAGAGCGCTCACCCTTGTTTACTGAAAAAGAATTCAGACCCTATGGATGCCACCATCTTGCACTCCCTCCACCAGCTTCTCTCAGATCTCCTTGTTTCTATTAGCTGTACTGCTGCTCTGCTATGGACAGCAATGCTGTTCCACAGCAGTATTTAATATCGGCTTGCGTGGGGCCATTCTCGCCTTGATCCGAGATTGGGAGTGCCTAGCAGTGCATGGTGCTTGCCAGGGCACATTCCCTTCGTTCAAAAGCTGAACCTGGCTGCAAGGTGCCTTAAGAGTAAGTTTGCACTAACCCTGATTATTTTTCTTTTTACAGCAATAGAGGCTGCTTCAGGGACTTGTCTGTCTCTGTCTGTCTCTCTCTGTCTGTCTGTCTCTCTGTCTGTCTGTCTCTCTGTCTGTCTGTCTCTCTGTCTCTCTGTCTGTCTGTCTCTCTGTCTGTCTGTCTCTGTCTGTCTGTCTGTCTCTCTGTCTGTCTGTCTCTCTGTCTGTCTGTCTCTCTGTCTGTCTGTCTCTCTGTCTGTCTCTCTGTCTGTCTCTCTGTCTGTCTCTCTGTCTGTCTCTCTGTCTGTCTCTCTGTCTGTCTCTCTGTCTGTCTCTCTGTCTGTCTCTCTGTCTGTCTCTCTGTCTGTCTCTCTGTCTGTCTCTCTGTCTGTCTCTCTGTCTGTCTCTCTGTCTGTCTCTCTGTCTGTCTCTCTGTCTGTCTCTCTGTCTGTCTCTCTGTCTGTCTCTCTGTCTGTCTGTCTCTCTGTCTGTCTCTCTGTCTGTCTCTCTGTCTGTCTCTCTCTCTGTCTCTCTCTCTGTCTGTCTCTCTGTCTGTCTCTCTGTCTGTCTCTCTGTCTGTCTCTCTGTCTGTCTCTCTGTCTCTCTGTCTCTCTGTCTCTCTGTCTCTCTGTCTCTCTGTCTCTCTGTCTCTCTGTCTCTCTGTCTCTCTGTCTCTCTGTCTCTCTGTCTCTCTGTCTCTCTGTCTCTCTGTCTCTCTGTGTCTCTGTGTCTCTGTCTCTCTGTGTCTCTGTTTCTTGCTCGCTCTCTGGCTCTTGCGCTCTCTCTGGCTCTCTCTCGTCCATTCCTTTGTTTACCATTTGGCTGACTTGGACGTCAATGTTGAGGCCCATAGACCAAATAAGCTCCCTATCAAGTGCAATAATAACAATAAATATGATCTGATCAATAATTTGTTTTGTGTCAAGCACTTCATTCCACCGTTTTTTGCTGTTTCTATGCTCCTAACTAACAGATGATTCTGCCCCCTTCAATGGTATTACATTTGTTGACCCTAGAAGTATGATTTACTGAGTTAGCTTTGCCAGAATGTGAACTTGTGACCTGCGAGTCATATCACCTGTTACCAGCAAGCACCTTAGTCTGAGCCATTTTACTAATAGGGTACCTAGGGAGTTTAGAAGTAAAACATTTTTTTTCACAGAACAGTTGTCATTTTTGAGAAGCTTCTAGAGTTGCTCCTCCTTTTTTCCTTGCTCACAAGCCCAGATTAGTTTGGGATCTGAGTGCTGCAATGGCATACTTGGCACATAAAGTGTTAGAACTTATAGTCTTATATCTCCTTCAAATGGTGCCATGAGAACTGCTGTTTGTTAAACCACCCCCCTCCCCCCCCCCCCCCCCCCCCCCAAAAAAAACTTTAAGCTTCAGTTCCCACCTTCCTCGGAACTTTGAACGGTTTATCCAAGTACAACTTGCCTATGCACACTTCTTTTCTAAAGGATTGTCCTATTCTCCTGATCAGTGGCCTAGTACTTTCCATCTCCTATGTATGGGGCTGAGCATGCCTTCCATATCCTGGATGTTACAAGGATATTTTATTTTACCTAGACTGTCTCAGACATTTGCTGTAGAGATGTGCTGTTTGTCATCTATGAATGTTCTTCGCCAGGCTATCTGGATCGTAAACCATACATGACCGGCTGAGCATGACAATGAATCTTTTCAAAATTCTGTTTTCAATATACTCATTTGTTTTGAATATAACATAGCAATAAAATCTTTGTTCAGTCCTTTATAACAAACTTGTGTGTCTATTATTGTATAATAGAGGATTTCTGTACCGTTATATGATTTGGTCCAACAGTATGAACCTTTATATTGGCTGGAAATGGCAGCCTAGTGGAAGAGGGTCATGAGGGAACATGTATGTATAGATACTCACTGTTGCTCATACCTGCTACCCCATATAATATTCAATGTACCCTCTTCAGCTTTCGTAAACCTACTTTAGCCATTTTTTGGCTTGGCTAGGGTCCACATTGCTGAGTAACCAAACTGTTGCAACGTCTTCGTTCTGGGTCGCTGCATTTGCCATTCCACCTTCTTCTCCCGAACCTTATTCCTATTGTTCACAAGTCTTGATCAGAATGGTTATTTGGGAAGTCCTTGTTCAAAAACTTAATTTGCCAGGATTTGCTCATGGTCCGTAATCAGTCTGTCTCAAAATAGTTTTGTCGTCTTCAATGTTTCCGTGGATGCGAAGGATAGGGACCTCAGCTCTTGTAATGAATATGTGTTTGGCCTTCCTAGAAACCACCAATAGGGTTGCTGTTTATCGGTCTTCATCTTCTGGAAAGGATGGTGATTGGGCCTGTGGCCCTTTAAGTGGGCAGGATGGGATTAAGAGCAAAAATGAGATTTCAGAGCCTTTGTTTATTTTTTATTTTTTTAAAACAATGCAGCGCTGAGGTACTCTAAATTTAGTCTGCAGTCTGGACCTTCAAGACCAGAGAATGAGGGACTGAGGACTACCACATGTATAAATTATACTAATTTTGATGATCAGATTCAGGAACTTTTTTAAAGTAATTGTAGGAAGGTGGCTACCTGACGATGGTTACCCCAAATTTTTTGCCTAGTGTTTAGATGGTTTTCGACTTAGTTGGCCTGGGATCCTGCTAATCAAGCCCCCAGGCTATCTGCCCTCACTGTAAAATGGACTCCATGTACTTTAGGTACATACCTAATTGGATGTTGGGTCACCTTATGAGTACCATAGGTACCCAGGGCATAGGTGCACCCAAGGCCTACCCGGAGCTGCAGCATATCTTTTGCCACCCCTGGCTGGCCATCCAAACTGACACAACTGGCTGATCACTCAGCTGGGGCAAGGTTGTGTAATCACCCCTTGCTTAGGTATAGTATTCCTATACCTACCATTATATATAGACACATATGTACCTATAAGTCACTCCTATGGCAGGTCTTAACAATCCTGAAGGCAGAGTGCTTGGTTTTATGTGACATGAGGCTCTAGCATGAGCTGAGCCTGTCTGCAGCTTTCGGAACCATGTCCTTATAGCTGTTCTATGATACAGCCATACCATATACTCTTAAGTGCATTATAATTCTCGTGGTTGAATGCTAACTTTGGTTTGGCTTTATCAAAACATGTCGTGTAAGGTGTCATACGCTTTGGAATACTACCCCCTCGCCAGTTCTGGCGACGGGGGTAGGATTCCACCCTTCTAGACGGAGAAGACATCTCGGTTAAAGTTAACCAGAGCCTCAGCATCACAAAATTGATGCTGCTGACACAGACACAAGTCTGACCTCCTGCTGCTGGGAGTCCTTCCAGCGAGGGAGGCTTGGACAATAGGTTTCCTGTCTTGGGAGGTGCTAGCACCACCCCAGACAGGCCATAGTGTATTGGGGCAGGGAGGGCTGAATGAAATGAGACACTGCCTGGGGCACATAAGGTGTCCCATGCATAGTCCGGTTCAAACCGGTGCTGGGGCACTCCAGCCCCAGCTCTGGCGCGAAACTGGACAAAGGGAAAGTGGTGTAACCACCCCCTTCCCTGGTCCCACCCATAGGAGGGACCTAGCAGGTAATCCAGCCCCTAAATGTGGTATACAGTGAGGAGCTGAGTCCCAAGACTTTAGATTTATCCTGACTGAAACTTGAAACGAAACACTGGACCTTCGACGATCTACCTGAAGATAGAAGACTGAAGAATCTCCCTTGTGGTCAAGGAGTGACCACCTTGTGCAAGCAGGCATCATCAAGCGATCAACGGTTTGCTTTGTCGACGCTCCCGCCGGAGCCCGAGCACAGAGCCTGACAAGACCCAGACTTCCAACAGCCCGATCCACAGTCACAGCAGAGCTGAGACCCGTGGAGGTGACGAGAGACGTGGGACCGGCCATCTTGGAAAGCCAGCGAATTGCTTTCTGTGCAACTTCTTAGGCACCCTCGAAGTTGTGCATTGGGGATTGAGAAGCCCCAGCCCTGAGCACCAACTGCACCCAAGATCAGCCCTCCACACTCCACGAGTTCTGCGTGGGGCCCTTCTGCATTTTCCTGCTCAACGCATCTGTCCGGTCACTTGCCTGTTGGCTAGTGGCCTCTGTGACGACGAACCTTTGAATTTACACCGCTGGTCTGGTTGCTCCAGACTGGCCCCTGCTTCCCTGAAAAGGAAAAGCCCATCAGACCTTGCTGGTCTGATCCGTAAGCCATCTTCGATTCCTGCATGGGTTGCCTTTGCCAAGGCTTGTTGACACCAATCCGGAAGCCGACACCGCCGACAGCGAGAGCCTTCGTGGGACAGTCCGTATCCAGCTCCTGGTCGTCGTCGACACCTCCTGGTCCACGTGGCTGCAGAGACCAGCTTCACGACATCACCTGATTGCTTCGTGACATCGCCTGGTTCCTTCCTGGTTCCATCCTGGTCACTGGCTAGTGACCCAGACTCTGTCCCCTCTGCTTTCAGGTACTCTTCATCCTCAAACCGCCCTTGGATCCAACCGGACACTTCCCTCCTGGTCGCCTGCAGCATCTTTCTTCACGGCTCCATAGGATTCAGCGACGAAACCCGACACACTTTGACACCTATGCACCCGCTTCCTGTGGGTGAGGTAACGCGAGTATTTCGGTATTCCTGTGGGTATTGCCTATCCTAGTGTCCTAGTTTCCTGTAGCTTTCTCCTAGTCCATCCGGAAGTGACCTAAAAGAACTAGTTTCCAATTCTTTCGTTCCCATTCTAACTCTATGGTAACTCGCGTGTGTGTAAAGACACTGCATGCGCATCCCGTGGGCCTTCTGCTCCCTATCCTTTGGTAGTACAGCATAGCCCCAGCGATTTTCCAGGCCCTAGGCCTATCCTTTGTTTGTGACGTGGTTCTTATACCACTATTTTAGTATATGGTTCGAAGTGCCCCTAGGGCAGTACTGTATTTTGTTCAACTTATTGTATGTTGACTAAGTATCTTGTTATGTGCTTGTGCCTCTGATCTTATAAAGAGTTCAGAGGATTAATTTAGTAATAAATACATATATATTTTATATATATAACCTGTGTGGTGTCCTTTCATTTGGTATGAAAGGGGTTACATATGGTAAAACAGCTGGCTTCACATGCCCTCTTGAGTTTAGCCTAAGACTGCTTTGTCCATGCTACCACTAGGATAGCTGGTCTATAAGGTTGACTTTACAACCATCACCATAAGGGTTGTTTGGACTGATGCAGGGTGCCCACTAGAATAGTGGACATCACATATCAGGCCAACTTCTCACAGTAATCATTTAATCACAGGGAAGCAACTAAAGGATATATATCCATGTTTGTTTTTAAACATAAAAGGTAAACAAAAATGTAAGTTTGCTTTGTATGCAGAATGTAATACTCCATTACAAACCGTATAATCACACACCGAAGATGAATGTATCCTGTTAGAGCAGGATGAAGTCAATTATGCCGTCCGAATCCTAATGTGAGACACATCTAACAGTAGATCTGTTTGGTGTATTACGAGAGTTGTTGAACCATTACGAGAGTTGTTGAACCGTGAGGTAAACATGTTACAGAAGGGTAAACCTAGATGACCATACTGAAGTCAATTTATGGCTGAATTTTGGTATTGTTAGGCATTCGCGTTTTTTAGATCGATTTACGTTCGTTAATAGGGTCTTGAAACCTACATCTATCGCGGCATTTTCTGTGGACTGCATAGAAACCATAATATCTTATTTCCTAATCAGGGTGAGCTTTGTTTGAGTACCCCAGATGTTGCCACAATTGGGAGGGGCCCAATTTTCCATCCATTATCTCTTAGGTTGCCACTATATTCCAGAAGCCACAGATCAGATCTTTGTAAGACATGGGGGAGATATCCGCCCCCGTCAGACTCTGTATTGTTAGATGAATGCGCAGGGTTATAGAAGTGTAAACGTTTTATTGGAGGGTCACAGTTTCTATGCAGATATTTAAAACAAAAGTTCATCATTGCTATCCTTGTGATCAGCAGATGCTTATTGTGAACATAAGATCTTCTACCTTCACTTCGTTCCATTGTTCTTGGAGGAGCATACGCTACCTTTGGTGCATGAAGACTGGAGATCTGTCTGGCATCTGTCTGAGGAGATAATGTACTCCATTAACTTGTAAGCCTGTGTGTCTGTTGCTGTTCCAACTAAAGTTTGTAATAATACAATCTGTCCACCTACAAGATACCACCGAGTTCTCTAAACTGATCCATGAACACAAATATGATTTTGTAAAAGATCTGTAAAAACATCCAAGCCTATTCCACAATCTATTTTGATAATCACTTTATCAAAAGTAATCTCATTAATAGGCGATTTACAGGTACCGAGAAGAGAGAGGGGATTGTTTTTTCATTTTATTTCCTTGGTTTTTATTAAGCTCATGCCTTGCAAGTGGAACTGTTTTTAAACCGGTTTTCTGATCATCCTAGGGAGCAGTCAACATTCACAGACAAGAAGATGTTTTGGACATGTTTCTGAAGGAGCCTCTCGTCCCGTCTGTGGCAGGAAAGCGCATTATCCTGCTATTTCACTGCGAGTTCTCTTCTGAAAGAGGCCCCAGAATGTGAGTACATATTCAGAATGCTGCAGAGTGAGACTTACTGGAGAGTGCCAATAGAGCAGTCTCTGGAGTTGGGGGGCCGTTGGCCTTATTCTAGGCTATGGTAAAGTCTGTACTACAGCGCTGGAACACTGGAGTTTGGGAAAAAGATTCCCACTGGAAGTGTGGTTGGTCAGGGAAGGAGAGGATGAAGAATTAAACTATACTGCTGGGGACAGGGTGGATGGCGAACAAACAGAGTTGGTTGACCCGCTGGTTAGAGATAAGGAACCTCCTCTTTGAGATGTAACATTAGTGTTACTTGGTCAGCTTTTGGTTGTGGTATAGTTATAGGAAAGGTGGATTATTACTAAGTAAAAGTAACGAATCACTAGTTTAGTGGAAGAGCATGGATTATAGTGAGTAGTTAAAGTGAGCAGTCCAAATGGATAAGAGGAATTTGAAATAGTCTAGTTGGGGTTTCAGTCACTTGTGTTTGTCTGGTTGGGCTTGGTAGTTATGAGTAGATCTAGGTGGGCTGAATGGGTTGGTATGGTTGGGTGAAAGGAGCATTGATTTATATAACTTAATCAGAGGAGGGTTGTCATTCTGATTAGGTGACTGATGTGGGAGTTAGGGTTTTGGGTTAAAGGACTATGCGTTGGTTAGTTGTCAAAGCCTTGGTTAGTTGTCAAAGCCTTGGTTGAACTGGTTTGGTGAGTAGCAGGTGGGATCATTCTGATGGCAAATAACTCATCTTTTGAATATTCCTCAGGTGTCAGTCTGGATCCTGAAAAAATTCAGCAATATCCTGGTGTGCCAGTCAGTGGCATTGTGTAGATTTGCTGCAACTTTGTTCTGCTCCAGAAGTGACCAGTGTAGCTGCATATAAACACCATCCTTGCACACCAACATCCGTTTCCTCACTGCTAGATGTGGATCTGGAGCTGCTCCTTGGCTGTTCACGAGACTATTCCTTTTAATTTGATCTTAACATACGAGTGTGCATGGTAGTGTCTCCCTATAAACCACAAGGTTTAAACCTTGTAGGGACTGTGGTAACCAAATATTTGACAGCTCCCCCATCGGAGATGTCTTTGGTGCTTGGGTTTGGAACACGACACCAAGGCATGTAGCGACTGTGCCTTGTTGGAATCTGAGGGCCATTCAGGACAGTGAGGAAAAGTTCTGAAAACTCCACGCAGTGACCAGTCGAAGGGAAGTTCCCACTGCAGATCTTTGTTGCAATTGAAATCCTCAGGTAAGTCAAAAAAGAAGCACAAGAAGTTCAAGCGGGACTCTGACCCTTCCAAACACTCTTGAACTCCTGAGCAGGTGAGCGGACATACACTTGGCTCTAGATCTTGCTCCTGAAGTCTTTCTTTCAGAGCAGATTCCTACTTTCGTTCCATGGCAGGCCTATGTTTCAGATCCCTTGGCAATGCCACAGCAATTCTACAAGTTTGGCGAAGGTGTGCTGCGTCTCTTCAGCACACTGCTGGCTCCCTCTGATGTACCTCCGGGACCAAGAAACCATGTGGAGCTCCGTCTGAAACTCCGTTGATATGTCTGACCTCAGCACCTGCTGGAACCGCTGGACCAGTAATGGGCCATGCCCTGACTTAGGTGCGGACATCAGTCTTGGCGCCACAACCCATTCAAGACCCTTGCGCATTGACGCTGATATTGATGCTAGATGTCAAAGCCCAACCAATAGTGCTCTCCAACTCATAGCTGACTCTGTTTTGTCTTAGAGGCCAACCCCCAATACCACTTGGCCACTGCTTTGCAGCAACCCATTGGACTCTGAAACGTTACGTTTGCCTCAAAGACGAGTCCAGATCATCCAAAATCTTTTCAGCACAGACTCAGATTACAACTTTTATGATGAAGGGGGTGAATTTGTTCAACCCTATACTGATGACAGTTGTTATAATCTTAAAGATGCCAGTGGACTGGCTACTGGGGTTGTGTCTCTGCCAGGCCAACTAATAAAGGAAGTGCCTCCTTCCCAGTAGCGATGCAGAGAGCGGCTGAGGTTTCCTACATGCAGTTGCCCAAAATGGAGGTGAAAACCAGCGTTTTGCAGCATGAATCTTTGTGAATGCTCCTGTTTTCCGTCTTCCCTCCCTTTTTTTTTCCTTTCTCCTGCTGTACAGTGTATATTATCTGGTGTTCAGGGTCCTTCTCCGTGACATCAGACCCCTGCCCCGGAAGCTAATTTGTTTAGATGCCCTCTTCAGATTTACGGGCCAGATGTATCAAAGGGTTTTACCCATTCTGTGTCTATGGGAAAAAGTGTTCATACATATGGCCCCTAATTTCACCCCTTTTCTTTCCTCCTCAGTTTTTTTCTCCATCCTCCTTCAACCTTGTCCCATTATGGCTGAGCCACTACTACCTTTTAATGAGGCCCTGACTGACACCCTTCAAGGTGCAACCACTCTGTCCCCCTAAAGCAACACCTGACTGGAAAATTTGGTGATGCAGGCATCCATGAGCCCTGTTGGACATGTCCTGTGATGGCTCATGACTTTTTGGTGTGAAGGCACTCCTGGGACCTGCCTGCTCTGGTGTGTCAGTTCCACCAGTATTTATGCCCCCTCCGAGGCTGTGATAGAGGTTTTCATTGTTGACAACACCCAACCATATAATCAGTCCAGGAGACTCCACAGCCTTTTTAGGTTTCGCCTATTATCATTCGCTTGCGAATGTAATAGGCGAAAATTCAAGTGCTCAATCGACTCGTGAAACCACTGCAGTTTTCTCACAGTGCATGTGAGTCACGGCGGGTCACATGACCACACAAGCACGCGCACCTCAGGCCGGCATTTCTCCTCCCCTAATTACCGGCCAGCACATCAAAGGCTGCTGTTCCCCATGCGTCTTGTCACCCGCCTAATTACCGGCCGGCACATCAAAGGCTGCTGCGCCCCATGCGTCTTGTCACCCGCCTCCGCAATGCCGAGAAAACACAAACCCAGTACTGACTGAAGCACTCCTGTCTCTTCTCGGTGGACTCCCTCCCAATTTTGCACAATCTACTCACCAATGGAGCTAGAAAATCAAAACAACACTGCAATCGTCGAGTCGGAAGGCCTGCAGTACGTTCTGCGGCCACAATATACGCTCTACATAAAAATATTATGTTTTTCACTATCAGTGTGTTCCTAAATGATGCCACCATTATCGACATTCACGATACAATCCGAACAGCCAAAGTAAACCAAGCAAAGATGGCTGGAAATGTTGCTTTTACGAGCCCGACTTTTCTTTTTTTATCGTAAAAATGTCAACATCACAACAACAAAGACTTTTTCTGCTCGGTGAATACTTTTATAAACACATCATACACATGTTGTACTTTTTGTGGTTTGTTAGTAATATAAAAGGAAAGGAGCTTGTTGAAATTGCCTGCTTTCACATGTAAAGTGTCTATACCATTACACTTACAGTGTAAACAAAGCAAAATAATGAAATGCAACTTCTCCCTCATTTTCTGGTGTACAATTTCAGTTTTAAACACATAATGCTTACGCTATTAGTATGACATAAGCACATGGCGCTGTAACTTTCAGCTTGACCCTGATGCGAGGGGCAACAAAGTTTACGGTCTCCGTCGAAACTGGTTGATGGAGGAAATGACTTCCTTCGTCAGGATAAGTGGTACTGGAATGCAACTTCTGGGTGCTGTCTGTGTGGGTTCTCCACTGTATCCTCGCTGGTTATCGTGAATTCCTTCTTTTTCTCTACTTCTTTTTCTCTAACACTATTCACGTTTCCTCTGGAGGCACTCTGAGACAAGTGGCATGCGATGCCGAATAAATCACCAATAAATGAAATATGAGGGAGCTGAATCCCTTTACAATACTGAGCACCTCTGTCAAAGAGGTCAGAGTTTAGCAAACCAAAACGTGCTCTTTAAATGTAAAGAGTAACCTACTTAACCACGGCTGGAGTCCCAATCACTAACTCAAATAGATCTCAACAATTCGACACATTTCCAATTCTAGCATCCATTTAGGAAGATAAAAGATGAATCGCCCCACAGCTTGCTTAACCCGGTTCCATGTCCGAGTGCTCGGGTGTTTCACCTCATGGTGGAGACTGGACTCCCGGCAAGGATTCCTAGCGCCATCCGCTGGTCTGTCGGGGCGCCTTGCGCTAACAGCTGGAGGCTTCAATCCATGGCGCCGGTGACAATCAGCCGCTGCACAAAAGAGCCTGCTGGGCACCAATTAGAACTCTCTGCAGGGGGGACCATGGCAATAAAGGGCAGAAAGGCATTTGGACCAACGCAGATTCCCGTGCAGCGCTTCTAAGCAACGGTTTCACTTTCTTTTCAATGTTTGAAAAAAGATACACAGTCCATCAAAATGCAGTGAAAAACGAAAAATCTCCCTCCCTTACAACATTTTAAAAGCGTTTTCCTCACCCACTTAGAGCCCTACTTACCTCCAGAAGACTCCAAAATAAAATTAGTTATGAAGGAAAATACGCAGTAATATTTCAGCCATTTCATGTCCTTAACCCATCACGCAGCAGTAGAATTCGATTTCCAACCAGAGAGCGGTGACATCATAATTGGCGAGTTCTCCAATGAGCTCCACGTGTTCATGGGCCCTTCCAACCACATTCTTTATTGACTAGGGAAAATAGTGCAATTTTAAATTAGCTACTGCCAACATTTGTCAAGCTTAACTGCAATGGTTGGCTAGCTAACAATTATTCTACAAACATTTTTAAATGGTGAAAGCAATCCCTCTGTTTTTATGAATCCCCAATGAAAACAACAAACATCTGCAATTATTGGTTTTGTAAATGACATTTTATATTTATATATCGTTATTGGCATTGTCAATAACAATATATAAATATAAAATGTAATTTACAAAACCAATAGCTCCAACTTTCCAAATGCGAAACCTATTGGCAACGCCAGTGCTTGTTATAGCTGAGGCCGAGGTACTCAGACAACAGGGGAAGTGTGTAGCCCATTCCTCAACCATCCTGATGCTGCAGCCGCAAAACATCTTAAGTATGTCACTCAAGGCATACAGCCACCTTGTCGGAGGCAGAATCCATTCATTTTCTCCCAGGGTGGCAAGCTACACTTCGGACCGGTAGGTCCTACAAGTTGTCCAGCAGATTAATGCCACCTCCAGACTGCGGTGAACCTCTTGACTTCCTTGGAGATCACTATCTATGTGCTGAAGATGCACCGGACTGCTTTGCAGATTATCTTTCACTGAAACCTCTGGACATGGTCCAGTTTCGTACCTTCCACTTAGAGTGGAGAGTCCAGGACATTTGGGCTATGATTCCGATGTTGCAGACTCGCTCCTGGATCGACCATATCTGGTGGTATGTTCAGGCTATGCAGTGGGATGTGAAGTCCCACAGGTCGCAGTATCAGGCTGATATATCTGACTGTGTCCAGATTTCGGGGAGACTGCAAACGACTTGCAGTGGTGGCTGCTGGACTATATTAGGTCAATGACAGGCTTCTCTCCTTATCCAACCCTGAGCCAACACTGGTGACCGATGCATTGCTTTCGGGTTGGAGAGGCCATCTGGAAGAGGTGGAGATTAAAGGCATTTGGTCTCCGGTGGAGGCTTTACTCCACATCAACCTGCCGGAGTTGTGGGCCATCTGCTTGGTGCCTTCCCACAGTCCATCAAAGGGAGGTCAGTGCAAGTGTTCATTGACAACACCACTACCATGTCTGTTGGAGATGCTTTCTGCCTAAAGTGGAGCTTGGGACTCGTATACGCCTTTCCGCCGCTACCTCTCCTGAGGTGAAGATCAAGAACAACTGGATCCAAGTCATCCTAGTGGCAATGAATTGGGCCAGGAGACTGCGATTACAGGAAGCCCTGGGCATGAACATTCATCCTCCAATCAGACTCCGGCTTTGGGAGTATCTTCTGTCACAGGAGCAAGGCAGGGTTCTTGCATCCTGCTCAATCTTGACCTCCGTGCTTGGAGATTGAGTGGTGTCAGTTGACTGTATTCAACCTTCCTCTCGCAGTTGTCTTTTTGTCAACAAGGTGTCCCTTCCCTAAATCTGTATTTGCCTGCGACTGAAGGACTAACTTGTGGTTTGGTGCGATACTCACTTCAGGCCCAACTCTCCAAAGTGTTGCTTTTAGTGTTCCTCTCCCAGTAATGACTTGCCTTAGGCACAGTTAATGGTTATTTGTTTGCTCTTTTTGCAGTTGCCTGATCAGCCCTCTTTATTGAAATTACCTGTTGTGTTGCTTTTTTGGAAAGGTTTATGTGAGGAAGTGAATTATTAGTTGGGGTGTTTGGGAGACCTCCCCAAGTAGTAATGTCACTATTCTGTATCTGGCCCAGTTACATTTCTTTAATTTAAACCGTAGCTCATTCCTAGGTAGCTGTGGCACAGAGCAGTCAGGCTTCCTTCACAGGCAACCAGTGTAAAGCGTTTATCATCACCAAAACCGCTAATACGTCTAAAACCCAACACAACAATAATCCCCCTCCAATTTATAAAAATATTGTAAACTGTTTTCTAGCACCAGAAAGTACTAAGTGCCAACAGCAGGTATCTGGTTCCTCCAGTCAAAATCAAAAATTGTGATGGAGTGTGGGTTGGCTACAGGTACCAGGTACCAGGTTCATCCCGGTAAAAAGCTTGTACCTTCTGACTTAAACTTTTTTCAGGAAGAATTTCTTGTCGGTGGGTTGATCCGAAAGAAGGCTTGGTGCTCTCAGCGTTGGTCCTGATGAAATCTTTCCTAGGACTTGGAAACTTTTCTGAAAGTCTAGCTGCTTTCATCGAGGCAAGCCAGCAACTTAAATTCAACTGCCAATATGACTGCTGCTGTGGTATGGCGGCAGTCCCCTGTAAGCCTTTGGTTATTTTAGGGAAAAAATTCAGAATACGTTTCTAAATGTCCACTTTTGTAATCGTGAGGGGGAGAGAGTACACTAACACCAACCTAGTGTCCAGGATCTTCTGGGCACCACTTAGTGAGTTACAACTGTCTCCTAGAAGACACTAGCAAGGTCCAGGACACATCTAGATACAACTTTTCAGCTGGGCTTCTCTTTGTTGGAGGCTTCTTGTAGCTTTTGTGTTCCTGGCGCTTAACAGGAGGCTAGCTACCTCAAGAGGTAGAAGGTCCAGCCTTTGTGGTTGCTCTCCTCCAGTAAAACATCAGGTTCAGTCCCTAAATAGTCTCACAGTACCCTGCTCTGCCAAAGTCCAACATGTCAAAATCGTTCTTCCTTTGGTCAGGCATCAACAGTACCCGGCGGTTAACACATCAGGCTTTCACTCCTATAAATGACCTACCCACGCCGCCGAGTCCGGACTCGGCGGCGTGGGTAGGTCATTTGACTGCACACAAGGCTACTAAACCCCTTGATATATGGGAGGGAAAGCCTGATGTGTTGACCGCCGGGTACTGTTGATGCCTGGAATCTAGACACTATTAGGCAGATACAGCTTATCGCAGGTACATTGACACACTAGACATTACACTGTGTTTTTTATGAACCTATGTACAAAACATATAATTGTTTAGTGTAGATGGTTCCATTCCTTATGGTCCTGAAGAATCGCATGTCAATAGACATGTACACGAGAAACATGTTGAGCGTTACAACTATTTCTCACTAACCGACACACAGATAGGAGACATTACACTCCAATGAGTGCCGGTTATACTCCTTTTAATTAGTACAGGAGACCCCCAGAATAAAAGTCAGATTCAGGCACTCCCAGCCCTATTTTACACTAATTTTCAAGTCTACACTTCTCTGGCCCCATACCCGCACTTCACATTATGGCTGTTGGATAAAAGATCTCCGGTAAAGTGCCCCTCTTTGAGGTGAGCCTGTTGGTTATTGCACCGCCGACACAACGAGGAGCAGCCCATATGATGAAGCATGACACCTGCAAGGGGGTGTGATGGCATTAAAATCCAACAAATAGATTTCCAACTGTAGATCTCATTGAGACACAGTAGTTTCAAGCTCCCGAGTGACTTCTAATATACCTACATGAGGAACAGCACAAACACTCCTTCCTTGATGTTCTGACTGGGGCACTAGTCTGTGCTGGACCTCCCATTCCTATTGAGTGGATAATCGCCCGACTTCCCCCTCATCCCTCCTTTTTGAACTTAATTCTGTGGCTCTCTGGTTACAAACCAACCTCTGCGGTGCATTACTTAATAGAGGTTTCAAAATGTACTACAGTGCATTTCCCACTGAGTAACAACTTTTTAAAATTTCTTTTTAATTTACGCTGCCCATTATGTTGTACGTAGGTACCGGATAGTGAAAGACCTAAAAAAATGTACAGAATAATTTAGGGCTTATTTATGAGAGGCTTGCACCGTCACAGCAGTGGAAACTTTTCAACCACACCTATATGAGGCGGTGCCAAGTCCCCCTCCATGGCTGTGCATGGCCTCATAATTATTGAGTAAGACAAAGCAGCGCATGTCACTGTGTTGCCTTACTCTGAGTCAAGGAGGTGTTCCATGGACGTTGTGTAGGCATTCCCACGCAGCATCCATGGATTTTGATGCTGCCCCATATATACCAAATCACGTGAACCTGGGGCAGTGCCAAAAACAGACACCTCCCCTGTGGAGGCGTAACCAGGAGAAATGTTTTAATTTCTCCTGGTTTTCCTCTTTCCATGTGTGCTGCATTCTGCAGCCCTCATAGGAAGAGGAAAACTCCTCTCTGGATTGTTTTTGTGAAGGAAGGTGCCCCTACCTGCAACAAAACCAATCCTGCATAGGTTGGTGCTAGGCATTAATTTGAGCACCAACGCAAGGGGAAAGGACAGGAATGCACCATATTTCATAAATATGGAGCATTCCTAGTTTTTCACATTGGCGTAGGGCAGTGCAGCAAGAAGACTTGCGCCGCTGCCCTACGCCAATTCCTCATAAATGAGGCCTTTTGTTTTCAGCTACACCTTTCACCACGCCCCCACGTTCCCTGACCTTTGGTTTGCTAAACACTGTTTAATATTTCCCCACCGTAAAAATTATTTGCTGTGGGAATTTGGGGCGTATATGGTTGTCAGTGAGTCCGAGGTTCTAGAAATATTTGTCAGGAGGGGGTCCTTACTCCTAAAAAAATTTACAAGGGTCTTGGCATCAAAAAGTTTGAAGACTTCTGCACCAGATAATTTATAAAAAAGTAAAAAAAGGTTTAGGGATAAAACACACCTTTGTCTCACACACCGAGAAACTGGGATAGGATCAGTTAACTCCCCAGAAGTTCCACATATGACCTGACATTTTATAAATAGTAATCTAAAATTGGACTTTACTATTAGATTACATTTTAAATTTCTGTTAATTTGAGTCCCTGAATCGTGGGTCTAGCCGTTCCAAAGTCAAGTTCTACATTAAAAGGTGTTCTAATGTAACCCAGTGCCTTTGTACGGGAAAATCCTGCCTTGTCCAAGTGAAAAATGATTTTTCACTACTAGGACATGTTAAACTTGAGAACACATGTCCAACCTTTTAACTCCCTTGCATCCTTCTTTATGGACTCTTAGGGCCTACCTCAGGGATAACTTGGTTGTAAAACTGCACAGCTAGGCTGCAGTGGCAAGCCAAGAGTCTAGTTTTTGCTTTGTCACTGTAGAGGTGGCACAATCAATGCTGCAGTCCACTAGTGACATTTAACTTACAGGCCCTGGGTAATCACAGCAGCATACACTAGGAACTTATGTCACATATGCCAATCACATATTAGCCAATTGCACATATACCTTGGGGGTTAGAGCATGTACACTTGGTGCTGGACATCACTGCCCCAGTGTTTAGATTCAGTAAACCAGCACTAAATGTAATAAAGTAGGGATGATCCTGCAAAAAGGGACTTTCCTGACAGTTTGCAACTCTAAGTTTCTGCCTACTCCTTTCATTAGAACACTGAAAAGGAATAAAGGCTGCTAAAAATTAGCAAGAAGAAACTCTACTAAACAGATTGCGAACAGAATCGCAAAAGGCAGAGGGTGCGCCGGGCCCCTATGGTACCCCTCCAGTTTTATATAAGCAAGATCCGGATTACTGGGCGGCTGTACAATTGCCACTCTTCACACATATAGAAAGAATACCAGATTCCTGAAAGGGTTAAATTATTTCACCTATTAATAAGAAAGGCAGTAAAGATTAAGCGAAAAGTTACAGGCTTGTAGCATTAATAGACCATTATGGCAAACATTTTGTGGGGCTCTTTCTAGAAGAGCTCATAGACTGGGCATCCGAAAATGCATCAATTCCGATCAATCAAACGGGATTCCAAAATTTAATGGGGGCAACAACAAATATATTACTTGCCTTATCACTTCTTATCGATGCCGTCAAATACATCAATAGACCGCTTTTTGTTTGCTTCATAGATTACACATCTGTCTTTGATACCATTGACAGAAAGAAACTTTGTGCAAAACTCTCTAAAATGAAAATCTCTCCAAGACTCCGGTCTCTGTTAATTTTATTCCACACCGACACATGGTTACAAATAAAGTTGGGCCCCGGCGACTGTCTATCGAGGAGAATACCAACAACTAAGGAGCTGAAGCAGGGTTGCGTCTTGGGGCCGACCCTGTTCAATTTATTCATGTCAGATCTCTTGACAGAACTAGATAATTGCAATAACCACGCCCCGAATCTGGGAGGCTATATCCTCTCAAACTTACTCTATGCCGACGACCTCGTACAAATTAGCCGTACATCGATTGGCCTGCAACATCTGATAAATACTACGTATAACTTCTCTGCCAGGAATGGAAGGAGTATAAATTTAGAGAAAATCAAAGTGATGGTAGTATACCAGAAAAAGATGACACACCAGTTTCGCTGGGATTTGAAGAGTCTCCGACTTGATACAATAGAAGAATTGAAATACTTGGGCGTTATATTGGATAGTAAAGGCATGTTCTTTCAACAAAATGCATCCTTAACAGAAAGAGGGACTGCTTTGGCGGTGCCATTAAAAAACATTAAACATAAAATAACCGGCCTAAGCCACACCCCTTTACTACAGGTGATTTGAGTGAGATTCCACACTACCATCACCTACGGAAGTGAGTGCCTTAGAGGAAGAGCTGCAGGCATTCTGGACAAGATGGTGTCCAGGACAATGAGAATAATATTTAACCTACCGCTGTACATCTCGCCGGCACAAATAAGATTAGAGTTCGATTTACAAAAGCAACAAATAGCACGCAAGGGTGTCTATGTTAAATGCTGGCACAAAATAAAGGTAGCGGATTCAGGGACATTGAACGCATACTTATGGAATGAGGTAAATCAGAAAAAAAGACAGCACAGCCATGTCCTATTTACAAGCTTCAATAGATTGTTTGGCCTTACAGGACTCTTCGAATACTGTTGGGTCCCACAAAAGTCTATCAAAGAGCTGATAAATATTACAGTTAAAATGATGTCCCTTGTGGAGGACAAAGCATTAAAGGAGAGGGCTCATGGCTGGTTTGTCATACAGAGCTACTCTAGATGCTCCCCCAACCCTCCTTAGGTGCAGGCTTTACTAGAGCAAAGAAGGAAAATACCTGCATCTGAGGCTGGGCATTTTGCCATCAATGCTGCATCTGCCCCCATGGAAACGGACACAGTCAATAACACTGCACAGCTTATGCTGTGAGGCAAAATAAGACGTGCTACACTTATTGTGCATATGTAAGATTAGACAAGGAACTTAAAATCTTATTAAAACCTGCCCTGAATGGAAAAAAGATAAGAGCATGCAGACAGGCAGTGAAAGAATGCTTTGAAGGAGGGGATATCCAGTTAGATTGTCGCCTGGTTCGATTAAGGGACACAGCAGGAAGAAAGCTAAACACCAGCACTTAGCTGCCTTATCGAACACAAATTCTCAGTCTCCGCTCCTGGTAAAATGATCTACAAGCGCTGGCACATGACTAAAGGTTTTATTATGGTCGGATTTACATATTCATTTGTTGGAATAAGTTAACGGCCGTTCCCCGGTCGTGAGGTTGACCCACCGCATTTCAGCGGGTCCGGACGTGCACCACTCCGGTGCGGCGTTGATGGAACTAAAAGGAGTGAAAACCGAGGCAGGCTGTTGATACTCCAGCTCCAATTGACTGTAACAAAGCGGGGCGAGTCCCCTGTAGGGGCTGTGACATCCAAGACGATGGTTTTATTTATTTTAACAGCGCATCCACTGGGAAAGTATTTCTGCGCACCACAAGAACCAGAATGCTCTTTAGCCACGCCCACCTGGGCAGGTATTCAAAAGACTGTGCATACGCAGCAGCGCTGTTTTTGCCTACGCCACTGAAGAAAGTTAATTCTGAAACGCGTCTGGTGGCATATGAGAGAGATGGTGTGCCCTCGCAGGGGCTTGCTTGCATACTTTCAATAAATGACTGTGAGCTGTGATTGAATTTAGTGTGGTCCTTCCGCGAATTGGGAACCTGCATTTGTTGGTATATATATATATATATAATCTCCAGCCATTTGCAGCACCAACTTTAGGAAGAGCCATCCGGAAACAAATCGTTTTCAGCCGTATTTATTCATGGTAACAGCGTGTCAGCACAGAAGCTTCAAACAGGTAAAGTTTTCAAAGTTAAAAGCCAGACGCGTTTCGGGTTGTAAATCCCCTCATCAGTGGCTTGTTAGGTATGCAGGGGGAAGGCGATTTCAGGCACCTACTGTTGTTTTATCGTAACTCCCCACCCGGGTGGGCGTGGCCACTCGGCATCCTGGGATACGTAGTCCGTGCCATAATCAACCCCAGTGGGTTCGCGTTCTCCCCGCCTCAGTGTCCTTAATATATGGTGACCTTGCTTAAGATCTGCGCCAAGTGTAATTGTTGCCACCAAGCTGTGAGCGTACACTTTCCTGCACAGGTGTATGCTCATTTCCGTTCCGTCAAAGGTAGCATCAATGGTGCCGCCGCGGACCTGCCTCTTCAGCAGAAGGCTCTTACCACGACCTAGGCAGGCCGTTACATCCCCAGCCATTTGCAGCACCAACTTTAGGAAGAGCCATCCGGAAACAAATCGTTTGCAGCCGTATGTATTCATGGTAACAGCGTGTCAGCACAGAAGCTTCAAACAGGTAAAGTTTTCAAAGTTAAAAGCCAGACGCGTTTCGGGTTGTAAATCCCCTCATCAGTGGCTTGTTAGGTATGCAGGGGGAAGGCGATTTCAGGCACCTACTGTTGTTTTATCGTAACTCCCCGCCCGGGTGGGCGTGGCCACTCTGCATCCTGGGATACGTAGTCCGTGCCATAATCAACCCCAGTGGGTTCGCGTTCTCCCCGCCTCAGTGTCCTTAATATATGGTGACCTTGCTTAAGATCTGCGCCAAGTGTAATTGTTGCCACCAAGCTGTGAGCGTACACTTTCCTGCACAGGTGTATGCTCATTTCCGTTCCGTCAAAGGTAGCATCAATGGTGCCGCCGCGGACCTGCCTCTTCAGCAGAAGGCTCTTACCACGACCTAGGCAGGCCGTTACATCTCCAGCCATTTGCAGCACCAACTTTAGGAAGAGCCATCTGGAAACAAATCGTTTGCAGCCGTATTTATTCATGGTAACAGCGTGTCAGCACAGAAGCTTCAAACAGGTAAAGTTTTCAAAGTTAAAAGCCAGACGCGTTTCGGGTTGTAAATCCCCTCATCAGTGGCTTGTTAGGTATGCAGGGGGAAGGCGATTTCAGGCACCTACTGTTGTTTTATCGTAACTCCCCTATCGTATATATATATAACCGCAATCTCTGCCACACGGACAAGGTTTTTTAATATGAATAATTTGCACATTGCTGTTTTTTTCTTACAACGGCCTCATTTTAGAGACAAATGATAGTTTTATGAATTTAATGGGAATTTAAAACCGCTGTTTCATTGATTCGTCTCATGGGCACTGCCGGAATAGAGCTAAACACCACTTATTGCACATAAGTCCTTGGTCTCTTCTCCAGTCAAAATTCACTACAACCGCGGGCTTATAACTAAAGGTTTTAGCATGGACAAATTGGATATTGCTGGTTCATATAATCAAAGTATATAGCAAAGTGCAATTTCTGGTATATGACTAAAGGTTTGAAAATAGATAATTTATATATTGTTGCTTTTATATATTATGACCTCAGAGTTAAATCATGGTTTTATGAATTGGAAGAGATTTAAACGCAGCTGTTTTACTGTGCAGTGGTTTTAAGTAATCATGCAAATAAAGATTACTTACTCCTTTCATTATGCCTCAGTGAGACCCGAATCTAGTCCTTAAATTCCTCATGTGCATGCCCTTTGAACCTCTCTGCAACAGTCCATTACTGCTTCTCACCTTTAAGACTGTTTTCCTCCTTCCCATAACATCTGCATGATCAGTGAGTGAGTTGCAAGCCCTCTGTCCAACTGGCATACATGACTTTCTTTCAGGAGAAGTTGGTCCTTAAGACCCAAGAGTCCTTTCTTCCAAAACTGGTGACTCCTTTTAATTTCTGGCAAAACGTCACCATCCCTGTGTTCTTTGCTCCGCCTCTTCCCTCTGAGAAGGAAAGGTTACATTAGTTGGATCCTAAGAGAGCTCTCAGCTTTTACATCGATCATACAAAAATCCATCTGGTGCACTATCAGCTTTGTTGGATTCACTTGAGCTATAAAGGGCAATGCAGTGCAGAAAAACGGTCTCTCCTAGGATCATGCTTTGTATCAACATTTGCTACACACTTGTCAAGAAGCAGCCCTATAAAACTTATACACTTATTTCACCAGGGCCATGGCTGCTACTACTGCGTTTGCACACATAGAGCTGGTTATGGATATTTGCTATGCTGCTACATGGCGTTGCTTTATATCTCTGAAGCTCTTCTGTCTTGACATCCAGGTCTGTTGAGTGGGGCTCTTAGCCTGCTTAGGCTTGCTGGAATTTTAGGTCTAAGGCAGTTTACAGCCCCACTACTGACCCAGTAATGCTTTGGTATCCATTCAAAAGGTGAGGAATCTGCAGTTAGACGTATCCCTCAGAAGAACACGCTACTTAACCTTCAGTAACGCTCTTTATGGTGAATGCTCTAACTTTAGATTCCTCACTGACTGTCCCAAATCCTCCCCTGATTCTGTGACTGGACGCTTGATCTGCATACTGGTCACAGCAAATCTACTAATGGACTCTGCATCTGGGGGCACACACAGCCTAGAAAGCAACTGACATTGAGCGACTATTATATGCGGCTCCACATATCACTTCTGGGGAGGAATGACATTTTCTCAGAGTTGCACAGTGACACGTACTGGCGCTTATGGGTACTGCTGAAGATTTTCTGGACCCACCGACAGTTACTGAATATAAGTAACTTGTTCATTTTGTTTGGTCACGAGTGCAAACAAATCTGTGGGTGAAGGAGTTCAGGTTACTCTTTTGATATTTGTGGATTAAGCTCATATAGGAACTACAAGTTGGAGGGGAGCATAGGTTAGCCTCCATGGTCTGAGGTAGCACATGTGCTCTTTTTGGGTCATAGGAGTTCAAAGACTAGGAGGTTAAACTATTAGGGATTACAGAATGCCAGATTCATCTTTTGTTGTAAAGGAGCTATGGCTTCTGTAGTTTGGTTAATAGAAACCCAGTTAGTTTAGTTGATCCCATAGAAGTGTTTGATCCATGGAGCATATGTTTGTCTACTTATCAACACGATTGTGACCTTTTCTTGCTGGGTTGAATGTGCATGGATTAGTTCAGTTTGGTAAAAGTAGTAAGGGTTCATTTTTTTGTTTGAAAGATAATGGATTACACTAGTTGGGTGAACGGAAAACTAGTTAAATGGGTTTTCTGGATGTGTGCGGTACTGTAAGTGGAAGAGATGGAATTAATATGGGTGTATAGTGGAAGGGACGGTTTAGAAGAGTGTTAGGTAGGGCTGAATAGCAAAGCACGGCAATAAACTGGTAATTAGGGAGAGAATGGTGCGTTTTGTTTCAATCATTGAGAAAGAATGGAATTAACTATTGGGATAGTTTTGTCCGAGATTTACATGGTCATTTTCCTGGTAGGATTATTCTGTTTCGGGGAAATATCATGGTGTTACTGAATACGTATGGGGAGGCTTATTTGCAATGTTTTTGGGCTGATTGCGGCAAGTGTGGTGTTAGCTTGATTGAGTGTTCTTTGGGATTGGTTAGCCGTATATATGGTTAGGTTTAGTGTAATTATGTCATTTTGGCTCTTGGGACATATCAGTGAGTGGTTTCAGTTGATTAGTTGGAGAATTGGTTAGCTTCTCTTTCTGAATGATGGGGGGGGGGCGTGATTTGTGGGTACGTCTGTGGGATGCATTGTTAAATTGTGAAAGAGGTTTAAGGATCGGTCATTGTGTTATCCTTATTTTTTTTCTTTTCATTTTGTCAAGGTGTCGTTTTCTGAGAGAGGAAGATAGAGATAGGAACGAGTACCCAAGCCTGTTCTACCCTGAACTTTACATCCTCAAAGGAGGTTATAAGGATTTTTTCTCTGATTACAAGGTAAGATCAGACTCTAATAAAAATCAGCCTGCTATGTGAATTCATATACGCAGACCTCCGAATGTTTATTCCCTTGTAGTAGCGGTTTTAGTACCCTAAGATTATCACTGACCAGGCAGAGATTGGCAGAGGGTACCAACGATTGCTTGTTGAATAACTGTAGTGGGTAAAAATTGAACAGGTGAATGACCGGCTGACAGAGGGAAAAGGCCATGATGTTAAATCTGTGGGTGTTAAAAGTTAGTTCTGTTGATCAAGGATCAGTTCTAATGGTTATGCAATGAGAACTGAAATAGATCCCAAAATGCCTGTTTATCCCATCCACTACTGCAGTGCACAGCAATTGAAAAAGATTCAACCACAAGAAACCTGGAACTGCAAAATAATGAGTACTTCAGGCCCCCAGAAAGTGAAGATTTCTAATGATGGGACAGCAACAACGTATATAGTGGGTCCCTGAATGAAAAGAAATACTGGACAAAAACTTATTGAATGATCAAGATGCTTGTATAGCACATACTCTAGTGAACTGAATCTCCCATGTGTTTCATGGAAAAGAGCCTTGACTGCTTAGAGAATTGCGGAAAGATGTAATTGTTCTTCTTGAAGGGTTTAACTTTGATATGGATATTTCTAGGCAGGCGTCCCTTAACTCTGGCCTGGGACTGCAAAGTGCTTGCGTTCTTCTAATCTGGTGTCTTTGGTGTACCTGGAGAAATGTATACATGTTGTGATCATTCTAAGCTCTAGTGCTATACACCGAGTGATTTTTAAGGACAGATCGTTGGTGGGGTTTGTCAGTTTCTTACAGGCTTCCAAGCACCATTCTGGCTTTGGAATTTTGAAGGATGCATCCACAAGAATGACTCCCCAATGTCGCCAGGTGGTGCTGTGGAGCAGGACTGTATATTACTTCACAGGAGTATATTAGGCACTAACCGCAAGCTGGTATACATTTGTTTCTGCACCTCGTCAACTTGTTCCGCAGTTGTCTCTTGGTGTCTTACCAACACATTCCTGTGCTTTAGAAACAAACTACTTCAAATGTCTATGCAAAGGGCCTCCAGGTTTAAGCATTGCGGACTGTGCTCCAAGAATATGCCCCTTTCGACCCCCCTGTAATAAATGTGGTGTGTGGGATCAGGACATTACATAGCAGCCTGCGACCTTTGCACCTCCATGTACCCGAAGACCATTGGGGAGCAGGAGGCCAAGTTACAACTGGCTAAGCCCCATTGGTTGACTCTTAAGCAGACTCTCTCAAAGAAAAATCATGTTCCAGGGAATGTTCTCCTATGAGATGCTCCCAATGTTGGACTTGGCCCTCTTTGAAGAGTCACTCTCAAACCTTTTGCCTTCACCTGCCTGTTTTCTGAACACGTTGTGTTGGCATTTAAGACTATGTGCAGTTTACCACTGCTAATCCGTGCTGAAGTGCTTGTGCTCTCCTTGAAACATGGTAGAATTGACTTACACACAACTGGCACATTTAATTCACTTATAAATCCCTAGTAAATTGGCACTACTTTCTCCCAGGGCTGGTAAATTAAATGCTACTAGTGAGCCTGCAGCACTTATTGTGTCACTCAGTAAGCAGCCTTTTTAGATCTGTCTCAGACCTGCCATTGCAAGGTTTTAAACTGTCATTTCGACCTGGAAAAAGACGCCTTTTGCATGGTCTAAACCTTCCTTTTGGGTACATATGTTACCCCTAGGAAAGGCCCTAAACATGCCAAAGAGCAGGGTGCGTTGTAAGTTTTACATGTCCTAGCAGTGAAAGCTCTCATTCTTTTTTCACTATTGCAAAGCCTACCTTTCCCATAGGATAACACTTGGTTATCTAATCTCATTTAATAAGTGATACCTCTTGATTAGGAGCAGGTAAGAAAGCCTTGTTTAGTGTCTGAGGAACAAATTGAAATTCCTTTTAATGGTAAAATTGGATTTTAAGTCGCAGTTCTGAACATGCCACTTTTAGAAAGTTGGCATTTCCTTGTCCTTACCATTTGGTGCTGCTGCCTTTTCCTTGGTCACATTACCATGTGTATTTGGGAGTTGGCCCTTTCTGTATTCCTCAGACAGCATCACCATAGAGGATCTGGGTGTTGGCAGGATGAGGGGAGCGGACCTGTCACCTCCCATGCATGCACTTAAGACGCTGGCTCAGTTAACACACACAGGCTTCTCCCACTTCAAAGTATGCACCAGGTAAAACATGGGACCCTCAGACCCACTCTTCAGTACGCTCCTGGATCTGTGGATACTACAGAAGAAAAATGTCCTGCTGCCCTAATTTCTGAGAAGGGAGATTGGACTTGCAGCTTTTATAGCAGGCTGGAGCTCAAAGGGTCATCTGTCCCTGTAGCTCTGAATAGGAGGTCAGTCAGAACACGCTCCAATGGCCTCTCTACAAATACCCAACTGACCTGCTGCAGCTGTACCTGTTTGAGCACTGTTGGCCTCTGCCAGAGAGAGTTCCTGATCCCCAAGAGGTGCCTCCCATGTCCTAGACCCTTAGTGTTGCATCAGTTGAGATGCTCAGTGGAAAACAGGGCAAATCCTAAAGTTTTGGTCTCTTCGCTACTGAAAATGGGTCCTTTCACGCCAAGATCTTGCCATTCACCAAAGCGAAGCACCGGTGAGCCGTACTCGTCACACTACAGTGACCGCCAGTTATGAATGGCATCGTAAGATCTGCACTTCGTGCTGCTGTATCGACAGCCTGTGGTACCTCTAATATGAAATTCCAGTAACAGTTCTCAACTTCCAATGGGACCTTCGTGCTACAATGACAACCATCTTCTGCAAGGCTCTCCTTCCTCCTTGTGGCCTCCTCCACCGTGAACGGAACTCTTTGCGCTTGACTTTAAAAAGCAGCTTGTTCAGCAGATCTAACCTAGTCCCTGCATCTGGCCAGTGCTTCATCGTGGTCTGCATGAACTTGACTGTCTCCCAGTCTCGCACAACCAGATAACCATGAGGGTGTTTTGTGCGTTTAGGCACTATATTTACCTGAAATCTTTAAAATTGTTTATCTCTGGTTCTACTGATTGGATTGTTATAATTTTGATGTTGAATGATTCATTAAATTGTACTCTTTTTGTCTAAATTGATGTTGGATTTTTCTTCGGTTGTATTTTCACTTTGTTTCTGTTAGAGACAATGTGTAAAGTATTTATTCAGCACACCAAGTAAAGCCGTAGGTGCCAAGCTACCAGAGGGTCAAGCACTGGTTAATGTAGTGACTGTTTGTGGTTTACCCAGACCAGGATTGTGGTGGTTACTGGAGTATGGTTTCACCCCTGAACCAACAATTATCCAATTACACTCACACAAAAATCCAAATTGCTATAGGAAGTAGATGCTGTCATCTTCATGGAATCAGTCCTGGTATCGATTTGAATCTCGATGCAGTTCCCAGATGCTGGACTATTTCTCGAAGATTAACAAACTGCCATATAGTTAGCTCTCTCACTCCCTCCCTCATATGGTTACCTGGTCGAAAGAATGTTGCTGATACCCAACAGGTGGCTAGACATCCTACACCAGAACCTGGTGACACTGATTTTCTCACCAATCATCACATGCCAGAGAGCCCTATTGTGCATGCCTCAACCAGTAAAGTGAACCCTAATTCATTTTCAACCAATACTCCAGCAATATAGTTCAAAAGGATTGGTGCCTTTGGCAAACTGGTTTTCTTTTACCAGCTTAGCACTGCAATCTATAAACAGTCTGTCTGTCTGGTTTGATTCACACTTATCCTTTGGGACATGGCCAGGGAGAAGACTTTAGCGCCTCTTTGGCCCATATAGTACATGATGGTCAAGACACGGCCAAGCATGCTATGTGTCAGGCTGGCAGGGAAATCTGAACCAGTGTTGTCCTTCGCAGACTTGCCTTATATGCCGTTGGGGTTCTCCTGCGATGTACCGGCTACACTAATTTATGTTCCCTTTGAAAGGTCTTGCTTCTTCTTAGAGAAAACAGACTCTCTTTTGGAATTGTTTAAGGATAGCAGAGCTGCACCTCACTCTTTGGGGCTGTTGACCCCTGTCAAAAATTTCTGTACTACTTTCTGAAATTTGGGGGGGGGTCTACCAGAATGCTAGCATAAAGACAGAGAATGCTTTTTCTAACCAGCAATGCAGCTGTCAGACTAGTCCTTTTGAGGCAATTTGTGAGCCAGCAGGGATACCAGTTTTTCAACTCCTCTCCCACTCCAAAAATGTAGTTTAGTTTCTCCTCAGTGGTACATGCCCAACCAGTAAAGTGTAGGATTCATCCCGGGCTAGCCATCTATCACATCCTACAGATGGATCTTAAACATTGTTTCCCCAAACAGTCTATGCTCTAAGTCTTCTCTCCATCAAATATGCTTTGCACACCGGAATGAATTTCAACAGAATATGGTGATCCTACTATAGTAAGCCTGTTGCACGCCAAGTGTGCAATAGAGAAGGTACCGTAAGAAAGTCAGGGGTTGTAACTCTTTCTGTATCCTAGTCCTGAAAAAGAACCTGAACCTCAGAGCCCTGAACAGCTTCTTGTGAAAGCTTAATTTCAAAATAATACTGGCTTAGGTCCTATATGCTCTGGACCCGGGAAACTGGATGGTGTCCTTAAACTTTGAGGACACATTTTCATCTATCCGTCCTAGAGTCCCACCAGCATTATTTGCAGTTCAGGGTGGGTCAGGAGCATTTTCAGTTGACCTCAGCCTAACTAGCGCCCCTTGAGTGTTCAGGAAAGTGATGGAGGTGGCTGCTGCCCATCTTCAGAGGTCTGAAATGACTATATTCCCTAACCCTGATGACTAGCTGCCGACAGCAGGCTCCAGCTGTCAGTCAGTCATGCAGCACCTCCAAAGCGGAACTTATCATTGTTGGATTTCGCCCAAAACGAGCCGAAATCGTTCCTGAGTCTCACACTGGCTTCTCATCATTGGGACGAGCCTGGAAATGGGGTTCAAGTCCCCCCAACGCCCACCATTCAACAAGTACAGAAAATGTGGGCTATGATCAATATTTCTGGCTGGTTTCTGGTTCCATCTGAGGGAGGCTCTTATATTGCTTCTTCCTTGTCTACCACACCAGGTGGCTCATGCGAGCAAAACACTGACATGTATAACCCTAGTGGACCCAGCTTCAAAGCTGCTTTTCCTACACCATTCTCGTGGTATACTGCTCAAGATCTTCATTGTTGGCTTGTCTAACCACACTTCGTCCTTTGTCCTGACACACTCAATTTTCCACTTAAATCTAACAGGGGACAGCAATGCATTGTTACTGGATTTTTTTGGTGGGGTGAAGGGGGGCACCCTAGTGATCAGTGGTCTTTGGTCTAGGGGGTGTGTGAATTTCAAGTAATTTGCTTTGTATGATTAATCCATTTCATGAATAAAAACAAAAAAATTACACAAAAAGCAAAATGCAGATCCTTCGTTTAGTGATACATTTTAGACTGAAATGCATCCTTGCATCAATTTTTGACTCCAGGGTGCATTTCACACACAAAAATATATAATAAAAACAACAGTTGCTGCAAACAGATACTGCTCGGGTTTGGGTTGTTTTTGTAGTTCCTGCATTTCTGCTCTGTAATTTTGCCAGGAAGGGTGGTGCAGTTATGCGATGTGGTTTAAAGGCATAATTGTCATTGATGCCAGTGCTAGATTTATTAATAAATTCACCAAGAGAGCACCTTGAGGTTCCCTCTAAAACTACTAGTGTGTTGACTGACTGGTCTCTGCCCGCCAGCCCCCATAGACTGGTTTCTGACATCCTCAGGTGAGAGCCTACCCCCTTGGAGGTCAGGAACGAAGCCTGCTCTGGGTGGAGTTGCGCTCACTTCCTCCATGCAGGTTGTACATTCCAGGGCGGGAAGCTTAAAAGGCCCTGCCACCTTTGTTATGCGACCCAGGCCTCTCCAGATAGTGAAGATTCTCACCCTTCTGTCCTGACCTCACTTTTTGGCGGCATGACAGGCAGGATAATTTGTAAGATTAGGTGTGCTCACATTCAGCAAGCACCACCCCTAGGTCGGGCCAGCTGATGTGGTCCGTAGTTTTTAGATTCCTTTATCTTGTTGTGGATGGAATTAGTATTTCAAAGTCCGGGTATGCCCACTTCCCAGAGGAAGTGGTCATAGAGAGGGTATAGACAAACTAAAGGTAGGTAGCCCATTGACTACTACCTGTCACTCCCCATATCTCCCCTATATTGAGTATTTATATGGCACCCCTGAACCCAAGAACTTTGATTCACCAGATCAACTGAAGACAAAAAAAGTCACTGGCTGGCGTGAGCTGCTGCCGATCTGTGGTGCAAAACCCTGCCCGTCACCAGCCCGCTCTCTACATTTGCGACAGTGACTCGTCCTGCGAGCTGGAGGACTACCAAAGACTTGGGTAGTGTGCCAGAACTTCGAAAATGGCCTACAGTGTTCCTTGGAGTAGAGTAGCTACTCCCCTGCAGTCCGCATGCACCAACAATGAGAGTCCTTTCCCTGCCTTGCAGCTCTCCGGCCCGATCAATGCCCCAGATGACCAGGAGAAGGTACTTGTGCTCTGGAAGGTCAGATCTGTTTCCCTACCGAGTGTGAAGACACCAAGGCCAACCCAAGACCTGCAGTACCAACCGCCAGGGTATCGGACGCCTTGCACCTAAAACCAAAGGGAGAGTACAGTCCGGACTATTACTGTAAGAGAACCAAGCAGCTGTCGAGGGACGTGAGCATTACTGAGACCCACTTTGAGAGTGGCCCAGCTGCCTTGATTTGGTCCCTTCCAGCTGTTTGTCTCTGACCGCGAGGAACATTGTGCGCCCCCAGCTCAGCTGACCAAACCACTCTGCTCCAAATGCCACTCAGCCCAAGTCCAGACGAACTGTCTGTGCCCCTGTGCCCCAAGACCCCTTTGCAACCTGAGCCCCATTGGGAGCCCTCAGACTTGCCAGAAAGTCCCCCTGTACAGCTTCTTTACAGGCGCTCGCCCCTTCTCTGTAGCGCCACCTGTAGGAAGCTGGCTCTGTATATACTATACCAAAGTAAGGTGTAGTGTGCACAGAGTCTGCCAAAAGTAGGCAGAGCTAAAAGTAGATAGCACCTTACTCTCTATTTGTGGTAGTGTGGGCGAGCAGTAAGGCGTTATCAGAGGGTAGTGTTCAGCATTTGTTGTACACACTCAGGCAAGAAATTATGTCACACACACAAAGACTGTACTCGGACCAATTTGTTTGTATCAAAAATATCTGATAGAGACTACTAGCTGCATATTCCTTAACGTAGAATTATCCCCAGGCGTGAGAATGGATCCGGAAAACTTTTCTGCCACAGCATCCCTGCGTGCCGGGGGGATGGCACTACGTGACTGCCCTGACGTCATCGGCGTCCGTGACGTCAACGAGGATACAGAAGTCCCACCCCGGCGCGCCTTTGTCAGTTTTTTCTCTCTTCCGCGTGTAACGCGGATCTGGATTGTATCCTGGCCTGTTTTCAGGCCTTCTCTCCTTTTTCACGCTTTGGCGGTAGTGGAACAGTGTGCGAATGCCTTCAGGTTTCAAGACATGTACCCCTGTGCGCGTCCCATGTCGGCGCTGGACCCTCATCCAAAATGCATGTGGTGCCTCGGTGAGCACCACGACTCTGAGTAGTGCGACGCCTGCCAGCACCTTAAGCCTAAATCACGCAGGAGCGCCGGATGAAGTCGACGCGCTTGTCCAGGTCGGTGTCATCCCAGTGTCTGTCCCCTACCTCGGAAGAAAGAAGCCGCTGGTTTATCTACAACACTGTATCTCGCCACAATCCCAAGGGCATGACTCACCGGCTGGTAGGTCCTTCAGTTTGTTCCTTCGGGACATGCACCCCCACTTGTCGCCCTCCTACCTGCCGTTTCCCAGCGCAGGTGCGACTAGGGCCCAAATGACAGCCTACGCTACGGAGCTGCAGGCTTCTTTGTCCCTTCCTCCACCTCCTGAAACATTCGCATATCCCTTGCCTCGCACGGGGACTTCCGCGGAGTCGCCGGCAGCTCTAGCGCCGAATGTTTTGGCGTCGGACCGTAGGAGGGTGGTATCGTCTAGGTGTAGTCCTTCGGGGCTCCTCTCTTTGGCACCTTGCGTCCCTGCCTCGCTGCAAATCCCTACGGGGGCTCCCTGTGGCGTCGCAGGAGATCGCCGGTACTCGGGGCTTGTCCCAGAGTTCCCCTCGGTCCTCTGAGCAGGCGGCTGCCTTGCCAGAGGTCGCGCCGGCGCCGTTTTGGCGCCGGAAGCCTTCCTCCCTGGCTCCGGTGGAGTCAAGGGTGGTTGCCGGGACCTGGAGCGGCTGCTCGGTCTGAGGCCAAGCCGGGGCTTTTTCGGCGAGGCTCCTTCGCCATTCCGGCGTCGACCCCACCCCAATCTCTTGGAGAGCACGTGGTGGCAGACGTCGAGCCGGCGCCACGAGTGCCCTCTCCGGCGACGATCGAAATTGATCCGGTGGCGGACTTCACGGAGCCGCCCCGGCGTCGGGTTCTGGATTCATCTCCTGAGCCCCGTTCTTCTCTAGTGGTCTGTCATCTGTTGGTGTGTTCCTCCCCGGAGACAGGGCACCGTATTGTTGCCTTTTCAACGGCATCTTCCAGGGAAGGCTCCTCGCCATCCCGCGGCCTAAATTCTCGAACCCTTCCTTCCGGGGCTCACGGCCGGCTTGTCCACCGGCCTCTCCACCCTCCCTTGGACAGACCCAGCCGTCAACACAAAAAATGATCCCCCCCTAGAACACTAGACTGAGGACCAGGCCGAAACGGCAGACAGGAGGGTGAAACACCGCAGCACAACGCCAAAGATGGCATGCCAAGTCGGTCAGTCAGTCTATACCTAGAAAGACAGAACTGAAGCAAAGTCAGCTACGCCCAGGTAATGATCAAGAACTGCACCAGCGGAATATGACACCAGGAAAGGCAAGAACCTGCAAAGGAGAGACCACACCCTCCCAGCGAAAGACAGAGCTATGCAATAGCTACCAGAACCCCACATGGGGTATGACACGTCCCAAGAAAAGCGTGAGAACCACTCTTGGGGAAGAAATCCTGCATCAGAGATCAAAACTATAAACCTGTGGCAGAAACCACAGAAGGCTTAGAAAGCAGCCAAAAAGTATACTCTTGCCAACAAAAGGGGGGGGGGGGGGGTGAACCAGCAGCTAACCGAAGAAGTGGGCCATCCAAGGGACCCCCAACGGTCACTCCAACCCCAGACTCCAGGAGCAGATGGGATAACGCCTCCCACCAAGACCCAGAGGATCAACAAACCAACCTACTGAGGAGGAGGCAGAGGAGAGGGAGGACGGAGGACCGCAAGAAGACGCTGGATGGCGGAGTCTGCATGAGTTTTAAACAGAAGGACCCCATCAAAGGGCAGATCAACCAGACGCTCTATAATATTTTCAGGAAAAACTGCATCACGTAGCCAAGCATGGCGACGGAGAGCCACAGAGGTGGCCATAGTACGGCAGAGAGCATCGGCAACATCCAAGGCTGCACGAAGAATAAACACGCCAACTCCCTACCATCCAACACATTGCACCACAAATCAGCACATGCACCCTCATGGGAGACATGAGAAAGAAGGGGCTCAACAGAGTCCCACAGGCTGGAAGTAGCCCTGGTCAACACACACAAAGTGTTAAGCGCCTGCAAGACAGCGCTGGAAGAAGCAAAGACATTATGCTCCCATGAATCCAACCACCGAGCCTCCCGAGACGGAGGAAATAACACCACAAGCAAACACAGAAAGGCATTCCGCAGAAGAGAGCCTAGAGTAGAAGGGGTGAAGGAAAGACAGACCGGGTCGTGCAGAGCGGGACGGTGGCGATGCCGGAGCTCCTGAGGCATCGGATTGCCCATGGCAGGACGCCCCCAAGCCCCCATAAGAGCATTGTGGAGTGATGCTTCAAAGGGAAGGAACAACTCCTGTCAGAGAAGGATCTGCAGCAATAGGGCAGGGTTCTTACCCAGCCCTTTGCAATTTCCAACTACATGCTTGCAGATTGAACAGCAAAAGCTGAACACCTTCCACCTTCCTTCAGAAATGTTTGATGTTCTCTTGGAAGTCGGTTGCCCCTCAACTAAGACAGTATACATCTGTCATTGGCACAACTTTGTGGTTTGGTGCGGTACACGTAGCTTGACCCCTTCAGGCAAAGTTATCTAACATTTTGTTGTTTTGTTCCTCGCCTGGCCAGGCTTTACTGTGGGCACAGTTAAGGCTATTTTTCTGCCTTTTTGTTGTTGTCGAATCAGCCTTAATTATTTGTCGACACTTTTTATGGGTTTTTGAAACTTCTGTAACCTCTCTCCTTTTTGTTATGTCACAGTTGGTTCTTAAATTGGTCCTCACATATTTGATGTTCACTCCCTTTGAGCCGCTTTACAGCTGTTCCTTTGGGCTTCTCTTTTTAAAAAACAAAATATTTTTATTATATACCTGGTGCATTTCATCATCAATACAATAATAAAACTATACATGAATCCCATATTTATAAAACAGACAAATTAATATTGAAAAAATGTACAGATAAGTAAACAGTGGTCAGGGGTTTGCCGCAAGAAGTTAAAAAAGGGAGGCTAAATACAAAAATTCATCATAATCAAAGAAATGAATGAAATGAATGAAATGAAAATATATTTATTGAGCGCGATTGCTGCCCGTGGGCGTCCAAGCGCTGAGTTGAGGCGGAAATGACGGGAAGGAGGAATTTAGAGCACAAAGGATTTAGCAAACAGTAGTGTCTTCAGGTTTTTCCGGAATAAAAGCAGGTTTGGGTTGGACCGGAGTGAGAGGGGGAGGGCATTCCAGAGCTTAGCTGTATTCAAAGAGAACAACCTTCCGCCAGACCTGGCTCTCTTCACTCTGGGAACAACAGCAAGGAAAGCTTCCATCGACCGAAGGTTCCTGTTTGGGTGGTAGGGGATAACAAGGTCGTTGTTAATGGCTGGGCCCGTTTTCCAGAAGGCGTGATGCGCCATGCATAGCGCCTTAAATGCCACCCTCTGTCTCACTGGCAGCCAGTGGAGACACCTCAGAGCAGGTCTGGCTGACTGGGTTCGCGGGATCTGCAGCAGGGTACGTGCTGCGCAGTTTTGTACAACCTGCAGTTTCTGGAGGGTCATCTCGGGTGCCCCAACATATAGGGCATTGTTTGAGTCCAAACGGGACTGGATGAGGCCTTGTACCGCCACCTTTTTGGCCTCTAAAGGCAGAAGCGGGAGGATCTTCCTCAGGATTCTGAGAAGGCCAAAGCATGTGGCGGACAACTTAGTGGCCTGGGTGGAGAAGGACAGTTTGTTGTCCAGCCACACTCCTAGGCTTTTAACACTCTCCTTGGGGGTAGGGGGGGGGGCCCAGTGTGCGGGGCCACAAGGAGGTGAAAGGCACTGGTGAGGCTGGGCCTAGGAGCATGAGCTCCGTTTTTTCTCCGTTCAGCTTTAGGGAAGAGTTGGTCATCCACCCCTTGACGTCCTCTAAGCATTTTAGCAGATCCACCGGGGATTGCCTGTTGTTCCCAGTGGTCAGCGAAACCACTAGCTGAGTGTCGTCGGCGTACGACACGATTTTAATGCCGTACGGTTCGACGACACCCGCCAGCGGCCTCATGTACACGTTAAACAACACAGGGCTCAGGGAAGAGCCCTGCGGTACTCCGCAGCTAAGAGGTTTCCTAGAGGACACTGTCTCGCCATCGAAGATCTGAAAGGATCTCTCAGACAGAAAGGAATCAAACCACCTTAATGCGTCACCTGAAACTCCGATGTCATAGAGACGGTCCAGCAAGGTGGTATGGCTGACCGTATCGAAGGCGGCACTTAGATCAAGGAGGATCACTGCCACTGATCCCCCCCGATCCAGTACCCTTCGAGACTCTTCGGTGACCGCTAATAAGGCGGTTTCAGTGCCATGCTTCGGTCTGAAGCCTGTCTGGGATGTGTGTAGCAGAGAGTGGTTCTCTAGGAACTGAACCAGCTGGGCATTTATATACTTCTCTAGGACCTTGCTAGCCCAAGGGAGAAGTGAGATGGGGCGGTAGCTGGAGTGATCATCAGGGTCTAGGCTGGGTTTCTTCAACAGCGCCCGCACCATGGCTTGCTTCCAGGCTATGGGAACTGAGCATGCGGAAATGGACGAGTTTAGAAGTTCCAGCATTACAGGCAGGGTGGCTTTGCTTGCCTGCATCAGGACTTCTGGAGGAGCAGGATCACATGGAGAGCCCGACTTGACTTGGCGTGCCACGTTAGCTAGGGTGTCGAGGTCCATAGGAGGGAAGTGCTCAAGGGAAGACTGTTCTGGGTGAAGAGGCGATCTGGGGGGGGGTGGGACAATCGCATCCCGATTTGTGGCTACCGTTGGGAATGTAGAGTAGATTTGTAGTACTTTATTATGAAAAAAATCCACAAGCTCATTGCATTGGTCCTGGGTTTTATTCGGCGGGGATGCAGTATTAGCACTGGTACATTGCTTTATTATATGGAAAATTTCCTTCGGCTTTGATTTAGCTTCAAGAATTTTAACTGAGTAGTAGGTTGCCTGAGCCGTCCTAATCCCTTCTCTGTAGGTTTTAATCGCCTCTTTGTAGGAAGCCTTTTTATCTGGGAGGAAGTCTAATCGCCAGGCTCTTTCTCGTTGCCTACAACGGCGTTTTAGTTCTCTTAGGGAATCGGAGAACCAGGGAGCTGATTTCTGCATTTTCTTTGAGGAGGATCTGCGAAGAGGGAGGATAGAGTCTAGCGAGTGCGTGATCCAACCTACATAGTTTCCATTCCCCACATTGGGGTCTGGGCAGGGTGGCGGACGGGTGGAGTCCAGGTTGTGTAACCAGGGGTCCAAGGGGAGCTTTGTCCAATTCCTCCTAATAGTAACTTGGGGAGGTAGCTGAGGTGCTTTTTGTGTAACCCAGGTAAACGGGACCAAAAAGTGGTCCGACCATGGGAGGGGGATGGGTTGGTCAACCGTCAGATCGAAGCAGTTGCTAAATATAGGGTCCAGTAAATTGCCCTTTTCATGGGTCGGGGCTAGCACCAGCTGGGACAGTTGAAGAGCTCCGAGGTCATCTATTAACTCCTTAGCAATATGGTCTGAGGGGGAGTTAAAATGGAGATTAAGGTCCCCTAGGACCGTGTGGTTAGCGGAGGCCAGAATTCTTTCCGCTATAATCTCTGGAAGAGACCTATGGAACACTTTTGCTGGCTCGGGGGGGCGGTAAATCAAGGTGCCAGAAAAAGAGCTATTTGCATTAAACTCTATGCAGAATGCTATACTCTCGCACTCAGGGATAGTTTCTGTTGAGGTACGGCATCGGTACC